>NC_090439.1:312493771-313102625 GCF_031143425.1 Pleurodeles waltl
GATCTGAACGGGGGGAGGCGGACTCTCTGGGTTCTACCGGCGAGGACCGAGTTGATCCACTTCAGTGCCTTCTCTTGGACTCCGGTGTTGCTGAGGCGTTGCACTAGGGTGCGGTGGCAGACAGTGTTGAACGCTGCGGAGAGGTCCAGGAGGATGAGGGCCGCTGTTTCCCCGTTGTCGAGCAGGGCTCGGATGTCGTCAATGGCTGCGACTCAGAAATCGCATACATAGTCTCAGCAATCCTTTTGCCCCAGAAACACTTTCTGATGGTGTGTTTGTTTTTCACCTTGCACAGAGCTCTCCTGCAACTCAGCACGATTTGCACTGAACCACTAACACGTTTTAGTGAATCACAACATCATATTGGGAAAGGGTAGGTTTGATGCTCTTACTACCGGCAAAGTGCAATGGACATTAACGGTAAGAGATAGCATGTAAACACGTGCTCCCCTACGAAACAGCAGGCGTACAAGAGTTTGGCAATAAAGATAAAGGAAAGACAGGAACAGAAAAAATGAATATAAATGGAACACGCCCAAACAAAGTCCTAGAAGAGCAACGCTGTTGTCAGGATTAGGAAGACATGCAGATAGCGAGTGCACCATGGTTTGGGAAAGGGTGGAAGTTGGGAGGGCGGGGAGATGGAAACTATGGCCCTCATTATAACATCGGCAGTAAAAACCGCCTAGTGCCGCAGAGATGGCCGCCAAAAGACTGTCACCACGGCTACCAGCTTTCCGCCTTAATATGACCACAGCTGGATTTCTGCCACAAGAATGGCAGAAATCCGTCTGTGGCCATACTGGCGGTTGGCGGTAAGGTGGCGCTGCTACCACCAGCAGCGCCATGCCAGTAGACCACCGCCAGCCGTATTATGAGAAATAATAGGGCCTAGTGGTGTTCTGCTGGCGGGCACTGCTGGCGGTAGCAGCGTCCGTCTCCTGCCAGAGGACCCTCTGGATCCAGGTAAGTCGGGTCTCCGAAAGCAGGAGGGGGTGTTTTCTGTGTGTGTGTGGGGGGGTGTGAATGTAGGTGTGTCCGTGAATGCGGGTGTGTTTTCAGTGTTGAATGCGTGTGTGCACGTACGGAAGTGTGAGTGCGTGTATGTTGTGAAATGTGATTTTGTTTATGTTTGGAAGTATGTGCGGATGTGTGTGTGATTGGATTTATGCATGCGTGTATCTATGTGGGAATGGGTGTGTGTATGCATGTGTGTGTGTGTGAAGGGGGCGTGGATGTGGGGGTGTAGTGGGGGTGTTTGGAGAGGGAGGGGGGACCCCTATCAGTGACAGGGAAGGAATTGTCACTGATATGGCTTACCGCCAGGCGCTCGGAGTGGTACATTGGCGGGTTAGCGTCAGCCAACCCGCCAATGTCATTATGCGGCAGTAAGTACCGCCAGCCTGTTGGCGGTACTTACCGCCACATTATCATCAACCGCCGGGCTGGTAATGACCCCCTATGTGTTCTTAACAGCTAAACTGCATATTTAGTTTCAGTATTGCTCTGAATTTCCTGATTATCGTGATCACTTCTGGGGTATGAGCTGTAGTGCTAATATTAAAACACATTCTGCAAAAAACGAGTGCTGGCAACATGCTGTATTGTACCTGAGGTTCTCCCACTCTTGCTCGAGTATGCATCTGTATTAATTCCTACACCTTTGTTGTTTTTCTTAACTCTTTGTTGCCCTCAGTTTAAGCCTGAGTCCTCTCTGCCCTTTGTTGTGTCTGTAACTGTGCTTTCTCTTGAGCAGTTATCTTTTTTTTGCTCTAGTGTCCTGAAGCCATTCCCTGATACCCGATCAATGAAGGCTCATCATCATACCGTTCACCAGAGAAACATGCAAGCCTTTACTTCATTACTCATGGCTATATTTAACAACTTGCTTTCCAATTGTGAGCCCTTCCTAGCTATCGTTTTTCTCTTCCCTTTATTTGGTTCCCCTATTCCTATTTCCATAAAACAAATCCTGAGAAAGAGTGCTTATTCCCAGTACCAAGACACTTTCAATTTAAGGAAGTTAGTCCTGAATGTGTCACACTTTTATTCCTATTTCCCTTTCCCTGATGGATCCGGATCTCTCTACTGGTGGTGGTGTATTCCTCATCACACAGTTGAGGGATAAGGGACAGCAGATGGTTCTTAGCAGGTATACTTTTCTTAGAAGCAATGGCAATGGTGGGAAAAAGGCAACATAGTACTAAAGGCAACAAAATATCTGAGATTTGCAAATGAAGACAAGGGCATTGACATATTGACACAGCATAACTACACAAATACCTAGAGGTTCACTAGAGGAGTTCTGGTCCTTCTAAAAATGCTTGACTTTGGTAGCAACTGTGCTTCCAGAAATAAACTCAGGACCACCCTCATCACACACATCACTGCTTAAACCAAACCCTTCACCAGTGCACTCCGGTGAGGGTCATTAGTACTTGTCAAAGAAACTTCTGGATTGCTACTGCTTTTCACCAAGATTTCCTCAAGGTTTCCAATGTTACTTCCCCTACAATTCACCACATGTTTAACATTCTACACAGTTTGATCTTGTGTCTTGAATCTGCGGGGGTTCACTTTCATTATATGTATGCTTGCTAAACTTAGAATGCCGCTTGCCATTTTGATATAATAATGCCATTATATATAATGCCATAAACCTCATCAATTCAATTGTCTCTCCCGTTGATATACATCCTGAAAAAAACAAGAATACAAAAAATTATATATATAAAATAATAAATTGATTAATTCTATCCAAGTTCATGAGATGCAGTAAACCACGATCGCCATATCTAATCCAAATCCAAGACCAAAAATAGAAAATAGAAAGTGAAAAAATGGAAACAGGTGAAAAAAGACAAAATAAGAATACCAATAAAGCAAACATAATAGTGAATCAAACAACAAAGAACTGAACGATACCAGCCCAAAGAATGTTTTTATACAAAAATGAGACAAAAAGAAACACCACAAAAGGTCACCTCTATTTTCTATTTTTAGTTTTGGATTTGGATTAGATATGGCGATCGGTGGTTTACTGCATCTCATGAACTTGGATAGAATTAATCAATTTATTATTTTATATATATATATATATATATATATATATATATATATATATATATATTTGTATTCTTGTTTTTGTCAGGATGTCTATCAACGGGAGAGACAATTGAATTGATGAAGCTTATGGTATTATATACATTAAAGTTCAAAAAGGAACTGCCCTGATGAAGGCGGCCTCATTAATTGGAGGAATACCGCCGAAACGCGCGTAGGCTTGGTTCCTACTGATTTCTCAGATGAACTATCAATTCTTGGTGGCAAAATCTTTTTTCAATGGATATTAGAATGACATCATTGTGACCATCAAAAAAGTTTCAAGAAAAGAGAATCTGTATATATTTAATCTGTATTTAGATATATTTATGAAATTTAGAGTTTTACTACTTTTTCTTGTTTAGTGTTTTCACCATTTTCATTGTCTTGTCTTGTGTGGCACTTTGTTTTTGTGTTTTTTATATGTTGTGGTATATGTATATGCATTTATTGAGCATGTTCCATATTAGTAATTGTTCTTTTTTTCTCCTGTGTAAATATCTGTATCATTGCATGAATTTATCTATTTGTGTCTGTCTTTGGATGTACATACATTGGTAATAAATATACATTTTTGAATCTATGGTATTGTTCTGGGTTGAGTTTTATTGTTCTTGATTGTATTTTATATTGGTTGTAGCCCATTTTTCCTTTTTCTTGTACTCATGTACTATAAACAGCAGTCTGGTACATTCTTATCGTGCTGACTGCCTAACTCCTCCATAATATGTACTACTTCTTTGGTGATAATATGTCCTAGCTCTTCGGTGAGAAAGAGAGCACGCAGAAATAGATAACACGTTGCATAACATGTTTGTACGGAAAACTACTTGCACCTCTAAAGTGGCAGTGAGGCTAAGCTGAAAACAAAATGGAGTCTAGGCTGAATAGAAAATGGAGTCTATAACTAGTGATGACTATGGTGACAGTGGGCAGCTAAGCAAAGTGCAAAGTGGTGCAACACAAAATCAGTGGTCAACACACAAATATCACTACAAAGCCTGCAAAGTCGCTACAAGTTCAATAATGTGTGGTTGTGGGTAACTATCATAATGTTGGCAATAAGGTCTTCCTTACAACTGTGGCGGTAAATGCCAACTACTGCCGTGCTGACGGACGCCAACATACCGTGCCCAAAGGTCTGTGATAAACTGGAGGTACCAAGACCCACATCGTTACACCAACAGAAATATGCCCACAGTATCACGACCCACGAATTACCGCAGCGGTCTTTCAAATGCTGTAAACCATTGGCAGTACACACTGATGCGCTTAAAATACACACACATTTACAAAACACCACCACATTGGACAATTCAAACTACACACACCTGACATGCATGCACACACCACACCCACACACTCACACCACTATAAAACACACACCCACATTACCCACAACCCTTTCTATGAAAAAAATAAATAGCAAACAGGGAGAGACAAGCCAGGAGCACCCACTCAATCAGAAGCACAGAACACCATCACCCATACACCATCCACGCACATCACAGCATACACCCCAACACATCACCCCACACATCACCCCATACATTCTCACAGATATCACTCACACCACATCCATGGCACCCCAAAGACACAGCTATTCAGATCACAGGTGCAGCAGACGTCCATTGCAAGGAAGATGGAGCTATGGCAGAGAATAGTGGACAGTGTCAATGCCGTGGGACAGCACCCCAGAACAAGGGATGACATCAGGAAAAGGTGGACCGACCTACGGGGGAAGGCGTGTTCCGTGGTTGCAAGAAATCAGGTAGCAGTACAGAGGACTGGCAGCGGACACCCACCTCCTCTCCCACAGCTAACAACATGGGAGGAGCAAGTCTCGGCAATAATGCATCCTGAGGGACTCGCAGGAGTAGCAGGAGGACTGAACTCCGGTAAGTCAAATCTTTACTACTATATCCCCAACCCTACCTGCATGCCATCACAAACTCAATCAATCAATAATTGTTTAAGCGCGCTACTCACCTGGTAGGGTCTCAAGGCACTGGGGGGTAGAGGGGTGGGTGCTACTGCTCGAAGAAGCATGTTTTGAGGTGCTTTCTGAAGGCTAGGAGGTCCTGGGTCTTGCGTAGGTTGGTGGGGAGGGAGTTCCAGGTTTTGGCGGCGAGGTGGGAGAAGGATCTGCCGCTGGAGGTGGTGCGTTGGATACCCCTACCCTCACCCCATCAATCCACCACCTCAAATATACCCCACCATCACAACCCACCCATCCCAATACCATACCCTGCATGTAACACCAATGCATGGACCCCCAACACAGACCTGCATGGACACCCATCACCACAGCATGCCCAGTAGTGAGACTCACCCAGCCCACAAATTCACCACTCACACAAGGCCAAGCTGACAGGGAAATCACAACCATACAGGAAAACACACCCATGCACAAGATGGCACACGCAGATACAACAACACTGCATTTGCATCCCCACAGGACCCATACTCAATGTCACCAGGAAGGAGGTTCCAGCTACATCCAGTCCCCCCCCCCGAAGAGGCCCACAGTGACGACAGCAGCTCTGCACGACTGGATCAGGATGACCAACCTGGCCCATCAGGGACCTCTGGACAGTCGGTTCCCCTGCCATAGTCCAAATCCACCACAGACCCTCCCCCTCAGGAAACACCACCACAGCACCCACCCAGTGGGCCGATGACACTGTCCCCAGGGCACATCAATCAGCAGTGTGTCCACCACTACAGGGACCCCAGGCAACTCCACAAACCCAGGACGATCAGGGACCTGGGGTCAGTGGCAGTGGGCACACGGTTCAGGGGACAGAGGCACACGACAACAGTGAAGCTGGGAGGACTGCTGTGTGACAGGAGAAGGACAGACCCAGGGAACCCACTCTCCAGGAAGAACTTTTCAACATCCTGGAAGTATACCACCATTCCCAGAAGACGATGGGCCAGATACTGGCCAAGTTGCAGGAGACCCAGCGGCTGCAGGAGGGACAGTACCTGAGGATCAGGGAGCACCTCAAAAACATCTACACCATCCTGGTCACTATTGCACGGGTGCTGGCTGACATGGGCAACACCATGAGTGAGGCAGTGGCACAACAACGGGTCCCTGGCACTAGCCACACCGAAGAACAGCTCTCCACCTCTGCCGGCACTAGTGAACAGGAGGCCCCACCATAGGAACAACAGGCCACCAGCACCCCATCATCTGCAGAAGGAGAACCACCCGGCAAACGTTCCCTGCGATCCAGGCAGGAGCCAGAGAACATTGCCAAGACCCCCGCCAGGAAATAGGACTCTCCTGATTGTCACCCTTCTGTCCCACTCTGTCACCCTGTCCACCTTGAACTGCCATTACTCCCCTTCCTATGCCCTATTGAACAATGCACCTGTGATACCAAGAGACTGGACTCTACCCTGGACTTTCCTCCACCATCAGCCCAGCCCATTGCACATCCCCATATACTTCTCAGCACTGAAATAAACACCCTTTGAACAAATACTAATCTGGAGTCTGTCAAATGATTCACATATGTATTAGTACAACATAACCAAAGCATTGCAACTCAAATGTACAGTGAAATATACTTTGGAATGACCTTTGGTGGGCAGCAGTACACATAGCAGGAGCCAGAGTGGGGCACAGAGATCTGAAATTAGAGATGCCAAAGGGTACAGTCAGTGGACATAGACATAGGGAAACAGGTTGCCATGTACAATGTCCAACAGAAAACTGAAATGTAAAGTGAAGTTAAAGTCTCTTACCTGTGTGTCACTGGAAGTACTGCTGAATTATATTGCTTCTGTTGTCAACATCTTCTTCCTCTGCCTCCTCTTCTTCACTGTCCACAGGCTCCACCGCTGCCACAAGACCATCTCCAGGCACATCCTCCTGCAAAAAAGGCACCTGGCATTTCAAGGCCAGCTTGTGCAACATGCAACATGCATCATGCAATGATGATCTGGCACACCTTCTTGGGGGAGTAGTACAGGGATCCACCTGTCAGATGGAGGCACCGGAACCTGGCCTTCAAGAGGCCGAAGGTCCTTTCAATAATCCTCCTTATAAGCCCATGTGCCTCATTGTAACGTTCCTCTGCCCTTGTCCTGGCATTCCTCATTGGGGTCAGTAGCCATGAGAGGTTGGGTTAACCAGAGTCACCTGCAAATATCGAGGGACAACTGTTAGACACACACTAACCCTTAAGGACAACCCCATAGCCAGACACCTACTCATACTGTGTGGGTACCTTGGGCTCACCTATTAGCCACACCCGGTGCCTCTGGAGTTGGCCCATCACATATGGGATGTTGCTATTCCTCAAAATAAAGGGGTCATGCACAGAGCCAGGATATTTGGCATTCACATGGGAGATGTACTGGTCCGCCAAACATACCATCTGCACATTCAGAGAGTGATAGCTTTTCTATTCCTGAAAACTTGTTCATTTCTGCGAGGGGTACAAATGCCACATGTGTACCATCAATGGCACCAATGATGTTGGGGATATGTCCCAAGGCATAAAAGTCAGCTTTCACTGTGGCCAAATTCTCCACCTGGGGGGACACGATGTAGCTGCGCATGTGTTTCAGCAGGGTTGACAACACTCTGGTCAACACGTTGGAGAATATTGGCTGGGCCATCCCTGATGCCATGCCCACTGTTGTTTGGAAGGAACGACTTGCCAGGCAATGGAGCACTGACAGGACCTGCACTAAAAGGGGGATCCCTGTTAGCTGGCAGATAGCTGACATCAGGTCTGGCTCCAATTGGGCACACAGTTCTTGGATTGTGGCCCAATCAAGTCTTTATGTTATGATAATGTGTCTGTCCTCCATTGTCGCCAGGTCTACCAGGGGTCTGTAAAACTGAGGATGCCGCCATCTCATATTCAGCCTCAGCGGTTGAAGCCTATGGAAGAGAACGGTGAGCAGAGGGTCATTTTCACACATCTATTGCACTAATGATGATTTGTTTACTTTACAGAAACAAGATGTGAATCTGACAATCAGTTGCTGTGCCAATGTCTGCTGTGAACCAGTTAGGTGCCATGCCCTCTGCCCCCCTGAAATGGTAGCTGCCTGACCTCTGAGGAGGGACAAGTCGAAATGAGGTAATTGTGCTGGCATTGTGCGCCATCGCAGTAGGTGGTCAAAGGCTGCTGCGCAACTTTGCATTGGTTATCATTGGACCCTATGGGTTCCAGGAGCCAATGGAGATGTACGTCCGGCGGTGACAGTACGCACCGCCTCAGACGTCACCGCCATTTTCTATCTGTTCACTCACTTGCTACCTGCCCTTCAACAGAAGACGACCTACACTGCAAGTGCTTCTGTGACCTGTGTCTGGAAGCGACAATAGTTCATGTGTCTGGGGAAAGGGCCCCTGCATTTACTGCAGAGGAGTTGGAGAAACTGGTGGATGGGGTCCTACCCCAGTACACGTTACTCTACAGTCCTCCAGACAAAGAGGTGGGTACACTGTGAGCATGATGCGTGGGCCATGAATGTATGGAGTGCTGTGTATGTAAGCCACATGTAGAGGGGGGCAGAGGCGTCACTGTCAGAGTGCTGCATGTAAGGTGGTCAATGTATGTGCGTCAGGGGATGGGAGGGATATGGTGGGCCATCACTGTGACGGTCCAGATGGTTGAATAATTCCCTTTTCTGCTGTCTTTTCCATGCAGGTCAGCGCCCACCAGAAAAAGGGTATTTAGCTTGCCATCGCCAAGGTGGAGCGGTCCCTGGGGGTCTTTGACAGGGGGAGCACCCACTGCCGCAAGAGGTGGGAGGACCTGCGCCGCTGGGCAAAGAAGACGGCGGAGGCCCAACTGGGGCTGGCCTCCCAACAAGGAAGGAGTTCCCGTCGCACCATGACCCCCCGATGTTCCGCATCGTGAAGTTGACCTATCTGGAGTTGGATGGGCGCTTGAAGGCATCACAGCAGCCACAAGGGGGTGAGTATAGATTCTGAATCCTGACTTTGCATGTGTTAAGAGGTACCTGGGTGGGGGATGTGGGCTATGGGTGCCCCTAGGCCAAGGCGAAGATGGCAGGGTAAGTCCCTTGTTGGGCAGGCTCTGAAGCATTCCTACCCCAATAGTGTTGGTGGCCACCTACCTCTGGGCAGGGTCCTGTGGGTTTCAGGTGTGCAGCTAATGGTGTTAGGCATTGTATCTCATGGGCTGGTGATCTTAGTAAATGGTTGGGCATGGCCAAGTGCATAGGGCTGCTCCCTGTGTGTTGTGTACGCCAACGGTAGTGGTGTTGCTGGCATTGACCAAGTGTATCCTCTGTCTCCCCCCCTTTTTGTTTTGTCACCCTGTTCTTGTGTGCATTAGCATCACCTTGCGGAGACGCAGAGGCACGGCCAATGGAGGGAGCTGCATCCCACATTGGACTGGAGGCTGAATCCACCGACGGTGAGGGCACCAGTGGGATGGAGGGCGAGAGGAGCACCACAACGGGGACAGAAGCGGAGACCACAGACTGCGACTCCTCCTCCGATGGAAGCTCCCTGGTGGTGGCAGACACCTCTGTGCCCACCCCATCAACAGGTACAGCTGCCACCCCACCTACCAGCACCGCCCTCCCAGCAGCCCCTCAGCGTGTTTCCCGTGCCCGATCACCCAGGAGGGTGGGCATCTCCTTTGCCCAGGCACCTCAGGCCCTGCCCCAGTTAGCTCTGCTACCCTTGGTGAGGAGGCTATTGACCTCCTGAGATCCCTCACTGTTGGGCAGTCAACCATTATGAATGCCATCCAGGGTGTTGAGAGGCATTTGCAACAAACAAATGCATACCTGGAGGGCATTCACTCTGACGTGGAGGCCCAACAGAGAGCATTTCAGGCTCTGGCCTCCACACTGATGGCAGGCATTGTCCCTGTCTCTAGCTTCCCCCCTCCAACTTCCTCTGCCCAGTCCCAATCCCCTCAACCTCAGCCTATCCCAAGCACACCTTCAGCCCAGCATTCACCCAAATCAACACACAGAAGTGGCTCAGGCAAACACAAGCACCACACATCATCCCACAGGCACTCACACAAACACCAACCCCATGCAGACACACCAACATCCACTGCCTCCACTGTGTCCCCCTCCTCCTCCTCGTCCGCCTCCCTCCCAGTATCATCTCCATTCACATCTGCATGCACTACATCCTCATCCACTACCTCCATCACCAGCACGCCCATCACTACTCACCCCTCACTGGCAGTCACCACCCTCACATCCATGCACACCTCCCCTGTGTCCTCTCCCAGTGTGTCTGTGACCACTCCTCCGAAAGTACCCAAATGCAAGCACCCACCCACCCAACAGCCATCCACCTCACAACAGCATCCAACCCATGCACCTTCACCAAAACTCAGCAGAGTGTGTCTAAAAAGCTTTTCCTGGCAAACATTGACCTTTTCCTACCCCTCCCCACCCCCGTCCTTCCCCTCAGGCCAGGGTGTCCAGAACCCAGGCCAACACCTCAGTCACCAAGTCGGCGTCCGCTGTGGTACCTGCAACTCACAGAGGCTCAAAGGGGGCACCCGTCAGCCCAGCCAATGTGCCACCAACCCCTGCAAAGGACAAAACCATTTTGCCACCTGTCAAGGTGAAGAAGGGGACAGCATGCAGCAAGGGCAAGGAGCACGACTCACCTAGCAAGGACTCCCCTAAAACTCCAGCTGCCAGGGCCAAGGTCACAACAGCATCTGCCAAGGTGAGAAAGGGGCAGAAAACCTAAGGCAAGGCACTTCAGCCGTCGGAGGCTGTAGGTGAAGGCCTGGTGCCCACCAGCACAACCGCCAGCCCCACCACCTGCACCACGGGAAGCACCACCAGCAGCCCTGTCACCTGCACCACGGGCAGCACTGCCAGCAGCCCCGCCGCAAGCACCGCCACCTGCTCCGCCACTAGCACTACTACTGTCAGCAGCAGCATCCCCAGTGGGCAGCTTTCCAAGGCTGCAGGAGAAGGGCTGGAGCCTCCCTCCACCACTGGCAGCACCGACACCTGCACCACGGACAGCACCGCCAGCAGCACCGCCGCAAGCACCGCCACCTGCACCGCTGACAGTAGGACCACTACCAGCAGCAGCAGCCCCAGTGGGCAGACGTCCGAGGCTGCAGGAGATGGGCTGGAGCCTCCCACCACCACTGGCAGTACCAGCCCCGGCACTACCACCAGTTTGCAGCCTTAGCCGCCGCAGGATGGAGTCTAGCCCTGCCTCCATGGACTATCATGCAACCTGGTCCCTGCAAAACACGTGCCTCAGACACCCAGGTTAGGGAATGTGAACTACCACACCCCAAGTGCTGCATCACTGGGCACAAGGCCCCTTCAAGAACCAGTAGAGATATGCATCCACTCACCCCCTCCTGGGCAGGATGAAGCACACTGCCCCCTCCAGAACCAGTGGAGATATGCATCCACTCACCGTATCCTTGGCAGGATGAAGCACACTGGGCACCAAGCCCCCTCCAGAACCAGTGGAAGAAGGCATCCACTCAGCCCGTCCTTGCCAAGATGAAGCACACTGGCACAAGGCCCCCTCCAGAAGCAGTGGAAGAAGGCATCCACTCAGACCATCCTTGCCAGGATGAAGCACACTGGGCACAAGGCCCCCTCCAGAACCAGTGGAGAAGCCAACCACTTGAGAGACTGTGGCTTTGCACTCCCCAGGACCAAGCAGTGGGCAAACCACCCACTTGAGAGACTGTGGCTTTGCACTCCCCAGGACCAAGCAGTGGGCAAACCACCCACTTGACAGACTGTGGCTTTGCACTCCCCATGACCAGGCAATGGGCAAACCACCCACTTGAGAGACTGTGGCCTTGCACTCCCCAGGACATCGCTGTGGGCATGGAGCCCCCTCCAGGAGCAGTGGCCTTGTCCCATCTTCTGGCTGAGGTGCCACCCCCTTCCCCATCCCCCTGAGGTGCCTGTGTTTTTTTGACCTGATGCCCCTGCAGTGTTCTCTCCGTATTGAGGCAGGAGTCAAGTGTGGGCTTGACCCATGATTTTTGGCCCAGTGGCCCACGGACATTTGGAAAGGACAATGTACGGCCTTATGTACATATTGTATATATTTGTAAATGCTGTTTTTCTATTTGTTACGTATATCTGCCTATTTCTAATATATCACTGTTTAACTCAATTCCTTTTGTCCTTGAGTTCTTCCAGGGGGTTTCGGGGTGTAAATGTAATGTTGTTGCATGTGTTTGTGTGTATGGTGTTGGGGGAGGTGGTGGGGGTGGGGGTGTTACATGTTGTGTGTGTGTGTCACTCTCTTTTTCCTCCCCCCTCCCCTGTGTGCTAGGTGCAGTACTCAGCATGGTTGTCGCCGCCGCCTTTGATATTCTTGGTAGACGAGGAGGTAGGCCAGCATGGGCAGGACCTGTAACTCGGGCTTCATGGCGTCCTGGTTCTTCGTTGAGTGTCGAGAGGTGAGTGGTTTCCCTTCAGTGTTCTGTTTCCGCCGTGCTTTTGATGGCGTTGGTACCGCCCGGAAAAGCTGGCGGATTGGCGGGTTGTGATGGGGTGCGCAGTACATTGTCGCCCGCCTGTCTGTTGGCGGTGACCATCGTGGTGTTTGTTGCTACCACCATGGTGGTCAGAGTGTTAAAGTGGCTCTCTGTGTTGGCGGTGTCCGCCGTGGCCGTGATCCCATTTTTTTTACCACCGGCCTGTTGGTGGTATTACCGCCGCTTTAACACCGACTGCCACGGTTGTAATGAGGGCCTAAGTGTTCTCAAACCTATCTAGGCTTTCAGGCTAACATCAGCTTTTTTGGCCTGGACTGTGGGAGATACCTACGCACATGATTCTACTTCTTACACAATTCCACCTATAACTGATGTGTGCTACTTCAACTCCCACCTTTACGGGCACTCCTCTCAATTACTGTCTCACACATATCATGTCATGTTTAGATTTAATTTTATGAGTAAAATTTTTAGATCTTCATAATTTTTCAGAGAATACCTAAGGACATTGCTTCATAACCCACTCATCCTAGCAACCTTGTTCACCATCAACACTTGCTCTTAGCTACGTGCACATAAAATGATACCTATTTCCCATTGTGGTATCTTCAAAGACATTGACACCTTTTACTGCCACATAAAAACTTTCATTTTTTCCGAATTTCTACCCTGGAAAATCATAGTCACTCTGCTGAACCCTATTTTATCAATGCTATGAACTTCAAATGTTTTTCCATCAATGTCAGACTGTTCAAAATCCTACAGTCCAATTAAATCTCTGAACTTCTCTTTAAAAATCTACCTAGCAGCATTTGTCTATGGGAAACCAGAATCTGCATCAACGGAATTTCCCCTGCAGCACCCTTACCTGACAGATTGGCAGTCCTCTCACCTTCTTATTAGCATATTCTTATCTCTTATTTTTAACACCAGAACAAATCTGTTCTCCTCTGAGACTCCATATTTGCTTCACTTCTATGGCAGGAATTATCATTGCATCCCGAAACACACAAACCTTTGAGATATTTCTCCTTTCTTTACATCCTTACAAACCATTGCAAATGCCCTCTTCTAAAACAAGTTTTGCAATTTTTACCAATTGTACATCTTAGACAAAGTCAAGTGTTTGCCGCTATCGCATTAACAGCAAATAACAGCTTTGTCATTCCTCTGTATACTGCTATTCTTTCTACCATTGCAATTAGAAGCACAGCACACATACATTCATCTCCTCTCCTTCTTCTTTATATTCACTGAGTTCATCAATGTCTCAGACTGCTCAATATCCTTAGTGTCGCTATTGCATCCTTGATTTCGGGATCATTCAGCGCACATAACTGCCCTTGGACTCTTATCTGATCCCTTATCTTCTCATTCACATTGCGCTAAAGTTGCACGCCAAAGACAATGGCTTAAGAGCAGCTAAACATTGACCAAATGATTAGCCCTCTTTTTGCTTTCACGTACAACATTTGTATTTCTCTAAAGCTATGCTTGTATTAGGTTTAAACAATTTTCCCTTTTAGAAAATTCATTTGTTTCACCGTGGCTTTCTTGGGGGTACTAACTGCAAAAATGTTCTATATACCTCTCGTTCCTCTGATCCTAAGCAGTGGAATAAAAGATTTTAGCATCTGGCAACAGGCATTTTGTCATCTTCAATCAGATGCAAGGAGGCCATTACTTCCTCTTTTCACCTTATCATGCTATATGATATTTGCATGTTGTCTGCAGAAAATTGGGTAAATGATCAAGTGGATGTTGGTATACAAGACAATGTAACCTTAATGAGGACTGTCAGTGACGAAACTAAAGTATTAAAAGAGCACTACTTACAGCTTAGTGGTGTTGACATACATTATGATTGAGTGCATGCCACAGGAATATGTAGTAATAAAATATTACAAAGTAGAGGAAAAATGTATTGAATTATACCTAGCAGCAAGAACCTATACTTATTCCCTCTTATCCCTTATTTGCATCCCACAATTTTTCTAGTATAGACATCCACGCAGTACCATGTGTGTAAATCACAGTTCTCTCCAACAAGCCACAAAGTTTTTTGTAGAAAAGGCAACCCAATATAACAGTCTTTACACTGGTAATATCGGGAAGTACTCATGCAGCACTTCTCCTTTCTTCATTGCTGCTTCGTAATTTTTTTTAAAATAGCCTAAATTGTTGGTAACTAGGGGCATTGACCTTCACAAGACCGAAGGGCAAATCCTGATACCACTTCCTTGCACAGGCACCACGCAAGAATAACAACCAGGAAGTGTAGATGCCGTGTACGGACACACTCCTACAGTGCTCATGGTTTGGTGCTAGGTAGCGAGCCTCTCCCAGCGGCTGCCGCCCCAAATGTCAAGGAGGGAGAAGAAGGGAGGATGAAGGGGATGGGGAAAACAATAAAAAAGTAAATAAATAGAAAATGTGCATTTATCCACCATTAGCGCCACCTCCTGCTGCCTCCTGCTGCCTCGCTCCTCTTCTGGTGTCCCAGCATTCACTAAAGCTAGCATGAAAGCAGCATCAGGATTGGTCTGAGTGGCTGGAACTGCCACTCAGACACAGCCCTGGGGTCTGTACAGGTTCTCCAGCCGGCTGGAAAAAACGTAGTGGTATATTTAAGAAAAGTGGCGCTACACACGTGCAGTGCCACTTTTCATCCGCTCTTTAACACCTCCCTAATGCCAGCATGTGTGTGTCACTTTACAGCGCACCATAGAAGTATTTAGGTCGGAATTTTTTACGCTCATCCTGCAAAGCACCCGAAGGCCCACTGTAACCAAAGGAAGCCTCCTTTTGCAGGCTATGCAAAAAAATCGCTTAGATATCTTTATGCCATTTTTTGGGCTCCCCTATTGGGGGAACGCCTCCTTTGCATACATTATGCCTGGCACAGGCATAATGTAGTGCAAAGAGTTACAAAGTAGTGCAATGCATGCATTGCGCCACTTTGCAAATATGGTGCCGCATTTTTGGCCTTCTAACACCACATTAGAGTTAAGAAAATGATGCTAATGTGTTGTTAGAATGGCACTAGGGGCTCCTAAATATGGCCCTAAGTGCGCATATGTGTTTGGCCGGCCTGAGACGGCAGGCCAAACACACATGCGCACTTAGGTACACTTTTCCCTCCTTACTCCTCTCACCTCTAATGACCCAGCCCCACCCCTGAGCCAGCAGATGAAACATAAAACAATAGTGTAACTATTGTTTTATTTTCCATCTCCAGGCTCTTGGCAAAGGAGCGCAAAACACTCCTCCGCCATTGCGGAGGAACCGCCCCTAGTCTCATCCCCAGTACTGGAGACACTAGTCAATCATGGCATCAACATGAAGAAAGGTGGGTTTAATGCTCATGGTGCTGGCACAGAAAATGGACAATAACACTAAAAGATGGGTTGTAATCATGGGCTCCCATCTGCTAGAGCTGGCACGTAGCAGTGTCCTACAATGGAGACAAATGAAAGATAGGACGAGGAAGAACAGAAAAGGAACAGTTACAAATTTGACACCCATACATGAATATTTGATTCTGCCAAAATTGCAATATGTTGTGGTCAAGTGTTGTGGGCAGGGTGACGCCTCTAGCTTGCTAACTATCCTCGCTTGCTCTCCCTGCAGATAAAATGCTTTTCCACAAAACACGAATATTTTCAAACTCTATCAGTACTTCGGATACATGACGCAGATTACATAGTTTACTGTTGTCAGTTGCACATGTCACAAACCAAAGCAAGGCCAACATCCGAAAAGTTCAATATATTTCAAAATGTCGACTTGTTGTCCAGAGGAAGCATCTTTGTGCGTGGAGCAAATCAACAATTGAGCAAGGAAAAGAGGGAGTAGGAAGGGTTGGCGATACAAAGATTTTCAGTTTGAGAATAACAGATCATCCTGCACTGGAGATCATCGGAAGTCACTGGTCACTGCTATAAAATGAAGAAATTATAACAGGACTAAGAATTAAGAAAATACAATTATGAAAACCACAGGCAATTTCCAAGTAGTAAAAATAATGATATAATAAGTGGACAGAGAAATTATTTGAATTAGGTTGGCTACTCAGAATCATTACAGATCTGCCAATAGCTCTCTCTCTTAAGATAATGTGAAGAAATAAATTCAATTTGTTATCCAAATCTCTATTCCTAACAGAGTACATTTGTCTTGGCTGTTGCATTGTTGAAAAGTTGACATCTCCAGCATTTGTGCATGATTTAAGGCCATGTTTACTGTGCCATGCTAAATGCAAAATATCAAAGCTCAAATTGATTTTAAAAGTTTGATTGTCTTTAAGGACACAGTTCTTAAATCAACAGTCTTGTGTACAGGCAGACTGTCTGTTTAAGGAGGGTGTGCAGGCATGTTACACATCTACCCCTTACAAATAATGCTTTCCATAGTTTTGCAGTAAAAGGAAGAGTTCACCAGCTTCGTAACAGTATTTTAGTGTCTCAACTCAAGAATGCCAAGGACACTGGGAAACAGTAGTGACATGCCCGTACCACATGGGTTCATGATATTCGGAAATGGCCAGCACAAATGGATGATACCGTCACTGGAGTTAGGCAAGGAAGAGTTGAGCAAGATGGGTCCGATTTAACAAACAGTAGAAAACTCACACATCTAAAGGGGGACCTTATTATTAATGCCTGCAATATGAATGGAATGTACACAGAAAATAGCATTGCAACTAGAGCAAGTGACTGGTGATATATGTATCCTCTCCAAATAGCTGCTACCTCTTTTCTCCATTTTGTGGGTAGTTTTGGGTTTCAAACGCGATGGGACACATTATCTTGTGAACAGACAAAGCAATGGCAGCAGAGTGGATGTGGCACCTGCTGAAATATAAGATCCTACATGGAAGTAATTGGGTATGGGAACTGATCTGGTTAAGCCATCCCTACGGTGTGACAGTCACAACTGACAGTCACAATTGCACAACCTATAAATCACCATCTTTTTTAACAAGAGTGTGTTGGTGGGTTCTGGCAAATCTGCATCCTTGCGCATTCCGATGCCATGTATTACACATCATTGTCCTGACTACCTCAGGGTTTACTAGGTATGTGCCGTCATCTGTTGAAGAGGTAAAGGGGCCTTCTTTGGTCTCGGTGCTAGATTTAGGCCCTCATTCCGACCCTGGCGGTTTGAAACCGCCAGGGTGGAGGGCAGAGGAAGCACCGCCAACAGGTTGGCGGTGCTTCCCGGGCCATTCTGACCCACCGGTTTACCCCTGGCCCAGGGCAGCGCCGCCATGGGGATTCCGACCCCCTTCCCGCCAGAACCAGGCTGGCGGGAACGGGTGTCGTGGGGCCCCTGGGGGCCCCTGCACTGCCCATGCCACTGGCATGGGCAGTGCAGGGGCCCCCTAACAGGGCCCCACAAAGATTTTCAGTGTCTGCTGCCACTGCACCCGTCGCACCCCTGCAAATCCGACGGGATCGGAGCCGGCTTCCTCTTTGCAGGGGCTTTCCCGCTGGGCCGGCGGGCGATCTTTTGGAGATCGCCCGCCGGCCCAGCGGGAAAGTTAGAATGACCGCCGCGGTCATTTGACCGCGGTGCGGTCTTTTGGCGGATTCCGCCCGGCGGGCGGTGCCCGCCGCCCGCCGGGGTCGGAATGACCCCCTTAGTTTTCTCGCTGCTGCTTGTGTGTCTGCAGAACATAGTTAGTCCTTGGACTAATAAGCTAATATAGTTTGGACTAACCAACGCTCTGTGCCGAATCTGTTAAAATTGGTGTTGCAGCCTCTTGGAATGCTTTATGCACATGCTGATACCATAATCCATGGAAGTTAACACTATGGTATGGACTGTTTGTCGGAACTCAGTAGTTAGACAAATTACTGTTGGCACTAAACTTTTCTAATATTTGTTGTAAAGTTTGCCACAGACAAGTGCCTTGATTTTAAGAAAGCATTTTGATCATTCATTAAAAAATTGGTGCATTCATAAATTGCAGGTAGCCTCTTTGACAGCATCACTATTTGAACTGTAAATGTTTTGTTGATGGAACTGGACAGACTTCAAGGTCCTCCATGCCTAGTAAAGCTGTTCCTTTCCTTCACTTTTTAAAACATTTTGAGTGATCGATGTCTGGTTGCAGTGTGCATGCAATCTCAAAAGGACTCTAGGTAGTAGGTAGTAACTTGGTCAGTCAATTTTGATCTCTGAAGGCCCGTGGCTACCATGGACAAAAAGAGAAGAAATTGATCTTCAATCCAAGCAACATATTAGGAGAAAATATACGAAAATGGCACCATCACTTGGATAACTTTTTATTTCTGTAGCTGAGAGGACTGAAGCAGCCTGAGGAATTACTAAGGTCGATACTTGGAATTCACTTTAAATATTGAAAAACCTGAGATCAAATTCCTGGGAAATGCAGTAGGATATGAGGAAGTTCGCTTTATGAACACATTGTATGCAAAACCAACAGAACCATAGTTACATTTTGAAAAAGGGTCCATCATTTGTCTAAATTCTATGTGTACTTAGAATATGCTCCAAATATGATTTTTCATAAAATCTGAGATTCTACTTAATAAAGTCAACTCACAGAGAATGCTTAAAATGACTTGCGAATGACCCCTTAAAAAGTATTGATTCACAAACAGGGAGATATCGCCTAATAAGAAAAATACTGAATTACCACTAATGACGTATTACAAAATCTTGTAATGGAATCAGTGATTAGGGAAATTCAAATTTAGGTAGGCAAAGTGGCACATTTGACAACCATTAAATATAACACTACAGGAATTGTTAATCATCTTAAAAATGCAATAACGCCAGTGATAGACGTCTCAGAGCATAGAGCGATCAAGAAGAAATCAATACAATCCTTTGAACCTCCGGAAGTGATAGCGCACCTGGCACAGTGGGCCCCTTTATAAGTAACACACGTGTTCATATATTCGTTTTCTTCCACTAAACTACAGAATGTATTGGATTGCAAAAAGAAGAAGGTAATCTAAGTTTAGATGTTCATCTGGCTTACTGTACATAGACAAGACCCAGAAAAAAGGCACTATACAGCTGGTGGCAGGGTGGGAGAACATGACCGTTAGTTAGCGGGCCGCAGGAGGGGCTCTGCGGGACCGCATGAGCTAGGGAAGGGAGCAGAGAGAGTGAGGCGGATAGCGACCTTTTTGCAGAGGGAGCCTTACCTCGAGGAGGTGTCAGTGAAAGAGCCACGGTTGAGGGGCCTTGAAGCCACAGAGGTCCAGGGCGAGCAGCGCTCTGGGGCGAGCTGCTACAGATGTCAGGAGAGGAAGGGAAGCAGCTGCAAGGATTCCCCTCTCGGGGGAAAGTGGCAGAGTCAGCACAAGCGGCTCTAGGGTATGGGTTAGACTGAGGAAGGCTGGAGTGGCTGGAAGGGCTGCAAGCTCATTGATGGATGGCCAAGGTAACGTACAACCCCCTGAGTGTCTAGGGGAGCAGTGTTTGGGGCACACTGAATCTATTGGTGCCAGAGTACAGCAAGTTCCACTAAGAGGCTGGCACCTATAAAATCAAAAGGGGAGGTAGTGGCAAGGAAGAGGTTTGGAATGAGCCCTGTGTATTCTTTGAGGAGTGGTAAGAACGTTTATGGGGCTAAAGAGAGACTGACTGACCTCCCTGTAAAAGAGATGCTGGACGAAACATATGAGGCCCAAAAAGGCATTAGTGATAAGGATAGTGATAAGGGCGAATTCCCTTTGGGTACTAAAGGTGTGAGAGCACGCCCTAATAGCTTGCATAGGCCAAAATTCCCTTCCTCACTAAGAACATATTTCAGGGATGTTAACTAGGAATCAAACGGAAGAGCAGAACCTCCTGGACCAAGCAGGGCAACGTGTTGCTGGCATTGAAATGGCTACCTCGAGAGATGGTGGGAGTGCTGGGGAGCTCTGTACAACTCAGATTGGATGTACTTCAAATAGATTTCCACTTCTGGCTGATAAGGAAAGGATGGAGTAGGATGAGGAAAGTCCTTCAGTGTCCACGAGGGGCTGGCCTCCGGACAATAACTCCCTGGAATTTACGGAGGAGGAACTAGCAGAGCTAGGGGGAACACAAGAGCAAGTGTGGATGTCGGGCGAGCTTCCTGTCTCAGCTGGTATCAAGGAAAGCCAGCGCCAGAGGGAGGCAGATAGCCCCTGAGTCAGTCTATCTAAAAAATGCTGAAAAATATGGTGCTAGAAATTAAGGAGGGATTTGAAAAATCAAGTTCCAACCAGTGGGAGATTAAAGGCCCATGTGAGACTCTGGGGGAAAAAATTGATGATTTGGCAGGTAGGACGACTGTCCTCGAAGAGGAAGTAGGCGGCTTAAAGGTAGCTGTGAAGAAAAATAAGGAGGTTATCCAAAGCTTGAAAGCTGGAGAGGAAAGTGTTAGGAGCAAGCTGGAGACTTTGGAGACTCACCAGAGAAGGAACAATCTGAGGATTCTAAAGGTCCCAGAAGCGCAGAGGGTAGTGACCTGAAAGGCCTCGTGGTTACAGTTAGAGGTGGCAGACGTTAACATTACGAGGGATATACAAAGAGTGCACCAAGACCCCTTTAAAAAATCACCAAATAGAGAGACCCCCAAGGTCTGTTTCCTCACATATGCAATTGAAGAAAGAATATTGATAGCAGCATTGAAAAAGAAACTACTCATGGCAGAGGGAGTTTCCTTTGAAATCAGGTCAGAACTTTCAAGTACAACTTTAAGCAGGCAGTGGGAGCTTGGCAAGAGAGTTGATACCCTCAAGAGATTAGGCGCTACGGCCAAGTTAAAATTTCCAGCCTTATTGAGAGTGATGGCGAATAACAAAATGTATAACTTTAAAGAGGCAAGAGAGGTTGATGACCTAATAAAAATGTTAGAAGAAGCCAGTTAAACTGGGGGTTTTGTCGCCTGCTTTATTCGGTCTTCCCCTCCACACTTGCTTAGTTGATGTTCTTTGTTTTGTATGTAGACAATTTTAAAGTCCCAGCAGTCCCCCTGAGGCGTTATGCCTAGAAGAAGAAGTATGGGGATTTCTCCAAGGGGGATTTTGTGGTGGGGAGAGGCAGGGAGGGGAATTTAGCACAGGGTGGGGAGCATGTGAGAAAAAAGGAAAAACAAATGTCCTCATAGTAATGATAGAGAGGAGGAGCTTAAGGGGGATAACAGCTCTTACACTAATAGGAGGTGGATGATGGGGCAAAATGAATTGACGCTGCTATCTTGGAATGTGAATGGTTTACAGGTGGTAAATAGACAAAGGAAGTTGCTGCAATACTTGAAAGACGTTAGAGCAGATGTAGTAGTGTTGCAAGAGACCCGCCTCTCTGGACAGGAGAGTTTTGAGCTGTTCAGGTCATGCAGATGGGTGCTACAGATAACATGCTCAGGCCAGACAGGAGGCAGCAATGGAGGGACAAATAGATAGGACTGGAAGATGGGTCATAGGGAGACTGGTTGCATTCAATAGGGCATTCAAGGTGGTGGGTTTCTACGGGCCCAATAGGGATGATATTGCACCATTAGTGGAATTATTTCAGCACCTATTGCTTACGTAAGATCCTATTGTTTGGATGGGGGATTTTAATGTGGTATTAATTTATGATTTAGATAGGTGATCAGGGATTAGGTCTAGAATTAATGGAAAAATGCCAGGTACCGTTTATAATGTCCCAGTTGGGATTATGTGATATATGGTGAGAAAGGATGGGGTTAACTCGAGGGTACACATTTAATAATAAAAAATACAGGCATCAATCCAGGATCGATTATATTCTAATAGACAGGAACCTGGCATGAAGTGTGAAAGAGATAGCTTCAATGAGAGCTCATTTATCCGATCATTCCGCCATCTGGATGAATGTTGGTCTAACAGGGTATAGGGATCGGGGTAGGTGGACGCTCGATAGAACCTTGCTATTAGATGAGGTGGTGGCTGCAGAATTACAAGCTGAGGTGAAGAATTTCTTCACCCTGAACGTGGGCTCAACCTCCCCGGCAATGGTATGGGACACCTTTAAGGCATTTTTACGTGGGAGACTTATTAGAATGGCCTCATTTAAGAGGCAGTTGTATGACAAAGAGATTGATAAGTTAGAAAAACAGATACAGCAAAGAGAAGCAAAATTGACACAGGCTGGGCTTAAAGAAGAGGAAGTGAATCAGTTTTATAGGGTAGATCGAATGTTGAGATCTGAATTGGATGCTGTGATTGAGAACAGGATCAAGAAAAGATGTAAGACAAATAGACTGGCGCGTTTTGAATAAGGTGAAAACTGTGGTAAATTACTGGCATGGAAATTAAAAGGTGATAGAGAGAGGAACAGGGTGGTAGAGCTACGAGATCCAGTCTCAGGAAGTGTGAAGAGAGGTGGTGAGGAGGTAGGGGAAGTTTTTGATTATTTTTTCAAAATTATATGCGGAAGATCTAGAGGTACCCCTGGAAGCGGTAAGGACTTGGCTAGAAGAGTTAGGCCTGGAATCCTTGAGTGAGGAAGATAGTAGAGGCCTTAACAAGCAAATTGTTTTAGAGGAATGGGATCGGGTTTTAAAATCAAGAAAGGCCGGTAAAGCGCCAGGCCCGGACTGTCTCCCATTTGAAGTATATATGGCCCTGGGAAGTAGTGTAAATAACTTTTTTGTGGGGCTCTGAAATGACATGCTAGAACAGAGAAGTATGATGCCTCCATCCTGGAAGGAAGCAAGTATTACAGTGATTCTGAAGCCAGGGAAAGACCCAAGATCCTGCGACTCCTACAAACCAATTTCCTTACTAAATAGTGACTACAACATTTTTGCAAAGATTATGGCAGACAGATTAAGTGGTGTTCTAGGTAAGCTTATTCATAAAGGTCAAAAGGGCTTTATGAAGGGGAGACTGATGCAGGAGCTAATGCATACCTTGATTGGCTCTATCGATTTGACCACTATGTGCCAGGATCCAATGGCATAGTAATGATAGACACAACTAAAGTATTTGATAGGGTTTATCAGGTTTATTTAAAAGCGGTCTGCGAGTTCCTTAAATTGGGCAGGAATTTTATCGGGGTGCTGCAGAAGATTTACCTAGATCCTGTTGCAAGAGTCTTGGTTTATGGTATGTTAACTCACCCTTTTAAAATTCAAAGAGGAACAAGACAAGGATGTCCGTTGTCCCCATTACTTTTTAATATACATACATAGAGCCCCTGGCGTGTAGGCTTAGGAAGGGCCAGAGGATACTCCCATTCCAGTGTGGGAATTGGAGTAAAAAGATCTCCCTATATGCTGACGACTTGTTAGTATACACAGAAGACTTGGGTCAAGCATCAGTAGCACTGGAAGAGCTCACAAAGGAGTTTGGGAGAATCAGTGGGTTTGCGGTTAACAGCAAAAAATCTGAAGTATGGTATCAAATATGCAGGCGGCTGGGTCTCCTGTTAAGAAAGAGGTGAAATATTTAGGGATCACAATAACCCAAGATATAAGCAAAATTTCTAAAATTAATTTCAAGAATGTTTATAGAGAGTCCACCCAGTTAATGAAGAAATGGGTTAGTCTCCTTCTTACTATGATAGGACGGATTAACTTAGTCAAGATGGTAATCCTGCCTAAGTTTCTATATATTTTTAATGCGATCCCTTTGTGCTTTGGAAAAGAATGTTTGTGCAAACTTCAAGGAGAGATTAGCAGATTTGTTTGGGCCTCAAAGGGGATCTGCATTGCGTGGAAAAAGTTGAGACTAAGGCAAGAGAAAGGTGGGCTGGCTTTACCAGATATACATTATTATGTGTGGGTCTTCTTTCTGAAGATTTCAAGGGAGTTAATGAAGGAACCTGGGGAGTCTGAGAAAGGACTAATCTTTAAAGCTGTGATGAAAATAAAAAATGTATCCCAGGAAGGCTTTTTATATAAATTTGGTAATCCTAAGTGTTTCAAAAAAATAGAATTTAAGGTGCTTTCGGACTCGGTAAAAATCTGATGCAATGTGAGGAAAGCCACTAAGTTACCATACTACAGCAAGTATGCACCAATATGGAATTCTCTAGGCTCCCCTGAATGGACGAGGGATAAGTTGGATCTTATGTTCAGGGAGGCATATTGTTTTGGATTGAGGGCACTTACTTAAGGATGGGAGTTTGGTCACTTTCGAGTCCTCAGCGGAGAAATGGAGGGCAATCTTTCAAGGTTTAAATACCTTCAAATAACCAGCTGGCTGCAACATGTAAAGGAGAAGGTAGGGGTCTCGAATTATCTGGATCAACAGCGTGTAAGAAATGCAGGCTGTCTAAGGCAGGTGACCTGCATATGTTTTTGAGGTGTCCCCAGATTACCTGTTTCTGGAAGGAAGTGGAGGAGGCAATAGAGGACATTTCTCTATGGATAGTCAGGAAAGCCCCTCTTTAGTGACTTTTGAATCTTTGCAGAATCAGAACCAGCTGACAAGTAAGAGTGACTCTGTAAAATTACTCTTTTATATGATTCTGTTGGCCAGACGTGAAATATGTAAGACCTGGGTGAGCTCTCCCCCGACAATACAGGAATGGAGGGGAGCACTTCTTGATAATTTAATTATGGATGTTAAGGGGGGAACAAGGGCGCAGAAATTCTGGGCCCCTTTGAGAGTATGGCTGGATAGAACCGAATAAGAGATAAGTGGTATTTGTTAAGGGGCCTGGTATTGTCCTATTATTATACTGCTTACTGACTCTTAAGGTTCTCTCGGTGGTCTCAAAGCAGCTCACGATCATGAACCCAGCTCTAACCCAAGACAGGACCCTCTCGCCAGAGAGTGGTACAGAGTGGAATGTGGTCTCCCTGCATTCTAAGGGCTTCCCCTTTGAGTTAGATTATGATGGTAAATGAGGACTAAAAAAAGAACCACACAGCTGCGTATGAGAATTAAATGTTACATAGAGGGCGCCTTCTAGTAAGCCGCTACCAGGAAGTTAAGCATATGGAGGATGATATCAAATGGGTGACATGGAAAGATTAATCACTCACAAGGAAGCTTCTATAATTCAGAGATTTAACACTGATACAAAGGAGGTCAATGAGAATCAGAATGGAGAGCACAGATCTTCCCACTATACTACTGATTAATTGATAGCACTCTTGGACCATGAATTAGAGGAAAAGCATATCTCAGACCCTGGTCTCTCACCACAGAAATGGGAAATGGGCCGACAAAGGAGGAACACCCACACGATAAAAGGGATACACACTCTTAGGAAAATAATTCAATCAGTTTGTGTAAGGGAAGAATGGTTCTACTTACATTAGAATTCGGTTTAGAATACTAAAAAACAAAAAAGCTAGTGGCAGTAATATGTACGACCCAGAAACATATCAATATCCGTGTTGTTAAGAGCCTCCTCACTCCTGAAAAACTAGATAGTGTTTTCAACTATATATCAACCAGCTACACATCATAAGAGGGCATTGAAAAGCTATCCTCAGGCAAAGGAAATAAAAATATCAGTATGCTTGCTGGGTATTAGAATTTGAACACTTTGGACACGTGTTTCTGAGGAACATTTTCTTTCTTACTTAATATTTAGGAGAATTGACTTGTGCAGATTGGGCATAATATTAATATATTTTATTTATTTATTTGTAGTTTTTATAAAGCTTTCCACAACTTAGGACAGAGCAGAAACATAGCATAAAGCTCAAGAAGCCTCAAAAACAATAGAAACATTGTCAATAAAAGTATAATTAATCAAATCCTTGTCAAGTTTGAATTACCAACTGTAACACAAAATACAGAAGGACAACATATTGACACACGGAGCGGCATATATTCTTCAGCAACATCCATTTCCAAACAAGACAGCAAATACAAAGAGCATGGAGCATGAATGCACTCTTAAGTATTTCCCTGCTAAAATACAATAACACCTACCTTAATAACACCACAGGTCCTTCTGTCCTGATGAAGACCCCAAAAAATGTTTTAAACATTTTGAGATATTAGGAAATGTATACCCCCAATAGTAAGTTGTATAAGTAAAGTAATCAAAGCAGATAGAAATAAAAAATACTCTCAAGCATATTCTATTTCAAATGTATTTGTATTTAGATCAAAAATTTATTACACAATTCAATTAATATTAACATCAGATAAAAAACAAACAAAATAAAATGAATGTCTTTAATAGATAGGACATAAAAACGATTAATAATCATCATGCAAATCAAATAATTTCCACTGCAGCTAATCTTGTTACAACAAAGTGACAGATTTTTCGTATTTATTGAACGATTAATTTCAGAATGACTTGTAGACAGAATGAAAGGCCTGCATTTAATTAATGAATAATAGGTCCAATTCAGAAAGGAATTTGAGTCTGTGCAGTAGTACTATGGTAGTACTAATTCACGTACTCATTAATGCTTTTGTGAATTGACCTTGAATTGTCCACCTCCCGACTAGTAAAACTTCATGGAGAGCACAGTTCTTTCTATTAGTATGAATTTTATATGAAAATGTCTTGAATATTTCATTTTTCAACATACTACGCATATGGTACTACTTTATGTACTCATAAATGCCTTTGTGGATTGTCCCAATAATGTTTTTTTAATAAAAGATTCAAATAACATTGTCTTAGGCCTAATGATCCTGGACAACTACAAAAGAAATGAGCAACTGTGTCTTTGTCAAAGGTGCAGAATCTTCATTTTTGTTTAAGAGAAATAAGTGACTAGGGCTAATATGTACGAACACATTTTCCCATTGACACAGAATGGGAAAAACCCTTTGGTACATCTGGCCCTAGGTGCCATATATAGATTTTTACACATAAAGTACATATGTTTTATCTTCAGACAGGGTTTAATAGCCTTGCCAACTTACCACCGTGGAGAAAGAGATTCATACTGAGCACTTAATGCGGCCCCAATTTTAATTGACTTTCCCGTCATGGCTTAGTGAAAACTTTACAATTTCATAACAAATTTAGTGCTTCATTTACGAGTAAGTGAACCAAAATCGACAGCGCCACACTGCATCACTTCATAAACACAGGGATACGCCATATTTACAAAAATATGGCGCACCCCTGTGTTTCCTCTAGTGCTAAATTAAGCTGCCTTGCGCCAACGCAGACACCCTTGCACCATAGTGCAAGGGTGCCTGCGTTGCAGGGAATGATTGTTTGTGTGCAGGAAGGGGTCCCTTTCTGTGCATAAACAATCATTCATGTTGTTTTGCTCTTTCTATGTGAGCTGCATTCTGCAGCACGCATGGAAAAAGCAAAAACGAGGAGAAACAAAAGTATTTTTCCTTGTTGCTCCATGCTAACGCCAGCCCTGGGGTGGTGTTTGTTTTTGGCATATCATGTCGTGAAAATATTGAATTTATACTTTCTTGTAGTTTTAATTAATTTCTTCCCACAAGAGAGGATGCTAGATATTGTCACCAATTATGTTAGTGAGGCACAGTAATTGAAAGAAGTAAAGCAAAATAGTTTAATTACAAAGTGTGGGAATTGCGTTAGACAGACTCTCAAGGTGAACAACTGCTGGATGAGTGTCGATCCCTAATTACCCAAGTTATTTGTGTTTGCGAGATTCGATTTTACTGAGGGACTTATTATTATAAGCAACATAGTATATGCGAGAGGGACAATTGCCAAAAGATGCATGAAATTTTCTGACACACAACGGGAAGACAGAGGAAGGCAAAGATGGAAAAACCACCACAGACAGACAGAAAGCAGGAACTCGCAAAGGCAAGAAAATCAGGCAAGGATTAACCCCTTCTGTGCCAAGGACGTAATGGTTACGTCCTGCGGCACCCAGCCCAGATGGAGCGCTAGCGCTCCCTCCGTGGGGTTACCCCCCACCCCCCAAAGTCAGGGATGGAAGGGGAAGCCCTTCGCCTTCCACCCCCGACCCCCCCACCGACCCACCCCCCCTGTAACGTCAGCGCGCAAGCGCGCGCTGTTTGTCACAGGGCCTCTTCCCATCGCGCTGGAAGAACAGCTTCCAGCGCGATGATCGGAAGAGAAATGGTTTGCATTTCTCTTCCGATCACGGGGAGGAGGCAGAGAGGCTTCAAAGAGAAGGAAAGTTATTTCCTTCCCTTTGAAGTCTCTCTCTGCGTTTTGGCAGCCGGATTGTAAAGCAATCCGGCTGTCAAAACGCCCACTAGACACCAGGGATGTCTTTTTCATTTATGAAACAGACAAAAGGGAGCGACCCCTTGCGCAAGGGTCGCTCCCGGGGGGGCTTTTTTTTTTAAAGCCTTTTCTGCCCCCAGGGGGGGCAGAAACCTCTCGCCACCAGGGATACATTTTTTTTTTGTTTGTTTGTTTTTTGTTTAGTTTTTGTTTTTTGAGGTGGGGAGCGACCCCTTAGGCAAGGGTCGCTCCCCTAGGGGGCAAATTATATTTAGGCCAAGGGGGGTAGAAACCACTAGACACCAGGGAGTTTTTTTTGTTTGTTTTTCACGTAAGGGGAGCAACCCCTGGGGGGCAAATTTATTTTAGGCCATTTCTGCCCCCCATGGGGGCAGATCAGCCTATTTTTATTAGGCCGATCTGCCCCCACGGGGGGCAGAAACCACTAGGCACCAGGGATTTTTGTTGTTGTTGTGTTTTACAGATGGGGAGCGTCCCCTTAGGCAAGGGTCGCTCCCCTGGAGGGGCAAATTGTATTTAGGCCATTTCTGTCCGCTTTGGGGTCAGATCGGCCGATTTTAGGTCAATCTGCCCCCAAGGAGGGCAGAAACCACTAGGCACCAGGGATCTTTTTTTGCACCGTCAGGCAAGGGGAGCGACCTTGTAGGCCAGGGTCGCTCCCCGGGGGGGGGCAAATTTATTTTAGGCCATTTCGGCCTCCTCCCATCGCGCTGGAAGAACAGCTTCCAGCGCGATGATCGGAAGAGAAATGCTTTGCATTTCTCTTCCGATCACGGGGAGGAGGCAGAGAGGCTTCAAAGGGAAGGAAAGTTATTTCCTTCCCTATGAAGTCTCTCTCTGCGTTTTGGCAGCCGGATTGTAAAGCAATCCGGCTGTCAAAACGCCCACTAGACACCAGGGATGTCATTTTCATTTATGAAACAGACAAAAGGGAGCGACCCCTTGCGCAAGGGTCGCTCCGGGGGGGGGTTTAAGGCCTTTTCTGCCCCCAGGGGCGGCAGAAGCCTCTCGCCACCAGGGATACATTTTTTTGTTTTTTGTTTAGTTTTTGTTTTTTGAGGTGGGGAGCGACCCCTTAGGCAAGGGTCGCTCCCCTAGTGGGCAAATTATATTTAGGCCATTTCTGCCCCCCTTGGGGGTAGAAACCACTAGACACCAGGGAGTTTTTTTTGTTTGTTTTTCACGTAAGGGGAGCAACCCCTGGGGGGCAAATTTATTTTAGGCCATTTCTGCCCCCATGGGGGCAGATCAGCCTATTGGTATTAGGCCGATCTGCCCCCAGGGTGGGCAGAAACCTCTCGGCGCCAGGGCAAATAGTTTTTTTGTGGTTTTTTTTTGTTTGTTTGTTTTTTTAGGGATGGGGAGCGACCCATTAGGCAAGGGTCGCTCCCCTGGAGGGCAAATTGTATTTAGACCATTTCTGCCCCCCTTGGGGGCAGATTGGCCGATTGTAGGTCAATCTTCACCAAAGGGGGGCAGAAACCACTAGGCACCAGGGATCTTTTTTTTGCGCAGTCACGCAAGGGGAGCGACCTTGTAGGCAAGGATCGCTCCCTGGGGTGGGGGGGGGAATTTATTTTAGCCCATTTCTGCCCCCCCTGGGGACAGATCGGCCTATTGGTATTAGGCCGATCTGCCCCCGGGGGGGCAGAAACCTCTAGGCGCCAGGGCGAATTGTTTTTTTGTGTTTTTTTTTTATGTTTGTTTGTTTTTTTAGAGATGGGGAGCGACCCATTAGGCAAGGGTCGCTCCCCTGGGGGCAAATTGTATTTAGACCATTTCCAAGGGGGGCAGAAACCACTAGGCACCAGGGATCTTTTTTTTGGGCTGTCATGCAAGGGGAGCGACCTTGTAGGCAAGGGTCGCCCCCGGGGGGGGGGACAGGGGTGGAGGGGCAAATTTATTTTAGGACATTTCTGCCCCCCCCTGGGGGCAGATCGGCCTATTGGTATTAGGCCGATCTGCCCCCAGGGGGGGCAGGAACCTCTAAGTGCCAGGGCAAATTGTTTTTTTGTGGTTTTTATTTTGTTTGTTTGTTTTTTTAGAGATTGGGAGCGACCCATTAGGCAAGGGTCGCTCCCCTGAGGGTCAAATTGTACTTAGACCATTTCTGCCCCCCTTGGGGGCAGATTGGCCGATTGTAGGTCAATCTGCCCCCAAGGGGGGCAGAAACCACTAGGCACCAGGGAGCTTTTTTTTGCGCTGTCACGCAAGGGGAGCGACCTTGTAGGCAAGGTTCGCTCCCCGGGGAGGGTGGTGGGGCAAATTTATTTTAGGCCATTTCTGGCACCCCCTGGGGGCAGATCGGCCTATTGGTATTAGGCCGATCACCATGGCAAATTGTTTTTTTTGTTTTTTTTTTAGAGATGGGGGCAACCCATTAGGCAAGGGTCGCTCCCCTGGGGGGCAAATTGTATTTTGACCATTTCTGCCTCCCTTGGGGGCAGATTGGCCGATTGTAGGTCAATCTGCCCCCAAGGGGGGCAGAAACCACTAAGCACCAGGGAGCTTTTTTTTGCGCCGTCACGCAAGGGGAGCGACCTTGTAGGCAAGGGTCGCTCCCCGGGGGAGCGTGGGGGGACAAATTTATTTTAGGCCATTTCTGCCCCACCTGGGGGCAGATCGGCCTATTGGTATTAGGCCGATCTGCCCCCAGGTGGGGCAGAAACCTCTAGGCGCCAGGGCAAATAGTTTTTTTGTGTTTTTTTTTTTGTTTGTTTGTTTTTTAGAGATGGGGAGCAACCCATTAGGCAAGGGTTGCTCCCCTGGGGGGCAAATTGTATTTAGACCATTTCTGCCCCTCTTGGGGGCAGATTGGCCGATTGTAGGTCATACTGCCCCCAAGGGGGCAGAAACCACTAGGCACCGGGGATTTTTTTTTTGCCACCAATGTCACGCAGGGGGAGCGACCCCATAGGCAAGGGTCGCTCCCAGGGGGTCCGGGGGGTTGGGGGGTGGGGGACAAATTTATTTTAGGCCATTTCGGCACCCCCTGGGGCCGGCTGAGCTGGAGGCCAAAATCCACAGGTAGGCACTGTTTTCTATGAAAAAATGTGATGTGTCCACGTTGTGTTTTGGGCCATTTCCTGTCGCGGGCGCTAGGCCTACCCACACAAGTGAGGTATCATTTTTATCGGGAGACTTGGGGGAACGCTAGGTGGGAGGAAATTTGTGGCTCCTCTCAGATTCCAGAACTTTCTGTCACTGAAATGTGAGGAAAACGTGTTTTTTTTGGACAAATTTTGAGGTTTGCAAAGGATTCTGGGTAACAGAACCTGGTCAGAGCCCCACAATTCACCCCATCTTGGATTCCCCTGGGCTTCTAGTTTTCAAAAATGCGCTGGTTTGCTAGGTTTCCCCAGGTGCCGGCTGAGCTGGAGGCCAAAATCCACAGGTAGGCACTGTTTTCTATGAAAAAATGTGATGTGTCCACGTTGTGTTTTGGGCCATTTCCTGTCGCGGGCGCTAGGCCTACCCACACAAGTGAGGTATCATTTTTATCGGGAGACTTGGGGGAACGCTGGGTGGAAGGAAATTTGTGGTTCCTCTCAGATTCCAGAACTTTCTGTCACCGAAATGTGAGGAAAATAGGTTTTTTTAGCCAAATTTTGAGGTTTGGAAAGGATTCTGGGTAACAGAACCTGATCAGAGCCCCACAAGTCACCCCATCTTGGATTCCCCTAGGTCTCTAGTTTTCAAAAATGCACAGGTTTGGTAGGTTTCCCTAGGTGCCGGCTGAGCTAGAGGCCAAAATCTACAGGTAGGCACTTTGCAAAAAACAGCTCTGTTTTCTGTGATGTGTTCACGTTGTGTTTTGGGGCTAATCCTGTCGCGGGCGCTAGGCCTACCCACACAAGTGAGGTACCATTTTTATCGGGAGACTTGGGGGAACGCTGGGTGGAAGGAAATTTGTGGCTCCTCTCAGATTCCAGAACTTTCTGTCACCGAAATGTGAGGAAAATATGTTTGTTTAGCCAAATTTTGAGGTTTGCAAAGGATTCTGGGTAACAGAACCTGATCAGAGCCCCACAAGTCACCCCATCTTGGATTCCCCTAGGTCTCTAGTTTTCAAAAATGCACAGGTTTGGTAGGTTTCCCTAGGTGCCGGCTGAGCTAGAGGCCAAAATCTACAGGTAGGCACTTTGCAAAAAACAGCTCTGTTTTCTGTGATGTGTTCACGTTGTGTTTTGGGGCTAATCCTGTCGCGGGCGCTAGGCCTACCCACACAAGTGAGGTACCATTTTTATCGGGAGACTTGGGGGAACGCTGGGTGGAAGGAAATTTGTGGCTCCTCTCAGATTCCAGAACTTTCTGTCACCGAAATGTGAGGAAAATCTGTTTGTTTAGCCAAATTTTGAGGTTTGCAAAGGATTCTGGGTAACAGAACCTGGTCAGAGCCCCACAAGTCACCCCATCTTGGATTCCCCTAGGTCTCTAGTTTTCAAAAATGCACAGATTTGGTAGGTTTTCCTAGGTGCCGGCTGAGCTAGAGGCCAAAATCTACAGGTAGGCACTTTGCAAAAAACAGCTCTGTTTTCTGTGATGTGTCCACGTTGTGTTTTGGGGCATATCCTGTCGCGGGCGCTAGGTCTACCCACACAAGTGAGGTATTATTTTTATCTGGAGACTTGGGGGAACATACAATAGCAAAACAAGTGTTATTGCCCCTTGTCTTTCTCTACATTTTTCCCTTCCAAATGTAAGAGAGTGTGTAAAAAAGACATCTATTTGAGAAATGCCCTGTAATTCACATGCTAGTATGGGCACCCCGGAATTCAGAGATGTGCAAATAACCACTGCCTCTCAACACCTTATCTTGTGCCCATTTTGTAAATACAAAGGTTTTCTTGATAGCTATTTTTTACTCTTTATATTTCAGCAAATGAATTGCTGTATACCCGGTATAGAATGAAAACCCACTGCAGGGTGCAGGTCATTTATTGGCTCTGGGTACCTAGAGTTCTTGATGAACCTACAAGCCCTATATATCCCCGCAACCAAAAGAGTCCAGCAGACGTAACGGTATATTGCTTTCGAAAATCTGACATTGCAGGAAAATGTTACAGAGTAAAACGTAGAGAAAAATTTATGTTTTTTCACCTCAATTTCAATATTTTTCTTTTTCAGTTGTTATTTTCTGTAGGAAAGATCTACACAAATTACCCCTTGCTGAATTCAGAATTTTGTCTACTTTTTAGAAATGTTGCGGTTTCTGGGATTCAGCGTTGGTTTCATGCTCATTTCTGTCACTGAATGGAAGGAGGCTGAAAGCACAAAAAATTGTAAAAATGGGGTATGTCCCAGTAAAATGCCAAAATTGTGTTGAAAAATTGGGTTTTCTGATTCAAGTCTGCCTGTTCCTGAAAGCTGCGAAGCTGGTGATTTTAGCACCACAAACCCTTTGTTGATGCCCTTCTCAGGGAAAAAACCACAAGCCTTCTTCTGCAGCCCCTTTTTCCCATCATTTTTTTGAAAAAAACGAAATTTTCACTGTATTTTGGCTAATTTCTTGGCCTTCTTCTGGGGAACCCACAAAGTCTGGGTACCTCTAGAATTCCTAGGATGTGGGAAAAAAAGGACGCAAATTTGGCTTGGCTAGCTTATGTGGACAAAAAGTTATGAGGGCCTAAGCGCGAACTGCCTCAAATAGCCAAAATAGGCTCACCACATGAGGGGGAAAAGGCCTGGCAGCGAAGGGGTTAAAGACTACTGGTCTTGATATTTGGCATGCTGAAGTTTAATTGCTTCAGCCACTTGCTTCTGACCAGCGCTTTGGGCGCACAGTCTTACTTTCACAAACTAAGCGCTGGTCAGTGAAGCCCAGTCAGTGTTTTATTCAAGAGAATTAAATCATCTTCATAAACGGAAGGTACAGATTCCTTTCTTAATTGCGGAGGAAAACAAGGCTGCACTATCAAGAAAGGGAAAACATCAGCTACTTATAACTTAAAAAGAGATTGAGTCAGGATACACCGCTATATTAGCGTGGCACCTGTTGTAGAGGAGTACGAGTCATTTCTACCTAATCAAGTGCTAGTATGAATCATCTTAAGTATTTTCAACACATATGTACCAATCTTATATTGTTTCATCTTGCGCTGTAAGACCCTTCAAACTACTTTGTGCAAAACACTGGAAAAATCTATGTAGCAGTAATATAGATGTCCTCCTCTGCAATTAACAAAATAGTTTACTATTCAAAGAAAAATCATAATGCAATCACAAGTATTCAGACCGGTCAAAAGCCATATTATGCTTAAGGTGTATCGTTCCCATTAATCAATACACTTCTGTATCCTTTTATACTACCTGTTTTACATATGGGAACGAGTAGACTTCTGAATCAGGGGTGGTGGAGCCTTATTCGCATCACCTCCCTGAACAATGATGATAACACACTATCTTAGAAGTTACAATTATTCTAACCAAAACTGCAGATAGCCAATTTGGGACAGGTGCCTCAGAACACTTAAAACACTAAATAAGTTGATTAATGATTATAGTAGGTACTTCCCAATACCCGGACTCCATCAGTGTATTCTATTTTTCACTAGAGTAATCACTCGGACTTTAACCTTACTAGTCCTTTTTATATTTTAACTAAGTTAAAATTGACTGGAGTTACTTGTCAGTGCCACCAAGGACAAACGTTTTTTTAACATACTTCTTATTTGAGGCCTTTAGTTCAGTTTTTCTCCTCATACCTTAAATTTCCTAATGACAAAATAGCTGTAACTTTGCCTTATCTGATTTACATGCTGCATTAAGCCCTGGCTACTTAATCTTATTTCCTACTAGGTTATTTGGTATTTGGATTGAGCTATTTGACTCTAATGTACTTAACATTGCATTTAGATTATAGCACACATAATTTCCCAGTCCTAAAACACATTTGCAGAAGAGAAGAGAGTCAATATAACATGTCTGCTCATACCAAAGATGTAAATTTGCTATTTTTGCTGAGGTCCATTTAATTCATCAGAATTTCCTTTTTGTCATACTTGTTGCATAGATTACAAAGTTGTCTTAGTAGAATTTATTGTGATCACTTGCAGCAAATGGTCACTGGCAAATTAATGTCTTACTCAAAAACCTACAAAAAATCCGAAGAATGCCCAGTTATCAACATAAATTCTATGGCTGAGTTTCGATCAGCAGTTGGAGTCTGAGTTACGAGCGCATCCTGGTCGTTTTCAAAGTGACCATTTAGTGACTGAAGTTGTCACATCAGCAATTGATTGACTATCCATTTTCCCTCCTATTCTGAGCACTAATATTATAAACTACAAGCTGGACATTGTTGTAGACTGGGGAACCACCATCCACAGCTTCATCACCAAACTTCCAATTGAAGTCTTCAGTAATCAACGTTAAATCCTTTAGTTGATGTTACCAGACTGTGTGCCAAATGGTCCCCTCGGACATTCAGTTGTTTCAAATAAATATTACACATTACCATCCAGTGCTACTACCAAGTGTTGTTGACCTGTAGCATCTTTAAAGACTATCATACCTCCAACATTAAATCATCAGTATTGATGACCTTACCAGTTCAACTACTACTTCCTCTACGCAATACAATTAGTCTTAGGTCTCCCTTTGGCTGATGTTTACACCCAAAATTGACAATAGCTCAGACACATTCATTGAAGTGCTAGGTCTCCTGCAAATGGGCCAGGTCACATCAGTCTAAGGAATCACTAACTACTGCATCGTGAATTTCTATAGATATGCCAGCTATGTCCCAGGAAACCATTGCTATCCTTACCACATAGAGGTTTCTGCTATTCTTACCACAGAGAGGGTTAGTTCCTCGGAAAGCAGAGGACACACTCTCCAAACGTTTTTTAGTTGATGTAGAAAGCTTCTTAACCAACCCACTGGCTCCCTATAGTTAGAAATTGTATTTGTTGTCTTATTAACCCAAATAGATCGAACAATATGTTGAAACCTATTTTGTGGTTGTCCATTCTCCCAAAGTCTGTCAAGTGTAATGCCACAAACCAAGAATGTAGTGACTACTTAACATGTTCAATTCGTGCTTCCTCCTGACGTACCCCTGTACTAGACTGTCTTATAATAAAATGATTGCACTTCTGTATGATCATTTCAACTAACATGCGGGCATAGAGATAAAAGGAAAACAGCACTGAAACTGATACAGTGACATATAAAAAGTGACTAATTTGTTTTATTTCGAACATTAGGTTTACAAAGAGAAAAAAAAATAACAAGATCTTGAGACACCTAATCAGAGGCTAAAGAGGCCTGCGTAAAAAGGCTTTTTTGGATTACCAGAAAAAAGTATGGATGAAGAAAATGTAGGGCAAGTTCTCAGAGTTTGTAGCCACAGTATAAAATGTCCATGTTATAATGTAAGAAGTGTGCATCTAAAGACATTTTACTACTTTAAACTTGGGAATCAGGTTAGAACCCCAAATAGAAACACTGTGTGTATGGTGCTTCAAAGGAATATGCTTAGCTCATCCTGCATACATACTCACACCCAAAACACAGAAACAGATTCATTTTTATGCTCACTTACACAAAGCACTGTAGGGCTGGTTTCAGCATTTTGGTCAGCTCAGATTTTGGTTCCCACTTGGGTCCCAGACCCCAGACACTGCATTTGTCATAGGACTGCTTTTATCCACTTCTGCTTGTCTCACAGTTGCCTTTTTGCATTTATGGGTCCATGTGTAGTGATGGCCTGTGTTGACATGGGCCCTTTCCAGTGGCAGCTGCCACTAAATGGGGGTAGCGGGATGGACAGAAAAATAATAATTATTTTTTAATTGTTTAAAACATCTGTTGATGTTGGAGACACGTTAGTCTCCTCCGTCCTCCTCCTCGTCCGGAAGCTCACAGGCTTCCAGACTCCCCTCAGCCAATCACAAAGCTGTTGTCACTGGCATGAGAGCAGCGTCCTGATTGGTGTGAGCGCACTGCTTCAGCGCTCACAAAGGGAGTGGCACCCTGTGCACTATCTTCTCCTAGCTGTGAATTACAGCCGGGTGGAGAAATGCAAAAAACAGCCAGCCAAACAGACATGCGCACTTAAGGTGCACAAACCACTCCTCCCTCCAACCCCCTCCAGCCCAGCCCCATTCCCCCCTATCCTGCTGCCTCAGCTAAAAATAAAATGATAATAACGATCTGTTATTATCATTGTATTTTTCTGCTCAAAGCAGTGGGGCGACGCTCCTCCGCCTTAGTGGAAGAGCCGTCGCTGGGTTATCCCCAGACTTTTTGCCTTCTTCCTCCTATTTTTTAGGACTTGTTTTTGTTGGCTTTAGGACTCTACCAAACAGTGCTAAAGTGCATATGCTCTCCGTCTAAAACTTATTGATGATTGGTTTCTCTATGATTGGCTTATTTTATTTATTAGTAAAACCCTAGTATAGTGCACCAAGTGTGCCCAGGGCCTGTAAATCAAATGCTAACAGTGTCTCAGACCTGCCACTGCAGTGTCTGCATGTGGAGTTTTAAACAACCATTTCGACCGCCCAAACTTTCCCACTCACTATATGTAAGTCACCTCTAAATTAGGCCCAAGGCAGACCCATGGTCAGGTTGCAGTGTATTTAATAGGTAGGATATATACCGGTGTGTTTACATGTCCTGATAGTGAAATACAGCTAATAGTGAAGTACTGCTAAATTAGGTTTTTTACTATGGCAAGGCCCACCTATCCCAGAGGGTAACATGGAGATTGCCTTGAAATACCTTTTAAGGGTAATTTCCCATTGGGAGCAGATAGAGATATGGAGTTTGGGGTCTCTGAACTCGCAATTTAAAAATACTTATTTTGGTGAAGTTGTTTTTTGAACTGTAAGTTTGAAAATGACACTTTTAGAAAGAGGGCATTTTGTTGCTTAACCATTTTAAGTCTCTGCCTGTTTGCTGAATAAACATCTGGGTTAGGATGACATTTGGTCTGTTTGTGCATTCACTTTATACAATCACACAAAGGGAGCTGAGGTGTGCCCTGCATATCCTACTTGCCCATCACCAGGCTGATGGGTCTTCCTGAGCTAGAGTAGTGGGAGGAGCTAACACTTGCACCTAAATAGGGATGTGCCTGTCCTCACACAAAGCAGTCACCACTCCCCTGGAGTGTGTCTGGAGCCAGGGCAGGAAAAGGCAGGGTCTTGTTCACTATAAAACTTTCTCTTTGAAGTTTGCCTACTTCAAAGATGGAAATGGGTATGAGTGCTGGGGCTCTGGCACCACATAATTAGAATCCTGCTGGACTGAGGACATTCTGCCAGGAAGAAGAGCTGAATTTTGGAGGAGGGACTGCCCCTCAGCCTGTTGCTTTGTTGTGCCGGCCTGCTGCTTTCTGCTTTTGTCCTGGGAGTGAAAGGACTCGACTTGGCTTTCTACATCCTGCTTCCAAAGGTTCTCCAAGGGCTTGAACTGAGCTTGCCTCCTGTTAAGAAGTCTCAGGGTCATCAAAGACTTCATCTGTCTGTGCCTGGACTCTCTTGATGACTTGCCAAGTGCTGCCTTTCCTGATCCCTTGGAAGTGAGCTCTGATGCATCCAAGAAAAAACTAAGCACATCTACTCCAGATCGACTTCGGAGCAGCGCCGCTCTCCAACTCCGCACTGCCGCCTGCACCGGAGCCATGGTCCCAGATGAGTGCAATATCTGCGACCAGCAACACAGGCCTGATGCCACAGCACCTCCGAAGACCAGCCACAGCCTGAGTCCTGAGTGCAGTGTCACGGAGATCTGTGACAACCGACCCCAGACTCAGCCGCAACACCTGTGGCCCCGTGGTGAGATCGCGACACTGCAAAGTCAACGCTTTGCATCTTGACCATCCTGGATTCATCGACCCTGCCTTCTCGTAAGGAACCTACGCCTCACCACCTACACCCATCACCTCCCCTGCAACCATAAGGAACTGACACCTCAGCTCCCCTGCCTAGCAGTAAGGAACTGACACCTCACCTCCCTGGTAGCAATAAGGAACCGAGGCAGCACCGGCTCCAGCGATGCCTTATATCCCTGATTCCGTGCAACATCTTTGTTTATAGTTTTCCAAGGTACTGTACCCAGGCTCCGTGAAGGTACATGACTAGCCCCCACTCCCTCAGGAATGGCATCAGACTGTTGGAAACAACTCCGTCAAGACGCTGCGATAGCCTATGTTGATGCTATTGTGTAGAAAGCAGAGATGAAAAAAAGTGCAAAAATTAGATATTGATATTGGCAGCGAAGGCTAATGGGAGAAATAGCCATCAAGTGGAATCAGGACTAGACAGATTTCCGGCAATTGGTAGTGCCAGTGGAGGACTGCTAGGAAATACTTTGATCCCATACACTAATTTTCTTTTACATTTTAAGCACTGCAATGGTATCAGCAAAAACATGGGCTGTCTTCACATACAAGAAAGTATATTCTCTTCCATCATTGTATAAGATGCTGAGCCTGATAGGCTGCCAGTCAAAGACCTGGATGCCAATTTGGAGTAGAGTGTTTAATAGAACGTGGTGTTCTTTGTGCCCCTTTGAGTTTGACTCAGGAAGTAGACTTTATGCTAAAAGGCTGCTACCTTAAGATTCCCTGTCAGATTGGTCTTAGACCAACTGTGACCATTCGTAACTGCGGCCGCTTGCTAGCTTTAGAAATAATTCCAACCGTTCTGTGGGTATGGACTGTTGGCCCACTGTGAAGTGGATTCATGTTGACTAGCCGGAAATTCTCCCAAAAGTTTTTAGAAAAATAAGGATTCAAGATGGTGCAAAGTACACTTTTTCCAATATGTTAGGAAAGCATTTTCCTAACTGGATTAAAGGAGCCCATTACGCTCTAAAAGTAGCCTTGCAGCCCTCCAGGACAATGCCAGAGTACCCAAATGGCCAGTCCACCCATGCCTTCTTGAGCTAAAGTCTATGACCTGCAAGCAGAGTGGCCACCTTAGTCATTTTTTTACCAAACTGTCCTGTACGTTTAAGACTAGGCTGGTAAAAATATTGAGAAAAGCAGTGAACTCCTGTATTCTAAACATAAAGCTAAAATAGAAGTACTTAACTAAATCATTTAGAAAGTATTTGAACACTGTGTAAGCACTTTCGGAATGATTATTAGAGTAAACATAGGAACCAGCACAATAATAGAAAATAATTCCTACGATTTTACACTAATTCTTTTTCACCTTCCAGCTCTTGGCTATTCATGAGTAGCAAAGCTTAAGCACACAGCGTATATGTTTTTCCAAAGAAAGGAGGCACCTCTACCTGCAAGGGAACAACGTGCGCTGTGGTTTGGAAAACAAGCCCAGAGCTTGAACCGCAACTGCACTCCGAGGGAACAAACTGTGACCCTCTTTAGGTACTACCTAGCCAGCCCCCTCACTCTCATTAGCCAGTTCAAAGGGTGCAGCTCAATGTGCGGGTGCGATCCCACTAAGGGGCACCTGACTTCTTCGTGCCACATGCTCCCTTTGGCAGGTTTGTGGGCACCCAAACAACTGCCCCTTTTCCAAGTAGCCATTTTAAACAGGACAAGGTGGGGAAGCTGGGCCCACAAGTAGGTTGGGGTTTGATCCTTAGGAACCAGCTACGCCACCAGGGCTTACACTTATTATTCCCCATTTCAGAAACAAGCCTGCGCTGCACTGTGGGGGCAGGAACAAAGGTCCTACAGGTGATGTTTCAACACACAGACAATGCAGACGAAGCATAGAAGCTACCCCACACCTTCCTCAATGCAGTGCAAGCCGTTAACCAAAAGCGGGCCTCAGCTGACCAGAGGAGTAAGCTGCTAGTGTTTTTGACTGTGTAGCCTAGAGTCGAGCCTCTCAAGAGGACCTTGAAGGCTCCCATTATAAGCGAGACTGGATGGCGTCTGAAGAGCAGCATAGGGCAGCAATTTCAACCCTTAGCCTGTGTCCCTCTTCTGTGTTTTCAGCGAGAGAGCGCATGCGCTATAGAAACAGTTTTATATTTTTTGTTGGTCCGCACCAATGGCACCCAAATAGGGCACAATAAGCAGTAAAAGGACCCTATGCTCAGAAACTTACTGGGAACAAGACCTTCATGTTCTCCCAAAGTATTAGAGGGAATCCCCCCCTCCCCCCCCCCCCGGTAATGAGTCACTATCCTTCATATTGTCTCTAATAGGATTGTCAGCAGAATAATCTAGCTGGTTTTCGGTCATATTTGTAAAGCCCTCAGGGGACTCTCCTCGCACTGGCGTAATGTAAACAATGTTAAAATAAATAGCACATAACAAATGGGCTACTGCATCACAGCAGATGACTGTGGCAAGCCGCGGCCTGTCATATGTTAAAGCATGTCAGGCATGAAATACGCAAAGAAAAGTAACACATTTTTCTGCCCGGTAGTTTGCCTAGGCTCACACATCAGTGCTGAAGCTCTCACTGCTACTCGAAAGGGCTGTCATGTCGGTTAATATTCACAACTTTTCTGTTATTCAAAACGTATATTACATCTTCTTTTTTTTAAGCAATAGGCAGGAATGCATTATCTAATTATTGCCCATTTCTTCAGCAGGCCTTCCAGAAAAATAAATTAACACATGTTCTAACAAACAACATAGTTTTGCATTTGCTAGTGTTGGCAATGCAGAAGAGATCTTACTAAAAGGTGAGCTGTAAATCCTTTTTTCATGGCCCAAGTCGCTCTTTCCATCCAGCAAATGTAAAATGCACCTTGGTAACTGTTGCGTGTCTAGGTGTTTGTGTTTCAAGCCATATTAACGAGAGTATAAGTGGCCCAAGAAAACGTGTGTCCCTGGTTTCCCGCATAGACCTTATATGACCCCCCTCTGGGGAGCACACCTTCATCTGTGAGCCGCCTGGGTCATGTGTTCCAGTGTACGATAGAAATATAAAGCATTCTCACACAAGGGCATGCTAAGTGACTACGTCTATCTCAGTGCATTAAAGAGTCAGAGGTTAGATAGCTTCATACAGTATTGGTTTGTTTCAGGTGTAATTGAAGTTACCTGTGAGAGGCTTTAGGTGCAGAGAGTTTCTCTGTGTGCATGCACGTGGTGTAGGTTCCTCAATGATGTCCTAGAACAGTGGTTTCCAACCTGTGGTCCGGGGACCCCTGGGGGTCCGCGAAGCCTCCCCAGGGGGTCCGCGACTGCTTAGAAAATTAAATATTATTAACAGATTAGGTCCATAGCTTTCGGTAATGACCCTGTGAGGGGCCCCCAGATTCCAAAAATGATTCAGTGGGGGTCCCATGGTTCCAGTAATGATATAGTGGGGGTTCATGGAAGTCAAAAGGTTGGGAACCACTGTCCTAGTATATTAGGGTTCAGGGCAGTCTATCCAGAGGGACCAAGGCTGAGCATCTAACTACACCTGCTGCTGGTGAGGTCATTTATTTATCCATTGAGCTTACAATAAACCCTCTTCTAATCAACCAGAGTTGTATGCGTATTTCTACCTTTCAAAACAACATTATATTCAATTTGTCCTAATCCAGTTGTGCTGATATGATAGTGCTAGAGCAGGTGTTCTAATAAAAATATTAATGAATATTCATGTATTCTAAGTAATGGATTTGCGTAGAAAATGTAATAATACAGAGAAAAATAATGCACACATTTGCAAATGTGTCTACGTAAGTGGCCGCCAATGTTCACGAAGTATTCTTATTAATGGCTTATTAATATGAAATATGGAGCTTATGTTTGACTAAATGTAGTAGTACATCATATTAAGGGTTATGCATGATGTATTAACTTTATTAATTGTAGGCCTTAACTTAGCGGAGGTCTTGGCCTAGTTGCACGGCCTCATGTCAAGCTGTATTTCTAAACTGATTAATAACATACCTGCTTAGAGAATTCAAATTGTAATTTTCCACTGTGCAGTCCAACTGTGCTTGTAGCTGAAAGGTAAAAGTCTTTCTCTTGAGAACCGCTTGCTAGAAGACGCTGTTCTTGCTAAATGTAACAATATAAGTGTAATGTGTGTAAGACTGACTTTCTTAGGAGAACAGTGGAAACACTGACTGGAGTATAAGCTGCAACAATCTTGTTACCTGACAAGCCGGACGATGAGGACGTTACAAGAGAAGCCAATCAGCGACCTGTGAACCGAGTACTAGTAGAAATTATAGATTTGAAGTTTTAGTTTTATTGGACAAAGTGTGAACATGCAATCCCTTGACCAATAGGGACTTGGGAAGAAATTTTAGGAAATCTAACTTAGCAGGACTGCACTGATAGAAGAGAGCACATTTGCCAATTTTCTTCTTGCCCAAAGGCCATTACTTTACTGAGCGTCTAGAGACGTGCTTAATTTTAATGCTTAAAGACTTTGGCCCTCATTACAACTTTGGCGGGCGGCAACCACCGCCCGCCAAGTTGTAACCTCCACGTGGCCGCAAATGGGCCACACTTCCGCAGTGGCCATCACAACATCCCCGCTGGGCCGGCGGACGGAAACCGAGTTTCCGCCCGCCGGCCCAGCGGGGATGTCGGCCGCGACTCGGGAGCCGGCGGTGTTGCGGTGGTGCGACGGGTGCAGTTGCACCCGTCGCGCTTTTCACTGTCTGCTATGCAGACAGTGAAAAGCTACATGGGGCGTGGCAGGGGGCCCGCGACTCCCCTTTCCGCCAGCCTTTTCATGGCGGTTCCTACCGCCATGAAAAGGCTGGCGGGAGGGGGACTCGTAATCCCCTGGAGGATTACAACCGCCGGGACCAACGTGGCAGTAAACCGCCGGTCCCGGCGGTGCGACCCCGGCGCGTCCGCCGCAGTCGTAATACACAGGATTGCACCGCCAGCCTGTTGGCGGTGCAATCCGAGTTAACAGCCCTGGCGGTCTTTGACCGCCAGGGTTGTAATGAGGGCCTTTGTGTTTTCTGAACTTTGATACTGTATCCTGATGCCTTGCTGACCAAACTGATGTCCTGATGACAAAGACTATCTTAGCTTGTGAATTCACTTGAGGAGAGATATATCGTTACGCATGTGTTTTGTTATGCCTGTTTGCTTTTTCTTTCTAAGTACCAACCACAATATTTTGATAGGGCTATAGTTAGATGTTTCCAAAATTTGTTTTGACTTAAATTGTTTTGCATGAAGCCTAACATGCTAATGCTAATCTTGTGTTAGATAAGGATCTTCACTATTGAAAGGCTGCTATAGGGAGTAATAGTCAATGTCTTTCCTCTGCTGAATCTAGAAGTATGTGATATCGTTTGCGCAATTGTTCTTGTTATTAATTTGCCCCGTAACCTTAGAATGTATAATTGTTCAAGCTTTGATTAGATTACGTTTCTTTCACAGATTTGGATAGCCAGTGATGTTCCTGTATGTTTATAATTTGATGTTGAGATTATTTTACGTGACATTGACATTGTTAATATAGGGAAATCAAAATTCTAACTTTTACTAAAGGTGTGGTTATTCATGACTGAAAGGTCATGGTGTGTGGTAATTACTGACTCCTATTTATTACTCATGCTATTGAGTTTCATTGATTATTGATGTTACTGATTGGTTATTGATTATTGATCTGCATGTACTGGATCTATGGTGTTAACATCTTACATGCAAGTCAAAAGGTTCATTATGTTTACTTATTAAGGTCCGACACACTAGCAGACGTGGTAGCAGACTGATGGTTAGTCTCCTGAAGAGCCCATCATAGATGCCAGGTATATGTTTTGGATTTATTTTTTCAATTATACAAATTGGAGAGAAAATGTTCCATTAAATCCTGAGATGACTTTCCCAGAGTATTGGAGCCTGCCAATGGCTGTTTGAGGATATTCTCGGCATTCTAGTGATAGTGTGAATGAAGTAAGGTTTTTGCTTTGCACAGCTTCTGCAAATTTGTGCTAAAAAATTGTCCACACTGTTGTTGATGTAAGGACCCTGCGTGGTCTAAGACTCTGGAGTATTTTGAAAAGTGTATGAGACACTTGGTTTTACGTTGTAATTTTTCTAGTTTAATAGATCGATCGGGTGTGGTCGACAAGTCAGAGTGTGAGACAAAGTGAGTGAAAGAAAATTTCGTCTGAGATCTGGCAAGTCCTACGTGCACCAGGACAGACCCACTGATCATTAGAGAGTAACATTTTCAGGTCAAATTTTGCTTGCGAATCAAGGAAGCTGAGAAAGAAGGAGTAGCTGTAAGAGCGGGAAGAGCCATCAGTGAAAAATCTGTATAGTGTCTGAAGCAATTGTGTTACTTTTCCTTTAGTAAACCAGCAGATTTGTTTTTTTGATTTTGGGTTAGTGCTTGCAATTTTTGCAAGCTCTAACGTTTGGTGAATCAATGTTTGGGAGGACAAGCCGCAAGACTTTGTCAGCTGCACTACATGTGAGTGTGATGTCATTGGAGCTGCAGTGGGATAGGTTGGTTAGTGAGAAGGGTCGCGCACGGATTGGCAGCCGTCCATGAGGTGCAATTGGTCGAGAAGGTGGGTGAAGAGAATTCTGTGATTAAAAGTCACTTCCTGATTTGATTTGAAGAACAAAATTCGAAAAGATGAAATTTTTCAAAACTTTAAATAATACTTTAAGGGAAGATACGTAAATTACAATGAGTATAGGTGAGGCTACACCGCCAGAAGATACACCAGTTTACACTGTAATGGAAGAGAAGGGTGTCGCGCCATGTCTTTGGCTAAAGCAATGGTGCAAAGTGACAGAGAAAGGGGACAACTTAGCATTCCCTAGAAATGGATTGTTCAATTTGAAGGTTTTACAGCATTTAAGGATGGTGCATTATGAATCAATGCCCCTTCCAAGACCAGCACAGTTTGAGGCATTAGCAATCTGGGAGCTAGAAGCCAGACAGCAACAGCAACTGAAATTCGAGAAAGGCAGAAAAGACTCTAACAGAGGCTAGACGGGACAGTGCTCAGAGAGTTTGGAGAAACAAGACTTTGCATGGAATTAAGTTGTTTCCAGCAATGACACAAGAAACTGAGAAAGAAGGAAGGAAAGCTCCTAGAAAGACTAACAGAAGCCCTTCCGAAAGTAGGGAGGCTAGAAAATCCTCGACAGCGGAGGAAGAGTCAGATGATGATGAGTTTCTTACACAGTTACTGAGAAACCGTCCACCACCATATGCAGCACATGAGAGTGGTCCAAGCACCAGTGCTGACCCTACAGCTCTGACACAGGTTAATGGGACAGTAAGTCCGGTACAGGTTAATACTAGCCTGACACAGAGTCCGATGCAGAGTAGTCCTAATGTGCCTACTACTCAAGTGATACAAAATCAGGTGCAACCTCCACAGGTTCAGAGACTCACCCTGATATACCCATCTGGAAACTGCTACAAATTTTATTGTGCCTCAGAACACGTTTTTCCGAGACCAGTGTTGGTTCAGACAGAACCAACTCCACTTTTACGGCCCAAGCGCAGCCACAAGTCATGCCGAAATTCACTCCAGTAACAGGAACAAAGTCAGATATGTCTTCAATGATGAATCAGAATGTGTGAGTTACTCTCCCACAGAACTTAAGTACCAGACCAACTCCAGATGCTACATCTTTACCTATTACTGTTGATCCAGCTGTGCCCTTATTTGCACAGAAGAAACCGTGTCTACGTGAACAGGGTGTAATGGGGGGAGGACATAACGAAAACACTCGAGTTTTTTCTCCTGTGGGACAGACTTTTGGCAGATTTAGATCGCTGTTAGACCTTAGTCCATTCAGAGTACTTCCAGATACTATGGTAGGGTCAAACCTTAGTCAGAGCTTGAAAATACTGACACCGCAGGCCCCAAATGCTGCTGCGCAGCAGGTATCACCTGTCCAAGCCAGCAACATCTCGTTGCAAGGTTTGACTGCTTAGCAGTTGACTGAATGGTTAGACGATCTGAATACCCCACAGAGTGCTCTTAAGGGAGAGGAGTATTTGAACTACAATAGGCTAAGCATGGAAGCAGTTGAGCTCATTGAGGGAACTATGGGTGTGAACAGGTTAGAATCCTACATAGAAGCAGAGTTGAGATATCTGTGCCTGAAGATTACAAGGGAAGAAAGCAATGTGCATCAGAAGCTAGCAGACCTGGCAGAGAAGTACGGCATAGAAATAGATAAAACAAAGCATTTGAAAAGGAGTTATAGATTAGATTTTGTGACTAAAGATTTTGAACACATGAGGTCTGCCTGAATGAAGGCACACCTTAGGGAATTACTTCAAAGTGCCCAGACTTGGGGAGCATTAGACAAGTGGGAAGGCAGATGGGTAAAGAAAAGAGATAAGAGAAAAAGGGATTCTGTCGAGCTGACTGCAAATGTGCAGCAAAACCAAGATCCGGTGAAAATTTTACCAATGAGAGAGATTTCAGAAGGGAATTTTGTTCAAGTCCCTTGGAGCAGAAGTGACATTCTATCATTCACAAAAGATTATTCAAAATTGAGAGAGAAGCCAGTAGAGTGGTACCAACAGACAGATAGGTTCGGAAAATTTGAAAAGTGCCTATGGGAGGATTCGAACACCTTATTAGAGATAGTGGTCCCAGCTGATTTGTGAATAGAGTGTAACAGGAATATAGATTGGCCAACAAGAGAACCAGAGAGAGATAAAATTACAGGTGCACCGTCTCACTAGGTAATGAAATATTACTATAATTTGATTGAATTTCTGAAAGCAAAAATTTCGCCCAAGAACATTGATTTGCAGAGAATTGACAGGACAGTTCAGGAATCAAAGGAGTCGATACATGCATAATATGAGAGATTGTTACAGGCGTTTAGTCATTACAGTGGTACTGAGACAATTGAGGCGAAGGACATGATTCATTTTCTGTTCAGATTTGTGAAAGTATTGAAACCTGAAATTAGCCAGATGATTAAGAGTCATTTGATTTGCTGGCAAGTAAAGCCGATTGATGAGGTGTTGCAGTATTCAAAGTACTGTAGTGATGAAATTGAGTTGAAGCAGAAAAAGCTGGAAGAGAAGGTGATGGTGATGCAGATTAAAGCTGCTCAGACAGGCATGCAAGGGAACGTTTCACAGCAGCTACCACAGCAGCAGCAGAAGGTTCCCATGGCACCTAGACAATAAATTCAAGTACCCCAAGCCCCAATGGAACAGCAGCAAATAATGCTTTCTCAACAGGACACAGGTCAGAAGCTTAACCAAAGTAATAACACAGTACACCAATTCCCGTGACACAGTGATAATGGAATAAATGATGATTGGGTGAGCGAGAGTTCAGATGAGGAGCCATGTGTACTTGCAACCTCCTTATAAGTAGATCGGAGAGCTCCCTATGTGAGGGGAAAAGTCATGGGTCACAGAGTTTCATTCTTGGTTGATACAGGAGCTACCCGTTCTACAGCAAGATCAGTTGAGGTTCCAAATTTGCCCCTTCCAGGTAAAAAAGTTCAGATTGTGGGGGTAGCGAATCAATATTTGACCAAACCGATTACAAAACCAGTTCAGGTTAAAATTGGCAACTTCCAGGGATTGCACAAATTCGTAGTCTGTGATTCAAGTCCATTATCCCTACTGGAAAGAGACTTGCTGTGTAAAACAAGATGCTCGATTACTTGTTCAAATGATGGAATTGAGATTCAAACAAATAGCGATGATGAAGATGACCAAGCATCAGAGACAGATTGTGAGACAATAAATGAGGAATACCCTCTAATTTTATTTTTTCTGGTATTCACAGTGAAGGAGCTTCATCCTGATTTACAGGGAACGGTTAAGGAGAAAGTGTGGGATCTGACAGGAAAAGAGATAGGTCTGATAAAGCGAGTTGAGCCACTTAAAGTTACTGTAAAGCCAAATGCAATTTTTCCTCAAATTCCCCAGTACCACATGCCACAAGATGTTCTAATGAAGGTCACCCAAATAATTGAAGACTTTGTAAAACAAGGGGTCTGAAGGAAGTATTGAGCAGCCCATGTAATTCACCGATAATGGGTCTGAAGATGCCCTGTGGGAAAGTTCGAATTGTCCAGGATCTGAGAAATGTAAATGATACTGTGGTCAAATGTTGTCCCGTGGTGCCAAATCTAGCTGTGATAATGTTTCAGATTCCATGCAATGCTGAGTGGATCACTGTCATTTATTTGTCGCAAGCCTTCTTGTCTGTGCCTCTTCATGAGGGCAGACAATTTCTCTTTTCTCTAAATTTTTTGGACCGAGTGTACTGTTGGCGTTGAATCCCTCAAGGGTTTTCAGAGTCACCCCTTCATATTCAATCAGATCTTGAAAAAGAATTTGGGGTCATTGGAATTGCGTTTCCAACTGACCTTGGTACAGTACATTAATGACTTGTTGATTGTGTCCAAAACAAGGTACGAGTGCAAGTCTGACACAATTGCCTTGCTGAACCATTTGGGAAAGAATGGTCATAAAGTGTCCCCATTTAAATTGCAATACTGTCAGAAAGAAGTGGAATACTTGGGTTACCAGATTGAGAAAGGGTCAAGAAAGATATCCAGAGAAAGGGTTACAACCATATTGCAAATGAATCCCCGACTACACAGTGAGATGTCAGGATGTTTCTCAGGATGGTAGGCTATCGTTGCCAATGGATTCCCAATTTTTCAATCATTTCAAGACCATTACAGAAACTGACTCACAAAGAAGTCACTGGTCCCATATTGTTAGACCAGGCTGGAATGAAAGCGTTCACTGAATTGAGAGAGTCTATGCAAAGCTCCAGCTTTGGGCATGCCTGACTACATGAAACCTCTCACATTATTCTGTCATGAGCGTGATGCATGCTCTTTGTCTGCCTTGACGCAGGTCCATGGAGGTGTAAACCACCCAATGGCATATTTTTCAGCTACTTTGGACCCAGTTGCAGCAGCCTTACAAGGTTTTTTTGCGTGCAGTTGTAGCAGTTGGACAGAGCCTTGCAGAGTGTGATGCCATTGTGATGGGATATCCCTTGACTATAATGGTCTCTCACTCTATTGAGATCCTATTTACAAAGACGAAAACCCAAAATTTTACTGGTGCAAAATTGACCAAGTAGGAAACCAGTAATCTAGGGTCACCAAATGTGTCATTGAAAAGATGTACAGTGCTAAACCCAGTAACCTTACTTCCAAATGAAAATGTTGAAATTGAAAAATTGGAAGACATTGAGCATGATTGTCTTGAAGTAACTGACTTGTGCACAAAACCAAGACCTGACATTAGAGATACTCGATTGAAATAGAATGACCAAATTATCTTTGTTGATGGTTCTTGTCTAGGAGACAATACAGGGACACTGAGAGCAGGATATGCTGTGTGCATAATTACTGGTATCCTGGAAGCTTCTTGGCTTTGAGGAGTGTATTCTGCCCAGGTAGCGGAACTGGTAGCCCTTACTAGAGCATGCCATGTTTCTGCTCAGCTGAAAGTTACCATCTATACGGATAGCCAGTATGGATTTGGAATAGTCCATGATTATGGCAAGTTGTGGTTGCAGGGAGGTTTCATGACCTCTTCTGGTTCACCTGTGGGGAAAGGTGAGAAAATTAAAGATCTGTTGAATGCTATTCAAATGCCTGAAAAGATTGCCATGGTGAAACGCAGTGCACATCTGAAGTCTCAGGACTTCGTGTCAATGGAAAATGGATATGCGGATCAAGTCGCAAGGTTTTGCGCATTGAACTGTATATCATTCAAAGATAAGTGGGAATTGTTACCCGAAGAAGATGAAACATGTCCAAGTTTTGCATTAAAAGTAATTGACACGTTGGAAGAATTGAAAATGTTACAGAATAATGTTCACAGAGAGGAAAAACGTTCATGGAGCAAATGAAATGTGTGCAACGACAAGGTGAATTGTGGTTTTCAGAAGAGCATGAATTGGTTTTTCCTAATAGTCTGTTGTCTCAAATGGCTAGATATTTTCATAGTCAAGCACATGTTGGGAGGGATGCCATGACTCGGTTGTTCAAGCACGATTGGTACAACCCAAGGTTTAGACAGGTTGCTGAAGCAGTTTGCCATTGTTGCGTCATTTGCCAGCAAATGAATGTGGGGAAAGGGACAGTGGTTAATTTGAGCCACATTGAAAGAGCAAGATGTCCATTCAGCAGAATGCAGATGGATTTTATTGAGATACCTGTGTGTGGAGGTTTGAGATATGTGTTGGTGATTGTGTGCATCCTTAGTCACTGGATTGAAGCTTACCATACACAAAGAAATGACAGTCTCACAGTAGTGAAACTACTGCCTAGGGAACTGATACCATGTTTTGGGTTTCCGATCTCTTTAGAATCAGGTAGGGGAAGTCACTTCAACAATTAAGTAATTAAATTAATGTGTGCAGCATTGAACATTGAGCAGAAGTTGCATTGTAGTTACCACCCTCAAGCATCAGGACTAGTAGAACAGATGAATGGTACATTGAAGTCAAGAGTTGCAAAGATGTGTGCGTCCACATATCTGAAAAGGCCCGAAGCACTGCCTTTAGTTCTGATGACAATGAGAAACACACCGACAAGAAAACAGGATTATTAAGGGTCGAGCCATGAGGTTGCCAGCGGTGCCTTGCAAATGCACTTGTCAACATTACAGATGATATGGTGTTGGACTCCTGCAAAGGTCTGGCTGTTGTGGTTCACTCTTTCTCTCAGCAGCTGGAAGCCACCACACTGCCACCGATCCATGCCCCAGGGCACAATCTCAGGGCCGGTGAGTGGGTTGTGGTCCGGAAACATGTGAGGAAACGTGTTTGGAGCCTCATTGGAAGGGTCCTTTCCAAGTAGTTCTGACAACTACCACAGCTGTGAAGTGCACTGGAGTTCCAAACTGGATCCATGCCAGTCATACGTAGAAAGTGATATGCCCCACTGGTGAAGAAGCAGAGTTGTTGAAAGTACTGACTATAGCAAAACAAGTCTCAGGGCCGGAAGGAAAACAAAGGGGAACTGAGACCGGATCTGAGCTTGTTGACTACGGTTCAGTCACTCCTGTGAGAGATGAAGGAGAAGACCTTCAGGGGGGTGACGGTGAGCCTATCCCAATTGAGGCAGCAGGAGAGCCTAGTCAAAGGAGGGCTTTCCCAGAAGCAGATTTTTTGAGAGACAAACAGAGCAATTATCAGGGCCCAAGGAGGAATGAGTCGAGGCGGATCAAAGACACTGTGACCTGACTCCTCCTGAACTAGTTGCAGGTCCGTCAAGAGAAAACATTACAGAGCAAGGAGAAGTTACAAGTTCAACACTGAAAAGAACATTGACAAAGGGTCCACTGAAAGGAGATAAGTGGCTGGAGTCACAAGCAAAGAGAGAAGAAGTAGGTGTTGAAATAACAATCAAAGAAGAAGTTGATACAACAAGGAGAGAAGATCTAAGTAAGGGAGAATTGAATGGTGATTGAAAGTTGAAAAGAAAGAGAATAGCAAGTCGAAGGTACGCAGGTCCTGAATGGGCATATGCAATTACAAGTGAATGAGTGAGAGAATTTTTGTTTTTGTTTTGATCGAGATGTTCCAGGTCAATATTTTGGCACTTGAAGGAAGCAGATGAACTGAACTATTGGGAAAACTTTTTTATGGAAAGAGACTGTTGAAAGTAACAGGAGAAAACTTTGAAAACCTGATTTGACTTTTTGAAACCTGATTTTGACAAGTTGCTTACCGATTTCCACAGAGGATCCTGGAAGAAAGACTGAGAGCTGTAAATAACTGCTGAAACAAGAGTTTTGTTTGTTTTGAGTTTCTGCAGTTTTTCTAATTTATTTTCTGATTTCTGATTCTTTACAGGTCATGAGTAACTAGCCAGCATGGTAGGAAAAATAGGTGCTGTAAATATATGAGTATTGGTTTGACGATTGTATATGGAATATTGTTTCTGGTATTGATTGTGGGAATGACTGTTCTTGATAAGAGCGAAGCCAACCATACTTCTGCTTTTGAAACAACTACTTCACTAACAGCAATAGAGAAGTTTAGGTTAGATGAGAAGTATTTGCATGAGGGTACGAATGCCCAAGGGGAACTTGGTTCCAATGTCTTCTATCACTTGCTGAGTGAGTATGTTGAGACAATGGATGCGAAGAATTGTTATGTGTGTACGCAGATTCCTTCATCAGTCGATGAAGGAGTTACTTATCACAATTTGCCTCTCACTCATGGGGTAAGTTGTAGTCTGTTACTAACAAGATTCTATAACCAAGAGTACATTCAGTAATCTTACTCTAACCATGATGTGGTGTTTTCCTTTGTCCCTCTAATTTGGTATCTGAGTACAGTAGCTAAGGACAATGACACAGTATTAGTTAGAGGTTTCTTTGAATCTGCATTAACCTTTGGTACAGCTTACGCTCACAGGAACAATCTAACATGCTTGCTTACATTTTTGGAAAAGAGCTTCTTAGATCACAAAGATGACAGGAGAAAGGCATTGAAGGAAAAGTTAGAAAAAAGTTTAGAAAAAAGGATTAACAAGAATAGTTATGCTTATAGTGCAATTAAAACACAAGGGAAATTAGCTCTAGACGTGCATCGCGTAGGGAAACTTTGTGTATATAGGCCTAAATCATGCACTGACACTTTATTTGTGGGAATGAGTGAATGTAGACATGTGTTTTTGTTTCAGAGTAAATTGACATTTATGGTGAATGGACAGGATCCAGCGATTCCTGGGATATATTATATCTGTGGTCCTAGTGCTTACTAACGTCTTCCAAGAGGATGGTATGGGACACGTTATTTGGGAATAGTTTTCCTAAAGATTTTTCAAATGGATGACTTGGGGAAGTTTCTAAAGTTGCCTGAATTATATCATATGAGACAAAGGAGAGAGTCTCCTTTTGGTATAGTGTGAGATATATTTGGAGCAATAATTCCTTCAGTGGGAGTTGTTCTGAATTCAATAAAGATTCAAAAGTTGTCTACTATTGTGGATAACATGCTAACAAAGTTTTCAGGAGCCATACTCCTGATAGATACTGAGGGCCAGATTTATACTTTTTGATACAAAACTGCACAAACGCAGTTTTGCGTCAAAAAGTTTAGCACTGGCTAGCACCATTTCTTACCACCACCCGGGCGTCATATTTATACCATGATGCTGGGTGGCGCTAAAAATAGGTTAGCGTAATTTTTCCTGACGCTAACCATTGCACCTTGTCATAAGGCAAAATGACGTTACCGCAGGAAAAATGACTCTAATCCGGTTTACAACATGTAAAAATGTCGCAAAATTTGCCCGCAATAGCGTAAAAAAAGTGACGCTAAGGGAATAGTGCAAAGGAGAGGCAAGATGGACCCACAAAGCCAGGAGAGACCTCAGGGAGACCCCAGACAACCAGGAACCAGCCAGGAGGACATTGACAAGACCAGGAGAGAGACAAGAAAAAGAGGAAGTGTCGTTTCAGCGCAGAGGATCATGAAATACCGGTGAGAGAGGTGACGGAGCACCAACATCAACTCTTCATCACCTCTAAATTGCCAATTGGAAAGCGAGAGGCAATTTGGCAGCAGATTGTGGACAAGATTAACAGTGTGGCAGAGGTCCAGAGAACTATCACTGAGTGCAAGAAACGCTGGCATGACTGCAAGCGGAAGACAAAGGAGAAAATGGCAAGGAACAGGAAGGCAGCACTGCAGACTCGAGGTGGGAGTTCAGCACCACAAGAGGACCTGGACGAGTTGGAGGAGATGGTTGCAGTGGTCATCCTGGAAGAAATCGTCACTGCTATCGCAGGATAGGACAGCGCAGACTACCAGGAAACAAACAGTTTCAGGATAAGTTGCATGGGGGACAAAAATGCCAAAATGTCAAGTGCAAGAAGAGGGTGGCACATAGCTATTACACAATGTATGTTAGCCCTGCAAATCAGACAGTGGAAAGGGCAAAGAGGCAGGGCATGGGACCCCCTGCACTGCCCATGCCAAGTGCATGGGCTGTGCAGGGGCATCCAGGGGCACAGCACAACATAACACTAACAACCTTTGTTTGGGGGTACACGCCATGCCAAGGCTGGTGGAAATGCTGAAGGAGACCAGGAAGGTAGGGTAGAACGTAAAACTGGTCTGGTGTTACAGGACAGCTGGTATGGCCAGAATGTAAACTGTAGAAAACTGCCCAGTGTCAGGCCATTGGCCCAAGGGGGATTCTTCATTGACAACAGTTGCCACTACCACCTGTGCTGTTGGCGCTGGTCATTTAGGAAATGGCAGTTAGGTGCCCATAGAACAAACACACTTGAAATGAGGGTTCGGTATCACTACGTGGTCAATCCCCATTAATCCTTATCCAAGTGCAACTCCTGTCAAATGGTCATGTCCATAGACTCAATAACCATCAGGCACTGTAACATACATAATGATGTACACAGCAGTAATCTCATACCCATGCTGGCCATCCCTGGGTTTACCCCGGTGCCTGTGTCACATTAGCTGCAATGCCACCATGCAGCATCTCAGGTATCATAGTGCAGAGACAACTGCATTGAGTGGGAGGACATATGTGTGTAGGAAGACGAACACACCCACACAGTCACAAGAGGAAATGGAACTCTGCCAGGTCCATCAGTGCAATGCAATGTAGCACAGAAATGCAAACATCAACATGAGGAACTAACAATGGTAACAAATGCATTGTCTCCTAGCAATACCATGCATAGGGGGTGCTAGGTCTCAGCGCAGCATAGGCGTATGTGAAAAATGAAAGACTAGGACAGGGCCGTGTTGTCATGTGGTGTGCTGTGGCATCAGCACACCAACACCCATTACAAGGCCTCGCCAAGCAAATGGAAGCATAGGGAGGGTTGATGAGGACAATAAGGTGGCAATACACATATTGGATAGAACCCACGCCTAGAAGATGTGGCACAGAAAATTGCGCAAACTTCCCTTCCCTACCTGTGACATGCATAAGGGGCATAGGGCTGAGAACCTGCAAACATTAAGTACAGGAACAGTACATGGGAACCAAGATGACAATGTGCCACCAATAGGAAGTCAGTGACATCACATTACAACTACCACAACCCAGACAGACTAATTGTACAATATCTCATTGCAGAGGACGATGGCTCTCCTGTGGATCTGCCTGTGCTGGACTACCCTGATGACCTGTATGACCAGGTGACAGCCATCAGCCAGGAAACCACCCAAGATATCCTGGGAACCCTCCAGACACCACCTTCAGTCACAAGGAAGACCATTCATGTAGCAGCCATCCCAGAGGCCCCAGCCACCACCCCAATAATACGATCTGCCAGCTCAAACACAGCTGAGGACTTTGACGACACAGGGACACCTTTGAGAGGACACTAGTGGGGGTCCAACAGGAGCTAGCCAAGGAGGTGCTGGTGGGGATGCAAACTATGGCAGCCAGCCTTGAGGGTATGCGCATGTGTATCATAACGGCCACTGAACAGACAGCAGCCAAACAAGGCACAAAATCCCCACTGCATGCAGTTCAACAGTGTGTGAGGGACCTAACCACTGCCGTGAGGGAGTTGACACAACACCTGCCCTTCCAATGTTGCTGCTTCATGCATGACAACAAGCAGGACTCCATGCACTGGGAACTGGCCTCCCTCAGGGCAGACATAGCTGCCTACCACATGGATGTTGCTGCCATATTCAATAATCAGCAGCTCCTCCTTGCTGAAGTGATGCCACATGTAGTTCCACAGATGGCAGCTGCCGGGAATTTGGTGTCCACTTCTCCAACCACTGAAGTGTGTGTGGCTCCCTCTACCCCACCACTACCACCATCAAGGGCAGATGAGACAACACACACATTAGAGGAAGAAGATTGGGAACAGATCATCTTCACCCGTAGGAATACCCGGTAGCACCAGCCTATGCCACGTGGGCAGTGATTTCCCTTTGTCCTGTCCTTGACATCATGCCAGTGTTGCTACAGTTTGTGACATGCACTCTTGACCGACACACTGTTAACCTTTCCACTATTGACTACAACACTTCACCCCAGCATGTCCAATGACATGTCCTGCAACCCTGCACTGGTGTTGTGTCACAATAGAATGTTTTTCACTAATCGGGTGACAGACCTGGACAATGTAAATACTGCACTACAGCACTTTGAAATAAACAGCACCTACACAACCACTTTGTCTCCGTGTAATGTGACACATCTACTTTGCTGTTGATTTGTGATGCGTGTAACAGGTCTATAGTCACAGAGTGCCAGTACAAGAGTGCAGAAATGTTGTGGGCACATATCTACACACAAGGTACCTACATGATGAGTGTCAATGCTGGCCACATCCCTTACAAGCAAGTCACTGTGTATGTGACATTTGTTTAACACATGTATGTCTCACCCACTACATACAGCAGGAATGTCTGTGTAAGAGTGCTCGGGCAATAACGTCAGCTGGGAGTACCAGTGAAACACATTGGTGTGAAATAGTTATACTTGACCTCATCTGAATTTGGCACTGCTCCATTTAGTAGTGTTGACATGAACTTCAGGCTGCAGGCAGACGTCCCACAGTGCCCAACATTCCGACACAGGACCCAAACATTGACAGCTTAAAAACCACACCTCCATGTTCAATACATGGGAACCATAGTCACCTTGAGTGGTGGGTATATTGGATGGCAGATGCATTGAGAAGTAGATTTGTTGTAGCTGCCAATGTGACAGGTCAGTTGGAAGTGGGAATGAACAGGTTAAGAGAGGTATCTGGATGCAGGACAGAATCCCCAGGCCAACAGACGATTGGCACTGTACACTCATGCGGAGACCCTGAGACCCAAGCATATAACACATGCAGTAAGGGAGTACCCAAAGTTGTATTATATATGTAGAAAACTAACCTGAAAACTATGTTAAACACCTAGCCTAACCTAATCTATGCTACCTATACATTACCCACAACTGGCCCTAACTACCCTATGCTAAGCTTACTTACCACATTTAACAACACACTCTAAACATTGCCCCCCCCACCCCATTTACATCATGGGACACACTCAGGACAACATATACTAACCTAAACATATACTATCTAATCCTAAACAAAAATATATATATTTTTAATTTTTATTATAGTTTTATTTTTTTATTTTTTTTAACACAAATGCCCCAACATTGACCCCCCCCCCCACAAACTAACATGGAATAATATGAAAACCCACCACCCAAACCTACTTATCCTATCTATACAACTACCCTACTCTAACCTATCACTAACTCATGTAAACCCACTACAAAACATGATAAGGAATGAGGAGGGAGGGGACTGAACTAGGGGTGAAGGAAGGCATCAGTTCAGAGGTTGGCCCTCTTGAGTGTCCTCTTGATGGCCTTCAGTCTCTTTGTATTGCGGTCCACCTCCTTCTTTAGGCTGTCCAGCTTCTTGAGGACCTGTTTCATGTCCCTCTGTAAGTCCTTTATTGCTGACATGTCCATTGCAGCAAGCGTGGTGGGCTGTGGTGCCGATGTTGAGGGTGCTGCAGGTGGGGCAGATGTGACGGTGGTGGCTGTGGCCCCCTGTGTAGTTGTGGTGCTCGGTCCACTCTTTGTGGCCAATGCACTTCCCCCCTTTCTGAATGCCCGCCATTCCCCAGTGACTCACTCTTTTCGATAGCGTTGTGCCATCTTGCGGTACCCACACTCCACATCCTATATGTGGTGATAGCGCACTGCCCTCTTCTGGAACGTCCTGAGTTCTGCAAAATCCATGGTGGCAGCTGTAAAATTGAGACAGGCAACCATCAGTGTCATCATTGTATGTACAGATGATACTCCAACACTCTGCCTCGATTTGCACATGCACTCCGAATCACAGTCCAGATACAATGTCCCTGATGGATGTAACGGCAACGCTGCCAACCCATCATGTCATTGACACCAAAGCGATGCACAACAAGAGTTGGAACCAAATAAACTAATCTGTGCATTGATTTAGTGCAATGTGTCACAATGCAAAGCCAGCAACTACTTCACATGGGCCAGGCCCACTAATCTTCATCATCTGAGTCAGTTTTAAAACAAACAACACCAGTAACTAGTAGATGTCATTGGGAGTATGGTATGCAGTTGCTAATCATAAGGGGTCAGTGTTGATTGGGACACATGCAAGCTTGAATGAGATGACTGTCATCCACACTGTGACCCTCATATCTACCTACATATATGTTGTTCCCTTAACCCTGTTCCTCTGGGGGGATGGGCATGCAATCCATCATCACAACTGTTGAAGTCAACCACGAAGGCATGTCCACTTATAAATGGATTTAGAGAGTGGAACACATGTGAGGAAGGCTGCCTCCTAGGAAGCAGGTATCCATAGGTCACTCACATGTACATTCATGGGCCCAGGTGTGGACACCCATCAACACCTGATCTGACAACACAATTCCCGAAACACCCACTTTGATGCCAGCACACGTCTGGCCTTGACCTGCATACACGCCTATTATTATATACCACATAAGTGTCACGTAAATGGAGTACAACTTATGGGGTTACATGCTGGGGGACAGTTACCCACCCAGTCCTAAATGTACATTACAATACAGGGATGCACCAATTTGTGTGGAAAACTGGTGCATCACTGTGTTGTGAGAATGACAGTATGACCCAGTGCCAATATACTGACACTGATGCACTTCCAAGTCACATGTGGGCCTACACGTGGCTACTAATCACCTTGTTCACATGCTGCTGCCTATTGCACTGTAAAGCAATGAGGCAATGCCCTCTAACCCTTTTGACCAGGGCAATAGACAAAAGTTAATGTTGTATGGTCAATGCAAGGGGGAAGTAATCCTAGACTTCCACAGTAAGATATCTATTTGGAAATTAAATATATCCAATCTTGTCAACATCAGGGTAGTACGCGCTCTATGGGCGACCAGAATGCAAAAACCTAATGATTTCAAGCTAACATAATTTATGCATTGTGCTGATGTAATGTTGTTTAACCTTTTGCATTGCAGAGTTTCACCCTGAAGACTTATGTTCAGCATGCATATAAATACGGTTCACATGTAATGTACTGTTGCAGGCATTCAGACTGTGTCAGGGTGTGGTCCCCTTCCAGGTTCTTCTAGAAGCTTCCCTGCAGCATGCCTAGGTGTGGTTAGTGGGCTGGGCTAAGACTCTATAAAAGGGAGCCAGCCCAGCCCCACGTGCTCACTATTCAGAGGTCCTGGTGCAGAACAGCCGCAACTTCCTGAGCTCCTGTTCTGGAGGCCTATTTGGATCTTCCAGGCATCGCCCTTTCACTCCGCTTGGTGATTCTTGATCAGGGCGGTAAGACGGAGGTCGGGCTGTGCCCCGACCCCGTTCACGAAGGATTTTGAGTTCTTGGGCCTAATTACTATGACAAAATCTTTTGACTCTTGTGCGTGTGAAAGTGTGCTTGATGTTTATTGGGCATTTACATGCTGGCAATCGAATCGGCTAGACACGCAATTCTTTGTTCGTACTTAATTCATGTTATTCATTGTGCGTTACCATTTCCAGGCATTCATATGGTGACATTCGAATCGACAAAACGCGCAATTCTTTCCTCGTGCTTTAACCCTTGATATTCAATGTGTGTTACCATTTCCATGCATTCATATGGTGACATTCGAATCGTCAAGACGCTGGATTCTTTCCTAATGGTTTAACCCACGATGTTCATTGTGCGCTACCATTTCTTGGCATTTACATGGTGGCATTCGAATTGGCGAAACGCACAATTCTTTTCTTGAGTGTAATTCATGTTGTTCATTGTACGCTACCATTTTCTGGCATTTACATGGTGGCATTCGAATCGGCGAAACGCGTGCTTCACTTCTTGTGTGTAATTCATTCTGTTCATTGTAGGTTACCATTTTCTGGCATTTACATGGTGGCATTCGAATCGGCGAAACGCGCGATTCACTTCTTGTGTGTAATTCATGCTGTTCATTGTACGCTACCATTTTCTGGCCTTTACATGGTGGCAGTCGAATCGGCGAGACGCGCGATTCATTTCTTGTGTATAATTCATGCTGTTCGTTGTGCGCTACCATTTCCTGGCATTTACATGGTGGCATTCAAATAGGCGAGACTAGTGATTTCACTCTCGTGTGTAAATCATGTTATTCATCTGTTTTGGCATTTTTTACAGGGATATTCGAATCGACAGGAAGCGCGATTCTTTTCTTGTGTTTAATACCACGGTGTTCATGTGCTACCTTTTCATGGCATTTAGGATGTGGTTTTCTAGGCAGCAAGAGGCATGACTTATTTCTCGAATATAAACTTATGCTATTCATGGTGCATGATCATTCTATGGTATTTACAACCTTTGTGAAAGTATACAATGTGCACAAACCATGTTCCGACAATTTAAAGAAAACAAAATGCTAGAGTTCTAGGTGTGATGTAGTATGTATATAATAGGTTCCTCAAAAACGATACATATGATGTTTTTCCTGATCCTCATGCAAAAGATAATGTTTGAATCTGAAAGTGCATTTAACCTTCCTTGATTCCTTCTCAGGTATCCAGTAATCTTGAAGCCTAGTTATTAAGTTCATTTTTAGGATGTCTATGATTTCAGAAAGACAATGCTTAGAGTTATAATCTAGTACTGATTAACGTGATATAATCTTGATATTGTGTGCTTTAACCTTTTGCTTCCCACAGGTCTCCTTCCCTGCTATTCCCTTCCTAATCCCCTTTTCCCCACTTGGACTCTCTTAGACTCTGTGATAATTCTAATCAGAGTATTGGAACTGTCTTGTGGTGGAAGTGTTGGGAACGTGCACAGACCCCGAGGATCTGGTGACTCTGACAGAATAGTGAGCCCACAAATTATTATCCTCCTGGTTTGTGTATGTTATCAACATGGCCACACTGGACGAGCTAGTCAAGGCTATCAATCAGCTCCAAGCCGAGGTGGTATCATCAAAAGACTTGGCATCTAGCCTAGCTGAGAGGGTGAGTCAATTACAGGATAAGGTAGAGAAAAAGGAACAACATCCCACAGGTGTGTCTTCGCCAGGTTCTTCTTATCAATCTTCTGGAGGTAATCCGACAAACATTTCCCTCAATGTCCCTTCAGCCATTCCTTTAGCTCCACCCGAACGTTTGTCAGGCGAGCCCTTGAAAGCGCAATCTTTCATGGTTCAAGTGGAACTACACTTTACCTGTAGACCACAGACTTTCCCTGATGCCCAGTCCAAAGTAGCTTTCTTGTTATCATATCTGACTGGAGATGCAGCTACCTGGGCTATTCCTCTTGTGCGTAAAGACAGTCCCCTGTTGTACAACTGGAGAAATTTTGTTCACTAGTTTGAACGAGTTTTTGATCGAAGAACTGTAACATTATCAGCAGATCGTGAATTATTAGACTTGCGACAAGGGAATCAGGACTTAGGTGGTCATTACAACCCTGGCGGACGGTGTTATGGCGGCGGTAAGACCGCCAACAGGCTTGCAGTAAAAACTTTGGAATTACAACCGTGGCGGAAACCGCCAACAAAGACAGCCACTTTAACACTCAGACCGCCACAGCGGTACAAACAAACAGCTCAGCGGTCACCGCCAACAGACAGGCGGAGGACAATGTACCGCCCACACTATTATGACAGGCCAATCCGCCACCTTTTCTGGGGCAGATTCACCGCGGATAAAAACACGGCGGAAACTGGCATTTCGAAGGAAAAATGCTCACCTCTACACACTCCACGAGGAAGGAGGACGCCATGGAGCCAGAACTCCATATTCTTCCTGCGATAGTCTTCCTGCTCCTGTACCAGGAGCACCAAAGCCGGCGGCGAAGACCATGGTGAGTACTGCACCTACGACATAGGGGAGGCAAAAACAGGGACACTCACACGCAACACCCCAATCCCCACCCTCACCCACTACAACACACACACAATGCATATCCAAACATTACAGTAAAACCCCCCAATCCCCCTGGAAGAATGCAAAGACAAAAGGAAATGAGTGTAACCATTGTAATATATCAAAATTCAGTAAGCAAAAAAAATATATATATATACACTATTAACAAAATATACACCACGATTAGTAGTCCAGGTATTGCACCATTCATAGTCCGTGGACCACTGGGCCCAAAATGCATGGGCGAGGCCCACACAAGATACCCGAACATGACGGAGAGAACACTGCTGGGGCATAAGATAGAAATACAACAGACACCTCTGGGGGAAGGGAAGAGGGGGCACCTCAGCCGGATGAGTGCACAACGCCAGATCCACGAGGGGGCTCCATGCCTATTGATGTATCCTGGGGAGTGCAAAGCCACAGTCTCTCAAGTCTCTACAGTGGGTGGTTTGCCCACTGTACCATCCTGGGGAGTGCAAAGCCACAGTCTCTCAAGTCTCTACAGTGGGTGGTTTGCCCACTGTTCAATCCTGGGGAGTGCAAAGCCACAGTCTCACAAGTGTCTACAGTGGGTGGTTTGCCCACTGTACCATCCTGGGGAGTGCAAAGCCACAGTCTCTCAAGTCTCTCCAGTGGGTGGTTTGCCCACTGCTTTATCCTGGGGAGTGCAAAGCCACAGTCTCTCTAGTGGATAACAGTCTCCACTGGTTCTGGGGGGGGCTTTGTGCCCAGTGTGCTTCATCCTGCCAAGGACAGAGGTAGTGGATGCCTTTCTCCACTGGTTCTGGAGGGGGCTTTGTGTCCAGAGTGCTTCATCCTGCCAAGGACAGAGGTAGTGGATGTGATACTCCACTGGTTCTGGAGGGGGACTGGTGCCCAGAGTGCTTCCTCCTGTGCAGGGCAGACGGAGTGGATGCATGTCTCCACTGATTCTGGAGGGGGCTTTGTGCCCAGAGTGCTTCATCCTGCCAAGGACAGAGGTAGTGGATGTGATGCTCCACTGGTTCTGGAGGGGGACTGGTGCCCAGAGTGCATCACTCACCCTGTGACGGTCCCTGTTGCGTCAGTGCCCCTGCCGCTCATGGGCTAGCAGTGTTTGAGTTGGTGGTCCTTGCCCTGTTCATAGGTGCTTGCCCTGTTCAGCGGTGCTTGACTTGGCGGTCCTTGCCCTGTTCAGCGGTGCTTGACTTGGCGGTCCGTGCCCTGTTCAGCGGTGCTTGACTTGGCGGTCCTTGCCCTGTTAGGCGATGCTTGCCCTGTTCAGCGGTGCTTGACTTGGCGGTCCGTGCCCTGTTCAGCGGTGCTTGACTTGGCAGTCCTTGCCCTGTTCAACGGTGCTTGCCCTGTTCAGCGGTGCTTGACTTGGCAGTCCTTGCCCTGTTCAGCAGTGCTTGACTTGGTGGTCCTTGCCCTGTTCAGCGGTGCTTGCCCTGTTCAGCGATGCTTGACTTGGCGGTGCTTGCCCTGTTCAGCGGTGCTTGACTTGGCGGTCCTTGCCCTGTTCAGCAGTGCTTGACTTGGTGGTCCTTGCCCTGTTAAGCGGTGCTTGACTTGCCGGTCCTTCATTGCCCAGCTGGGCTGGGGCTGGCGGCCCTTCATTGGTCAGATGGGCTGTGGCTGGTGGGGCCCTCCTGGGCAGCTGAGCTGTGGCTGGCGGGGCACACCTGGGCAGCTGGGCTGTGGCTGGCGGGGTCCTACTGGGCAGCTGGGCTGTGGCTGGCGGGGTCCTCCTGGTTAGCTGGGCTGTGGCTGGCGGGGTCCTCCTGGACAGCAACGATGGGGCTGGCGGTGGTGTCCTGGGCAGCGACGATGGGGCTGGCAGTGGCCTCCTGGTGAGCGACGATGGGGCTGGCGGTGGCCTCCTGGCCAGCGGGGATGATGGCGGTCTTCTCCGCCGTGCTGCTCCTCCCAGACTTTGCTAGTTTCTTCTGCCCCTTCACCATCTTGGGAGGAGTCACAGCTGAGTCCACACTCCCCCCGGGTCACGTCCGCGGCGGTGCGTACCATCACCGCCGGCGTACATCGTCATTGGCTCCTGGGACCCATAAGGTCCAATGTTAACCAATGCAGCACTGCGCCGCGGTCTTCGAACGCCTACCGCGACGGTGTACAACGCTAAAGCAGTTACCTCACATCCCATTGTCCCACTTTAGAGGTCAGGCCTCCGCCATTTCAGGGGCCCACATGGCCTAATTACCAACTACATCACACATACCTAGGCCTACTCTCAACACACATACCGGCCAGATTTTGTGTATGAATCGTGTTCTGTGTAGACTGTGGGTACATACCTCTGACTTGTTTGACTCTCTGGTCGCTGTTGTCCTTCATAGGCACCGTCCGCGGGGACATGTGAGGAGATGGCGGAATCCTCTGGTGGACCTGTCGACAATGGAGGAAAGAAATCTGATAATCACCTACAGGTTTGACCGTGCCACAATCCAGGAACTGTGTACCCAGTTGGAGCCAGACCTGATGTCAGCAATCCGCCAACCCACAGGAATCCCCCCTCAAGTGCAGGTGCTATCAGTGCTCCATTTCCTTGCAAGTGGGTCTTTTCAAACAACTGTGGCCATGGCATCAGGGATGTCCCAGCCTATGTTTTCCAACGTATTGTCCAGAGTGTTGTCTGCCCTGCTGAAACACATGCGGAGCTACATCGTTTTCCCTCAGGTGGAGGACTTGCCTACAGTGAAAGGTGACTTCTATGCCCTTGGACGTATCCCCATCACAGGTGCCATTGATGGGACCCTTGTGGCTTTGGTCCCCCCCCACAGGAGTGAACAGGTGTACAGGAACCGGAACAGTTATCATTCCATGAATGTACAGATGGTATGTTTGGCCAACCAGTACATCTCCCATGTGAATGCTATGTTACCTGGCTTAGTGCATGACGCCTACATCATGCGGAATAGCAGCATCCCTTAGGTGATGGCTCAACTCCAGAGGCACCGTGTGTTTCTATTAGATGACTCTGGTTACCCCAACCTGTCATGGCTACTGACCCCAGTGAGGAATCCCAGCACCAGGGCAGAGGAACGCTACAAAGAGGCCCATGGGCGTACTGGGAGGGTGATCGAGCGGACCTTCGGCCCCTGAAGGCCAGGTTTAGGTGCCTCCATATGACAGGTGGATCCCTATTCTACTCACCAAAGAAGGTGTACCAGATCATCGTGGCCTGCTGTATGGTTCATAACTTGGCTTTGCGACGACAGGTGCCTTTTCTGCAGGAGGATGGTCCAGATGGCGGTGTTGTGGCAGCTGTGGAGCCTGTGGACAGTGATGAGGAGGAAGCAGAGGAAGAAGACATTGACAACAGGGACTCCGTCATCCAGCAATATTTTCAGTGAAACACAGGTGAGAATACATTACTGCCTACTACAAGTACTTTTACACTTCTACCTCTATCCTGTCTGTCGATTTCACCCAGTGTATGGTCACTGAGTTGTCACTTTCCCTTACGGTTTCACAGGTGTGGGTCCCAACTTGTGTCATTTGCTCAGATTTCTCCGGGACTAGAGCTGTGTGACATAGGTATGTTGACATTACTATTTCCTGAAAAATTTGTCACTGTAATTGCAAATACACTATTTCAAAATCAGAGACAGACTCCAGTTCTTTTGGTGCTTTCGGTGTGTTTATTTACATACAAAATATTGGAGGGGGAAGCTAAATGGTGAGGGGTGATGGCGGAGGAGTGTCCATGGCAGAGTCCAGTCTATTTGTCTCATAGGAGCATTGCCCATATGGGCATAGGAAGTGGAGCTGGGCAGTTTCAATATGGACAGGGTGACAAAGTGGGACAGTGGGTTGACAATCAGGGTGGTCTCATTTCTTGGCGGGGGTCTTGGCATCATGCTCTTTCTTGTTCCTGGATCTCAGGGACCGTTTGCAGGGTAGTTCTCTGTCTGCAGGGGGTGGGGTGCTGGTGTGGTGGTCCTGTGGTGGTGCCTCCTGTCCACTAGCGCCGGCAGAGGTGGTGGGCAGTTCATCGTTCATGCTAGTGTCAGGAGCCCCTTGTAGTGCCACAGTGTCCCTCCTGGTGTTGAGTATTTCCTTCAGCACCCCTACGATGGTGCCCAGGGCGGAGCTGATGGTTCTGAGTTCCTCCCTGAACCCCAAATACTGTTCCTCCTGCATGCGCTAGGTCTCCTGAAACTTGGCCAGGACTGTTGCCATCGTCACCTGGGAGTGGTGGTATGCTCCCATGATGGAGGAGAGGGCCTCGTGGAGAGTGGGTTCCCTTGGCCTGTCCGCCCCCTGTCGCACAGCAGCCCTCCCAGTTCCCCTGTGTTCCTGGGTCTCCGTCCCCTGGAGCGTGTGCCCACTCCCACTGCCCCCAGGTCCCTGTTGTTGTTGGGGTGGTGGGTTATCCTGGGTTCCCTGTAGTGGTGGACACACTGCTGATTGACGTGTCCTGGGGACGGGGTATGGGCCCGCTGGGTGGGTGCTGTGCTGGTGTTACCAGAGGGGGGAAGGTCTGTGGTGGCCTGTGCCTGTGTGAGGGGAACCGACTGTCCTGAGGCCCACGATGGTCCGGGCTGGTCATCTAGATCCAGTTGGACAGAGCTGCTGTCATCACTGTGGGCCTCTTCTGTGGGTGGGGTGGAGATGTCTGAACCCTCCTGTCTGGTGACGTTGGGTAGTGGTCCTCCAGGTGTGGAAAAGCATGATTATTGCATCTTTGTGTGTCATGGTGTGCAATGGGTGGGTGAGCGTGTACCCCAGTGCTGGCATTCCTGTGTGGGGGCTTGTGTGATGATGGTTTAGGGGGGTGTATGGGTATGTGCAGTGGGCATGCTTTAGTGATGGGTGTCCATGCGTTGTTGTTGCATGCAGGGCTTGGTTTTGGGATGGGTGGTTTGTGATATTGGGACATTTGTGAGGAGTTGGAGTTATAGGGGTGGGGGCGAGGGTGGGGGTATGTGATAGCATGCAGGTAGGGTGGGGGATATGGTAGTTAAAGGTTTGACTTACCGGAGTCCATTCCTCCACCGACTCCTGTGAGGCCCTCATGATGCAGAATCGCCAAGACCTGCTCCTTCCAAGTTGTTAGTTGTGGGTGAGGAGGTGGGGGTCCACCGCCAATCCGCTGAACCGCCTGGTGGTGTCTTGAGACCATGGAAACGCCCCTTTCCCTGTAGGTCGTTCCACCTCTTCCTGATGTCGTCCCGATTTCTTGGGTGTTGTCCCACTGCGTTGACCCTGTTGACTATTCTTCACCATAGCTCCATCTTCCTTGCAATTGAGCTGTGCTGCACCTGTGCTCCAAATAGCTGTGGCTCTACCTGGACGATTTCCTCCACCATGACCTTGAGCTCCTCCTCAGACAACCTGGGGTGCCTTTGCCGTGCCATGGGGTGGTGTAGGTGATGTGTGGGGTGGTGTGTGTGGTGATAAGTGTGGTGATATGTAGTAGTGTATGGTGTTTTGTGCGTGGAGGTTGTGTGGGTGATGGTGTTGTGTGCCTGTGTGGCTGCTAGTTTGTGGATGGTGGTGTCTCTCTCTGGCCTTCTCTCTGTAAAGTGGTCGTAGGGGTTTGTGGGTGATGTGGGTGTGTGTTTTATATTGTATTGGGTGTGTGGGAGTGGTGTGTGTATGTGTATCAGGTGTGTGTATTTCGAATTGTCCAATGTGGCGGTGTTTTGTAGAAGTGTGTGTATTTTGAGCGCGGCGGTGTGTACCGCCAATGGAATACCGCAGTTGAAAGACCGCCACGTGGATTCGTGGGTCGTGATAGTGTGGGCGTATTTCTGTTGGCGTGACGTGGAGGTTTTGTTTTCGCCAGTTTATCACCGACCTTTGGTGTGGCGGACTTGTGTGGGTGTCTGGATTTTGTCGGATTTCGAGAAGTGGGTCATAATAGCTGTGGTGGAATTCCACGGGCGCGGAGGTGTGTTGGCGGTCTTCTGCACGGCAGTAAGTGGCTTTTACCGTCAATGTTGTAATGACCCCCTTAGTGTCATATTTAGCCAACTTTAATCGGTTGGTCGCCGAGACCCCCTGGCCTGAAGAAAAACAAGCAGCCTTGTTCTACAAGGGTCTCAAAGAGGAGCTAAAAGATATCCTAGCTCAGATAGACCCGCAGACTACAGACTGTCAAGAATTGATAAACCTTGTCTTGAAGCTAGATCATCGTTTAACTGAACGAAAAGGAACACGCAAAAAGACTGAAAGATATTCCTGGCGTGTTCACGATAATAGAGACTCAAGAACTCCGAAAGGAAGAACGCCGGAACGGATGGAAATCTGGACCATCAGTAGACCTTTGACCAAAGACGAAAAGGACCTACGTAGAAAGAATGGACAATGTCTCTATTGTGGGCGCAAGGGTCATTTTGCCAAAGAATGTCCAATCAAACCAAAGAGCAAAAGAGGTCCAGTCCAGAAGGTTGCAGCCAATGCTCAAGTCGAGTCGGAAAACTAAAACACTCAAGATGCAGAGAAGGGCTGCTCTTGGGTGTCACCATGAACCCTTCACAATCCAGACATCTTAAACTGGGTATAAAAGTTCAGGTAAAGAAAAAGACCCATTTCAAGAAGGCTCTAGTCGATTCTGGGGCTACCGGGAATTTTGTTGACGCCCAATTGGTTCGTGCATGGGTGATTCCCCTGTATTGAAAAAAAGACCCCAGAAATCATCCAGGTAATAGACGGAAAACTCTTGACTGGAGATCCTGTAATTCTTCAGACTATCCCCTTGACAGTGATTTGTGAAGATAAGAGTCAAAGAAAGAGGCATAAAGAGAAACTCATCCTTGATGTGATCCATGCTCCCCAGTATGGAATCATCCTTGGATTACCATGGTTAACTCACCACAATCCAGAGATTAATTGGGCAGAACGAAAGATTGTGCTCTCATCTGGGCTATGTAAAGAACAATGCTTCCAAAAGTTTCAAGTATCAAGCATTTGTAACTCCTCCATAGCCACGGCCGCTGAAAAAGAAATAAAATTGCCCAAACAGTATTCTTCTTACCAAGATGTGTTCGATGAGAAAGAAGCAGAGAATTTACCTCCTCATAGATCTTATGACTGTCAAATTGATCTAGTTCCAGGTGCAATACTCCCCAGCTGTCGTGTGTACACTCTGTCAGAACATGAAAATCAACATTTACGGAAGTATCTAGATCAATTCTTGGAGAATGGTTTCATTCGCCCTTCTAAGTCTCCTGCAGCTTCTCCTTTGTTTTCCTTTGTTTTTTTCCAAAGGTGAATGGAGAGCTTCAAACATGTATTGACTATAGGGGTTTGAACAAAGTCACTATCAAGAATAAATATTCTTTGCCCCTAATTCCGGTCTTGCTGGAACAAGTAAAGAAAGCCAAAATCTACACGAAGCTTGATCTTCGAGGTGCTTATCATTTGGTCAGAATGAGAGAGGGCGATGAATGGAAAACAGCGTTCAAGACAAGATATGGCCTCTTTGAATACACCCTCATGCTTTTTGGTCTGTGTAATGCTCCACAGCATTTCAATTTTTTTTAATGATGTTCTTAGAGAGTATATTGACTTATTTGCCATAGTCTACATTGATGACATTTTGATCTACTCAGACAATGAGAATGAACATGGACAACATGTCAAGAAAATTCTTGCCACCCTTTGGAAGCACCATTTATATTGCAAACTAACCAAGTGTGAGTTTCATGTCACCACAGTTGAATTTTTGGGGGTTATCCTTACCCCTCAAGGTATGGTGATGGCAGAAAAGAAGGTAAAGGACGTATCTGAGTGGCCCACCCCAAAGAATGTTTGTGATGTACAATGTTTCCTGGGGTTTGCAAATTTTTACCGGAGATTCACAAATCATTTCTCCCTGACAGTGGCTCCAATCACTAAGCTTCTAAGAAGGAAAGAAAAATTTGTATGGTCCCCAGAAGCTGACCAAGCCTTTTCAACTTTAAAAGAAGCCTTCTCTACTGCCCCAATCTTGACTCATCCTGATGCGGATCGACCCAGACAGACTAATTGTACAATATCTCATTGCAGAGGACGATGGCTCTCCTGTGGATCTTCCTGTGCTGGACTACCCTGATGACCTGTATGACCAGGTGACAGCCATCAGCCAGGAAACCACCCAAGATATCCTGGGAACCCTCCAGACACCACCTTCAGTCGCAAGGAAGACCATTCATGTAGCAGCCATCCCAGAGGCCCCAGCCACCACCCCAATAATACGATCTGCCAGCTCAAACACAGCTGAGGACTTTGACGACACAGGGACACCTTTGAGAGGACACTAGTGGGGGTCCAACAGGAGCTAGCCAAGGAGGTGCTGGTGGGGATGCAAACTATGGCAGCCAGCCTTGAGGGTATGCGCATGTGTATCATAACGGCCACTGAACAGACAGCAGCCAAACAAGGCACAAAATCCCCACTGCATGCAGTTCAACAGTGTGTGAGGGACCTAACCACTGCCGTGAGGGAGTTGACACAACACCTGCCCTTCCAATGTTGCTGCTTCATGCATGACAACAAGCAGGACTCCATGCACTGGGAACTGGCCTCCCTCAGGGCAGACATAGCTGCCTACCACATGGATGTTGCTGCCATATTCAATAATCAGCAGCTCCTCCTTGCTGAAGTGATGCCACATGTAGTTCCACAGATGGCAGCTGCCGGGAATTTGGTGTCCACTTCTCCAACCACTGAAGTGTGTGTGGCCCCCTCTACCCCACCACTACCACCATCAAGGGCAGATGAGACAACACACACATTAGAGGAAGAAGATTGGGAACAGATCATCTTCACCCGTAGGAATACCCGGTAGCACCAGCCTATGCCACGTGGGCAGTGATTTCCCTTTGTCCTGTCCTTGACATCATGCCATTGTTGCTACAGTTTGTGACATGCACTCTTGACCGACACACTGTTAACCTTTCCACTATGGACTGCAATTGTCTCTGACTACTCCATTGGCAATTAATGTTGCCCTGCACTGAACAACACTTCACCCCAGCATGTCCAATGACATGTCCTGCAACCCTGCACTGGTGTTGTGTCACAATAGAATGTTTTTCACTAATCGGGTGACAGACCTGGACAATGTAAATACTGCACTACAGCACTTTGAAATAAACAGCACCTACACAACCACTTTGTCTCCGTGTAATGTGACACATCTACTTTGCTGTTGATTTGTGATGCGTGTAACATGTCTATAGTCACAGAGTGCCAGTACAAGAGTGCAGAAATGTTGTGGGCACATATCTACGCACAAGGTACCTACATGATGAGTGTCAATGCTGGCCACATCCCTTGCAAGCAAGTCACTGTGTATGTGACATTTGTTTAACACATGTATGTCTCACCCACTACATACAGCAGGAATGTCTGTGTAAGAGTGCTCGGGCAATAACGTCAGCTGGGAGTACCAGTGAAACACATTGGTGTGAAATAGTTATACTTGACCTCATCTGAATTTGGCACTGCTCCATTTAGTAGTGTTGACATGAACTTCAGGCTGCAGGCAGACGTCCCACAGTGCCCAACATTCCGACACAGGACCCAAACATTGACAGCTTAAAAACCACACCTCCATGTTCAATACATGGGAACCATAGTCACCTTGAGTGGTGGGTATATTGGATGGCAGATGCATTGAGAAGTAGATTTGTTGTAGCTGCCAATGTGACAGGTCAGTTGGAAGTGGGAATGAACAGGTTAAGAGAGGGATCTGGATGCAGGACAGAATCCCCAGGCCAACAGACGATTGGCACTGTACACTCATGCGGAGACCCTGAGACCCAAGCATATAACACATGCAGTAAGGGAGTACCCAAAGTTGTATTATATATGTAGAAAACTAACCTGAAAACTATGTTAAACACCTAGCCTAACCTAATCTATGCTACCTATACATTACCCACAACTGGCCCTAACTACCCTATGCTAAGCTTACTTACCACATTTAACAACACACTCTAAACATTGCCCCCCCCACCCCATTTACATCATGGGACACACTCAGGACAACATATACTAACCTAAACATATACTTTCTAATCCTAAACAAAAATATATATATTTTTAATTTTTATTATAGTTTTATTTTTTTATTTTTTTTAACACAAATGCCCCAACATTGACCCCCCCCCCACAAACTAACATGGAATAATATGAAAACCCACCACCCAAACCTACTTATCCTATATATACAACTACCCTACTCTAACCTATCACTAACTCATGTAAACCCACTACAAAACATGATAAGGAATGAGGAGGGAGGGGACTGAACTAGGGGTGAAGGAAGGCATCTGTTCAGAGGTTGGCCCTCTTGAGTGACCTCTTGATGGCCTTCAGTCTCTTTGTATTGCGGTCCACCTCCTTCTTTAGGCTGTCCAGCTTCTTGAGGACCTGTTTCATGTCCCTCTGTAAGTCCTTTACTGCTGACATGTCCATTGCAGCAAGCGTGGTGGGCTGTGGTGCCGATGTTGAGGGTGCTGCAGGTGGGGCAGATGTGACGGTGGTGGCTGTGGCCCCCTGTGTAGTTGTGGTGCTCGGTCCACTCTTTGTGGCCAATGCACTTCCCCCCTTTCTGAATGCCCGCCATTCCCCAGTGACTCACTCTTTTCGATAGCGTTGTGCCATCTTGCGGTACCCACACTCCACATCCTATATGTGGTGATAGCGCACTGCCCTCTTCTGGAACGTCCTGAGTTCTGCAAAATCCATGGTGGCAGCTGTAAAATTGAGACAGGCAACCATCAGTGTCATCATTGTATGTACAGATGATACTCCAACACTCTGCCTCGATTTGCACATGCACTCCGAATCACAGTCCAGATACAATGCCCCTGATGGATGTAACGGCAACGCTGCCAACCCATCATGTCATTGACACCAAAGCGATGCACAACAAGAGTTGGAACCAAATAAACTAATCTGTGCATTGATTTAGTGCAATGTGTCACAATGCAAAGCCAGCAACTACTTCACATGGGCCAGGCCCACTAATCTTCATCATCTGAGTCAGTTTTAAAACAAACAACACCAGTAACTAGTAGATGTCATTGGGAGTATGGTATGCAGTTGCTAATCATAAGGGGTCAGTGTTGATTGGGACACATGCAAGCCTGAATGAGATGACTGTCATCCACACTGTGACCCTCATATCTACCTACATATATGTTGTTCCCTTAACCCTGTTCCTCTGGGGGGATGGGCATGCAATCCATCATCACAACTGTTGAAGTCAACCACGAAGGCATGTCCACTTATAAATGGATTTAGAGAGTGGAACACATGTGAGAAAGGCTGCCTCCTAGGAAGCAGGTATCCATAGGTCACTCACATGTACATTCATGGGCCCAGGTGTGGACACCCATCAACACCTGATCTGACAACACAATTCCCGAAACACCCACTTTGATGCCAGCACACGTCTGGCCTTGACCTGCATACACGCCTATTATTATATACCACATAAGTGTCACGTAAATGGAGTACAACTTATGGGGTTACATGCTGGGGGACAGTTACCCACCCAGTCCTAAATGTACATTACAATACAGGGATGCACCAATTTGTGTGGAAAACTGGTGCATCACTGTGTTGTGAGAATGACAGTATGACCCAGTGCCAATATACTGACACTGATGCACTTCCAAGTCACATGTGGGCCTACACGTGGCTACTAATCACCTTGTTCACATGCTGCTGCCTATTGCACTGTAAAGCAATGAGGCAATGCCCTCTAACCCTTTTGACCAGGGCAATAGACAAAAGTTAATGTTGTATGGTCAATGCAAGGGGGAAGTAATCCTAGACTTCCACAGTAAGATATCTATTTGGAAATTAAATATATCCAATCTTGTCAACATCAGGGTAGTACGCGCTCTATGGGCGACCAGAATGCAAAAAACTAATGATTTCAAGCTAACATAATTTATGCATTGTGCTGATGTAATGTTGTTTAACCTTTTGCATTGCAGAGTTTCACCCTGAAGACTTATGTTCAGCATGCATATAAATACGGTTCACATGTAATGTACTGTTGCAGGCATTCAGACTGTGTCAGGGTGTGGTCCCCTTCCAGGTTCTTCTAGAAGCTTCCCTGCAGCATGCCTAGGTGTGGTTAGTGGGCTGGGCTAAGACTCTATAAAAGGGAGCCAGCCCAGCCCCACGTGCTCACTATTCAGAGGTCCTGGTGCAGAACAGCCGCAACTTCCTGAGCTCCTGTTCTGGAGGCCTATTTGGATCTTCCAGGCATCGCCCTTTCACTCCGCTTGGTGATTCTTGATCAGGGCGGTAAGACGCAGGTCGGGCTGTGCCCCGACCCCGTTCACGAAGGATTTTGAGTTCTTGGGCCTAATTACTATGACAAAATCTTTTGACTCTTGTGCGTGTGAAAGTGTGCTTGATGTTTATTGGGCATTTACATGCTGGCAATCGAATCGGCTAGACACGCAATTCTTTGTTCGTACTTAATTCATGTTATTCATTGTGCGTTACCATTTCCAGGCATTCATATGGTGACATTCGAATCGACAAAACGCGCAATTCTTTCCTCGTGCTTTAACCCTTGATATTCAATGTGTGTTACCATTTCCATGCATTCATATGGTGACATTCGAATCGTCAAGACGCTGGATTCTTTCCTAATGGTTTAACCCACGATGTTCATTGTGCGCTACCATTTCTTGGCATTTACATGGTGGCATTCGAATTGGCGAAACGCACAATTCTTTTCTTGAGTGTAATTCATGTTGTTCATTGTACGCTACCATTTTCTGGCATTTACATGGTGGCATTCGAATCGGCGAAACGCGTGCTTCACTTCTTGTGTGTAATTCATTCTGTTCATTGTAGGCTACCATTTTCTGGCATTTACATGGTGGCATTCGAATCGGCGAAACGCGCGATTCACTTCTTGTGTGTAATTCATGCTGTTCATTGTACGCTACCATTTTCTGGCCTTTACATGGTGGCAGTCGAATCGGCGAGACGCGCGATTAATTTCTTGTGTATAATTCATGCTGTTCGTTGTGCGCTACCATTTCCTGGCATTTACATGGTGGCATTCAAATAGGCGAGACTAGTGATTTCACTCTCGTGTGTAAATCATGTTATTCATCTGTTTTGGCATTTTTTACAGGGATATTCGAATCGACAGGAAGCGCGATTCTTTTCTTGTGTTTAATACCACGGTGTTCATGTGCTACCTTTTCATGGCATTTAGGATGTGGTTTTCTAGGCAGCAAGAGGCGTGACTTATTTCTCGAATATAAACTTATGCTATTCATGGTGCATGATCATTCTATGGTATTTACAACCTTTGTGAAAGTATACAATGTGCACAAACCATGTTCCGACAATTTTAAGAAAACAAAATGCTAGAGTTCTAGGTGTGATGTAGTATGTATATAATAGGTTCCTCAAAAACAATACATATGATGTTTTTCCTGATCCTCATGCAAAAGATAATGTTTGAATCTGAAAGTGCATTTAACCTTCCTTGATTCCTTCTCAGGTATCCAGTAATCTTGAAGCCTAGTTATTAAGTTCATTTTTAGGATGTCTATGATTTCAGAAAGACAATGCTTAGAGTTATAATCTAGTACTGATTAACGTGATATAATCTTGATATTGTGTGCTTTAACCTTTTGCTTCCCACAGGTCTCCTTCCCTGCTATTCCCTTCCTAATCCCCTTTTCCCCACTTGGACTCTCTTAGACTCTGTGATAATTCTAATCAGAGTATTGGAACTGTCTTGTGGTGGAAGTGTTGGGAACGTGCACAGACCCCGAGGATCTGGTGACTCTGACAGAATAGTGAGCCCACAAATTATTATCCTCCTGGTTTGTGTATGTTATCAACATGGCCACACTGGACGAGCTAGTCAAGGCTATCAATCAGCTCCAAGCCGAGGTGGTATCATCAAAAGACTTGGCATCTAGCCTAGCTGAGAGGGTGAGTCAATTACAGGATAAGGTAGAGAAAAAGGAACAACATCCCACAGGTGTGTCTTCGCCAGGTTCTTCTTATCAATCTTCTGGAGGTAATCCGACAAACATTTCCCTCAATGTCCCTTCAGCCATTCCTTTAGCTCCACCCGAACGTTTGTCAGGCGAGCCCTTGAAAGCGCAATCTTTCATGGTTCAAGTGGAACTACACTTTACCTGTAGACCACAGACTTTCCCTGATGCCCAGTCCAAAGTAGCTTTCTTGTTATCATATCTGACTGGAGATGCAGCTACCTGGGCTATTCCTCTTGTGCGTAAAGACAGTCCCCTGTTGTACAACTGGAGAAATTTTGTTCACTAGTTTGAACGAGTTTTTGATCGAAGAACTGTAACATTATCAGCAGATCGTGAATTATTAGACTTGCGACAAGGGAATCAGGACTTAGGTGGTCATTACAACCCTGGCGGACGGAGTTATGGCGGCGGTAAGACCGCCAACAGGCTTGCAGTAAAAACTTTGGAATTACAACCGTGGCGGAAACCGCCAACAAAGACAGCCACTTTAACACTCAGACCGCCACAGCGGTACAAACAAACAGCTCAGCGGTCACCGCCAACAGACAGGCGGAGGACAATGTACCGCCCACACTATTATGACAGGCCAATCCGCCACCTTTTCTGGGGCAGATTCACCGCGGATAAAAACACGGCGGAAACTGGCATTTCGAAGGAAAAATGCTCACCTCTACACACTCCACGAGGAAGGAGGACGCCATGGAGCCAGAACTCCATATTCTTCCTGCGATAGTCTTCCTGCTCCTGTACCAGGAGCACCAAAGCCGGCGGCGAAGACCATGGTGAGTACTGCACCTACGACATAGGGGAGGCAAAAACAGGGACACTCACACGCAACACCCCAATCCCCACCCTCACCCACTACAACACACACACAATGCATATCCAAACATTACAGTAACACCCCCCAATCCCCCTGGAAGAATGCAAAGACAAAAGGAAATGAGTGTAACCATTGTAATATATCAAAATTCAGTAAGCAAAAAAAATATATATATATACACTATTAACAAAATATACACCACGATTAGTAGTCCAGGTATTGCACCATTCATAGTCCGTGGACCACTGGGCCCAAAATGCATGGGCGAGGCCCACACAAGATACCCGAACATGACGGAGAGAACACTGCTGGGGCATAAGATAGAAATACAACAGACACCTCTGGGGGAAGGGAAGAGGGGGCACCTCAGCCGGATGAGTGCACAACGCCAGATCCACGAGGGGGCTCCATGCCTATTGATGTATCCTGGGGAGTGCAAAGCCACAGTCTCTCAAGTCTCTACAGTGGGTGGTTTGCCCACTGTACCATCCTGGGGAGTGCAAAGCCACAGTCTCTCAAGTCTCTACAGTGGGTGGTTTGCCCACTGTTCAATCCTGGGGAGTGCAAAGCCACAGTCTCACAAGTGTCTACAGTGGGTGGTTTGCCCACTGTACCATCCTGGGGAGTGCAAAGCCACAGTCTCTCAAGTCTCTCCAGTGGGTGGTTTGCCCACTGCTTTATCCTGGGGAGTGCAAAGCCACAGTCTCTCTAGTGGATAACAGTCTCCACTGGTTCTGGAGGGGGCTTTGTGCCCAGTGTGCTTCATCCTGCCAAGGACAGAGGTAGTGGATGCCTTTCTCCACTGGTTCTGGAGGGGGCTTTGTGTCCAGAGTGCTTCATCCTGCCAAGGACAGAGGTAGTGGATGTGATACTCCACTGGTTCTGGAGGGGGACTGGTGCCCAGAGTGCTTCCTCCTGTGCAGGGCAGACGGAGTGGATGCATGTCTCCACTGGTTCTGGAGGGGGCTTTGTGCCCAGAGTGCTTCATCCTGCCAAGGACAGAGGTAGTGGATGTGATGCTCCACTGGTTCTGGAGGGGGACTGGTGCCCAGAGTGCATCACTCACCCTGTGACGGTCCCTGTTGCGTCAGTGCCCCTGCCGCTCATGGGCTAGCAGTGTTTGAGTTGGTGGTCCTTGCCCTGTTCATAGGTGCTTGCCCTGTTCAGCGGTGCTTGACTTGGCGGTCCTTGCCCTGTTCAGCGGTGCTTGACTTGGCGGTCCGTGCCCTGTTCAGCGGTGCTTGACTTGGCGGTCCTTGCCCTGTTAGGCGATGCTTGCCCTGTTCAGCGGTGCTTGACTTGGCGGTCCGTGCCCTGTTCAGCGGTGCTTGACTTGGCAGTCCTTGCCCTGTTCAACGGTGCTTGCCCTGTTCAGCGGTGCTTGACTTGGCAGTCCTTGCCCTGTTCAGCAGTGCTTGACTTGGTGGGCCTTGCCCTGTTCAGCGGTGCTTGCCCTGTTCAGCGATGCTTGACTTGGCGGTGCTTGCCCTGTTCAGCGGTGCTTGACTTGGCGGTCCTTGCCCTGTTCAGCAGTGCTTGACTTGGTGGTCCTTGCCCTGTTAAGCGGTGCTTGACTTGCCGGTCCTTCATTGCCCAGCTGGGCTGGGGCTGGCGGCCCTTCATTGGTCAGATGGGCTGTGGCTGGCGGGGCCCTCCTGGGCAGCTGAGCTGTGGCCGGCGGGGCACACCTGGGCAGCTGGGCTGTGGCTGGCGGGGTCCTACTGGGCAGCTGGGCTGTGGCTGGCGGGGTCCTCCTGGTTAGCTGGGCTGTGGCTGGCGGGGTCCTCCTGGACAGCAACGATGGGGCTGGCGGTGGTGTCCTGGGCAGCGACGATGGGGCTGGCAGTGGCCTCCTGGTGAGCGACGATGGGGCTGGCGGTGGCCTCCTGGCCAGCGGGGATGATGGCGGTCTTCTCCGCCGTGCTGCTCCTCCCAGACTTTGCTAGTTTCTTCTGCCCCTTCACCATCTTGGGAGGAGTCACAGCTGAGTCCACACTCCCCCCGGGTCACGTCCGCGGCGGTGCGTACCATCACCGCCGGCGTACATCGTCATTGGCTCCTGGGACCCATAAGGTCCAATGTTAACCAATGCAGCATATCGCCGCGGTCTTCGACCGCCTACCGCGACGGTGTACAACACTAAAGCAGTTACCTCACATCCCATTGTCCCACTTTAGAGGTCAGGCATCTGCCATTTCAGGGGCCCACATGGCCTAATTACCAACTACATCACACATACCTAGGCCTACTCTCAACACACATACCGGCCAGATTTTGTGTATGAATCGTGTTCTGTGTAGACTGTGGGTACATACCTCTGACTTGTTTGACTCTCTGGTCGCTGTTGTCCTTCATAGGCACCGTCCACGGGGACATGTGAGGAGATGGCGGAATCCTCTGGTGGACCTGTCGACAATGGAGGAAAGAAATCTGGTAATCACCTACAGGTTTGACCGTGCCACAATCTAGGAACTGTGTACCCAGTTGGAGCCAGACCTGATGTCAGCAATCCGCCAACCCACAGGAATCCCCCCTCAAGTGCAGGTGCTATCAGTGCTCCATTTCCTTGCAAGTGGGTCTTTTCAAACAACTGTGGCCATGGCATCAGGGATGTCCGAGCCTATGTTTTCCAACGTATTGTCCAGAGTGTTGTCTGCCCTGCTGAAACACATGCGGAGCTACATCGTTTTCCCTCAGGTGGAGGACTTGCCTACAGTGAAAGGTGACTTCTATGCCCTTGGACGTATCCCCATCATAGGTGCCATTGATGGGACCCTTGTGGCTTTGGTCCCCCCCCCACAGGAGTGAACAGGTGTACAGGAACCGGAACAGTTATCATTCCATGAATGTACAGATGGTATGTTTGGCCAACCAGTACATCTCCCATGTGAATGCTATGTTACCTGGCTTAGTGCATGACGCCTACATCATGCGGAATAGCAGCATCCCTTAGGTGATGGCTCAACTCCAGAGGCACCGTGTGTTTCTATTAGATGACTCTGGTTACCCCAACCTGTCATGGCTACTGACCCCAGTGAGGAATCCCAGCACCAGGGCAGAGGAACGCTACAAAGAGGCCCATGGGCGTACTGGGAGGGTGATCGAGCGGACCTTCGGCCCCTGAAGGCCAGGTTTAGGTGCCTCCATATGACAGGTGGATCCCTATTCTACTCACCAAAGAAGGTGTACCAGATCATCGTGGCCTGCTGTATGGTTCATAACTTGGCTTTGCGACGACAGGTGCCTTTTCTGCAGGAGGATGGTCCAGATGGCGGTGTTGTGGCAGCTGTGTAGCCTGTGGACAGTGATGAGGAGGAAGCAGAGGAAGAAGACATTGACAACAGGGACTCCGTCATCCAGCAATATTTTCAGTGAAACACAGGTGAGAATACATTACTGCCTACTACAAGTACTTTTACACTTCTACCTCTATCCTGTCTGTCGATTTCACCCAGTGTATGGTCACTGAGTTGTCACTTTCCCTTACGGTTTCACAGGTGTGGGGCCCAACTTGTGTCATTTGCTCAGATTTCTCCGGGACTAGAGCTGTGTGACATAGGTATGTTGACATTACTATTTCCTGAAAAATTTGTCACTGTAATTGCAAATACACTATTTCAAAATCAGAGACAGACTCCAGTTCTTTTGGTGCTTTCGGTGTGTTTATTTACATACAAAATATTGGAGGGGGAAGCTAAATGGTGAGGGGTGATGGCGGAGGAGTGTCCATGGCAGAGTCCAGTCTATTTGTCTCATAGGAGCATTGCCCATATGGGCATAGGAAGTGGAGCTGGGCAGTTTCAATATGGACAGGGTGACAAAGTGGGACAGTGGGTTGACAATCAGGGTGGTCTCATTTCTTGGCGGGGGTCTTGGCATCATGCTCTTTCTTGTTCCTGGATCTCAGGGACCGTTTGCGGGGTAGTTCTCCGTCTGCAGGGGGTGGGGTGCTGGTGTGGTGGTCCTGTGGTGGTGCCTCCTGTCCACTAGCGCCGGCAGAGGTGGTGGGCAGTTCATCGTTCATGCTAGTGTCAGGAGCCCCTTGTAGTGCCACAGTGTCCCTCCTGGTGTTGAGTATTTCCTTCAGCACCCCTACGATGGTGCCCAGGGCGGAGCTGATGGTTCTGAGTTCCTCCCTGAACCCCAAATACTGTTCCTCCTGCATGCGCTAGGTCTCCTGAAACTTGGCCAGGACTGTTGCCATCGTCACCTGGGAGTGGTGGTATGCTCCCATGATGGAGGAGAGGGCCTCGTGGAGAGTGGGTTCCCTTGGCCTGTCCGCCCCCTGTCGCACAGCAGCCCTCCCAGTTCCCCTGTGTTCCTGGGTCTCCGTCCCCTGGAGCGTGTGCCCACTGCCACTGCCCCCAGGTCCCTGTTGTTGTTGGGGTGGTGGGTTATCCTGGGTTCCCTGTAGTGGTGGACACACTGCTGATTGACGTGTCCTGGGGACGGGGGTATGGGCCCGCAGGGTGGGTGCTGTGCTGGTGTTACCAGAGGGGGGATGGTCTGTGGTGGCCTGTGCCTGTGTGAGGGGAACCGACTGTCCTGAGGCCCACGATGGTCCGGGCTGGTCATCTAGATCCAGTTGGACAGAGCTGCTGTCATCACTGTGGGCCTCTTCTGTGGGTGGGGTGGAGATGTCTGAACCCTCCTGTCTGGTGACGTTGGGTAGTGGTCCTCCAGGTGTGGAAAAGCATGATTATTGCATCTTTGTGTGTCATGGTGTGCAATGGGTGGGTGAGCGTGTACCCCAGTGCTGGCATTCCTGTGTGGGGGCTTGTGTGATGATGGTTTAGGGGGGTGTATGGGTATGTGCAGTGGGCATGCTTTAGTGATGGGTGTCCATGCGTTGTTGTTGCATGCAGGGCTTGGTGTTGGGATGGGTGGTTTGTGATATTGGGACATTTGTGAGGAGTTGGAGTTATAGGGGTGGGGGCGAGGGTGGGGGTATGTGATAGCATGCAGGTAGGGTGGGGGATATGGTAGTTAAAGGTTTGACTTACCGGAGTCCATTCCTCCACCGACTCCTGCGAAGCCCTCATGATGCAGAATCACCAAGACCTGCTCCTTCCAAGTTGTTAGTTGTGGGTGAGGAGGTGGGGGTCCACCGCCAATCCGCTGAACCGCCTGGTGGTGTCTTGAGACCATGGAAACGCCCCTTTCCCTGTAGGTCGATTTCCTCCACCATGACCCTGAGCTCCTCCTCAGACAACCTGGGGTGCCTTTGCCGTGCCATGGGGTGGTGTAGGTGATGTGTGGGGTGGTGTGTGTGGTGATAAGTGTGGTGATATGTAGTAGTGTATGGTGTTTTGTGCGTGGAGGTTGTGTGGGTGATGGTGTTGTGTGCCTGTGTGGCTGCTAGTTTGTGGATGGTGGTGTCTCTCTCTGGCCTTCTCTCTGTAAAGTGGTCGTAGGGGTTTGTGGGTGATGTGGGTGTGTGTTTTATATTGTATTGGGTGTGTGGGAGTGGTGTGTGTATGTGTATCAGGTGTGTGTATTTCGAATTGTCCAATGTGGCGGTGTTTTGTAGAAGTGTGTGTATTTTGAGCGCGGCGGTGTGTACCGCCAATGGAATACCGCAGTTGAAAGACCGCCACGTGGATTCGTGGGTCGTGATAGTGTGGGCGTATTTCTGTTGGCGTGACGTGGAGGTTTTGTTTTCGTCAGTTTATCACCGACCTTTGGTGTGGCGGACTTGTGTGGGTGTCTGGATTTTGTCGGATTTCGAGAAGTGGGTCATAATAGCTGTGGTGGAATTCCACGGGCGCGGAGGTGTGTTGGCGGTCTTCTGCACGGCAGTAAGTGGCTTTTACCGTCAATGTTGTAATGACCCCCTTAGTGTCATATTTAGCCAACTTTAATCGGTTGGTCGCCGAGACCCCCTGGCCTGAAGAAAAACAAGCAGCCTTGTTCTACAAGGGTCTCAAAGAGGAGCTAAAAGATATCCTAGCTCAGATAGACCCGCAGACTACAGACTGTCAAGAATTGATAAACCTTGTCTTGAAGCTAGATCATCGTTTAACTGAACGAAAAGGAACACGCAAAAAGACTGAAAGATATTCCTGGCGTGTTCACGATAATAGAGACTCAAGAACTCCGAAAGGAAGAACGCCGGAACGGATGGAAATCTGGACCATCAGTAGACCTTTGACCAAAGACGAAAAGGACCTACGTAGAAAGAATGGACAATGTCTCTATTGTGGGCGCAAGGGTCATTTTGCCAAAGAATGTCCAATCAAACCAAAGAGCAAAAGAGGTCCAGTCCAGAAGGTTGCAGCCAATGCTCAAGTCGAGTCGGAAAACTAAAACACTCAAGATGCAGAGAAGGGCTGCTCTTGGGTGTCACCATGAACCCTTCACAATCCAGACATCTTAAACTGGGTATAAAAGTTCAGGTAAAGAAAAAGACCCATTTCAAGAAGGCTCTAGTCGATTCTGGGGCTACCGGGAACTTTGTTGACGCCCAATTGGTTCGTGCATGGGTGATTCCCCTGTATTGAAAAAAAGACCCCAGAAATCATCCAGGTAATAGACGGAAAACTCTTGACTGGAGATCCTGTAATTCTTCAGACTATCCCCTTGACAGTGATTTGTGAAGATAAGAGTCAAAGAAAGAGGCATAAAGAGAAACTCATCCTTGATGTGATCCATGCTCCCCAGTATGGAATCATCCTTGGATTACCATGGTTAACTCACCACAATCCAGAGATTAATTGGGCAGAACGAAAGATTGTGTTCTCATCTGGGCTATGTAAAGAACAATGCTTCCAAAAGTTTCAAGTATCAAGCATTTGTAACTCCTCCATAGCCACGGCCGCTGAAAAAGAAATAAAATTGCCCAAACAGTATTCTTCTTACCAAGATGTGTTCGATGAGAAAGAAGCAGAGAATTTACCTCCTCATAGATCTTATGACTGTCAAATTGATCTAGTTCCAGGTGCAATACTCCCCAGCTGTCGTGTGTACACTCTGTCAGAACATGAAAATCAACATTTACGGAAGTATCTAGATCAATTCTTGGAGAATGGTTTCATTCACCCTTCTAAGTCTCCTGCAGCTTCTCCTTTGTTTTCCTTTGTTTTTTTCCAAAGGTGAATGGAGAGCTTCAAACATGTATTGACTATAGTGTTTTGAACAAAGTCACTATCAAGAATAAATATCCTTTGCCCCTAATTCCGGTCTTGCTGGAACAAGTAAAGAAAGCCAAAATCTACACGAAGCTTGATCTTCGAGGTGCTTATCATTTGGTCAGAATGAGAGAGGGCGATAAATGGAAAACAGCGTTCAAGACAAGATATGGCCTCTTTGAATACACCCTCATGCTTTTTGGTCTGTGTAATGCTCCACAGCATTTCAATTTTTTTTAATGATGTTCTTAGAGAGTATATTGACTTATTTGCCATAGTCTACATTGATGACATTTTGATCTACTCAGACAATGAGAATGAACATGGACAACATGTCAAGAAAATTCTTGCCACCCTTTGGAAGCACCATTTATATTGCAAACTAACCAAGTGTGAGTTTCATGTCACCACAGTTGAATTTTTGGGGGTTATCCTTACCCCTCAAGGTATGGTGATGGCAGAAAAGAAGGTAAAGGACGTATCTGAGTGGCCCACCCCAAAGAATGTTTATGATGTACAATGTTTCCTGGGGTTTGCAAATTTTTACCGGAGATTCACAAATCATTTCTACCTGACAGTGGCTCCAATCACTAAGCTTCTAAGAAGGAAAGAAAAAATTGTATGGTCCCCAGAAGCTGACCAAGCCTTTTCAACTTTAAAAGAAGCCTTCTCTACTGCCCCAATCTTGACTCATCCTGATGCGGATCGACCCTTCATAGTGGAAGCAGATGCTTCAGATGTGGCAATAGGAGCCGTATTGTCACAACGAAACAAAGACACGGGTCAACTCCATCCTGTAGCCTACATGTCTCGGAAGTTGAACGAAGCCGAACAGAACTATGTCATTGCTGAAAAAGAGCTTCTGGCGATTCGTGACACCTTTAAAGAGCGGAGACATAATTTGTTGGGTGCCAAATACACAGTCACCCTATACACTGATCATCGCAATCTTCAGTTCATGAGTTCCGCCAGACTTTTGACTCCTCGGCAATTACGCTGGATGCTGTTTTTTGCCGAATTTGATTTTGTGGTAACTTTCAGGCCTGGTAAAGACAATCGCAAAGCTGACGCCTTGTCCCGCCAAGAGTCCACCACGTTGCTACAGTTCAAACCTCCAGAGCTATCATTGCTCCAGACAAAGCCCTATGTATCATAAAGACTGAAGATTTCTTTGAAGACATCTGCAATTCTTTCAATGTTGAGAAATGGCAAACATGGGCCCAAGCAATACCCAAAAGGTCAATCAAGCAAGGATTTCCTTTTCATGACGCTCGTTTGTTTGTGCCCACTACCAAACTTCGTAAGATAGTGTTTCATTGGTTGCATGTTATACCTACGGCAGGTCATCCAGGTACTCCTAAAACTCTTGAATTAATCCAACACTATTTTTACTGGCCTACATTAACAAAAGATGTAAAAATGATGGTAAACAACTGCGAAGTCTGTAATCACACAAAAACAAGTCATTCAAAACCAAAGGGGTTATTGCATCCACTCCCAACTCCAAGTCGTCCGAGGGAACACATTTCCTTAGACTTTATTACAGGCCTACCTGTGGTTCAACAACACTCAGTAATCCTGGTGGTGGTAGATAGTCTAAAAAAATATGGACATTTCATTGCCTGTAAGAAATTGCCCACTTCCAGTGAACTGGCAACAATTTTATTGAATAGGGTGGTTCGTTATCATGGACTGCCAAAAGTGATCCTCTCCGATCGAGGGTCGCAATTTGCCTCCAATTTCTGGAAGACATGGTGTAAAACACTCCAAGTGACATCTACACTATCTACTAGCCACCATCCTCAAACAGATGGTCAAACTGAGAGATTAAATCAGACTTTGAAGCAGTACCTGCGTGCTTACGCTGAAAAAGCACTTCATTCTTGGACATCAATGCTCTGGTTAGCTGAACTAGCTTACAATAACTCTTTCCACACTTCTACTGGTGTCACACCTTTTTTTGGCTTGTTTGGCTATCATCCTGACACCTTGCCCATCATTATCCCCCAAGAAAGTTCCCTTACTCCAGCCTTGTCAGAAACCATTCAACATCTGCACCAAACCCAGAAATTGATTCACTAGCATTTAGAAAAAGCCAAACAAAAATACAAAAAGCATTATGACAAGAAACATTGTGAGGGACCGCAGTATCAACCACTACCTGCCCTGAAAAAATACCGAAACAAAAGGTTTCGTTTTTTTTTTTTAAGTGCAGCTCGTTTTCCTTTAAGGAAAACGGGCTACACTTGAAAAAAAAAACTGCTTTATTTAGAAGCAGTCACGGACATGGAGGTCTGCTGACTACAGCAGGCCTCCCTATCTGCGAGTGCCCATAGTCGCTATGGGGCGCAATTTGCGACCCACCTCATTAATATTAATGAGGTGGGTCTTTGCGACCCCATAGCAAGTCGCAGACGGTGTCTGAGACACCGTTCTGCATTGCAAATTGCGAGTTGCAATTTGCGAGTCGCTCGGACTCGCAAATTGCAACTCGCAATTTGCAATATTGCTACATCTGGCCCTTAATCTCATGGAAAGGTTATGGCCCTGAAAGTAACTCATGGGTCTCCGCATCTGATATCCATGCTCCAGTACTTGTGAGGCGTTTTCATCGTCTCAATCCAGACAAACCAGGCCCTAGAGTGCATCTGGGAGAGGGGAGTACTGTCAACATCAGGGCAGTACGTGCTCTACGGGCGACCAGAATGCAAAAACCTAATGATTTCAAGCTAATATAATTTATGTATTGTGCTGATGTAATGTTGTTTAACCTTTTGCATTGCAGAGTTTCATCCTGAAGACTTATGTTCAGCATGCATGTAAATACGGTTCACATGTAATGTACTGTTGCAGGCATTGAGACTGTGTCAATATGTGATCCCCTTCCAGGGCCTTCTAGAAGCTTCCCTGCAGCATGCCTAGGTGTGGTTGGTGGTCTGGGCTAAGACTCTATAAAAGGGAGCCAGCCCAGATCCACGTGCTTACTATTCAGAGGTCCCTGTGCAGAGCAGCAGCAACTTCCTGAGCTCCTGTTCCGGAGGCCTATTTGGATCTTCCAGGCCTCGCCCTTTCACTCCGCTTGGTGATTCTGGATGAGGGCAGTAAGACGGAGGTTGGGCTGGGCCCCTCACCCCGTTCTCGAAGGATTTCGAGTTCTTGGGATTAATTACAATGACAAAATCTTTTAACTCTTGTGCGTGTGAAAGTGAGCTTGATGTTTATTGGGCATTTACATGCTGGCAATTGAATCGGCTAGACGCGCAATTCTTTGTTCGTGCTTAATTCATGTTATTTATTGTGCGTTACCATTTCCAGGCATTCATATGGTGACATTCGAATCGGCAAGATGCGCAATTGTTTCCTCGTGCTTTAACCCTTGATATTCAGTTTGTGTTACCATTTCCAGGCATTCATATGGTGATATTCGAATCAGAAAGATGCGCAATTCTTTCCTAATGGTATAACCCATGATGTTCATTGTGCGCTACCATTTCTTGGCATTTACATGGTGGCATTCAAATCGGCGAAACGCGCAATTCACTTCTTGTGTGTAATTCATGCTGTTCATTGTACGCTACCATTTTCTGGCATTTACATGGTGGCATTCGAATCGGCGAAAGGCGCGATTCACTTCTTGTGTGTAATTCATGCTGTTCATTGTACGCTACCATTTTCTGGCCTTTACATGGTGGCATTCAAATCAGCGAGACGCGCAATTCATTTCTCGTGTTTAATTCATGCTGTTCGTTGTGCGCTACCATTTCCTGGCATTTACATGGTGGCATTCAAATCGGCGAGACGCGCGATTTCACTCTTGTGTGTAATTCATGTTATTCATTGTGCACTATCTGTTTTTGGCATTTTTTATGGTGATATTCGAATCGACAGGAAGCGCGATTCTTTTCTTGTGTTTAATACCACGGTGTTCATGTGTTCATAAGGTGCTACCTTTTCATGGCATTTACGAGGTGGTTTTCTAGTCAGCAAGACGCGTGACTTATTTCTCGAATCTAAACTTATGCTATTCATGGTGCAGGATCATTCTATGGTATTTACAACCTTTGTGAAAGTATACAATGTGCACCATCCATGTACCGACAATTTTAAGAAAACAAAATGCTAGAGTTCTAGTTGTGATGTAGTATGTATATAATAAGTTCCTCAAAAACGATACATATGATGTTTTTCCTGATCCTCATTCAAAAGATAATGTTTGAATCTGAAAGTGCATTTAACCTTCCTTGATTCCTTCTCAGGTATCCAGTAATCTTGAAGCCTAGTTATTAAGTTCATTTTTAGGGTGTCTATGATTTCAGAAAAACAATGCTTAGAGTTATAATCTAGTACTGATTAACGTGATATAATCTTGATATTGTGTGTTTTAACCTTTTCCTTCCTACAGGTCTCCTTCACCGCTGTTCCCTTCCTAATCCCCTTTTCCCCACTTGGACTCTCTTAGACTCTGTGATAAATCTAATCAGAGTATTGGAGCTGTCTTGTGGTGGAAGTGTTGGCAACGTGCACAGACCCCGAGGATCTGGTGACTCTGACAAATCTTTATTGTATTAATTGATATGAATTTTATTTCTTTATCATAACTTGTTCAATTGTTGAAAAATGTACAACATATATTGCACATTTTTAAAGATTTATAAAATTACTTATGATTCTAGGTACTCCTAATTCTTAAAACTCAGTGAAGGTGAATATTGTAAAGGGGAGTGATAGTGTTATATACAACACAATATATACAGAAGGTGGTTAAGAACAATGTAGATTTCCAAAGGCTCCGTCAATCCAGGAGGCCCTGAAGTCACTTAGAATTTTTACAATTTCAATCGACATTCAATTTCATGTTGACGTTTCGACCCCATGTATAGACATAAATCAATAGTGGGTCATCATCAGGACTGGGGATATTTTCTATTCGGTAGCACCTAAAACTAATTTAAATATCCAGATTAATAAGGGACCTATCTAATCAGTCCAATTAATTTATATCGATGGCGCTAGGAATAAGCACTCACCTAAAAATTCCAGTTAATAATTATGGTCAATGTCCTCTTCCTAATGGGGACATAACAACTTTAAATGTTCTCTGTTCATCAACATAGTGTATTTAATTTAGACATCATAATAACATATGTAGTTACTTACATGATTAATGGTTCAGTCTAAATCGCAAATTGGAACGAAGCCTGGACTATAGCTATCATTCGAGGGTATAATATCCTCCATTAGATTCTGTCAATGTTGTTAGTAGCGAGTCAGCCATACAATAATGGTGGCTGGGAAGTGGCTCACGGTATCTATAAAGATAAATGTACACTCAGTCTAGATTCTGGAGGTTAATCAGCCAAATAGGGCTTATCTATCTGTCACTTACTTCTTTATATTCCTTTTACTGTGTCCGCTCGTGTAGCCAGGGAAAATCTGTTGAAGCCTTGCGTCTGTCTGACAATGTGGCTTTTAAAGGAATGGCGCCCTTACTAATTGGGGCTTACAACCTTCTCATTGGTCTGTAACAGGGCCAATGAGAAGTATTATATTCCCCATGTGCTCCGCCGGCAGCGTCTATTCCGTGGCTGCGCGTACGGACCAAGGCAATGTTAATACAGCCAGTTCATTCTCTGGTCAGCCTAACAACGCGATGGGGAAAAAACGAATCTGCGTGTATATGGCGAATATGTGTTATCTTGGTCTGTTATGTGCGATCAAGGGAAGTGTTGTATATAAGTGAATAAACGTCTTGGGTTGAGTATCGCACAATTAGACAGAGTATGTGTCTCAGTAGGTATATATTTGTTTCTCTGTAGCGTGTAGCCTATAGGATATGGATATCACAAGAAGATAGTCAAATTAATAATATACAACCAATCACTTATGTATACACCAGAAATTTTGCACGGATATGTTACATCTAAATTATGTCGACCCCCAGTATTACAATGGGGGCAAGTTCATCTTTTGAAAATCTGATCGACGATTGGATATTGTATACGGGCATCGCCTCACGGGGAAAATGTATCATTTTATCAAGAATGGGGCATTTTTCCATGTGGGTGGACCCTTAAGTTAATGGAGAATAAGCAGGTCACAAAGATAGTACATACTGTTAATAGTAATCAATAAAAGAACATTTCTTAGTAATTTTCATCTGTACACGGAACACATTAAGGGCAAAAAAAACGTGCGCACCTACATCCATAAGCAAATCATGGGTAGGGGAAGGAGCAGGGGGTGTGTTAATCTGGTACAGTAGTACAATCTCTAGGCTGACACGGATGGGGGAGGAGGAGCTTGGGGGCTTTGTGTGGCTGGTGTGCCACTTCCTACCCATGATGCTCGAGAGGGGTGTCAGGGTGATGCAGGCGTATCACACAGAGGCCAGGCGGCTGCAGTAGGGCAAGGCGCTCCACCACCTGAAGAGGGTGTACCATACCAGCCATAATGAGCACCAGCTAAGGCATCGCTGGGCTGACCTCGTGGCCAGAGAGCAGGATCTGCTGGACCACCTGGGTATGGTGATTGGTGGCCCTGTTGGTGAGTATCACATTGACGTATGTGTACAGTAGAATGCTCCTGAATGACAGTAGCAGATGTGTTGGCATGCTGCATGCAATGTTTGTGGCCAGGTTGAATGCAACCAGAACAAAGTGTTAGTGTCCCAGTACTGAGATGGATTCCAAATGTCTATACATGTTAACAATGCAGGTCAGAGGTTTGTTGAATCATATACAACTATCCCTTAGGGTCACATGTACAAAGCTCTTTTTTATCGTCGCAAACAGCCCAATTTGTAGAATGGGGCCACTTGCGACAAGAAAAAAGCTTTTTCCAATGCACAAACCCAATTTTGCCATTCTGTAATCACATTACCGAAACGCGAAAAGGGTTTGCGAGTCGCATTTAGGAAGGGGCGTTCCCTTCCTAATTGCGAGTCGCAGTCCGATGTATGATTGCGTTGTGACTGCGAATGCCGTCACAAAACAATTGCAGTTAGCACCAGTTTCAAGCTGGTGCTAACCCGTTCACAAAAGGGAAGGGGTCCCCACAGGACCCCTTTCCCTTTGTGAATGCATGCAAAAACATTTGTTCTGAAAAGAAAACCTATCATTCATGTTTTTGAAATGCATTCTATTTTCCTTTAACGATAGAGGGTGGCATTTCAAAAAAATAAATACTGCTTTATTTAAAAGCAGTCACAGACATGGTGGTCTGCTGATCCCAGCAGGCCACCATCCCTGTGAGTGCCACCATTCCTAATGGGTTTGCAAATTGAGACCTACCTCATGAATATTCATGAGGTAGGTCATGTGCTACCCCTTTGCGAATCGCAAACAGTGTCATTGACTATGTTGTACAACAGGTTTTGCAACTCACAAATTGCGTGTCTCGCAATTTGCGACTCACAAAACCGGATCTTCGTACATGTGGCCCTTAGTCACACATTTTAGGTGCCATGGCACCACATGTGCCCAAGCATTCCGTCAACAATGATCAGGCAAGACCACAGCAGCATACCATATTTCACTGGATCCTGACAGCAAAGTGGGCAATACATATCTAGTGCTACATTGTCATCATTACACGCACATGATCCATGCCATTATGTTGGCAAAGGGGGCATACCCGCCTTCGGGGACACTGGCAATGGAGCATTTGTTACCAACATAAACTACACAAAATCACATACACTGCTACAAGTAACAAACAGATTTCATGACAGACACAACAAGAGAGACACCACAAGATACAATATTCGCATACAACACACCAGCAACACCGAGACACAGCCACACAGTCAACAAATGCACAGACTGTAAAGTGAAAGTGAAAGTACACCCACTGTACCATGCCTGTAAACAGGATTTCCTATTACATCACTTCCTGTCCCCTTGCGACACGTTTTACATCATGTGTGTATTTTTTTGATGCATAAGATGTTTGTGTGACTATTTTCTATGCATTACGTACATGTGCGGCAATATACAACACATTACCTGTAGACTTCGATTTCACTGGATATCCGCATGAGGGTTGTGCGTGGGTGCAATTCACGTTAAGGGCTCATATATTGGTACTTTGCGTTTGCAGGTGTTTTCGAAGCATTAGCGTCAAAACTTTTGACTCTATCTGTGACTGCATAATTTTATTATACTTACCATGGATGCACCCTGTATCAACATTCAAATAGGATGGTTTGGGCTGCAGTGTGTAATATAGTGTATGGCCACATGTGCTAGAACATACAACTTTGTGAGTTGGGTGTGAATGGTCTGTAACAACGCTGTGTGTGTTCCTGAAGGAACAGCATCCAATACTTTGGATGTCATGCATATGTATGAATGTGTGCCAAATGTGTATCTACATTTGATGGAAGTCAGTGATCTACAACAGTCATGGTATGTGATTGTGAAAAGTGTTGACTCATATGATGTGTGTAGCTATTTGACTTAGAGGACATTACATTTCAGACGGCAAACACAACTCAGGCACCATTGAGGATGGTTGATGAGTGCTATGTAGGATATGTTACCCCCTCATATGTCACTAATTGTTGGTTATGAGTTTGTGGTGACTTGTGTGTGAACTACACAAATGTCTGACATGTGTACATGTTTGGTACGTATTGTGTTTGAAACACTGTGCCTAAATTCCACCCATAAAATGTTTTGTACACATCAGTTTGACTCAATACAATTAGCTATGTTACTTGTGTTGCTGTGGTGGACCTGCTACCCTAGATGCATGTGTTCACATATTTTCAGATGTGCATTCCACAGAAGTGTCCAGTCCGAGTGTGTGGGCATGTGTACCCTGTGTCAGCATTGGGCTCCATGGCAGTGGCAAGACTGATTTCCAGGGAGGGACTGCGCATGGCAAGTGTTGTGAACATTGCTTGTCATACCCGGGACAATCATGCTATCCATTGTCACAAATGATGTCCCCCCTTGTCACACAAGCTCCTTGCATACATTGCAAGTGCCACACCTAGTAATGTCAGGGGTCTGTTCATACATTCCAATATTTCTGATATTTCACATCCACTGCCTCATGTATGGGGCACTTATTTACCTTATGATTGGAGATGTCGTAGTTGTGTGTCATGTGCTACAGTTGACCATGTTGGCAACGTGGATGTGACTCATATGTTGTGGTCCATTGATTGCGTCCTTCATTTGTGACATTCAAGAGATGAGTCGTTTTGTTATGTGTGTGATGGTTGCTGTACAATCATACGCATCATATGTGATGTTGCATCAGAAGTAGTCAGATTTCTATTTGTGACATGCTCCCTGAGATAATACTCACATTCCTAAGGTACATGTGATGGATAATGTAGACACCAGAGCAGGAATGTGTGATCAAGTAAGGTGTTTATTTACATATCTTAACAAGGTGTGTATAGTGACTATAAATTGAAAAAGATGAGTACAATTTGCTGTCTGCAGTGCATTCCTGCAGCTGTGTTCAGCTGTTCCCCCTCATTTTCCCTGCCAAAATACTCCTCCTCCTCAGGCAGTTCTTTTTCTGGCTCATATAATGGGATGTTCATCCTCAAACAAATGTTGTGTAGGATATCACAGGTCAATATAATTTTACACACAATGTGTGTGGCATATAGGAGGCTGCCTCCTGTGATGTCCAGGCATCTGAATCTGGACTTCAGGATGCCAAAAGTCCTTTCTACAATGGTGTGTGTCTTCCGATGTGCCTATAGGCAAGCTCTGCTGCTGTGCTTGGGTTGGGGAATAGGGTCATGATCCATGGCTGGATCCCATAACCTTGATCTGCTGCAAAAGATAATAGGAGTGAATATTTTGTTAGTGCTTGCAACAGGAATGTCATATAGCATGGCAGTTGATATCTTGTATTGTCTGTGAATAATATGTGTTTGTGGTATGGTGTCAGTTCCTGGGCTTCTATAAGGTCTTCTCAGCACTGGGTTGTTTGCCATGACAACTTGTGTTTGGCTCATGGACCTGGAATCCTAACTGTTGGTCAGTATGTATGTACCATGCGTTGTGTAGTGTCCCATATGTATCAGTGTGCTTTCACTGGAGGGGACATGATACATCCACACACACACACACAATGGGTACAGATGTGGTGGTAACATGGTTGTACTACATGGCCTGGACATCTCATCCATTTAAACGTGTCATTGCAGATGAAATGCAACACTGAGGCCCTTTGAATTGGGTAGGTGGCAATGCACAACACATCTCCATAAGTTGGCAACACTGAGCTGTTCAGTATTGACAATGCACGCTTGTCCCATGTGTGAATTGTTTCTAGGCAAGCCTTTGTTGTTCACTCTGCCATTAGCTCATGTGCAACCGTGCACCTACACTACTGAACTTGCTCCAGGGAACTTGGCTAACTGCCTTATGGAGGTGGACGTATCTGTGCAGGAAGGGCCATCTCCCTGTAAATATGCTGTTTTGATGGACAATTGGCTCTTTCAGTGTGTGCAGCAGTGTGCAGTCTGCATTGGTGGCACATCAATATGTATTCATACCACAGACCACTTCCTTTTTGCAACCTGTAAACAGCACCCCAGGAGTGGTGTATGATGTTGGGACTGCCTCAATATTTCCGTGTCACCTACATGTGTGAAAGCATCATCATGCTATGAATCTCATAGTGTTAGCCCTGCCACAACACACATTGCACACCCCTTCCACGCTACATACTGCTTGGGAGTGTGGCCAATTGACTATGTGGCCTAATGTTATTGTATATAGTTCATCTCCAAGTTGTAATTACAGCGCAGGCCATGTCTGTGTCACTGTGGACTTTGACATTGGTCCCTTGATGCTCTAGAGTGGCAGCTAATGTTTGTGGCAGCCGTCATATGTCCAGAAGTGTGTATCTCATTGTGTCAGGGTGTACAACATAACTACCAGTGTCACACCTCAGTGTCACCCTGCCCAAGGGTCAATGTAGTGCTGTATGTCTTGGGTGTCCTACAGGGTTGTTGTGCTGTGTGTATATTTCTAGTTTTATTAACTTACCGACAAGATGGCCATTGCTATTTTGTCCATCCTGGAAGTGCTGATTGATCCTGCTGTGCCGGAATATGAATGAGTCATGGACACTCCCAGGATACTTGGCCAAGATGTTTGTGAACAATCTCTGGTGGTCAACTATGGCTGAACATTAACAGAATGCGTGTGCTTTCTGTTCACTGAGTAGGTGCTCTGTTGCTGCAGGCGTGACGATCCGGACATGGGTGCAGTCAATTGCACCAAACAAGTGCGGGAAGCCATGGATTTGATAAAACCCCTGTTTTATCTCCTGCTGCTTCTTCTGGGTGTTGGGGAAGCTGATGTGGCGCGGTGTGAGGGAGATTATGGCATCTAACACCTTGGGCAGGAAAGCAGAGAATGAGGGCTGTGATACCTCAGCAACCAGGGCACCTGTTGTCTGGAAGGAGACACTTGCCAACATATGCAGGACAGCTAGCAGCTTAGTCACAGGTGTATGTTGTGTGGTGTTTGCAGGCTAGCTGTTAGTTATGGCTCAATATAGCGCAGCAGCTGCTGTATGGCTTGCCAGTTGAGTTGATAGCTCCGAATTATGTCCTGTTCCCTGAGGCCATGGAGGATTGTCCTGTTTCTGAAAAGTCTCTCCTGCCTTCTGCGTTGCCTTTGTGGGCCGCATTGGGGTGGTGGTGGCTGCCGCCATTGGTCCTGTGCTCGGCTTGTGTTGCAAGCTGCATCATTAGCACCTCCATGTTGTCCTGTTGGTCTGTAATGCTGCTTGTGTGTGTTTTCCTAAAGTAGTTGTGTGTTTGACTCACTTTAACCCCTGCCCTGACCCAGGCATTAAAATGGAATGCAAATCAGAGTTAGCGTCATTTTTTGGGTCCGCCTCCCACCCGTGCGTCATTTTTGCCCTGTTGGATAAGTATGGCGCTAGTGTCGCGTAGGCTCTCATTATCCTAATGAGACTACTGGATTTTTGGGTGGCAAGATCGTTTCACAGTGTGAGGGACTAAGTCTGACCCACGGTGAAGGACCCTTTTCACCCCAAATCCGGGTTATGCTCCGGCTAACTAGCAGTGCCTTATCTCTCCCGAAGGGACGGGACAATTGGGCAGCGGAGCGCATGACATCTTATTACTTCCCAGGGAAGTTGTGGTCACTCAGGTCACAACCGGTGCTCTCATACATAGTACGGTCTCATATAAAAATGACAAAGGCAGTTTAAGTTTTAAAGATTGGTTTAATAAAATAACTGCATTTTATATAGTAAGGCATGAGCTGCGATAACCAGAACAAAACAACACAGTAGGATTAAAATAGTGACAGTGAGAGTGAAGCACAAGAATAAGGCTATCAAAGTGTAACTATATTAAGTTCTCTCTAAGTTATATTATGAGCAAGGCATGGGAAGCTCTAAGCCTGCCTTTCAGGTTTCCCCGGGAGGACATCAACCCTCATACCTGAGCAAAGGCGTGTAAGCTGCATCAGCATCTGCAATGGGGCAGTCAGCATCTAGTTGTAGGTTCCTGGTCGGAATCTCCCTCTGCCTGTACTAGGACCAGAAAGTGATTTTATAACTAACATGCAGATGTTCTAAGAAGAGTTCCCTACGTAAGGATGTGTATCGTCTATGAACACCAGAGATTAAACTTCTACCACGTGTACCGGCAATGTACCAGACTGTAGCCTTGACTGAAGCACAGAGTGAGAAAGAATGCAGTGTTAGCGAGCACAGAGCTGAGCTAAGCTAAACAGTGTGATAGAAAGAATAAAACAAGACCGTAAAGCTGGTTATTATAAAATAACAGTGCGAGGCGAACTAAAAACATGTCTAGGGTAAAGTGCACAGAGGCCTAATATGAAAAACGAATGTGCATGACGCTACACTAAAATGGCACTAAAAATGGCTACACTACACTAGAGTGTTTGAGTCATTTTCTTGGACGGGGACGCCTACCTTGCATCTCATTGATACAAGGTGGTTTCACCCATCCTTAAAATGACGTTAACTCCATATTTTTGACGCTAGACGTGTCTAGCGTCAAACTATAGATATGGAGTTAAGTTTGCTCTGGATTTGCGTAAAAAAAATTGTGCAATTCCGGCGCAAACAGAGTATAAATATGGACCTGAATTAGCTGCTGAAAGAGCTATGACTCTTCAAAATTGCCCTGCTTTCAACATTCTTTTAGCAAAGGTTGGTGGAGTTTGTAGAATGCTTAATTCTAGGCATTGTTGTCAATTCATTCCTGATAATAGTAAAGAAATTAGAAGCTTACTTACTAACTTGACTAATGAAAGTGCTGATTTGAAAGAATTGAAGAAACCAGGTGTTTGGGAGAAAGTTGGCAAAGGTTTTGGCTCAGCAACATTGGGAAAGGGATCTTATTGAACATTTTACAGGGAATATTAATTATCATGTTATGCCTAATTGGAATATGGGGAATATATAAATTGTGTGAAACAATACATTTGAAAAGGTCAAAGAATAATCAGAGGAGGGAAGAAAAGAAAAGGGAAAAATTGTTTAGGGAAAACTCAAAAAGGGAACAAAGATTTGAAGGGGTTGAATTGGGAGAATTTTAGCTGATGCAAAAAAATTGTGAGTGATAGTTCAGTGTGATGACACATTTAGTCATCAGAGGAGGGATTGCTAGAGCAGGTGTTCTAATAAAAATATTAATGAATATTAATGAACATTCATGTATCCTGTGTAATGGATTTGCGTAGAATATGTAATAACATCGAGAAAAAGAATTCACACATTTTGGAAATGTGTCCACTTGAGTGGCCGCCAATGTTCACAAAGTATTCTTATTAATGGCTTATTAATATGAAATATGGAGCTTATGCTTGACTAAATGTAGTAGTACATCAGATTAAGGGTTATGCATGATGTATTAGCTTTTTTTAATTGTAGGCCTTAACTTAGCGGAGGTCTTGGCCTAATTGCACGGCCTCATGTCAAGCTGTATTTCTAAACCGATTAATAAAATGTCTGCTTAGAGAATTAAAATTGTAATTTTCCACTGTGCTGACCAAATGTGCTTGTAGCTAAAAGTCTTTCTCATGAGAACTGCTTGCCAGAAGATTCTGTTCTTGCTAAATGTAACAATATAAGTGTAATGTGTGTAAAACTGACTTTCTCAGGAGGAGAACAATAGAAACACTGACTGGAGTATAAGGTGGAACAATATTGTTACCTGACGAGCCGGATAATGAGGACATTACAAGAGAAGCCATTCAGCGACATGTGAACCGAGTACTAGTAGCAATTATAGATTTGAAGTTTTAGTTTTATTGGACAAAGTGTGAACATGCAACCCCTTGACCAATAGGGACTTGGAAAGTAACTTTGGGAAATCTAACTTAGCCAGACTGCACTGATGGAAGACAGCACATATGCCCATTTTCTTCTTGCCGAAAGGCCATTACTTTATTCAGCGTCTAAGATGTGCTAAATTTTAATGCTTAAAGACTTTGCGTTTTCTGAACTTTGATGCTGAATCCTGATGCCTTGCTGACTAGACTGATGTCGTAATGACAAAGACTATTTTAGCTTGCCGATCTAATTGAGAAGAGGTATACCTTTATGCATGTGTTTTGTTATGCCTGTTTGCTTTTTCTTCCTAGGTACCAACCACAATATGTTAATAGAGCCATAGTTAGATGTTTTCAAACTTTGGGGGTCATTCTGACCCTGGCGGTCCATGACCGCCATGGCGGAGGGTGGCGGAAGCACCGCCAACAGGCTGGCGGTGCTTCCTGGGCGATTCTGACCGCGGCGGTAAAGCCGCGGTCAGAAAAGGGGAGCCGGCGGTTTCCCGCCGGTTTCCCGCTGGCCCAGGGTATCCACCGCCAGAACCAGGAAGGCGGGAACGGGTGCCGTGGGGCCCCTGGGGGCCCCTGCACTGCCCATGCCAATGGCATGGGCAGTGCAGGGGCCCCCTAACAGGGCCCCACAAAGATTTTCACTGTCTGCTTTGCAGACAGTGAAAATCGCGACGGGTGCCACTGCACCCGTCGCACCCCTGCAACTCCGCCGGCTCCATTCCGAGCCGGCTTCATTGTTGTAGGAGCTTTCCCGCTGGGCCGGCCGGCGGTCTTCTGGCGGTCACCCGCCGGCCCTGCGGGAAAGCCAGAATGGCCGCCGCGGTCTTTCGGCGGGAACCGCTTGGCGGGCGGCGACCGCCACGGTCAGAATGACCGCCTTTGTGTGGACTAAAATTGTTTTGCATGAAGCCCAACATGCTAATGCTAATCTGGTGTTAAATAAGGATCCTCACCAATGAAAGCTATAGGGAGTAATAGACAATATCATTCCTTTGCTGAATCTAGATGTATGGGATATCGTTTTTGCAATTGTTCTTGTTATTAATTTGCACCGTAACCTTAGAATGTGTAATTGTTCAAGCTTTTAGATTACGTTTCTTTCGCAGATTTGGACAGCCAGTGATGTTCCTCTATGTTCATCATTTGATTTTGAGATTATTTTACGCATTTTAGCATTGTTAATATAGGGAAATAAATATTCTAACTTTTACTAAAGGTGTGGTTATTCATGACTGAAAGGTGGTGTGTGATAATTACTGACTCATATTGATTACTAATGCTATTGATTATCATTGATTATAGATGTTACTGATTGATTATTGATTATTTATCTGCATGTACTGGATCTATGGTGGGAACACCTTACATGTGAGTCAAAAGGTTCATCGACCTATTCGCGTCCCCTTGTAAATTTACTTATTAAGGTCTGACGCACTAGCAACAGTGTGCTTTTACGTGGCATTGTCCCTGGAGGTATGAATGCAGGGATTTATAAAGACCTATCTGATCCCTTTGATAGTTCAACTTGGCACAGGGCATGCTAGTACTAAAGACATTGGGCATCATTTTGGTGTTGGTATCAGATTCTGATGGCTCTTCCTCTTTCGCTTCCATTTCCTCAACACTATGTCCAGCTTCTGCAGCAAAAGACTGAATCACAGACGCAATAGTAGAGCTTTTATAATGAACTCAATGATGATAAACTATGGATAACTTCAACGTTGCAGATCGTTGTCCTTTAAAGTTTCCACTCATTTCTGAAGATGCTTTTGCATGCTGGTGCAGCTCCTCAATTTTGGAACTAAGTCATGGTAACTCATCCTCTTTTCTCGTCATATTTGCCCGTTCTCCATCCCTATACATGCCCGTCCACCAGCTATTCAAGTAGATGTTAGAAAATGCGTACACCGATCACAATTAGTAGGAAAGGTATGTGGAGGAGGTATGTGGGTGCAGACAAAGGAATATTGTCACAGGAGTCTTGAGGATTGGAACAATGCCTTGAAAAGAGCTACTTTTCAGAGATTTTGTGTTTCTGCAATACCTGTATTTGATGTCATTAAGAAAAAATCTTTAAACTATTAAAACTCTTCCAATGTTCACTTATAGAGCCAGGAAGAAAAATGAGGAGATAGTGGAAAGCTGTGGGAGAAAAAAGTTAAAAGTCATCAAGAGAAGAGCAGAGAGTTGGAAAGGCAAAATGGCAAAAGAAGGCAGTTGTGAAATGAGCAAAATCCTCTGCAGCATGCCAAAACTCCAGAGAAGAATATGCATTGTCCATTCTCCTTTTTTGCCCAGCCTATTGGTAGAGCTGGGGGGTTCTAGATTTCAAAACTCAGCTCGACCTTGAGTAAAATCCAGAATGGGATGTGTTGCCATTCCACACCATGGCAAAGGGGTGGACATTACATTCTCCCTCCTGGTCCTTGTCCAAAAGCTTGGAGGGAAAGATTCATTAATCACCATTGCTCACTCACCCTGCATAGGCACCACTGATACATATCAGTTTTCTTCTCACTGGCCTTATCCAAGGCAGGAATCTTCACCAGTCTTGCATAGTACCAAGGAAGGATTGTTGCCCACTTTCTCCACCACCCAGCCATGCCCAAGGACAAGGAACTCGACAAAAAAAAGTAAAAACAGGCATTACGATCTCAAAAAAAGTGACACTAGTCTAGGATCATGGCATGGCCAAAGGCCACCGTATCACTTGTACCTTCTGCACAACCCCAATTATATCCTCAGTGATCCCATTTGTGATGTCGTGTGAGATCTAGTCTGAGGTTAGGAGCAGTGCATTAACGCAAGGGTTAAGGGAACATAGGAACCTTAAGTGGCAAATTTCAAAAATAGTTACATTTTGTCTTGTAAATGCTACATCGTGAGAGTTCTTTTCTGTTGGTCTTATGCAGTGTCTAAGATATTTAACCTAAAAATAATGACATTTGGCACTTAAGCTTTCAGCTAGACAAGTTTTACTGTCATGCCACCATGAAATTCCTATTACCTTATACATAACATTTCAGATGACATTATAATTGATATCTCTGATGACTTCAATTGAGACATCTCCAATTACATTATCGATTACTGGTATGATTACCTTTTAAATACACCAGATAACAGACAGTGTGAAAACAGCCTTTTAAAATGTATCCATTGCAAAAACATTGAAATGATGATAGTCCAACTTCAGTGGCCATGCTCAGCAAACTCTGAAGTCGGCAACCTGAGCGCAAGGTCTGGTCACACAGAGTTCATTGTGCATGTTTAAAGGACTCACTCAGCAATTTCTAGGAAAGGGGTGGTTAGCGCAAGGCCTAACCAAGACTTTTCCAGTGTTCAGGTCCTGCACCCGTAGCATGCTGGCAAGGAACAAAGGACCAGATGTAACAAGAATGCCTTTTGCGAGTCAGAAATAGCGATTTTTAAGAAATCGCTATTTCTGATTCGCAAAATGCAATGGATCACATTTGCGATTCGGTAATAGTGATTTCTTAAAAATCGCAAATGATATTACCGAATCCCAAATTGCGATACCGGCCCCATTCGCTCCTATGGGCCTGTAGGCACATATTTGCAAATTTTTTGCATTTCTTAAATTGCGATTTCTTAACTGGAAATCGTAATTTTGGAAATACAAAACCCCAGGGTGCTGGGGGCCTAAAGCCTCCTCTGCTGCATCCATAAACGTTTTTTAGGACATGTAAGGTGCACACATGCCAAAAGGGCATGTATGCTTTACATGTACATTTTAAAAATGCATTTTAAATGCATTTTTAAAATTTGCACATGGTTACCACCAAGTTCAACTTGGTGGTAAATAGCGATTCCTTAATGCTCAATTGGCATTAAGGAATTGCTTCTTACATGTGCTTTAGAAATCGCAAATAAGGAACCCTTATTTGCGATTTCTTATTTAGAGAGTCGCAATTTGCGACTCTCTAAACAGGGTCGCAATTTTAAGGAATCGCTAGTTTAGCGATTCCTTAAAACTGCTTTCAGAATGCCTTTGATACATTCTGAAATGGCCTTTTGCATTCCCAAACGGGCATTCACAACGTTTGCGAATGCAAAAAGCTTTGATACATCTGGCCCAAAATTAATACTTTTTAAGCTCTAAGGAAAGGATTGTTGAACACATGATCTAACCTAATGTCCACTATCATGTGGAACAAGAGCGCTGAGCACCAGGCCTTGACAATGGACAGGCTCAGCTTCTAAAGTCTACTGAATGTTGCCAATGATCATAAAGTGGGCTTTGACATGAGTTGTTCTGGGAACAGGACCTTACCCAAGGCCTGCAAAATGGTCTCTACAAGAAGAGGTGCTGCCTAAAACCTTGAGCCAGTAGAAAATGCAGAGATGTTGAGAAATTTCAGGAATGTTATTTATGTTTTGAGTGGTGATGTGATTTCATCTTGTCAGTGATGTCACAATGGCAAAATTGGTGAGATTTTTGAAATGTTATTAGTTATGCCATCAATTATACCATTTAAGATCACACCTCCTGTGCAATATGTAGGGTACTGCACAGTGAATGGGAGCGGCAGGGGTGAATGTTGCATTGCTATCTCAAACCATGAACTGAGGTGTTTTGGTGTCATAATCTTAAGTAACTGCAATTCTGATTTGATCATTGTATAGCATAAACACTTAGGCCCTCATTGGAACCCTGGCGGTCGGTGATGAAGGGGCGGTAATACCGCCAACAAGCCAGTGGTAAAAAAAATGGAATTATGACCACGGCGGAAATCGCCCACACAGACAGCCACTTTAACACACCGACCTCCACGGTGGTAGCAACAAGCACCACGGTGGTAACCGCCAACAGCCAGGCGGAAGACAATGTACCGCCCACTGTATTACAAGAGGCCTATCTGCCACCTTTTCTGGGGTGGTACCAACATCAAAAGCACAGCGAAAACAGTACACAGAAGGCAAAGGACTCACCTCTGGAGACTCAGGGAATAACGACGCTGCCATGGAGCCTGAACTGCAGGTGTTCCCATGTTGGGCTACCTCCTCCTTCACCAGGAATACCAACACCGGCGACGACGACCACGGTGACTACTGCCGCCTAGCACACAGGGGAGGGGGGAGGAAAAAGAGAGTGACACACACAAGCAACACGCAACACCCCCACCCCCAACAGCACACACACAAACAGATGCAACAACATTACACATCCACTCCGTACCCCTCAGGAATAATGCAAGGACAAAAAGAAGTGATTGAAGTGAGTGTAATAATATATAATACTAGAAATACGTCCTCAAAAATCAAAACTGTATTTACATATATACAAATGGAGGGACACTGCCCAGTCCATAATGTCCGTGGGCCACAGGGCTACATCACAAAGGCCAAGGCCCCACCTTACTCCTGCATCAACACGGAGAGAAAACTGCTGGGGCATCAGGTCGAAAATACACAGGCACCTCAGGGGGACGGGCAATGGTGGGGGCACCGCAGCCGGAAGAGGGTACAACACTTGTCCTGGAGGGGGCAACATGCCCTGTTTGATGCCCTGGGGAGTGCAAAGCCACAGTCTCCCTAGTGGGGGGTCTGCCAAACTGCTTGGTCCTGGGGAGTGCAAAGCCACATTCTCTCAAGTGGGTGGTTTGCCCACTGCTTGGTCCTGGGGAGTGCAAGGCCACGGTCTCTCTAGTGGGTGGTCTGCCCACTGCTTGGTCCTAGGGAGTGCAAGGCCACAGTCTCTCAAGTGGGTGGTCTGCCCACTGCTTGGTCCTGGGGAGTGCCAGGCCACAGTCTCTCAAGTGGGTGGTCTGCCCACTGCTTGGTCCTGGGGAGTGCAAAGCCACAGTCTCTCTAGTGGGTGGTTTGCCAACTGCTTGTCCTGGGGAGTGCAAGGCCACAGTCTCTCTAGTGGGTGGTCTGCCCACTGCTTGGTCCTGGGGAGTGCAAAGCCACAGTCCCTCTAGTGGATGGCTTCTCCACTGGTTCTGGGGGTGCCTTTGTGCCCAGTGTGCTTCATCCTGGCAAGGAGGGGGTGAGTTGAGGCCTTCTTCCACTGGTTCTGGAGAAGGCTTTGTGCCCAGTGTGCTTCATCCTGGCAAGGAGGGGGTGAGCGGATGCCTTCTTCCACTTGTTCTGGAGGGGGCTTTTTGCCCAGTATGCTTCTTCCTGGCTAGGAGGGGGTGAGTGGATGCCTTCTTCCACTGGTTCTGGAGGGGGCATTGTGCCCTGTGATGCAGATCTTGGGGAGTGCAAGGTCACAGTCACTCACCTGGGTGTCAGACCCACACGATTTGCAGTGGGCAGGATGAATTACAGTCCATTGAGGCAGGACTACACACTGCCCACCAGCGGAGACGGCTGCTCAGTGGTGGCAGTGCTGGTGCTGGTGTTGGTGCTGCCAGTGGTGGGGGAAGCTCCAGCCCTTCCCCTGCAGCTTCGGACAGCTGCCCACTGGGGCTGCTGGCATTGGTGCTGGTAGCGGTGCAGACAGTGGTGGGGGGAGGCTCCAGCCCTTCCCCTGCAGCCTCGAATGGCTGAAGCGCCATGGTTGGTGTTGTGGGCTCAGATTCAGTCTCAGCACGAGGCCTCCTGTCCTTCCTGCCTGCAGGGGCAGGCCCTTTGACCTTGCCCTTGCCGTCTGGTGGTGCCTCCTTGCCCTTGCCTGCTGGTGGTGCCTCCTGGCCCTTCCCCATGTAAGCTGGTGGTGCCTCCTTGCCTTTACCCTTGTAAGCTGGTGGTGCCTCCTTGCCCTTGGCAGCTGGTGGTACATCCTTGCCCTTCTCCTAGGCAGCTGGTGCAGGCACACTGCCAGTGCTGATAGGTGTTTCCTTGGAGCCTCTCACACCTGCAGTAGCTGCCGAAACTACAGTGGCCGTGGACTGGGTGGCTGATGTGCTAGCCTGGGTTCTGCCCCCCATCCCGACGTGAAGGACGGGAGGCGAGAGGTAGGGAAGAGATCAACGGCGGAGAGGAAAAGCTTCTTAGGTACACTGGGGTCGTAAGAGGGTGAAGGTTTGAGAGTGGAGGAAGAGGAAGTGGTTGTAGGAGTGTCTGCTGTGTTTGGGTGCAGGTGCATGGGCTGGATGCTGTTGTGAGGTGGATGGCTGTTGGGTGTCTGAGTGCTTGCATTTGTGTACTTTGGGAGGAGAGGGCACCGACACAGTGGGAGAGGCCACAGGGGACATGTGCATGGATGTCGGGGTGGTGACTGCCAGTGAGGGGCGTGTAGTGATAGGGGTGATGGTGATGGAGGCAGTGGGTGTGGATGTAGTGCATGCAGGTGTGAGTGGAGACGCTACTGGGAGGGAGGTGGATGACGAGGAGGAGGGAGACACAGTGGAGGCAGTAGATGTTTGTGTGTCTGCATCTGGATGGTGTTTGTGTGAGTGCCTGTGGGATGATGTGTGTCGTCTTGGGTGCATGCTGGTCTGTGAGTGGTGTCCATGCATTGGTGTTGCATGCAGGGCTTGGTATTGGGAGGGGTGGGTTGTGATGGTGGGATGTGTGGGAGGTGGGGGAGTGATGGGAGTGAGGGTGAGGGTGGGGGCATGTAATGGCATGCAGGTAGGGGGGTGATAGTAATAGAGATATTACTTACAAGGGTCCAGTCCTCCTGCTGCTCCTGCCAGGCTGTCAGGATGCAGTATTGCCAAGACTTGCTCCTCCCATGTTGTTAGTTATGAGGGAGGAGGTGGGGGTCCACTGCCAGTCCTCTGTACTGCTATCTGGTGTCTTGCAACCACGGAACGCACCTTCCCCCGTAGTTCGTTCCACCTCTTCCTGATGTCATCCCTTGTTCTGGGGTGCTGTCCCATGGCGTTGACCCTCTCCACGATTCTCCACCATAGCTCCATCTTCCTAGCGATGGATGTCTGCTGCACCTGTGATCCGAAAAGCTGCGGCTCTACCTGGATTATTTCCTCCACCATGACCCTTATCTCCTCCTCTGAGAACCTGGGGTGTCTTTGTGGTGCCATGGGTGTAGTGTGAGTGGTGTGTGTGAGGGTGTGTGGGGTGATGTGTTGGGGTGTGTGCTGTGAGGTGCGCGGATGGTGTATGGGTGATGGTGTTCAGTGGCTCTGGTTCTGTGAGTGCTCTTGCTGTATCTGTCTCTAGTGGCAATTTTTGCTAGTCATAAAGGGATGTGGGTATTGTGGGTGGGTGTTTTATAGTGGTGTGGGTGTGTCAGGTGTGTGTTATTCAAACTGTCCAATGTGGTGTTGTGTTGTATGTGTGTGTATTTTGAGCGCAGCGGTATGTACCGCCAATGATTTACCGCAGTTGACTATCTGCCGCGGTGATTCGTGGGTCATAATATTGTGGGCGTAGTTCTGTTGGTGTAACGGTGTGGGTTTTGCTTCCTCCATTTTATCACTGACTTTTGGGCTGGCGGACTTGTGTGTGTGTCTGTATAGTGACGGATTGCTATGTGTGTGTCATAATGGGTAGCGGTATACCCCCGCGGTGGCGGTATATTGGCGGCAGTCAGCATGGCGGTAAGCGTGACTTACCGCCAATGTCGTAATGAGGGCCTTAATCTTAAATAACATTTTCAAAGCTGTTCAAAAGGATTTCAAGTTATATTACCCTGCACCCAACATTCTACCATTGCACATGGCCTTCGTCCAAATGCCCTGTTTTCAATCCATGTGCCTCCAGATCCATCTCCCCACATCCTAAGGCAATCCTTCCCCCAGAGCATAGCCTACTCAAAATGACCTTTGAACATTTCCTGCAGGCACTAAGGCCCATATTTATACTTTTTTAGCGCCTCATTTGCGTTATTTTTTGACGCAAAAGCTGCACAAATTTACAAAATACAGTTGTATTTTGTACATTTGTGCCGCTTTTGCGTTAAAAAGTGGCGCAAATGCGGCACTAAAAAAGTATAAACATGGGCCTGAGTGCATAACATGACCTGTAGGGGCTATAGGGTCCTGTGTTAAACCCCTGACACCAACCCACTGGCCTTCCAAGTTTCAACTGGTGCAAAGGGCACGATGTGTAAGCTATAGGTCTTGGCCACACACCCATCACCTTGCTGGCAGAATAGAAACCATGAGATGACTCTCAAGCACTGAGCATATGGCATGGCCATGCCAAGACCCATGGTGGGCACCGAGGACAAGGGGTGTTGCTTTTTTAAGAAACATAAATGGTAGTTTATAACAGTTTTTTTTCATCTGTGTTATGCCACAGTTTCCCCTCCTTATATTGGCTAACATCAATGTGTGTTGTTATAACTAGGGATGCCTTAAGCAGAAGCTCATTGGATCACATCTCCAAAAACCATGACAGATCTCCCTGGCTTTCTCTACCAGCTCACGCCTTCTTCGCGATGTATTGCTTAGTGTTCAAATAATCCACCACAAATGAAGCAAATTACCTTCAAAGAAATCGTCACTCTGATTGATCCAGCGATATCAAGAACTAAATCATGGCCAGGCTCACACTGTAGAAAAGCAAGCAAATTAGACTTTCAAGAAAGCCTTTTCTGTTCATACTCCCAAAAGCATTACACATTCTGCCCCCATTTTGAAAAAAAGATATCAAATACATTTCATGAGCACTATCTACAGTAGAGTAAGCGCTTGCTTTTTTTCTAAAATACTCCGTCTCTTAGACCCACATCTACTAAATGTCTGCCCGGACACTAGCAGGAGACAGCCTGAGGCAGAAGATGGTGTCTGTTTACTTATCTTTTTAAAACCCCGCTTGCTCGGCGCTATATTGCTTTGAATTGCGTGGTCCCAACCAAAAAATGCGCAGGAGAATTTGACATCTGCCTACAGGCAATTAATTGCTCAAATTAAATCGCGATGTTTCACGTGCTTAAGGAGCCTCCTGCTTAGTGCTAAAAGATAACATTGCTTTGGAGGAAAAAAATTTATGCAAAGCTCTTACTTTCGAAAATTTACTTTCAATATGGGAGGAGAATTTACAGCAAATTAAGAGTGAACGCCTTGTCTGTCTCGACCTCAACTTCAGTTTGAATCCGGGCCAGAACCAGGGATTCAGGTGGCGGCCATTTCTGTATAGATTCATACATTGGTACCGCAGAGGAAATTATTGTAAAAAACACATTTCATTACATGCCTTCTAACATCAATATAATCCATTGATTGCAAAGAAAACGCGCTGTTGCTGTAAAAGGACTAAAGACATTTCAGGAATATCTGAAGGGGGATGTCCCCTGTGTAACAGATGTACAAATGACCGTTATCTCTGTTTGCTTTGGCAATACAATACTTGCTGACCTTCTTCCTCATATACAGAGAACAGGAAGCAGTACTTTCTTCCATAGGCACTTGAAGCAGGGATATGGAAGTGCTGTAGCACCCCGGAATTAACCATGCTGTAGTTCAGAAGGTGAATGAGCAATAAAGATTCTTTACATTCTGTTTTTATCTTGTCAGGTTTGTTTTGCAGTCAAAGATAGAAGTCAAATGTCAGCCTTTCTTATGACATATTATTGCTTATTCTTTTAATATGGAGATTTGTGTTTACTTTTCTTTCTCTGACCGCAAAGTTAGAGCATTTTGTGAAGTGAACCATCTGACAATCTTGCCGGGGAACGGAGATTGTGAAAGGAAAGGCTGTAAGATTTCAGTTTCTCTTTCTAATTAAAAATAACATATAAATACCTGAAAATGAACAGTACCCTCCTGCCTCCCTTCTCTTCTTAATGGCTGCCGCTGCGCGGCCACACAGAGGGAGTGCCAATGGCATGCCAAAGGCAAGGCCGTCTGCACCCGTCTGCACCTGGACCGCACCCGTGCCACGAACCCTGGTCCTCCGACCATCTGCTGCTACAACACAGAGACCTTTCACATGCTGAACACAGGACGCTCCACCGCCTGTCATCACGCATCACCATTCTCCTGCCTCCACTGCCACCGCACCCGCACCGTCACACTACACCAACCGGCGGACCCTCCCGCCACTAGGCTGTCAAACACCCACCGATCGCCTCAGCTGCATCATCCTCAACATACTCTCCCTCCGCAAGCACACCATAGAACTCTGGGACCTGCTAGACTCCACCCACCCGGACAACGTCATTCTCACCGAAACATGAACGAACCGAGCATCAGCACCGGACATTGCCATCTCCATCCCCAGTGACTGCAAGCTGATCTGCAAAGACCTGCCTTCTTGACCAGGTGGCAGCCTGGCCACCATACACAAAACCAACAGAAAAGAAAACAGCCCCCCCTCATGGAGCACCTCCATTTCCAGATCCATGTCACCCCCAAGTCCACCTTCCAAGGCATCCTCATCGACAGGCAACCCAGCCCGTGCCCAGCCTTCAGCGACTCCATCGTCGACATCTTATCGCCCCACACACTTGCCTCCATGAACTACCACATTGACAACCGGAACAACATCAATACCATCTCCCTGCTTGAAAACCTCACCACAATAGGCCTCAAGCAACTGGTCACCACGCCAACACACATCGCTGGACTCCATCTTTTCAGCCAGCAACAACATCACCGTCGACAACACCTCTGCGTTACACTGGACAAACCACCACTGCATTAATTTCTCCATCACTACACCGATCATCCACCACCGCACTCTGCGCTCCTCAAGCAGGAAATGGAAGCAGATCACAGAGGAACAGCTTGCTAACACCCTCAGCAAGTCTCTTCCTCCCCTCGCCACAGACGGGGAACTTCCACCAGTGGATCTCCAAATGCGCCAACACCCTAGCACCACTCCGAAAGACTTCAGCGAAACACAACCTCAAGAAGGCCAGCTGGTTCACTCCCGTACTCCAGGTGCACCTGCAGATGGCTAGAAAAAAGAAGGAGAAACAACAAGTCCCCAGAAGACCACATGGCCTTCAAATCCACCATCAAACCCACCTCTACTTCATCAGATCCAACAGGAAAGCCACCCTGCAGGATGGTATCAGCACCACCGCACACATCATCAAAGAGCTCTTCGCCGGGGTTAAGATATTTCAACAAACCCTGTAAGGAAATGGCTCCCTGTTGCAGTTACCCCCCACTTTTTGCCTGATACTGATGCTGACTTGACTGAGAAGTGTGCTGGGACCCTGCTAACCAGGCCCCAGCACCAGTGTTCTTTCACCTAAAATGTACCATTGTTTCCACAATTGGCACACCCCTGGCACACAGATTAGTCCCTTGTAAAAGGTACCAGTGGTACCAAGGGCCCTGTGACCAGGGAATGTCCCTAAGGGCTGCAGCATATGTTGTGCCACCCTAAGGGACCCCTCACCTAACACATGCACACTGCCATTGCAGACTGTGTGTGTTGGTGGGGAGAAAAAGGCAAAGTCGACATGGCATCCCCCTCAGGATGCCATGCACACAAAATAGGTAAGTCACCCCTCTAGCAGGCCTTACAGCCCTAAGGCAGGGTGCACTATACCACAGGTGAGGGCATAGCTGCATGAGCATTATGCCCCTACAGTGTCTAAGTCTATTCTTAGACATTGTAAGTACAGTTGTGGCCATATTATGTATATGGTCTGGGAGTTTGTCAAAAACAAACTCCACAGCTCCATAATGGCTACACTGAATACTGGGAAGTTTGGTATCAAACTTCTCAGAATAATAAACCCACACTGATGCCAGTGTTGGATTTATTAAAAAATGCACACAGAGGGCATCTCTAAGATGCCCCGTGTATTTTACCCAATTGTTCAGTGCAGGACTGACTGGTCTGTACCAGCCTGCTGCTGAGAGACGAGTTTCTGACCCCATGTGGTGAGGGTGCTCTCTGAGGAGAGAAACAAAAGCCTGCTCTGGGTGGAGGTGCTTCACACCTCCCCCTGCAGGAACTCAAAGGCTCAGGCTTCGTGTTACAATGCCCCAGGGCACTCCAGCTAGTGGAGATGCCCGCCCCCTGGACACAGCCCCCACTATTGGCGGCAAGTCCAGGGGAGATAGTGAGAAAAACAAGGAGGAGTCCCCCACCAGTCAGGACAGCCTCTAAGGTGTCCTGAGCTGAGGTGACCCCTGCCTTTAGAAATCCTCCATCTTGATTTTGGAGGATTCCCCCAATGGGAATATGGATGTGCCCCCCTCCACACAGGGAAGAGGCACAAAGAGGGTGTAGCCACCCTCAAGGACAGTAGCCATTGGCTACTGCCCTCCCAGACCTAAAGACACACACCTAAATTCAGTATTTAGGGGCTGCCCATAACCTAGGAAATCAGATTCCTGCAACCTGAAGACGAAGAAGGACTGCTGATCTGAAGCCCTGCAGAGAAGACGGAGACACCAACTGCTTTGGCCCCAGCCCTACCGGACTGTCACCCCACTTCAAGAAAAACTGCAACAGCGACGCGTCCCCCAGGGTCCAGCGACCTCTGAAGCCTCAGAGGACTACCCTGCATCTAAAAGGACCAAGAACTCCTGAGGACAGTGGCCCTGTTCCACAAAGACTGCAACTTTGCAACAAAGAAGCAACTTTTAAAGACCACATGTTTCCCGCCGGAAGCATGAGACTTTCCACTCTGCACTCGACGTCCCCGGCTCGACCTGCGGAGAACCAACACTACAGGGAGGACTCCCCGGTGACTGCGACCTTGTGAGTAACCAGAGTTGACCACCCTGACCTCCCCTTGCCTTCCTGCATTGCTGAAGAGACCCCTGGGTCTCCCATTGAAACCTATTGCAAACCCGACGCCTGTTTGCACTCTGCACCCGGCCGCCCCTGTGCCGCTGAGGGTGTACTTTTGGTGCTGACTTGTGTCCCCCCCCCCCAGTGCCCTACAAAACCCCCCTGGTCTGCCCTCCGAAGTCGCTGGTACTTACCTGCAGGCAGACTGGAACCAGGGCACCCCCTTCTCCATTGAAGCCTATGCGTTTTGGGCACCACTTTGACCTCTGCACCTGATAGGCCCTGAGCTGCTGGTGTGGTATCTTTGGGGTTGCCCTGAATCCCCAATGGTGGGCTACCTTGGACCCAACTTTGAACCCTGTAAGTGCTTTCTTTACCTGAAAAACTAACAAATACTTACCTCCCCCAGGAACTGTTGAATTTTGCAGTGTCCAATTTTCAAATAGCTTATTGCCATTTTTGCCAAAACTGTATATGCTATTGTGATGATTCAAAGTTCCTGAGATACCTGAGTGAAATACCTTTCATTTAAAGTATTGTTTGTAAATCTTGAACCTGTGGTTCTTAAAATAAACTAAGAAAATATATTTTTCTATATAAAAACCTATTGGCCTGGAATTGTCTTTGAGTGTGTGTTCCTCATTTATTGCCTGTGTGTGTACAACAAATGCTTAACACTACCCTCTGATAAGCCTACTGCTCGACCACACTACCACAAAATAGAGCATTAGAATTATCTCTTTTTGCCACTATCTTACCTCTAAGGGGAACCCTTGGACTCTGTACATGCTATTTCTTACTTCGAAATAGTACATACAGAGCCAACTTCCTACAAACCCCAATAGGAAGCAGCAAACATCCCTCTATCTCAGGACCTCTGCGACATACTAGCCACCTTCTTCCAGCAGAAAATCAAAGACATCTATGACAGCTTCAGATCCCAAGACCCTCCGAGCCCACCAACATCCCTCCAGCTTGGACCTGCCAAACCTTCACATGGCCCCACTCGCATCTAACATCAGGAACCACAAACTGAACATCATTTTGCATGCTGATGACACCGAGCTGATAATCTCACTGACCGAAAACCCCACAATGGCCAAGAAGAATTTCCACAACGGGGTGGAAGCCATCGCCGCTGGGATAAAGGACAACTGCCTCAAGCTCAACTCAGACAAGACTGAGATCCTCATCCTAGGACCCTCCACATAAGCCTGGGACAGCTCCTGGTGGCCTGCTTCCCTCAGCACCCACCCCACACCAATAAACCATGCACGCAACCTCAGCTTCTTCCTCGACTCATCACTCACCATGACTGATCAAGTCAACTCAGTCGCATCCTCCTGTTTTCACACACTCTGACGTCTCTGGAAGATCTTCAAATGGATCCCAAATGACTGCAGCAAAACCATAACTCACGCCTTGGTCACCAGCAGACTCGACTATGGCAAATCCCTGTACACCGGCACAACCCAAAAGAACCTGAAGAAACTACAGCACATCCAAAACGCCTCCGCAAGACTCATCCTGGACATCCCCCACTGTAATCACATCACCAGACACTTGAGGAACCTTCACTGACTCCCTGTTGAGAAAAGGATCTACTTCAAACTCCTCACCCATGCATACAAGGCGCTCCACAACTTAGGACCCACCTACCTCAACCACCACATCACCTTCTACTCCCACGCCAGACCTCTCCTCTCCGCTCAACAGGCACTAGCCACCGTACCCCACCTACCGAAGACCTTGACCGGAGTAAGATCATTCACCAACCTTGGCCAAAGAGCTAGAACACTTTGCCTCTTCACCTCAGGCAGTCACCATTGTTGTCTCAATTTAGGAAGGACCTTAAGACCTGGCTCTTTGACTGAAGCACAGACATCCATCCCTTTCAGCACCTTGAGATCCTTACGGGTGATCAATTGTGCTCTATAAATACAATTAATCGATTGATTGAAAATATATCAGCAGTTAGGAAAGCACAAATCAAGCATTTCTCATGTAAATCTGAAGTGTGATGGAAACAAAGATATTAATGAGATGAAAACAATGAAGGTACATGATGATGTGCAAATAATATTTATTTGCTGAAACCTGATTTCCACACATTAATATGTACGATATACAGTTTTATGAGTAAACTTGCATGCCAGTGTCCATTTTGTGGCCATTTTAATGGATAATGTGATGTCTGTAAATGACAGTGTGCTACCACATTATGCTTTAGAAATATATTTGCAACAGTGTCCTCTAATATGCACCACTGGCTACAAACCCCTCCCTTTCCACTTTGCTGCTGAACGGGTGTGGAACATTTGCTATCCTTGATCATTGTGTGTGGCTTGGATTTTCACAGACTCAATGACCTCAGGGACCTCTCCTGTGCCTTTACTTTAGTGGATAGGGTGATCTTGTGGGATCTAATAGATCAGGCAGGCATTGATCATTCCTTGTTGGACATGGTAAGGCGTTTACACTGTGACACAACCAGAAAAGTGCAGTACACGCAATCTTGGGACTCTACTAAACCAATAAGGGTCACTAGAGGAGTAAGGCAGGGATGTATTTTAGCTCCATTCCTGTTTTTATTTTATATTAACTCCCTAGGCTTCTTTTTAAAGACATGTAGTAAAGACTTTCCCACAATTGACACCTTAGCAGTTCCGGTACTTTTGTATGCGGACGATGCCAATCTTTAAGCGTTAACAGCTAATGGCTTCCAGAATCTTCTTAATGCTTTTAACAATTGTATGATCAAACAAAATTTAAAGCTGAACTACCAAAAATCATTTGTAATGACCTGTGGGCCTAAATGCATTAAGTCCAGATGTTTTAACATTGGGGGAACGCCTATAGAAAAGTAGTTTTTTAAATTATTTGGGTATCGTGTTGGATGCTAGTGGGTCCTGGGAGAGGCTAATCAGTCAGGAAACACAAAAGATGGAGGCTGTTTGTGAACTGATATTCAGATTTGCTGAAAGAATGGGATATAAACTAATAAAGGAGATGATTCAGCTTCATAAGCACAAGTGTTTTTCATCTGGTGTGTATGGAGTTGGAGTGTGGGTAGGTGTTGTCCCTAGAACGTTGCAGATTGCAGAAAATAAGTTCCTTTGTAGACTATTAGCAATACCCCAAACTACCTCAAGCTTTGTTACACACCAAGATTTGGGAATGGGCTTTTTGGAGGATTTTGTTGGGGTAGCTTCCTTACTATTATAGGTGAAGATATGGAACACCCCCAAGGCCAGTTTCTCACAGGATGTCCTGCAGAATTGCTCAAATCCTGATAATATGGCTGCCATTCCATGGCCTATGTCAAAAATAGCCTTTATAGCTTAGGGTTGAGAACTCTCTTTGATTCCCCTGAAACAATAGAGCCTCAAACAAAAAATAGGATTAAAAAGATCTTCGCTTCATCTAGAGAGGAGAGACGAATTGAACGGCCCATCAGCAAGGGTACCATTTTTAGCTATATCCAAATCCCTAATGTTTCTGGTATAAAATTGTATGTAACCAGGTAAAGGCTAAGTACGGTCCATCATTTAGTCACTTTTCCCTTAGCTGGTTCTTGGGTATCCTTTTTTCTCATTGCCCATGTGATGCTACCTCTTCAAAATCAACAGCACACTTATTGCTATTCTGTAGACTGTATCATCAATTAGGAGTCCAGTTTTTAGGCCCCATTTTGATGCATAGGTACTTTACATCATACAAGGAAGGATTAGGGTATTTCCAATCCCTATCTACACCTGAAATCTGTTTCTCTGTACTGAGCTACATGAAGGGTGCTATAAAATCAGGGAAAAACCTTGCAGCCTAATTTTATATTGTGGTGTTTTAATGGATTGTGATGTAGGATTTTTAGCAATTGTGTTTTTATAATAAGAAAAGCGACAAGTCAGGTGTTTTAACCATGGCTTAGGATATTTTGCACTGTCTAAAATTTGAATGCACGTGTGTTTTTATTATTCTGTGAATTGTATTTATTACTGTGCTTTTATGGCAACTAATTTGGACGAATAAAGACATTTAGATTTTTTTACTTCAGTGATGTAACAGTGATGGCAGCACCCCTGTTCGGAATATGATTCATGCACCACTGTGTTTTTCTGTTGCTTTCTCTGTAAACAATAAGTTTAGTTTGCAGAAAGCTGCCCACATTGGGCTGAATGTCAAGAGGCTACGCAGACGATAATGAGCGCTGTTTGCAGGATAAGCGCCTGAGCTCTGATGCAGCAATTCAATGAGGCAGTGGTTGCTAAGGCTGGAGTAGACTTTCATCAACCATGTACACTCTACTGCCATCCATTTCTAGGTAATTGAGGCTGAACAATTGCTCGCATTATGTTTTCTCCGCACATCACTATTTCCTGTGCCTGCGTTATTTGTCAAACTGATCTGAAACATTTAGCTACAGATAATTAAAAACATGTCTAACCCTCCCTATCTAAGCTTCAAAAAACATATGCTTTAGACACTTCTGCTCACAATACTGTTCAGTGATATGCGCTGGTGCGATGTAGATTGTTATTTTATTTATTTATTATTCTATAGCGCAGCTTTACTAATAACCACCAGACCTGAGGCAACACGGAACTGGAGAAAGATAACTTTAAAGAGGAGGATAAAATGTGCCTCCCGGGCACAGAATGAAGGAAAAAAGCGTACTTACAACTATGTGAGCAGTGGGCTCTGGGTGTTGGGCTAGCATGTGACCTGGTCATGGTTTCAATACCTCTCCCCAAGAGCCTATGGGTCACAGTTGTGGCCAGACACTCAGTATCCCTACATCCAGGACATGACTCACAATTCAGCTCAGTGGGATCCAGGTGCAGGACCTGGCCTTGAGGTAAGCCCTGCACTGAGCACTTCCGCCTTCAGTGCTCATTGTGCTTATCCCAGCAACTTCAGGGTGTAGGGCCTTTGAATAGGACCTGCTCCCATAGTAATTTCACTGATGATATTGATGATGGCAATGGTCATATGATGTCATCAGTGATGCAATCAATTAACATAATCTTCAACCTCATGTGTGAGATCATAAGCATTGCAAAGGGGCAGTGATAGTCGTGAGCTAATTATAACTGACAAATGTAATATTTTAGGCTTTGGATTGTACCCACATGTTTTTTGGAAAATTCTCAATGGACTTTGTAAACAAAGGTTCTATTTTGATCGAGTGAAGAACTGTGACTTCTTTTTAACAAATTCAGTGTCTAATTATGTTGTTTCTTTTATGCATGTTGGCTTCTAGCCAAAGGAAGAAATTGTTGGTCAGAGCCAAACGCTGTGTGTAGGAATTACTGGGCATATGGCCTGGCCAAATATTATGCCCTGCACCTCGTCCTAATGCCCCCAAAGCCGCCTTTTGTGTTTCCAAAGGACATAGTCTGTGTCCAGCCTCCATACTCCCATTAGCTACTGTGTATTGCCTGGCACTCAGCTATACGCAGGAGTTATTGACTGCAGGAAGTAGGCTGAGGCCGCACCCTGTTCTGAGACACTTCGCTCCCAGCACCTCCGACGGACATCCTTGAGAAACGTATTTACAAAAATACTTCTGTGTTGGTGAGGCGTGTAGGAAAAAATCTCAAAAACTATTGGAATGAATACCCAACTGACTGACTCTAATGCGAAACCCTACTGCGCAGAGCCTTTGGCCTTGTCAGAAGGTTCTGGACGCAGACATATTCTGGGTTATTGTAGAACCGCAACTCCCACTGGCTGCAAGCTCACTGCATTTAACTTCTGGTTGTCCACAGAAGCTTTGGATGCCATGGCTCAACTAATGTACCTCCGAAGCATTCCAAGTATGCCCTCTGACAGTGCCCACTAGAATCTGCTCTCCCGCTTTGCAATTGCGAAGAAGATACTGAGGCAGTTGACACTTCTCTTCCTTTCATGACTAGCACCATTCTGCCGTCCAGCAAAGCCCGGAGTGGATGACTGCTGGTAAAATGCAAACAAAGCACTCACCCAGCTGACAGTGTTCCCAGGATTCCTTTATCAATCAAAAAGTCATTTGAAAAAGGCCCAGCTCAGCTGATATCTGCTCTGGTAAAAAAAAGAGCACTGGTCGACGGGGTAATTTGTCAGCTGCTGAGCCATTATCAGAGCCGGATATGAGAAAATGGAATTCCCTATGCAAACAAATGTTGAAAAAATTATAATGTTTTCAGGGCTTCTAACAAAACTGAAAAGACCAGAAATTCACGATGTAACATACTACCTTCAATTAATTCTATTCCCTGTTGAATGAACTTGGCCGTATCTCTCACACCCATCATCAATCATGTATTATGGAAATGAGATGAGAATGAGAGTTTGAATGAGTGAACATATTCAGAAACTTGTAAGTAGAAAAAAAAGTCTAATAGCTGTCTTGGCTTTTTTTCAATCAGGTCATACATAATATGTGAACTTTTGCCATCAGGTGGATGATTTAAACTGAATACTTCAACTGAGAAACATGTCTTTCTCGCAGGACAGGGAGGACTCATTGATGCCGTTGGCTCACAAATGCCTATCATGCACTATACATATTTGCAAAGATCCAATTGTTCAATGACCAGTGAATATATTGTCAGCATTCTCTCAACGAAAGCATAAGGAACTGAAGTAGTTCTTATGTGATCCTGTACTCACAAAACCTACATTTAAACCAATCCATCTGCTGAAAGGATGGAGTGCTTTAATCACTCTAGACCAAGAAAAGGGTAGCTCGGAAAGGGCCATAAGATGATTTAAAGCATGGGTTTGCTACTGAATTCTAAATCTTAACAGAGTTCAAGATTACCATGTCTCGCTCTGGGGTCACTTAGACCGTGGGTGGCAGTCTGCGGGCCCAAAAGGGAAGAAGAACATTTTCCCTATTGAGAAATTCCAGCCTGTCTAGCAGGGATCTTTGCACTGCAAAGGGAGCCACTACTGTGGTGGTTTCCTTCCCAGCACTGAAGGTTTATTGAGTGGGTGCCATGTTTAAAGTAGTTGCTGTAGTGAGAAAAGGGACTCGCAAAGCAGGACTTTGAGTTTTCTGCAACAAAACATAAATGGCCCCAAGAGTTTTCTGACTCATTTGAAAAAGTCTGTCAAATGCACTTCATGACACTAGCTGTGTTACAGCTGATAGTGCACTTGTGTGTTGTTTATCACCCCAAAATTCGTCCTCTCATTCTTCTTTCCACTCATGAGGACTATACAATAGGAGGGTAATAAACCCACCTATATTATAAAGCTACTTAAAAGAAGCTGATAATGTATTGCTTAGAAAGAAATGTGTATACACAGAGCTCTCACTTTCATAATTACCGCCTTCAATCTGGAAGGTGGGATTATTATTTCACTCAGTAGGTTTGAGAGTCTACTCATCAGCTTGTCCCACGAACGGCTTCAGTGTTGAATAGGGGCCCAACCTGAAATTCATGCAGAGCCCATTTCCCCCAGACCCGCACACAGAGGGAGACATTCAGAAAAAAATATATTATACGTCTCACATCATTTTAATACTTTGAATGTTATTAACCAAGACAACTGCTGTAATAAGATTAGGGACATCCCAAGTATGGCTGAAAAGAATTTCCCCACTTTAATTTCGCCTTATAGCCCACTGCCGAGGGCTATACTGGTTGTTAAGGGCCCTGAAGATAAGTAATCAGTCTGGCCTTACGTGAGGGCCTATAATGAAAACAAGGGCTATTAGTCACCGAAACAGCCTGAGGTTAAAGGGCTATTCGAATGTTTCACTCACTGAGCAGTGCTTTAAATTGGCATGTACTGTCCGGGATTGAGTACCTGCACTTCTTTAATTTGAAAGGAAGAGTACCTGCAATTCTTAGCACTCCTGTAATACATTACAATGGATGAGTACTGGCACTTCCCAGGAGCAACGAGGTACTCTAAATAGAGAGTACCTGCACTTCTGTATTTCCATTTAAAGCACTACCATTGAGGGTAGAATGATCTAAATTAAAAAGTGAGAAACAGAAAGACAAACATCAGAATGTTGGAGCAGAAGGTCTGTACCAGCCATTATTAACCCCGTGCCACTTCGTTGTGTTCAACAGAGCTTCCAGAATCCCAATGTTGGAATAAATGTGCTGGTGACCTTTGGCTATTTGCTTTGCTAATGCATCCCCTACAGGAAGTGCTTTCTGTCTGAGACAGGGAACAGGAGGCAGCATGGCTCTCTCTATAAATGGTAAGTAAGGTTTGCAGAAAGGTGTAGCCACAGTGGGTTGAATGTCGAGAGAGCTGACAGATGATAATGGGAGCTGTTTCTAGAAAACGAGTCCGTGCTCCGAAGCAGCAATTCAATAACCTGCGGTTGCTAGGGTTGAAGAATACTTCCACCACCAATGAGCATGCTGTTACGTGCATTAGGGATAATGGGCAGTTGCAGCGGTTCACTTCACACCGTACAATTTATATACATAAGTGGCTGTAGCATCCGTATAAGTTTACAAATTTAGCCTATAAAAATAGAAATATATCTGAGCCTCCTTAGGATGTCGGTTGAAAGCACACTCGGTGGATTTTCAGCTCATAATAACAAAAATGACCTGCAGAGTGCTGTGGTTTACTACACAGTAAACATCTCCATCGGCAGAGCTGCAGTCTGGGGCCTAGTCACACACGCGGCACTGACTTTCCCTGGTTGTGCCTCGTGCTGCGCGCATTGCCGCTGGGGCCAAAAGAGATGACATTATCGAGCTGTACCTCTATATGGCTGGTCAGCACTTGCCTACATGGGCAGAAAATGTAGCCCATGCAATGTTCATCAAGCAGAATTGTTATGGGCGGATTTTCCTCAAATTCAGTGTGTATTTACAGTGTGTTATTGTGCACGGTAGTTTGTGATTGTCATGAAATATGCTCAGTGGCATCTCTTGGTGAGAGCTTAAGACAATTCAGTTGCCTGATGGAGCTCGGAGCAGTCACCAAGAGTTGTTGTGTACCGTTCTTATTTTCAACTTCGGAATGTACTTAATTTTAACTACGCTTCTTGCTTAAGCGTTGTTAGCTTACTTAATAAATTTGGCATCTATACATAATTTCAACTCCATAGGGGTTATCTCTTAATTCCCTGTACAGAGTTGAGAGTAGGTCTTGTGAAGTTTGCTCATTTGGGGCACATGGGGATGACAGGAACAAAGAAAAGTCTTGATGCTTGTTATTGATGGCTAATGATGGACACTAAAGTGGATGTTGTTATTGCACGTTTATCTGAATATAGCGAGCCTGACAAGTTACTTCGCACTTGCAGCACACCTTTGTACTTAGTAGAGATCCCCAAGAAACATTGGGAAAAGTTGGGTATGAACTTCACTGGTCCAATCAACAGGTTGCATGAGAATTTGACATATGCAATAGTGACTGTTGACTTTCATTCCAAGTGGGTAGAATGCAGATTCATGAAAGAACCCCACACAAATGCTGTCACTGCTTGTTTTTTAAATTCTGGTATAGAGGAAAGGGATTCCTAAGTTTTTAGTGATGGTTGATGGCGCACAATTTAAGTCCCAGCCCATGGAGTCCTTTTGATCCTCTTATGGCATCAAGCATTTATTGGTAACTTTGTACAGTGCCCAAGGTAATAAGAAGGTGGAGAGGGTGAACCGCAATCTGCCATTCAACTTGCCCTGTCATCTGGTTCAATTGCTCATTGTATGGTATTCAAAAGGTTGTGGTGTTATCACAACACCCTTCATTCTACTACAGGCGTCACTCCTTTTTGTTTTGTAGAGGGGAAGACATTCCACTTATGGATTTTGAACAAAATGCACATGGTGGCAGGATTCCCAGTTTGAAGGAGATATGCCAAAGGGCGAGTGTTTCTTTGGCTAAGAATAAGCAAAGATATAATGAGTTAAGGAGAGTTTAAAGATGTACCTTTTCAGGTGGGAGGTATTGTGAGACTCAAGAGACCTCATGCTTCTAATAAATGTAAGTTGAAATTGTATCCCAACACACAGGTACTGAAAGTGTCCACGCATGCGACCTTGGTTGAGAATGGAAATTGAGAAGTAAGAGTTGTACAGCTTTGGTCAAAGGTGAGAAGGGTGTAACTTTGGCCAAGGGCAATAGTGAGTGTAGATGGCAAGAAAGTTAGCGTGAGCATGACTGGGAAAGGAGTAAGTGTGGATGTGGACTGGGTTCCACAGTTTGAATTATTTATGAATTTATTTCACATTATTTTTCGTCAGCAGCTGCAGTTTCCAATTTCGCAGATGATGGAGTTACTCCTGACTTGTTCACTCCTGCCTTATTCTACGGAGGAGTACCAAGTTCAGGTGGGGATGTATTCTCTTCCTCTTCTGCTTCTGGTGCAGGAGAGATGTTATCATCCACACTTATGTTGGTCCTAGTATTGGGAGACCTAAAAGACATGATTGTGCTCCCAGACGTTTGAAGTATTATGTTTTGTCTTGAAGTTTTCGTTTTGGGCCTCTCAAAAAGGTTCTTAAATATTGCTGCAGCACATCATATTTGTTCTTAAAAGCACTTATATTTGTAATGTGCACAAGTTACATTTAATAAAACATGCTAAAATTAAACCTTTGTAGTAAGTAACCATACTTGAATATTATAGGCCCGAACATAAATACAATGCTGAGCTAAATTAGACTAACTGTCGATGCCATGTCAGCTGGAATATAATACATTAACACTGAAAGTCCTGTTTTTCACAATGAATAAGTTGTTTGTGAAAGATGTTTTTCTTCTTTCTGCTGCAGATATTGCAACTTTAGAAGCTTACGGTTAGCTAGTGACTAGACACTTGTTTTGAATTAGACAACTTATAGTGAGGTTCTCACCAGGAAGAGAGGAATAGGACAGGAAGAATGATTCATGGGAGAATGTTTCGGATTGCCAGAAAACAATGTTGTAACTTTTCAAGGACTAATATCGGAAATACTCTGATGATAGCATGAGGAATTAACTTGTTCCCAGGAATCTGCTGATGTTTTATTGGTGGGTGGAGAAGACGAAAGAAAATAATGTTGCAACATAAAATGGGTGTGTTTAATTAGTGCATGTTCCTACAGTAGGGCAGAATTTTCTTTTCCCTGATATTCTAACTAGATGCTTGTTTCTGAATTTTTACTTTTCTATATGAAAGGTTATTTAGCTAAATTCTAGATGTCTACTGATTTGTGACTGTGAATAATGTCCAGTCTTGTTTCTAAAGGCTATATGCTTGCACATTGATCTCTCTTTCATCAGAACTCTTCACAGGATTTCTGAATTGACACCATTTTTCTCTCATTATATTAATTGTACTATTACAATTCTGACTGTGATTTTAACAGAAATCTTGATCTATTTTATAATCAATTTTAAATCAATTATCAACTATCTTTTGATACTTAAATTCAAAGATTAATTCCCAGTGAATAACTAATCACCTAACCATATGTAATTCCTAATCATCGCAGTTGCTAACATTCCATTGCAATAAGCACACAACACATCCCCATTCTGACATCTAAAAAGAAATCTGGAATAAGGTAATTCTGCATGATAACTAATTTAAATAACAGTAAGTGATTAATGGAACTGTCCAAGTAAAGGTAAGTGATGAATAGAAAATCATCAACCAAAAAATGAAAAAAAAATATATATATTTACCATGCAGAGGTAATAAGTAAAACTCGGATACACATATGTACAATGCGGAAATCTATATATTTAATCTGCAAAGCACGATTCACTTCAAATCGTCACTACTGACAGTCTTCCAACCTTAGTGGAGGTTTCTTATTCTTCATACCAACATCCCTCCATCATTTACTTTTCAATCCATGCCACTGGCATCTTCTGTAGCAAATTGTTTGTCTCTGGCTCTAGGAATCTCCACATCATCAGATGTGTAATCAAGTGGTGGATCGCACAGTGCCTGTGGGAACACTCCATCCAGTATATCTGCCTCTCGTTCCAGCTCTTGTGTACAACCATCATCATTATTTTCCACCTTCCACATTCCTATTAAAGTTACCTCTGTAACAGAAACACATTTCCAACCCACCAAATCACTGCTATCATAAAACCCGCTCAATTCTATATATCTTATGTAGAGCATTTTCCACCCCTACATCATATCCTCTAGCCACATGCTTAAGATTCCACAATTTATCACTTAGGTGTAAAGCATTCTTCAACACTTCAATTCCATTGGATCATGAAACTGACTCTCCTTGGGAACTTTGCCTGTTATACAACTCAAGTCCACTGTCTGACCTGAATATCAACTGATTTGGAATTATTTAAACAATCGTAATTTGCTTTTACTGTGGATGTGATTGATATCTTCTACAGACCAGTGTTCAACATCAACTTTAACTAACCATCCAGTACTGTACTTAGTTCTGAGGTTCCTTCCCGTCATAATGAATTAAGACCTGCTGTTTCAATATTGCTCACTCTGTAAGCCGATAAAGTTTTAACTGAGTTTCCAAATCACAGTTGCTCTTAGTTACTAATTGGATACCACTTTTCATGACCCAATTAAAGCACTCAGTCATACTGTTGCCACTTGGGTTGTAATGTGAAGTGGTTTTGTATTCAGCCCACATTCTTTCAAGATAGAATTTGGTTTTAATGTTACAAAAATTGCAGCCCATTGTCACTCAACAGACTTGTGGTTATCCCTTCACAAGTGGAAACACAGTCTAAAAAATGTAGCACATTGTCCTTGTTCACTTTTTCACAACTTGAACATTGAGCCTACATGAAACCATGTTAAAAAAGAGTAGTGACGTATTTTTGTGAATTATCAACGTGGTCTATAATGTCAATTGGTACAGATTCACAGGATACATTGGAGAAGCCACTTCAGACATTGGCAGTCCTAAGGTCTTGTCTTCAAAAACAAGTCTACTAAACACCAACTTGCACATTCTTTCCCACACACCTCAATTTCTAGCTGTATCCATAGCCACCAAAATAGTTTTTACTGCTTGATTCATTCTTATAATGTCAAAATGATCTTCATGACACAAACGTAAGATTGCTTTGTGTGCTATTCCGGGAGGAATCACCCTGATACCCCTCATAATCACACCATCACCCACAGACAACTCAGTTCTCACTTCCCAAAAAAGTTTCCTTGGCATATTTAATAAACTCTTTTTGGCTAGTTTGTTACATATTGTTTATGGTTTCATCCTGCTTGTCTGCCACTCCTTAACTTAAATCTCCTTCCTGGTAGCTGATAACCTGCAATCAAGCACCTTGATAATTTGTATCCTATTCCATACTTCATTCTCCTGTTCTTTCATTTGATTTGGCATTCTGGAAAGGAAATCTGCAACCACATTCTGTTTACCAGGTGCATACCCAATTTTATAGCCATTATCCTTGAATGTTATAGACAGTTCAACAATTTCCATTGGGCATTGACTGTGCCTTCAGTAGTTAAAATGTTTACTAAAGACTTGTAATCACAAGTACTGTAAATGGTTTACCTAAACAAATGCTCTAAAATGACACAGCGCCTAGGCACATTTCAATGTCTCCCACTCAGTGATGGATTCCTTAGCATCCTCTTTGGTTTGTGTTAAAACAACAACCAACCCTTTCTTTGTTTGCATCAGCAGCAGTAATACTGACCATATTCAGGTTGAATCTTTTAGGTTTGCAACATTAGCAAAAGCATTCTTGATAGCCTCAAAGTCCACTGCATTCTCAGCTGTCCAAACAAACTTGTTTCTGCCCTTGAACAACTTCTAATATAGAACTTTTGTTTCTACAACATTCAGAACGCATTAGAAAAAAACTTAACAAGTCCTAAGAATGATTTAATATCTTCCTGTCTGCTTGGTGCTGGTGCATCATAAATGGCATACACTAAAGATGGCTAGGGCTTGATTCCATCCTCATAAAAAATACCCTAAATAGCTAACAATATTGTTAGCAAATTATCATTTTGAAAACTTATTGGTAAACCATATTTGCTCCAAGATGCTTAGCTCTTTTTCCAACCTTAAACCCTTAACTGCTAAGGTCCCCCACCCCTAGGTCTGAGCTTTTTTTTCTATTTCGGGTAGTTTGAACATAGGTCTCCATAGCATGTTTTGCACCTAAGATATCCAAATCAAATTTGTGTCCTTTTTTGCCAACATCCAGTGGATTCTAAAGGTACCCGTGGTTTGGGGACCATCCTAAAGGGAACCAACAAAGCAGGCAAAATATAGGTAAGTTTTGAGTCATTTGTGAAAAATAGGGAAAATGTGCTCTGCAAAAAAGTGTTTTTTCCTAAACAAATGGCATCAATGAAAGGTTTGCTGCTGTGCTGAATTCACCACCTTCAAAGATTTCAGGAACATACAGGACTTAATTTTCCTAGCTTTGTGCTTTTGATATACTTTCAGATGGTGGTGGAAAATGGTGGAAAACCCGGGAGTGACCCCGGAAAGCTGCCAATTTCTGAAAAGTAGACAAAATTCTGAATTCAGAAAGGGGTCATATGTGTAGCTCCCTCAAGGTTTTCCCATTGAAACTTGCTGTTGAAATTAAGAAATATGTAGGAGAAAATGGCAATTTGTGACAAAGTTTTTATCAAATTTTTTGGCACAATGGCTGATTTACAAAAACAATATAGCATTATGTCAATTAGACCATCTGGTTGCAGGTAAATATTGTGTTTCTAGGGTGTAAAAGAATCTGAGGTACCCAGAGCTAACAACTGAGGAGCACCGTACAATGTTTTTTCATTGTGTACCGATCATAGATCAATTCATATGGTGAAATATGTAGATTGAAAGTGTAATCAAAGAAAGCTATGTAGTTCTGAATGAGCACCAGATATAGAGTTTAGGAACAGTAGTTATTTGTACATTTCTGAATCTGTGGGTACTTGAGAGCATGTCATTTTCAGGAAGCATTTTTAAAAAAATGTCTTCTTTCTTACACACTGGCTTTCATTTGAAAGGCACAAATGGGGTGAAATTCAATTGGTAATAACAAATGTTTTAATAGTCTGTTTCTTTAAGCCTTCCAATAGAAATGCTACCTCACTTGTGTGGGTAGGCCTAGTGCCTAGGACAGGAAATGGCCCAAAATGCAATTTGGACACATCACATTTTTCCACTAAAAATTGATCCTTTTTTTTGCAATGAAGGTAGCTGTCGAATTTGGGTCCTAGTTCTGCCGGCACTTAGTTCACACAGTTTACTAACCTGTACATTTTTAAAAACTATATACCTAATGGAATCTAGAGAAGGGTGACTCATGTGGCTCTCACTAAGTAATTATACCCATTAACCCTTGCAAACTTCACACTTTGACTAAAAAACAGGAATGGAACGAACCAAGGTCAATCAGAGGCCTTTGCAAAGGAACCCCATTGACCTTCTTTGACCCATTCCTGTAGTGGGGCACTGTTTATATCACCACAAGCGGGCTAAAGCTGAGAGGTAGCAATTTTGTGGATTCCTGCTGACTCAGAAAGTTTGAATCACAGAAATGTAAGGAAGATGTGTGATGTTAGGCAACGTTAGAGGTTTGGCATTTTGGCTTAGAAAACCTTTTGTGATCCATGCAAGGCACACAACCCAAGGCTTCTGTGGGTGTTTACTTTTAAAAAATGTGCACAGTTGGTAGGTTTTCATGGGTGATGGGTGAGCACTGCCCCAAATACTGCAGCTACCCTTATTGCTGATATCTCCACACAGCGCCTTAATGCTTTTTCTTGTGGAGGTCTCAGCCTACCCACACAAGCGGGATACCATTATTATCGGGTGACTTATGGTAATTCAGGAGGGTAGGAAGTTCGTGGCTCCCTACAGATTCCAGAAATTTCATACAGAAATGTGAGAAATTACCAAAGTTCAACGTTTGCAAGGGCTTCTGAGTAAAATTACCTATTGAGAGCAATTTAAGTCATGCAACCCTGGACTCCCTTGGTTGTTTCGTTTTCAGAAATGTATGGGTTTGGTAGGTTTCTATGTTTGACGGAACAGACAAGCCCCAAAATCCAAAGCTATGCACATTTTGAAAACATGATGGTTTTCAGTAGAAAAATGTAATATGTCCTAAAGGAGGCAGGTTAAGATACACTTATTTTGACTCTGATTAATCCATGAATGATAACCTGTCTAGAGCCAGGATGCCTTTGAATATTTGAGTGCTTTAAAAGCACAAAAAAACATAACATCAGGCTTGTTAAATACAATGTTAATCATCGAGTGAGGTTTAGCACCTCTTGTTTTTTCCTAATAATTCCCTCCAACTGTGTCATAGAAAGTTGAGTAGTCCAACACTATACAACTTCACATATTTTTTTAAACAAATTACCAGCTTGTGATAGTGTGAAGCTGATAAAAGTTCAAAAAAATGAGGTGGAAAAATGGTCCAGCACAAGAGTCATCGTTGGTCAGCAGTGTCGGGGGCACTGGCAAGAAAGACAGAGTAAACAAAATATTGGGTACAAAGTTGCCCAAGATAGCACCGGGAGTCAGAGGAGAAACGGAATCCAATAGGGAAGCTCAGCACAAGAGAACAAGAAAGTCAAACCTCAGAAAAAACAGGCACTCAAGAGGCAATTCCATACTCAGAATAACTGACATTCCAGATTTGTAAGGCATGTGTAGACCAACATCACCATTGAAGGAGATGTAGGTTAAAGCCCTCAGTAGCGATCCACTGTAACACTGAAGCTCAGTAAGGGCCATATGTACAAACACATTTTCCTATAGACATAGAATGGGTAAAACCCTTTGCTACATCTGGCCCCAAATTCCTTACCCATAATTGCAGTTTCTGATACAGACTGCAAATACCCACTTATAAGGCAGTCTGTGGAGACAATTCATAAGATGATGTTAAAAAAGGAACACAAAGACAGTGCTCACTATTAACATTGGACAAGAAACACCACTGAGGTTGTCAGCTGTGCACACTAATCCAGGTGATCACACAGGAGCATCCCAGGTGGTAGCAGTAACGGTAAAGAACTAAAATACACAGCCAAGATAGGCAAGGAGCTAGTGAGAAATGCTTAATAGAAGAGAAGAGAAGGGAAAACATAGGGTACACTTGGTGGAAAGCAAGTAACAAATCCACATAAGGAAACTGGAAGCTCAAACAGCAGAGATAGGAAGGCAGAAAACTAGAAATTAAGGAAAAGGGAAAAAAGGCAGGGGCTGGGGGAAACATAACTACAGAAAGAGAGAATGTTCAATTATCAAGGATGCACTAAAATAGTGCTGGCTCAGGAATCAGAAATCAAAGAAGCACTGCAGGCACTGCTAGTTCAAGGGACAATGAATTGGGTATAGCAAAGGAATCTGGAATCTTCAGCAAACAAGGATTAACAATAGCTCAGGAACTCTGGAAACATAGGGTCAGTCAAACAGGAACACTGCTATAATGACCAACAGTGGACTGAAAAAACAGATCTCACTATGATCACATGCCTTAGATGTGAGCAGGAATTAACCGGCCAGTCACAGGTGGGCTGAATTCCTCCACCCATCCTTGGGCTGCATGGGTGGAGAGGAACAGTGAGCAGGGAATTCTAGGTATTTTTTATAGCAAAAGCCAGCTGGCTTCCACAAAAACCGACATGGATCTAGAATGAAAAGGAATATTATAATAGTGTCTAAGATGGCCCTAGTGTGTGGGCACAAGAGTGCAGGGAGTGAATCATGACACTAAGCTCCATCTATTCCCTATAGCCTAAAGTCCCGCTCCTTAGGGTGAGAGCTTTCAGCAACAGTGAATGGAAGTACTGCAGCTGCTGAGAAAGACGTTTTGTAATGTTTTCTTACTGCCAAACAGATCTAATTGCAACCCGAGTGTAAATGGGTTAAACTCCTGCCACTCGGGATTCAATTCCATGTAGCTGTTTTTGACAGGAAATCAGGCTGCAGAGAATCGGATTGAGGGATGCTACACTTTGCCTATGGCAAAGTCAGGCATGCTCATGTTAAGTTGGGAAAACTTTCACCCTTTGAGAAGGGCAATGATTCCCATCTTCACCTTAGTTCACAGGTTGACTGCAAACTTTGCCATCTCTGATGTCACCTTGCATCTGAATCCTTTTCATGATCAAGGAAGGATGATCATGTCATTATTGAAATGATGGATTCCAAGAGCAAACAAACTATCCAACACACTAGGTGAGGAACTAGTGTTCTTTTAAGGTTTTACCTTTTTCCCTAGTTACTAATTCTCATTTCAGCAGATCACTAAAGTAATATGGCTATGTCTTTACTTCATGGCACATGATTGACATACACATCAAAAAATATACTGCATATAGTGCATACAATTAAATTAATCTGTCCAAATTCTTTTGTGTGCAGATGTTTGGCACATTGTTGGGTATTTAGTTGTCCATTATTAGCAAATTTGTAGGGGAACAATACTTTGCTGGTTGCCCTCCAACACATATATTAACAACAGACAATTATTATAATTACAGAGAAAATGCTTTATAATATGTGGACACATTTATAATATGTAGAAATATTGAAATCCAACCTTTCACTCATTTCTTAAATTGTGATTTAAAAAAATAAATGAGAATGATATTAAATTCTCAAACAGTTATCCTGAAAAAAACTCAATTGCAACTACACATCCAATATCCTTAAACCAAATCTTTGGGACTATCTGAGGATCAGACAAGGTAAGACGCATTAGTGAAGCAGCCAAACTTTCTTGTTGATTAACCGTGAAATTCCAATAGAAAAACAAAACCTCCCAGAAATGTGCAAAAAGAAACCATTTGTCTTTGTGTAATTCCATATAGCCTTTTGGTAAAATGTGGTATCAGAGATGTTTAAACCTGTATTCCCATGTGTTTTGAACTCTACACTAGAAAGGCAGAGGTTAACCAGGTCTTCCAGAGGACAAAATAAGATCCTCATCTCCTCTCAATCAGAATGACCGTGACCGTGAATTACTTATCTCTTACTAGGTCCTGTACCTGGATTGAGAAGTGTCTCTACGGAAGCTCTCTGGTTGGACAACCTTGTTCATTACTTTTCAGCAATTCACTCACTGCGATCCTAATTCCTTCAATATCTGGGTGTGTAGTTGCATCAGGGCTTCTTCCACAGTTGCCACTTTTCAGTGCTTATCAGCATGTATTTCCTGGATGGGTGGGTGTTATATTCTGTGTTGTTGAAAAGCTACAACTCTTCACTTGGCTGTGCCAGTTTCCTGGCATGCAATTTCAAAGATGCTCTGGTACCATCACCATGTGCTTGTGCCTGAACCTCTTACTATCCTCAGCAGAAAAGGAGCAATCTAGCTTATTGACTCATTTACAATTTACAAGTGGAAACACGTTTGCAAATTTCTGGATTTTCTGGATCTCATTAATCTTTTTAGGATTTCAGAGAGGTAAGAAGAAACATAACAGTATTAGCACCAATGTACGGTGTAACCCACTTAGTCACTCATTGAGTTTTGGAGACAGGACTGAGAGTTAAAGTGTACAAAAAAGAGATACAGAAGGGAAGATGGTTTATAGGAATAAGCTCTCACAATAAATCACCAAGTTTACATAAAATCAAATTAATCGTAGGCACGGTGCTCCTGGCAGGAGGATCTTCCCCACTCCTCCTACGTTTCTCCAACGGAAAAGCGAAACATAGACAACAGATGTCAAGGCACTCGTGAGTAAGAGTTCAGTAATCAATGTGTTTATGCCTTAGTGTCCTTTTCAGAGCCATTAAACATAAAGTGGACCAGGAGGGTTAGCAATAATTCAATTTATTCTTGAACCAAGATATCCATTTTAAGCAAACAACAGCCAACACGTGTTTCGTCCTGTGAGAAAATGATCTCAAAGACTTCTTCAGGGCTGTAAAAGATACAATTATAACCGAAATTACACTTAAACACTCCGTTTAACATACGAAAAAACATATATCAGAAAAACACATCTGCAATGGATATCCAACAACAACACCCACGTGACTTTTGTGAAAATTGGCAATCAAAAACCACCTAAGCTTTCAAGTGTGATAATTCATGAATAGTAAAACAACCATGAAGCCACCAATAGACGTACTAGTTAAAAATATGCAACAGAATGGTTACCAATGAGGATAATAATATATTACAGAGTAGTGAATAGCATGAAAGTCATGACACCTGCTTGAAAACCATGAAACTGGAGTATTCATTAGAGGGCACCCAATTAAATAAGCCAAGAAAATATCTATGTAACCAGAGAAAAAACATAATATGTACGAGAGAGTCCTTACAGATTAAGAGGGAATGTCACCATAATTAGAAAAAGATCACATCTAAGAGATAGTGGTTCATACCTCAAAGCAATAAATGAGAAAAAATGCACGTTTCCATAAGTGCTAAAGTAGCTCTCCTGAGATCCCAAGATTTGCTGTTATCTACAAATAGATATATGTAAATGGTAGCCAAAATTTACCATAGGTCTAAAACCAAAATTTGACAAATACAGTAACCAAAGTAGTAACTGAATCAAAAGGGACACCTACCCAGTAACAAGTTGTCCAAGTCTGTGCGTGTGAGCACATAACGGTGTGTGTATACACACCTCCGTGGCTGAAAGCAAACATGCGAAGGCATTAAAAACTATACATCATCGCATCCCTAATATCATGGTCACACAAGGCCATTAGCACCACACGCCAAGATCCCCTCACTCACCTTCGGGAATCATAAGGAAACGAAACCACGTCCAACGTGTAACACGGCGCTCCCGATCGTTATAACGAAAGTGTCGGCACCCGGACAAGTCCTCCTTTTATTGTTATTAATCCAGGAGTAGAAAGAAGGAAAGTGAAGAAGGACTGTAAAAACTCCTTCGCGGGCGCCATCTTAGATGTGTAAATCATTAAACCTTGAGATCTATTGCTGTCTAATCAGTAATATGAGAATGGAAAGTAAAAACTGACTATAAAGCCTCCTCACGGGCACCATCTTAGATGTATAAGTACTTAAACCATGAAGTCGAGAACCCTGAAAGGATTCACACCAGCAGCCCATCGATAAATATAAAATATCCTACCCAGATTATCATCAGAGTACTAGAATTGAAAATCAGTAAATTGATCAGGAAAATCCAATAGAACTATAAAATCCATACGTAACCTGTATGAAACAGGGGAGAACCGAATAACTGTGCTTTAACCCTCATGAGTCACCATCTTTAGATCTCCAGCAGAGAAAGATAATTTATAGTCAGACCTAACGATAATATATCATAATGTAGAGGGCCACCATAGTATAATAAGAGATCCTAAAAAAGGGGAAATAAAATAGAAAATGAAGCTTCACGTGTGTCATGCCTATCAAACTACCCCGTAGATCTACATGATTCTCCAAAATTGGAAATCCTCACCTAGACATGATAAGTATACATTTTCCATCCAGTTAAAATCAATCTCCATCAAACAACTGTCACACGTTCATATACATGAGTAAACATGACAGAATACTCATTTCCTGTTACCCCGCAGTGAGACTCAACATACGTAATGGCAACTAGATAGCATAAATGCCAAATTATTCACCCAGAAAGTACTCCATTTCATATTTTGTGTTAAGGCCCTCTTCCAGTGCCCTTAGTTTAAGAATCCAGTAACATTCCAGTTTTCTAAGTGCGAGTTCCCTATTCCCTTCTCGGGGATCTCTAAATACGTGCTCAAAGCCAAAAAACTCAAAGCACTTCATCTGACCTTGTTTGGAGCACTGTCTCATGTGTGTAACTATGGGATACCGGTCATGATCTTGTCTCAGGGCCCTATAGTGTTCACTCACTCTGGTCCTGAGTGATCTGATTGTACTGCCCACATAATATAGTCCTCATTTGCAGATAATCATGTATATAACATAATTGCTATTACATTTGATATTAGAGGTGATGCGGAATTGGTCACCTGTCTGACTGTTAAAAGTAGAGATGCCCAATTTAGTCCATCTGCGCATTCCGCAGTGTCCACATTTGTAAAACCCTTTGTTACGACTGGTAAGCCAATTCTCATGTTGGTGTACAACAAGGTAACTGGGGCACAAAATGTTCTTGAGGGTCCTACCCCTCCGGTATGTAAAGACCGGGGTATCAGAGATCACTCCCTTAAGGTTTGCATCCGCTGTTAGCACATGCCAGTGTTTTCTCATGCATTTTTGTAACAGTGTAGAGGTCTCTGTGTAATTCACTATACACCGAATGTTAGTGTCTGTTGGTCTGACTTTGAGTCTAAGAGTGTCTGTCCTGTCCAGGCGCATAACTCTATTGCGTGCTTTCTCAAGGATTCGCGGCGGATAGCCTCGTAATTTGAATCTAGCTTCCATATCTTCTATGCATTGTAAGAAGTCAGTCTCTAGGCTACAATTCCTTCTTGCCTGCACCATTTCACCGTATGGAATCAAATTTATCTGGTGTCTAGGATGTGAACTTTTCGCATGTAATATGGAATTACAGGCTGTACTTTTTCTGAATAGACGACTCTCAACCCTGTTGTTATGAATGAAAAGTTCCACATCCAAAAACGCAATAGTGGTCGTACTGTGTTCCCAAGTGAATCTAATATTGAAGTCATTGGAATTCAAGTAAGCTAGGAAGTTATTAAGTTTCTGTATATCACCTGTCCATATCATTATGCAGTCATCAATATATCTACCCCAGAAAAGTATGTCCGTATTTCATGTGTTGCCTTTCATACTCCAAATAACGTCCTGTTCAAAGTACCCCATGAAGAGGTTTGCATAAGCTGGTGAAAATCTGGATCCCATGGCCACCCCCTGTTTCTGGCGGTACCAATCTTTCTTAAATAAAAATAAATTATTATCCAGAATCACCTCCACCATGTTCAGTAACATATTAGTATGACCATACAGGCTCGCTGATCTCTTGTGAAGGAAATGGCGCAGGGCTATCATTCCCAAGCCATGATTTATACTTGTATAGAGGGATGTTACATCAAGTGTCACTAAAGTAATCCCTGGTTCCCAATTGATATCAGCCAATACACTCAAGATGTGCTTAGTGTCCTTGATAAAAGAGGGGAGATTGATCACAAAAGGCTGCAAGAAAATGTCCACGTATTCAGAAAGTCTCTCCGTTGGGCCACCCATACCCAAAACAATAGGCCTACCTGGTGGAGATATAGGGTTTTTGTGAATTTTCGGTAGGGTATATATACAAGGGTATCTGGGTCTGAAGACTCTAAGGTACATGTACTCGTCCTCTTTTAGCAACGATTGGTCGAGGCATTCTTTCAGAAATTTATTAATCGTATTCATCATCATCAAACAGACTTTATTTGACTTTCAGCAAGTCATAAAAGTATCAAATAGTAACACGTCTATATATATAAACACGATAAATAGATAAAAGTAATAGAATAAATAATAAGAAGAAAGAGTAATAGTGCACATCCTTAATTCATCCAAATACAAATATTAAAACCTTAATAAATTTAAGCCAATGCACCCATGAATTTCCTTACACTTAATTCTAAAAAGTAAGGAATTTGCTGAAAATTCCAGACATTCCAATAAAATTAGGCCAATGCGCCCATAGACTTCCTTACAGTTAGTACTATACATAGAAAATTTGCCAAAATTCCGCACATTTCAATAGAGGATAAAATCTGTAGACTAAAATATGCATCACGACACTGACGCAAATTAGTCGATCTTAAAAAAGGCAATAAAATAAATTTTCTTTGTGTATCATAGAATTTACAAAAGAGGACCAGTGCATCGTAGATTGAGCTGCCTTCGCATCACAGGGGCATGCTCTTAGGGTTGTATTCCAGTCATTCATGGTCAGAAAGGTTACCAAACGATGGAAAGTATCTAAACGTAATCTTGTAAGGACAAATCGATGTCAAGGGTTTGTCACGCTTGCTAAATAAGGCTGCACAGCATCCGTAGACAAGATTAGTTGATTAGACATAACACTAGGTTTTTTTGATTCAGCTTCCCATCTCTGTTCTTCGAGGTACTTCAATGTCAAGGCCCTCAGTTCTCTCCTGGTTATTTTTTCCAGTGATTGTGGGTTTAAGTAATAGTTTTTGCAACCCATATTTCCGAAAAAGGTAATGATGTATCTCAACCAGGAAACTCTAAGCGAATGTGTTAGCCTCGTACAATCAGATAGAATGGCCTTGTTTAGTCCAGTATACTCGGAGGTCCACACTTTGGGGGTCATTACAACCCTGGCGGACGGTGTTAAAGCGGCGGTAAGACCGGCAACAGGCTGGCGGTCTTTTTTTTAGTATTCTGACCATGGCGGTTACCGCCATGGTCATCTGACGCTTCTCCGTTCCGCCCGCTGGGCTGGAGACCTGGGTCTCCAGCCCGGCGGCCGTCACAATACCGTCGCCGGTATTTTGACCCGGCTTACCGCCATGGATTTCCAGCGGTAGGAACCGCCATGAAATCCATGGCGGTAAGCAGTATCAGTGCCAGGGAATTCCTTCCCTGGCACTGATAGGGGTCTCCCCCACCGCCCACCCCGACTCCCTCCCCTACACCCCCCACCACCCCTGCCACCCCCCAAAGGTGGCAGGGCCCCCCTCCCCACGCTGACCCCCAACATCACATAACTCACACAAACATGACACGCACGCAGGCACCACCAACACACACATGCACACACACCGACATACATGCCTACATCCACACACTCAGTCAGACACGCACACCCATATACAGACATACACGCACACATCCATACAGACATACATGCAGACATACACGCACTCATTCCCCAAACACGCAATACCCCGCAAGCATACACGCACTCACACACCCCCTCTACATACACAGACGCACACCCCTATGCACCCACACCACACACAACATCCCCCTACCCCCCTCCCCTAACGGACGATCGACTTACCTGTTCCGTCGATCCTCCAGGAGGGGACCGGAGCCATGGGAGCAGCTCCGCCGACACCACACCGCCAACAGAACACCACCGCGCCGAATCACAGGACGTGATTCGCTGGGCGGTGTTCTGTTGGCGTGGCGGTGGAGGTGGAGCAACCTCCACTTCCCCGCTGCCCGCCAGTATGGCTGTTGGTGGCTCTCCGTCGGAAAAAGGACAGAGAGCAGCCAACAGTCATAATACGCCGAGCGGCAAACCGCCACTACTGGCGGTCTTCCGCACGGCGGTCCCTCAGTGGTCTTGTTAAAAGACCGCCGAGGTTGTAATGACCCCCTTTGTGCCATAGTAATAGTGGCTGTATCTTTATCAAATCTACCACAAAGGGGACTCCTAATTCTGCATGGCTAATGTATGATGATGTGCTATTTGGAACCATTAGCAAGTATCTGAGGAAATCATTCTCCACTGTCTGAATCAAATTACAATTGGTATACCCCCAAATACCTGCTCCATACATAGCAGCCGAGATGCACTTAGTTTTATAGATCTTTACCATGTTCGGCGGGGTAATCCCCCCTAGCCTTTTAGAAAAGATCTTCAAGGCAGCCGTTGTTTTGATGATCTGATCTTTTTTTGTTTTCACACAGTGTGCCCAAGTACCCTGTTTATCAAACATTATACCCACATATGAGAAAGTAGGAGCAATCTCCACCTTGTCCTCATGGATAGAAGTGTTATAGGCCTTACCCAGTTTCCTGCCACAGTTCATTATAAAAGTTTTTGAACGGTTGACTGTAAGTCCCAACCAAATCTGTCATGAAGATTATACAAGTGGATAGGAGTTTTTGAAGGGCTAACGGTGTCCTAGCCATAAGTACTGCGTCATCTGCATAAAGGAGTGCGGGGACAGCACGATTACCTATTTGCGGAAGGTCTTTACATTTGCTTGTCAGTTCACATTCTAAGTTGTTTATATATAATGAAAACAAGAGTGGAGCAAGAACGCAGCCTTGGCGCACCCCTCTATGTATGCCAAAAGGCCTGGTACATTCCCCTCTCATCCCATACCTTATTTTTGCTCTACACCCTGTGTACAAGTCCTGTATAAAATGAACTATTGTTGATTCGACCCCCATGCTTGTTAAAATGTCCCAGAGCTTCTCATGTAAAACGCAGTCAAATTCTGAGGATAAATCTATGAAGGCCAGGTACAAATTACCCTCTCCGATCTTTGTATACTTCCCCACTAAAATGCTTAAGTTCAGGCCCTGTTCCACTGCACCTAACCCTGTGCGGAAGCCGTACTACACTGGAGATAAAATGTTGTTTCCTTCCGCCCATATTTGGAGTCTGTTTAAAATTATTCTCCCGGCTAGTTTAGCTGATGTATCGAGCACGGAGATTGGCCTATAGCAAGCTGGATTAAGGCGGTCGCCTTTTTTGCATATAGGGATGATAATAGAATCTCGCCACGTCGATGGAGGGCCTTGTGTACAAAACGCCCTCAGTACCTGCGTCAATAGAGGGCCCCATAGGTGGCTTTATATAAATCTATTGGGACGCCATTGGGGCATGGCGATTTCCCCGCTTTACTTATATTTATGGCTTCCACTACCTCCTCTAGGCTAAACTGAGGTATTACAGCTAGACATGGGCCTTCCTGGGAATCTGGGGCCTTTAAAGAGTCCGGGGGATCTCTGTCACTAGGTTGACAATATATCTTAGAGAAATACATGATCCAGTCCTCTTCCGAAATTGCAATTTCCATTCTAGGGATATCTCTATTACCCCATAAAACAAGGAGGGGCAAGAGAGGAGGAACACACAGAAGTAATAAGGGGAATGAAGACCAGGTCATGGAACAAGGAGAAATAAATTATATGAATAGGAGTTCTATTGCTATTGTTAATCTTTCCAATACAGAACTCACAACACATGGTGTATCATTACTGAGCAAAGACCTTGGGTTCGGTCCAGGGGATTTTTGAGATTTCCCAAAAACTAAAATTGATTTTTTAAAGTACATTAGACGCCTAAAACGTAAAAAATATTTTACCCTCCACACTGATAACAGGGATGATGATATCCTCTTTTATAGCCACAGGGACTAATATCCTCTTTCCATTAAGGATATTCATGACACAGCAACACTACTATCTATTACAGACTATGAGTGGGACCCCACTACCATATCTCAGATTTTAGCAGATCTTGACATTCCATCTGATACATTATATATTGGGTTAAGGACTAAGTCCAGGTGGATACCTACCCTTAGTAGTGGTAACTGTATTGATACATTACTTAAGTTAGTTTGGCGGGATTTGAATATTTTGGAATCTAGAAAGAGTACCCATCACTACACTCATCATAACAATCTGAACCATGAGGAACGTTCGACTCTAAGACACTTACAAACATGTCCAGATATTATGATCAAGGAGGCTGATAAAGGCGGTAATATCGTGGTCATGAACACCCAGGACTACGAACAAGAGATCTTTAGGCAGTTAGAAGACGCCACATGCTATGAGAGAATCGGTTCAGATCCTATTCCTGGACTTGCGAAAAAGATTAATACATTTTTTAAAGAATGCCTTGACCAATCGTTGCTAAAAGAGGACGAGTACATGTACCTTAGAGTCTTCAGACCCTGATACCCTTATATATATATACCATACTGAAAAATCACAAAAACCCTATATCTCCACCGGGTAGGCCTATTGTTTCGGGTATGGGGGGCCCAACGGAGAGACTTTCTGAATACGTGGACATTTTCTTGCAGCCTTTTGTGATCAATCTCCCCTCTTTTATCAAGGACACTAAGCACATCTTGAGTGTGTTGGCTGATATCAATTCGGAACCAGGGATGACTTTAGTGACACTTGCTATAACATCCCTCTATACAAGTATAAATCATGACTTGGGAATGATAGCCCTGCACCATTTCCTTCACAAGAGATCAGCAAGCCTGTGTGGTCATACAAATATGTTACTGAACATGGTGGAGATGATTCTGAATAATAATTTCTTTTTATTTAAGAAAGATTGGTGCCGCCAGAAACAGGGGGTGGCCATGGGATCCAGATTTTCACCAGCTTATGCAAACCTCTTCATGCGGTACTTTGAACAGAAGGTTATTTGGAGTATGGAGGGCAACACATGGAATACGGACATACTTTTCTGGGGTAGATATATTGATGACTGCATAATGATATGGACAGGTAATATACAGAACCCTAAGAACTTCCTAGCTTAGTTGAATTCCAATGACTTCAATATTAGGTTCACTTGGGAAAACAGTACGACCAATATTGTGTTTTTGGATGTGGAACTTTTCATTCATAACAGCAGGGTTGAGAGTCGTCTTTTCAGAAAAAGTACAGCCTGTAATTCCATATTACATACGAAAAGTTCACATCCTAGACACCAGATAAATTTGATTCCATATGGTGAAATGGTGCGGGCAAGAAGGCATTGTAGCCTAGAGACTGACTTCTTACAATGCATAGAAGATATGAAAGCTAGATTCAAATTACGAGGCTATCCGCCGCAAATCCTTGAGAAAGCACGCAATAGAGTTATGCGCTTGGACAGGACAGACACTCTTAGACACAAAGTCAGACCAACGGACACTAACATTCGGTGTATAGTGAATTACACAAAAACCTCTACACTGTTACAGAAATGCATGAGCAAACACTGGCATGTGCTAACAGCGGATGTAAACCTTAAGGGAGTGATCTCTGATATCCTGGTCTTTACATACCGGAGGGGTAGGATTCTAAAGAACATTTTGTGCCCCAGTTACCCTGTTGTACACCAACATGAGAATTGGCTTACCAGTCGTAACAAAGGGTTTTACAAATGTGGACACTGCGGAATGTGCAGATGGACTAAATCAGGCATCTCTACTTTTAACAATCAGGCAGTTGACCAATTCCGCATCACCTCTAATATCACATGTAACAGCAATTATGTTTTTTACATGATTATCTGCAAATGCAATATTATGTGGGCAGTGAAATCAGATCACTCAGGACCAGAGTGAGTGAACACTATAGGGCCCTGAGACAAGATGATGACCGGTATCCCATAGTTACACACATGAGACAGTGCTCCAAACAAGATCAGATGAAGTGCTTTGAGTTTTTTGGCTTTGAGCACGTATTTAGAGATCCCCGAGGAGGGAATAGGGATCTAGCACTTAGAAAACGGGAATGTTACTGGATTCTTAAACTAAGGGCAGTGGAAGAGGGCCTGAACACGAACTATGAAATGGAGTACTTTCTGGGTGAATAATTTGGCATTTATGCTATCTAGTTGCTATCTAGTTGCCATTACGTATGTTGAGTCTCACTGCGGGGTAAAAGTAAATGAGTATACTGTCATCTTGGTTTCAATTATTTGGACAATGAATAACAGTGGGGGGCCTTGTAGGGGAAGTGTTTACTCATGTATATTAACGTGGGACAGTTGTTCTGATGGAGATGGATTTTAACTGGATGGAAAATGTATACTTATCATGTCTAGGTGAGGATTTCCAATTTTGGAGAATCATGTAGATCTACGGGGTAGTTTGATAGACATGACACACGCGAGAAGCTTCATTTTCTATTTTATTTCCCCTTTTTTAGGATCTCTTATTATTCTATGGTGGCCCTCTACATTATGATATATTATCGTTAGGTCTGACTATACATTATCATTCTCTGCTGGAGCTCTAATGATGGTGAGTCATGAAGGTTAAAACAGAGTTGTTCGGTTCTCCCCTGTTTCATCCAGGTTACGTATAGATTTTATAGTTCTATTGGATTTTCCGGATCAATTTACTGATTTTCAATTCTATTACTCGGATGATAATCTGGGTAGGATATTTGATAATTATCAATGGGCTGCTGGTGTGAGTCCTTTCAGGGTTCTCGACTTCATAGTTTAAGTACTTATACATCTAAGATGGTGCCCGTGAGGAGGCTTTATAGTCCGTTTTTACTTTCCATTCGTATATTACTGATTAGACAGCAATAGATCTCAAGGTTAAATGATTTACACATCTAAGATGGCGCCCGCGAAGGAGTTTTTACAGTCCTTCTTCACTTTCCTTCTTTCTACTCCTGGATTAATAACAATAAACGGAGGACTTTTCCAGATGCCAACACTTTCATCATAACGATCGGGAGCGCCATGTTACACGTTGGACGCGGTTTCGTTTGCTTATGATTCCCGAAGGTGGGTGAGGGGATCTTGGCATATGGTGCTAATGGTCTTGTGTGACCATGATATTAGGGATGCGATGATATATAATTTTTAATGCCTTCGCATGTTTGCTTTCAGCCGCGGAGGTGTGTATACACACACCGTTATGTGCTCACACGCACAGACTTGGACAACTTGTTACTGGGTAGGTGTTCCTTTTGATTCAGTTACTAGTTTGCTTACTGTGTTTGTCAAATTTTGGTTTTAGACCTATGGTAAATTTAGGCTACCATTTACAGATATCTATTTGTGGATAACAGCAAATCTTGGGATCTCAGGAGAGCTACATTAGCACTTATGAAAACGTGAATTTTTTCTCATTTATTGCTTTGAGGTATGAACCACCATCTCTTAGATATGATCTTTTTCTAATTATGATGACATTCCCTCTTAATCTTTAAGGACTCTCTAGTACATATAATGTTTTTTTCTCTGGTTACATAGATGTTTTCTTGGCTTATTTAATTGGGTGCCCTATAATGAATACTCCAGTTTCATGGTTTTCACGCAGGTGTCATGACTTTCATGCTATTCACTACTCTGTAATATATTATTATCCTTATTGGTAACAATTCTGTTGCATATTTTTAACTAGTACATCTATTGGTGGCTTCATGGTTGTTTTACTATTCACGAATTATCACACTTGAAAGCTTAGGTGGTTTTCGATTGCCAATTTTCACAAAAGTCACGTGGGTGTTGTTGTTGAATATCCATTGCAGATGTGCTTTTCTGTTATATGTTTTTTCGTAAATTAAACGGAGTGTTTAAGTGTAATTTCGGTTATAATTGTATCTTTTACAGCCCTGAAAAAGTCTTAAGAATTATTTTCTCACAGGATGAAACACGTGTTGGCTGTTGTTTGCTTAAAATGGATATCTTGGTTCAAGAATAAATTGAATTATTGCTAACCCTCCTGGTCCACTTTATGTTCGATGGCTCCGAAAAGGACACTAAGGCATAAACACATGGATTACTGAACTCTTACTCAAGAGTGCCTTGACATCTGTTGTCTGAGAGTTAAAGTAGTTCATCACAAATTAAAGCCAGGCTTATGTATATGAGTCTCAGAAGTATAGTATATAAGTACAAAATCATCAAAGGCAAATAAAAAGTCAAATCAGATTAAATCATACCAGCATCTGACAGACCAATATTTCAGAGGCATCCATACACAAGATGAGAAAAAGCACTTGATGGTCTGAGTGCATAATCCAATTCTCCTCCCTACCCATTGAATCTCAGTAATCTAACTATGCTAATAAAGCAAAGGGTCCCCTATGAATTCTCTGAATTAAGGAAATGGGGAATTAATCAAAAGTGTCAGCATCACAGAAACTTCAGTAGGAGTTCTGCAAGAGTGATGTGTGTAGCATAAAACTACTTCAACAAAGGAAGGGAGGGATCTGCACCTCTCTAAGGCCCATATTTATACTTTTTTAGCGCCGCATTTGCGACATATTCTGACGCAAAAGTGGCGAAAACTTGCAAAATACAATTGTATGTTGTAAGTTAGCGCCGTTTTTGCATCAAAAACCAGCGCAAATGCGGTGCTAAAAAAGTATAAATATGGGTGGAAGTCTCTAAGGATCTGCTCTAGTCAAACTGCAAAGGGATTCTGAATCTCTAAGTAACTAAAACATTTCTCTTAACCTTACAAACATTCAAGAGCTGATGTAATTACCTCCAGTAACTTTCCACCTTGTCCACACAAATTGGGATCTGCAACTCCCACTAGTCTTTCATCTTACAAACCGAACATCGAGACGACCTTGGATGCCTCTCATGTCCAGGTACCCAGAAAGGAGTCTACCTTCACATTCTTCTAATTAGCACCTCTCGTACTCAGCAACGCATAATCCCCCACCACTTTATCTACTACTAACAATAAGCTCTTCATTAACTGAAGATGTGTGCAGACGCATTTGCAAATAAAGAAATATGCAGCCAGAGCAAAATTCCACATTGAAGGTTAAATGCAGAAAAACATTAACAGCCTTACCTCCATCCCAACTTATCCATAGGACTCAGTGCAGATTTGAATACTATACGTGCATTTCCCATAAGCATAATAAATGAAGGATGACTATGAACATATAATTTAACTAAGATATCATAATACAAATACATTTGAATAGAGTTGCATTCATGTGGCTTGCATGTGACTTTTCTACATTTCTACTTATAAGTGTACCTGAATTATATATATTCTAGTGCACAAAGTTTATATGAATACAGTTTGAACCTATGCTATATATTGTCGTGATTTCAACTTCTTTGACATTTCTGGAACACATAATGACCTTTTTGTTATTTACGTGCAAGAGAAGTGAAATTGGTTAAAAAACTGCTCTCTGGATAACCACGAGAAAAGGGATAAATGGTGCCCCAACTACAATGAATCAAAAACACTTTTGTGTGCAAGTATGAAACCACATTTGAACCATGAGAAGATATTTATTTATCGATAGTTAGCAAACCCACAATGCTTTGCTTGATGTCATCACAGCAATGCTGCTCTGAGCACATCCTTTCTGCAGTAATTTAAGGAATCCGGTTAGCTCAACCTCAATTCTGTTTTGCAAAGCCTTCTTTACAACTAGTCCCTTCCATTGAAAGAATGGTGTGGTTCACCCATTGTGGGCCATAAAAATAATTGCATAGAAAGGGCTCTGTTATCTTTGCAAGTATGGGGCTTCCAAAGGTGTCCTGACAGAGTTCAGGTATACTACACATCATTCAGACTTCACAGTCAGTCTGCATGTGGCATTTTCACATACATATAGCATGATTCACTCAACATCCCGCAGTGACGATACAGTGCTTTACTGCGCATGCAAAAACTTTCAACTCCTACTACACCCAGGAGAATTCAAATCTTGAAAAACAAATAAAAGTGAACCAACATAAACACCTTAACCAGACAATACTGACTGAACCTCTTCATAAGTCGTACACAAGCATGTCATGAAATGTTTTCATGTACTGCAATGCGACATGGACATATAAGAGGAGGTGCACAGAAAAACATAAAACAGAAGAGACATGTAAGCAAGGGCCATATGTACGAACACATTTTCCCATAGACACAGAATGGGTAAAAACCTTTTCTACATCTGGCCCCAAATCTTTTCTACATGCACTCCTAGAATCTTTGATTCTCCTCAGACAAGAACTAAATATTTACGGTTTTGGAGCTTAAGAGTGCTTGTAGGTTTCAAATAATATGTATGACTACTTTAATTCTGGGCTCATTTTGAAAAGTATATCATCTGTATATCTCTAGCTTTTGTGTTGGCCTTCATTCCAAAACTCTTCTCTAGACCTTCGGGTGCCAAAATTACCCAGGTTTATTTCTCTGGGCTTTGACCTAGAGAACACGCAATATGTCTTTGAAAAAGGAGATTTTTAAAAACGGCTAGGATATAAACCTTCTTAAGAGGCCGCTGTAGTAAATGATCCATAAAGCAGTGACTGAGAAACTTCTTCATTCCTTAAAACAAACCCAAATACTAGTACAAATACCTCACTGCCTGCTCCTCAGTGAACTGCCTCACCAACATTAGAAACCCCACAAAAATACCAAGAAAACAGAACAAAGAACCATAATCGTTCAAAATTCTATATGCATAATAGCACCAAAACTCCTTTTTATTTAAACAAAAAAATATAAATAAAGACAAAAAACATGAGAGAAAACACAATTACAATCACATATTTCTAATCTTTTAGGTTTATTCACTCTTCTCCATAAGTTGTTCTAACACCACCATCAGTATTGTTGTATTCTCATTTCCTCTGGTATAAGAAGTTGCATCATTACCATTATATAATTCATCACTGTTCATGAACCTGAATCAGATGATGGGACAATGCTTAGGTTGCAATGTTCCAAGTTACCAGAGCCCAGCCACCAATATTTACTCTTGTGGGACTAACAGTTCTAGCCAACGTAAATCCATTACTGCACAACCCATTTCTTGCTATGGCAATATGACGAATGTGCCATACACAACCATCCTCAAGTTCAACATTATTTTTATTATTTTTACAATTCTTTTGTACTTGCTCAATCTGTTTTCACCCTTAGCGATTTTCATTGTACTCTTCTCATTTACCAACTGACCCACATGTAGTTTAACGTGTTTAATAACGTTTGGTATCATAAAACATATTCTTATTTTAAGAAGTGATAATATATTATTTTACTTCATTTGTGTTCCAATTAATTCATTTACATCTATTCATCCATCCCAGATTAACTTTAGAACAAGGTTCACGTCCTCTCATTAATGCACATGGACTTCTACCCAGTGTCTCATGGGACGTTATTCTATAAACCCACAGCATTTTTCATAATTTGGTATCCTAACATTTATTGCTGATTTTAGATATTTGTGAAATCCCTTTAATAACTCTATGAGCCCTCTTCACAATACTGGGGTGATAGAAAGAAGTAAACTGCTAATGCTGAGTACAAGTGCTATAAAACAAATCCACCATCTCCACAGATTTAAATTGTACACCATTTTCTGTCAGAATAGATGCAGGAATTCCTTCCCTTGAAAACGCTTCCTCCAAAAATGTAATTACAGTGTTTGTATCCACCATATCTACAATGGTTAACTAAATCCCCGTAGAGAACATTTCTACTAAAACTGATATACGTTTGCCACTATCATCATGCCAATTGATGAGCTCCATAACGTCCAGCGCAGCATCTTCCTGTGGAAAGTTGGACTAACGAAAGTGGAGTATTGAGAGTATTCTGCGCCTTGCTGTTTTTTTCACTCTCCATGCACAATCTAACAGACCTCTCAATTTTAATGCTATTCTCAGGTCGCAAATATAAAACTTTAATTTGAGTAATACCAGATGGCCCGCCATGAACGGAGCATATATTTTCTGTCATTGCTCAGTCGGGAAATTCACTTTAGCTCCTCTCAAAATGAAAGATTATTTTACACAAGTTCACCTCTTACTTCCCAAAATCCTCTTAAGCTTTCATTCAACCAGCTCTATCATGTTTGCCTCAATCAATAGTCCCCTTATTTTTCACACTTGTCAATATTTCATCTTTGTCATCTTTGTCAAATCTGTTCCCAGGGTTGCAAACCTGAAGAAACACCTGCAACAGAATATTAATTCCTCTGATCCATATTAATATCCGGGTAGTTCCATTTTACTGAAAAAATAAGCAGTAACATTCTTACTGTCGATTTCTTTCCCCTCAAGCATTTGCAGAAATGTTCTAGTGTCCAAACTCATGGCAACATTTCTCTTTCAATGTCATAGTATCTTTACTCTATCGACAAAAGAAAGTGAGACACATATGCAATAACAACTTCCTTTCTGTGTTCATCGATTTGGTTAATTACACTGCTGAACCCATCACTACTTTCGTCAGTAGTTACAATTGTTTTACACATAGGATAATATCCCTGCAAATTGGGTGTCCTACCTATGGCATCCTTGATTTCTTTAAAGGAATTCCCACATTAGTCTAACCAACAAAAAATAGATTTTGATTTCAATAATGCTCTCATAGAATGTGTCTTTTCCGAAAAAATGTCCACAAATTTTGAATAATATGCAGCTAGTCCCAAAAATTACCTAAGGTCTTTCTTGGGCTGTGATGACGGTGCATTAACTATAGCTTCAATTAATTTTCTTTCGGTTTAATGTCTTTTTCACCAATCTCATATCCTAAATATGTTACCTTCTTTTCCGAAAATTTTCTTATGGTGATTTATGTAGTTAAGCCCTTTTCGTCTAAAATATGAAAGCCATTTCTTAATCTCACATCATGCTCTTTTTTGTTCCAATCAATGACTAACACATCATCCTGAAAAGGACCACTCCTGGCATGAACAAATAGTTCCATCATTAGTCTTTGAAAAACAGAGGCCACAGACACAAGTCCACCAGCATACAGCCACCATAAGGAGTGCAAAAGAAAATTAAATGCGTACTAGATGGATGTAATGAAATCTGATAATATGCCGAAGATAGATCAAAAGTAGAAAAACATTTGACACATCTGGTGAAAAAGAACATTTCATCAATCCTGGGTAGCGGGAATTGATCTACCACAGTTTTGTTGCTCATACATCTTAGATAGACTTATTAAAAGATTTTTCAATTGGCCTGTCTGGTGACGACCACATGCAAATTCCATTTGAATGCTTCAATTGGCTCAATAAGTTTCTTGTGATTTCTTCAATCCCTTCTTAGCGTCATCTCTTACAATAATTTGGGTATTCTGGGTTTTATGTATTTTAAGAGCAGCAGAGGTTTTAAGTCTGATTCAGTGGGCAAATCCTGTTAGTTTTCCTAATTTGCCACAAAAAAAATTCAAAAGTCCTTAAAACCCACAGTTTAATATCCTCACCATTGCATGCTACTGAAACCTGCTTTGGGCTGTTAGAATCCGAGTCTTTTTTCAATGCTATTTCTTCCTTCCAACCAAAGACAGATGAACTATCAGCTGCCACATGAAACTTACACATGACTTGACTGTTCTTGAACTTAAATACAAGCAGTCTAAAATGTGACATGTCAACTTTGTCTCCAGTAAAACTCTCAGTATTAACATCAGTAGGTAATAAATGAGAAGCAAAACCTGTACAAAGGTTTTCTCCTATACTGAATATGCCACTTTGGTAAAAGGGGATCCAGAATCTGCATCAATCTGCAAAGAAACCCGCATGAAAAGAAAAGTAACATAATGGTTTGATCCGATCAATGCAATTCATGTTCAAAACTAGTTTTTTTGTGAAGCTTTGTGTGGAATAGCCTCTTCACTAGCTATCTTGGTTAGTACTCCCACAGTGATAACAAAAGATGTTGATTACTTTACCTTGATTGGAATTAAATCCTTTTTGAAACACGTTCTACTATTCTCAGGCTCTCCTCTGTCGCCTTTATTAATTTCACAACCTTTTCCTTTACCATCACATATCTTGTTAACACAACCTTCAGTGTCTTGTGGTAATGTAACCCTAGCACAACTTTCCAACATATCTTTTTTCCTAACTAAGACAATAAGATCCTTTAAACTGCAATCTCCTTCGATCCACAATCTCCCCTGTATTCCTGTTTTTATAATGCAGAACTATATGCTTCCAAATTAATTTGTCTTGTACATTTACAAACGTACATGTTGCTGCTGGTTTTTTCAGTGAAGAGACATAGGCCCTATTTATGACCCTGGCGGTGAGTGATAAAGTGGCGGTAATACTGCCAAAAGGCTGGCTGCAATTACCATCAAATAAAGAGCATGGCGTAGAAAACTCCCACAGACAGCCAATGTACCACACCAACCGCCAGGGTGTTAACACCACTGACCACAGCAGTAGCCAACAACAGCCAGGCGGAAGACAAAGTACCACCCACCATATTTTGACTCTGCATTCCGCCAGGATTTCTGGGGTGGTACCAACATCATCAAAAGCCTGGTGGAAACACATCACAGAAGAGCAAAGACTCACCATCGGAGACACAGGGAAGAACAACGCCGCCATGGAACCGGAACTGCAAGTCCTCCCATTGCTCATCTACGACACGCTCCACCTGGAACACCAACGCCGAGGAAGATGAATACGGTGAGTACAGCTGCCTATCCCACAAGAGTGGAAAACAAGAGTGACACACAAACACACAACACACACCCGACACACACACACCATACACACAACCAGCTGCAGTCTCTGGAGTAGGTGACTTTCCCACTGGTTCTGGAGGGGGCTCCATGCCCATTTCTCTGTGCTGTAGAGTTCAAGGTCACAGTCTCTCAGGTGGGGACCATGTCCACTGTTTCAGGAGGGGGGCCTTGTACAGCAGTCCCTGGAGGGTAGCCTACATGGCTTCCACTATTGGTGATGGCTGCACTGTGTCATCTGGAGGTGAGGGCTGCACAGTGTCAGCAGGTCAAGGTGCATCCTGGGCAGCCTCTGCTGGAGGTGAGGGCTGCACTGTGTTACCAGGTGGCGGTTCCTCCTGGGCAGTCTCTACTGAGGTGAGGGCTGCATTGCCTCAGCTGGCGGTGAGGACCTCGTGACCACTGGTGGTGGCAGTGGTGGTGTCACCCTGACAGCCTCTGCTGGAGGTGAGGGCTGCACTGTGTTGGCAGGTGGAGGTGCCTCCTGGGCAGCCTCTGCTGGAAGTGAGTACTGCACTTCCTCAGCTGGTGGTGAGGGCCCCGTGACCACTGGTGGTGGTGGCGTCACCCTGACAGCCTCCACTGGAGTCGAGGGCTTCTTCCCCTTCATGGCAGGAGGTGTTGGATCCTTATCCTTCCTGGCAGGGGTTGATGGCTTCTTCCCCTTCATGGCAGGATGTGGGGGCACCTTAGCCTTCCTGGCAGGAGTCGAGGGCTTCTTCCCCTTCATGGGAGGAGGTGTGGGATCCTTAACCTACCTGGCTGGTAGAAGGTGATCCTTCACTGACTTGCCACCACGTCTAGGTGGTGCCACCATTGTCCGCTGGGACTGTTTGGCTGAGGTGCTGGGCTGGGTCATTGGGACCCTGCTGTTACAGGCAGGACAGAGGGAAGAGGGAGGTAAGAGGTCACGTTGGGCAAGGAAAAGCTTCTTAGGGACAGTGGGGTGGGATGGGGGATGAGGGATGAGGGATGGGAGTGGAGGTTGAGGGAGTGGTTGTTGGAGGTGTATATCTGCTGGACTTGGGTGCAAGTGCATGGGCAGTGTGCTGATGTGAGGTGGATGGCTGTTGGGTATGTGAGTGCTTGCGTTTGTGTCCTTTGGGGGGAGAGACAGGGTGGGAGAGGACATAGGGGATGCATGCATGGACTTGGGAAGGTGTCTGCTAGTGAGGTGTGTGTGTGCTGCTTGGTGTGGTGAGGCTGGTGGTGGATGTTGATGCAGTGCATGCAGGTATGAGTGTGGATGTGACTGTAAGGGAGGTGGAGGAGGAGGATGAGACAGTAGAGGCATTGTATGTGGTTGTGTCTGCAAATGTCTGGTGCTTGCATGAGTGCTTGTGGGATGAAGTGTTGTGCCTGTGTTTGACTGTGCCACTCTTGTGTGTTATCTTGTGTGCATGCTCATCTGTATGTGTGCATGGGATGGGTTGGGGTTGAGGAGACTGGGACTGGGAAGTGATAGTTGGAAGGGGGACGGTAGGAACATGGACAATGGCTGCCATCAGAGAGGAGGCTAGAGCCTGAATTGATCTCTGTTGGGCAGCCAATCCACTGTGGATGCCCTCCAGGAATGCATTGCATTGCTGCATCTGGGATGCCAGCCCCTGGATGGCATTCACAATGGTTGACTCCCCTACAGAGATGGATACAGGAGGTCAATAGCCTCCTCACTCAGGGCTGCAGGGCTCACTGAGGCAGGGCCTGAGGTGCCTGGGGCAAAGGAAATGCCCACCCTCCTGGGTGAGCAGGCACGGGCAATTCGCTGAGGGGCTACTGGGAGGGCGGTGCTGGTATAGAGGGTAGCGACTGTACCTGCAGCTGGGGTGGTCACAGAGGTGTCTGCTACCACCAGGGAGCTTCCATCAGAGGAGGTATCTGAGTCTGTGTTGTTGCCTCCTGTCTCTGCCGTGGTGCTCCCCTCTGTCCCACTGGTTCCCTAGGCATCAGTGGACTCTGCCTCCAAGGTCCTCTGGGATGCAGCTCCCTCTGTCCCCAGTGCCCCAGCTCCTCCGTCAGATGATGCTAATGCACACATGGACAGGATGACAGAAGAAAAAAGGGGGGAGAGAAAGAAAACACTGGACCAACACCACAGTTGGCATACACAGCAACGTCACACACAGGGATCAGGCTTGAGCACTATGCATCACACTGCCAGTGATTTGGCTAGATGCCATGGCACGATGAGGGCTTCACATCAATAACTGCACCCCTCCTGGGACCCACAAAGCCCTGACTGACATGGAATGCTAACAAGCTAGGTTACCTGCATTTGCCATACACCCATTACCCTTGAGCTGGATCACGCTGCAATGTCTGGCCTGGCAGTAGGGGCACCCACTAACTCACACCCACCACCCAGATCCTATGCCACCTGCCAATTATTGTAGTAATGCCCACTGTACTCACCCCGTGTGGCTGCTGTGATGCCCTCAAGCACCCATCCAGCTCTGGGTAGGCCACCGCCAGTATGCGGGCCATCAGGGGGGTCAGGTTCTGATGGGCACCCCTTCCTCTTTGGGAGGCCATCCCCAGCTGGGCTTCAACGGTCTTCTGTGCCCAGCATCTCAGGTCCTCCCACCGTTTATGACAGTGGGTGCTCCGCCTGCCATAGACCCCCAGGGTCCACACGTCCTTGGTGATGGCACGTGATAATCCCTTCTTTTGATGGCATCTGACCTGCAGAGGTAATGCAGACAGGAGGACACCATCACACATACAATCCAGCCTGTCACACATATGGCCCACCAATCCCGTTTCCATCACCACTGGCACACACATCGGCCGCAGCACACCATGTACACCACCACAAGACATTCCCCCCGATGACACGATGCTTGCACACACATCTCCATGCATCCTTCCCACTTGCATTGTGCCCAAGGTGTATTCACCTGTTGGTCTGGAGGCCCATACAGCAGTCCGTACTGGGGTAGGCTCCCATGCACCAAACGCTCCAACTCCTCCGAAGTGAAGCCAGGGTCCCTTTCCCCGGTCGCACGGGCCATTTTAGGTTCCAGACACAGGTCACAGCATCACACACAGTGTAGGTGTTCCCCTGTTGAAGGTCAGGAAACAAGTGAGGAATCAGATAGAAAATGGCGGAAAAGGGGAGCATGTGGAGATGCTAAAGCTGCTCCACAGGGAGGTCAGGGCAAAGGAAGGGTCAAAGGAGGAAGAGTATGAGCTGACTAATCGTCTCAAAGTTCCGGTTACAATCAAGAATTGGACAGTGGCTTTTTTTATTTTTGCCAACATTTATTGTGAGCATTATCCAGATAGCTCCGTTGTGCTGTTCAAGTACATTGATTTTATTAGAAAGGCGCAACTGAATTACAGGGGTATGCGTGGGCTCAGTACAATGAGGAGTTTCGGGCATGCATGACGGCCAACCCAGTGGTGCAATGGGGTGACTCCGACCTGTGGCAGCACATGATGGGTCAGACAAAATGTGGTAAGATCATTTTTGCGGCTAGCGGGCTTCCCATCACATATCACCACTTTCGAGATTGTCCCACCCAGGAAGGGGTGGGGGCAGCAGGGAAAGGACAAGGTACATCAACAGGGTCCGGTGCAACCCAACCTGGGACCTGCTGGGATTTTAATAAAGGGTTGTGCACCAGGGAATATTGCAAGTTTAAGCATGAATGCTCCAAATGCGCAGGGAGGCACGCTTTGGTGCACTGTTATGGAAACGTGTCCCATTCCACTAGCGGATCGGGGCAAGGCCAAGGGGATTTGGGTGGGAGGCCACAGCAAGGATGGCAGCCGGTTTGGGTGAGAAGGGGACAAGGGAATGGGGGAAAAGGCTCGTACTCCAATTAATTTGGAGCGGCTGGGGGTTTGGTTGGCTCGATATGACAGGAGAGAGGAAGCGGAGTTGCTGAGGGAGGGGTTTGCTTAGGGGTTTATGTTGGGGTAAACATGACCGCGAGTACGACAGTGGGCAGACAACTTGAAGTCAGTTAATGGAAGGGAGAACGTAGTGAGGCAGAAGTTGAGGTAGAAGGTGCAGGAAGGTCGCATACTGGGCCCGTTTGGCGACTGGCCCATGGACAATCTCATTGTTCCACCAATAGTAGTAGTGCCTTAAAAAGAAGCAGGGAAATTTTGGTTCATTCAACATTTATCATGGCCAGAGGGTGTGTTGGTTAATGACTTTATACCGGAGGAATTGACAAAGGTGTCCTACGCCTCCGTGGATGTGGCCATTGTGATGGTGGAAGTGTTGGGGGCTCATGTGCTTATGGCAAAGGTGGACGTTAAGTCTGCCTTCAGGCTTTTGCCGGTACATCCACAGGATTTTTAACTTTTGGGCATTCAATTTGAAGGACAGTGGTATGTTAATAAGGCCTTGCCCATGGGTTGCTCCATCTCTTGCTCTTTGAATGTTTCAGTTTATTTTTGCAATGGGGATTTACACAAGTTACAGGTCACAAGGCAGTGACCCATTATTTGGACCACTTCTTTTTTTGCGGCACCCGCCGGTTCTGGGTATTGTGCGGATATGCAGAGCCAATTTACATCACTCATGGGGGACCTGGGTGTGCCCCTGGCCCCAGAGAAGACAGTGGGGTCCTCCATGTGGTTGTCATTTTTAGGAATCAAGCTTGATTCGAAGGTTATGATGACCCGTTTGCCAGAGGACAAAAAAGTGACCAAGGTGGTGTCGGTAGAGGACATGTTACGCAAGAAAAAGGTGACAGTGCGAGAAATTCAGGTGCTCTTGGGCCATCTCAACTTTGGATGCAGTGTGGTAAGAGCGGGAAGGCTTTCTGTAGGCGACTGGGGTTGGCGCTCTCAGGACATAGGTTGCCACACCACCACGTACGGTTGTCAGTGGGAATGAAGGAGGATTTGCGAATGTGGTGCAGATTTTTGCAGGAATTCAATGGAATTCCTTTGCAGGCGTGGAAGGCATGCGAGTGGAATGCACACATTTGTTTCAGATGCAGCAGGTACGGGAGGCTTTGGCATTTATTGGCAGGGGAAATGGTGTGTGGAAGAGTGGCCAGATGAGTGGAAGCATAGGGGGAAGAGCATTGCCTTCTGAGAACTATTTCCTTTGGTGAAAGCTGTGTGTGTGTGAGGACAGTTCCTGCGGCATAAGAAAGTAATTTTTCGCAAGGGCAATTTGGCGGTGGCGTATACATCGGGAACAGACAGATTGCAAGGGATCCTCAAGTGCTGCAATTGTTGAGGGTATTTGTTTTAAGTTGCTTACGACATGATATTGCACTTCGGGCGAGGCACGTACCGGGGGTGGCTAATGATATTGTTGATGCCTTGTCTTGTTCGCAGTGGGCGAGGTTTCTTGGGCTGGTCACGGAAGAGGAACAGGTCAGGACCGAGATACCACTGGAGTTATGGAGTATAGGCAGAGGAGGATGCTTCTCCTGGTGGTGAATTCTTTAGCTCCTTCCATGCAGCAGGCATATGCGTGGGCATGGCAAGAGTTTCTGAGGTCAGGGGCGCTAAGGCAGGAGTGCAATGCGGATAGAGTGGAGGACGTGGTGTAGTTAATTTGGGATATGATTGGCAGGGGACAGTCAAAGGTGACCATCGCGGGGAAATTAGCTGGTATCAGGTTTGTGGGTAAATTGCTTTGGGGGTACCCACCATCAGCTGGAGTGCTGAGAAAAAGAATCCTGGAAGGCTGGGCCAGGGAGGTTGGCAGTAGGGGTCGAGATAGAGGCCCTTTTACGATTAAAATATTGAAAGAATTGGTCGCCGGATTGCTGGGTTTTTGTGTGGGGGAATGGGAAGTTTTGCTTTTTGGAACATTGATGTTGTGGATGTTTTGGAGCATTCTGAGTATCAGAGTTGTTGGGAGAGGAACATTAGAAGCGTTGGCATTGAATGATGTCTGTGTGGGGAAGGAAGGGGTAAATGTCTTTCTGCGCTGCTCCAAAACAGACCAGGTGGGAGCAGGAGCAGCAGTAATGCTGAGGAAGTATCCAGTGAGAGAAAGATGCCAGTGGCTTCTGGGCAACCAGCTATGGGGTATCAGTGTGAACAAAGAAGGCCCAGTTTTTAAGCATCTGGACGGAAAGAGGGTAACCCCCTTCCAAGTACTCACAGTCATCTGCAAAGTCTTGGGAATATTGGGGTACGATGCGCCATTATTTGGAAAGCACTCCTTTTGGGTAGGAATGGCTACAGAGGCCAGCAGGCAAGGGTGGGGTGGGACTGAGGTGATGGGAGTCGAGCGTTGGAGGTCTGAATGCTACAAAAAGTATGTGAGGGGATATCTGCAAGGGAGAGTGGGAAGCGACGCCTAACTGTGTGTGTTTCTGTTTTTCCAGGTGTGGTTCCAGGTCTCGATGCGAGCAGCATCTCGCTTTGGATTGTGGGACACTCTTTTATAAAATGGGTGCAGCGCCAGGTGCGCAGAACCTTCATTGGTGCGAATCTGGGGCTGGATGTGGACTGATATAATGTGCTTTGGGTAGGAAAGGGTGGTATGAGGTAGCAGGAATCGCTTTTGCGTCAGAGGATCTTGCCCAGATCTGTTGCTGATACTTTTAGGTGAGAATGACCTTGTGGTGCAAACAGGGTTAGACCTGTTGAAAGCCATGAAAAAGGACTTGTTATAAATTTTGAGGCAGTGGCGGGGATGCTGTGTGATATGGACAGCGTTTATTCCAAAGATGTTTTGGAGGGGGATAAAAAACCGGGGGCGATGGAGCGCAAATGGAGGAACGTTAACAAAGAGATGAAGGAGTTTTGTTGGACAGTAGGGATTACTTGCTTAGAGCATAAGGACTTGCGATATGAAGAGATGATGGTGTTCACTTTTCCTTTATGGGCATGGAACTATACTTACTGCACATGCGGGAGGTCAGAACATTTTGGAAACATTTTCTGGTGGAGGAGGCAGGGTGTCACATGGCGTAAAATACAGACGAATAGCGAACCTGCCACTACACATTGACAACAAAAAGGGGGGGCAACAGCAGGCTACGAGAAGACAGGAAGGAAAAGGTTGCATTAGGAGTTATGCTAGTTGCAAGTTTAGTTGTTAGGTTGCAGCACAAGGCTGGTAGAGATAAGAACAGTTTCAACGGGGAATAAACAGCTGAATCAGGTAACGAATACTAGGTCGCAAAGGTTAAGCTGAAAGGGTGGGGGAAAGGTAGCATAGGGGAGGGGGGAGTTTTGGTAAGTAATTTTAATGTATAGTGAGGTAGCTGGTTTTGTTAGGCAAAGGCCAAGGTTGAATTGTGAGTGCACCTGTTTTCCAATAAAGCAGCCTTTTCCACACACAAACAAGTGTCAGTTGGTATGTTCCCCCTTCCCTAAAGGGGACTTGGGGAGGACTGCCGACCAGAGGGAGGTCTACCATAGGGTAAGTTTGGGGAGGTGCTTCACCCCAACTGACTTGGGCTACGATTTGGGCTACATTTATGGGCTACCTCATTAGGTATATATAGCTGGCATTTTAAGTGCGGGCACCATTTTGGAAGGTGGCCGTGGCTTGAGGTAGTAGCAGGGAACTCCCCCCCCTCTCCCTAGAGAATAGCATGTGGTCAGGGTAACAACAGGGGAGTGGTGCTGGAGGTGGGCCAACTCGGAAAACGGGTGTACGGGAAGAGATGGTTGTAAATTGTTGCTTTGAGCAGGTGCATGCGAAGGAAGGGTGTCACATGGCGTAAAATATGGACAAATATTGAACCTGCCACTACACATTGACAACAAAAAGGAGGGGAAACAACAGGCCACGACAAGACAGGAAGAAAAACATTACATTAGGAGTAATGCTAGTTGAAAGTTCAGTTGTTAGGTTGCAGCACAAGGCTGGTAAGGATAGGTACAATTTCAATGGGGAATAAACAGCTGGATCAGTTAACGAGTACTAGATTGCAAAGGTCAAGCTGAAAGGGAGGGGAGAGGGTAGGATTGGGGGGAGCGGGGAGTTTTGGTAAGTGATTTTAATGTATAGTGAGGTAGTTAGTTTTGTAAGGCAAAGGCCAAGGTTGAATTGTGAGTGCACTTGTTTTCCAATAAAGTGGCCTTTTCCACACACAAACAAGTGTTGGTTGGCCAAACTTCTACGGTAGCGTTTTCCAAACATGTTTGTGTGGCTCAAAGTTAAGCAAACACAAGGACCATGCAACAAAAGCTGATACTTGTAGATTTAACTGCCATAAATAAACTCTCCAGAAACACAGTATGAAACGAACAAGAAGGCATGACTCTAAATTGTTTGGCTGCATGTCCTGTAGCTTGATTGTTGCTGTTCCACATAAATACAAGTTTTCTCCATCAACTCATTTGCAGCAAGCGGTTGAATCAGGAAAACAACCTGCTAGCAGAAAGTGGTGGGTTGATGGGGTTGACTGACTGCACAAAATGTGTGGTAAATGAGCTACCAAGCAGTGTTTGAGAAATCTTCTTTATTCTTTAAATCCACCCGAATACAGTTACAAAAAGCTTACTGTCCGCTCCACAGCGAACTACTCTGCCAACATTCAAACCCCCCACATAAATATTAAGAACATAAAACAAAGAACCATAACTACTCTAAATTCAAAATGAATACAGACTGTACTGCCTACACAGCACTACAGCTACCTGCATTATGAGATGTAGCTAATGTATTGCTTTAAAAGAATCATTTACATACAACGTACTCATTTTCAGAAATACTGCCTTAAGTTTGGGATGAGAACTGTTTTGCTTGGGAGGATGAAGACTTCAGGATCTGTTTGTCTTCCCCTCCGCTGCACTCCTGAATGAGTCACAACCAGATATTCATGCAGTATCAGTTTCCCTATAGATTCACACAGACACTTCAGGGTGAGAAATTAAAAAAAACAATTAAATTACATGTCTGCAATCAATTTAATCCTGCGACGGTAAATCAAGGAGGCGACTGCCAAAAGAAGACTGGAGACATCCCAAATATTGCTGAAAGGGATTTCTCCAATGTAATAAATGTGCAAGTGACCTTTTTTCTGTTTCATATGGCAATACATCTCCTACTGAATGGGATTCCTCTTGGATAGAGAGCAGGAGGCAGCACGTCTTGCTTGGCTTGCTCTATAAATGGCAAGCAAAGTTTGCAGAAAGCTGTATCCACAATGTCTGAATGTCAATAGGATGATAATGGAAGTTGTTTATGGAAAAAGTGCCTGAACTCTGAGACAGCAATTCAATGAGCATCAGTTGCTAAGGTTGAAGTGGACTTTCGTCAGCAATGAACATCCCGTTACTGCACATTGCAAGTGATTGATGATGTATGGTTGCTCACTTCGAGATGTACATCACTGGGTACAGCCGCTGCACTGTATGTCTAAGCAAACATCCAGCTTCAGAAAATTATGAATATGTATAGATCTCCCTAAGCTAAATTTGGAACACATTTGCATTTAGCCCCTTCAAAATATTTTTCGTACAGAAGGCATTATTTTGATCCAAAAAATAAATCAATATATGTGCCTCACTTGGTGTCAAATTTAAGTCAAAAGTGGGCATTTCTTGGCAGCTTTGTCCATTGCCAGGTACCATTCTTTATTTCAGTTAAAGAGTAAAGCTAGAGAAGAAATTACAGCAATCTCCACTTCAACCCAAAGCTGGGTAGAACAGTTTTAGCCAAGAATACAAAAGGGTAAAATAATTTTAATTCAATTGACAGATGGCTATTCTGCACACATATACCTGGACTTTCATTGCATACAGTGGATAGTGAATAAATGTTGAAGATATTTTGACTATTGTGTTATATGGACTGAAGACGTGGCTGAAGCATTTGCAGTAAATTCAGTGTGCATATTTTTTACATGATTCTGTGACGTCAGAGTGGAATATGGTGCCTTAGTTGGAAGCTGGATGCTGACAAAATCAGTTGAAAGAATGTGGATGTCATGCATGAAATTAAGCAGTAAGAAGTCGCAATATGCAGTATCACATCGAATGGACTAGTTGAAAGGGCCAGTCTTTTCTCAAATAATAGATTCAGACAGCCGTAGCATCTGGTCTTGCTCTAGAACAATTTCTGAAACAAAAGATCTGCTATGTTATTTCAACCCATAGTACCACTGGAGTATTACATTTTAATGGGTAGGACGCCTAAAACCAGGCTTTATCCTGGATGGTTGAAGATTACCAAGTCATTCAGTGCCCAATTCACAAACAGCCTCCTCAGTATGGCGGCATCTCTTCAGTCATGGTGGAGTCTCCGCACTTGTGGTGGAATCTCTGCAATGCGAAACTGCTGTGCAGAGATTCTGCCACAAGTGAAGAGACTCCACCATGACTGTGGTACTTCCACCACAACTGCGGAACCTCCGCCATGATTGCAGAGGCCCTTTGTGAATCATGCCCTCCGTTGTGGTGATAGGGTGGGGGAGAGTTAAATGCGAAAAAAGATACTCAAGAAACAGGTCTCAGACAAAAACACTTTGACATGAAAATAAATACCAAGGCAACGGACTTGAATTAAAACTCTTCTGGACAGAGTGGATTCTCACGCAAAAGAGTCTGAATTTTCTGATGTCCATCTTTCTTCACAGATCACTTCAGATTTCCTTTTGGATTCAGATACTTTAGCAGGAGGCTTTTGTAGTAGATAGTTTTCCTGACATGGAGCCTACATTCCGCAGCAGGTTGTGGGCGAGTGGTAACTGAGTTACCAAGACACCACATAGTTTCATGGTGGCTCCCTTTTCCGATTTCTTACCGGCACGTTCTGGTTTTGTGCATGACTAGATTTTTGATGTTCGTAGGAATGTTCATGTGTTTGCAGTTGCCGCTGGTCTTTGGATCTTTCAGTCTTGCATTCTGGTCATGGGCTTTGCTTGCTTGAACAAAGTCTTAAAGAAGAGTCTGATAGCTGTCATTCTGACTTTATACTGCACTCTGCACATTCAGAATCTCTGTGACATCAGACTAGAATACTGAATATGTGTGTCAGTTGGAAGCTGGAGGCAGACAAAGTCAGATGGAGAGTGTGGATGCCCTTCTGGCTTACTAAAGGGAAGCTTGTTAGTAGTGGCAAAAAAATGAAGGTGTCGATCAGATAACTTCAAGGCAATTTATTCCTCCAGGTAGAGGCACAATAAAGAGTGCAAGGTGAAAGCTGCACACTAGATAAGAGCCAGCACCAAAAGAAGCATCAAGTATTACACCATTCAAACCTGCACAATCCATTCCTCACATGTGCATATTGCACACAGATATTCTTCTCACACACAAACGTTCCATGCTCCACAGATCACAAAACCATAACCACAATGGGAGATAAGCCCTCAAAAGAGCAAAGCTGAGAGACACTTTAACTTGAGAGCAGGTGATAGATTAGCATTCTTGAAGAAATCACTGCATGGGTGACTTGACGAAACATGAGAGGACTGAACATATCATCACCCTAAAAGAATTGATGTTACTGATGACATCACACACCACATTACCATTGATATCACTAATGAAGTAGCTGAAGGAGCTATATGCCTTTGCACCCTAGAGTCCACTGAGCTCAACCATTGTATGTTCCTAGCTGGATCTGGGCCCAGGGATTGGTCTTGGCCAGACCCTGCACTCAGTGATGAAGGGTGTTGAATCCGGAGCCCATCTTGCCATATGAAGCAGATACTGAGTACAAGGACAAGTATTTGGCTGCCGTCTGTGCTGAGTGAGAAATTGTACTGAGTCCAGAATACACTTCTGTAGTGGTCAGTGGGCTCTGGGTGCAGGGCTGGCCTTTGGTTATGCAATGTTCTCTATACACCACTTGGAGAGCTAAGGGGAATTGTCTATGTCCAGGCCCTGAGTTTAGGCCCTGAACTCAACACTCCTGCACCCAGTGCCAACATAGCATGGTCTCCAACCAGACTGTTGGGATCCTGGTACAGGGCATGGCCTTCAAATAGACCCTGTGCTTATGACCACCATCCTAAGAGTACACTGGTATTGGCCTTACCACACCACTCTCAGCCCTTGCACCCAATCTTTAATGGTTTGCAGATTTTTGATATAACCATAATGCCCTGACAAATATAGTATCTATCTATCTATCTATCTATCTATCTATCTATCTATCTATCTATCTATCTATCTATCTACCTATCCATCTGTATTCAATATCGCAGGTTGATTAACATGTGTATATTGTCTTCAGTACCACATATCACCTCTTGAGCCAAACACACCAGAGTAAGTCACTCTTGACTCCCACTTCTAGCATATATTGTTCACAGTGTCACACACTTTTTTCCAATAAAAGTGAGACACTACAAAAGATATACCTCCACCATCATGTATTCAAGCCCACCATCATTATACAATAATAAATGAAACAGAGCATGGACATGCACTACTTCCTTACGAGTATTTCCCCACCATCACACCATCATATCACATATAAATCACCAAGGTACAGCCCTTACCCTAAGTCCAATCTTAACTCATTCACCAAGGGTCACATCAAAGTGCATAGCCATCATCCACACTGATTTGGGGGGTGTATTGCATTTAACTAGTATGTATGTCTTTTTCATTAAGTGCTATTCCTAAACATCAAGAATGGTGAAAATTAAGTGTTTGTATGCACTGCAAATGGTGCAAAGTTCTTATTTGGAAAATGAACCTTCATCTTTTCCACTGTGGGGTTGTGTGGGTGTAAGGGGAACTGTATTCATGAACTGTCAAGCAGTGGCATTTGGTCACACCAACTTGAGATGAGTGGTATGTGTAGTACATGTCCGTCTGTTTCATTTAATGCTTGTAAAATATTGAAAATGGCCCAAAGTTCTTTGTTTGAAATTGAAACATAATATGTTTTCTGTGCTGTTGTGCTTATTTATGATCCGGCAATGCACAACCTTTTGCAATGTAAATAGAAAATCTATATGCAATTACAGAAACAGAAGGAGAAGGTCGGAGATAACCTGAGACACCAGATCAGAGGATCTCATTACTCAGGAGCTAGAACCCTCACACACCCAAACAAGTGTCATGCTTCATCATCGGGCAACTCATCATTGGGCCAGCACTACAGTGCACAATGGGCCCCACTGGGGGGATCTTTGGTAGAGTTATTTTGTGTCTTTCCAAGGTGAAGAGTGAGGTGCAGTGTTGTGTGGTGATGTGAGTGGACTGGTGTGAAGTGAGGATTAAAAATAAGTAAGGGATATCTTAATCTTATTTAATGTACAGGTGCCGTTGTTATGATTAAAAAGTAATATGACATGGGTCTAAGACAGATACAATGGTCCATACTGGCTCAGAAAGTGATCTATAAAGAGAAGGTTGCCACGTTTCTTGCCTATTCAATGTCAAAACCTATCATGGCTATTCATCAGGATTCAAATCCTAATCTACTCATGAATCTAGGCGGCCAAAGTGTGCCAGGATAATTATAATCATTCCCAAGATACTTCCATGCAGGTATATAGTATGCCTTTGAGGTTAAAAACCTCCCTGAAACAAAAAGATAATATTAAAGAATAATATTGACATCTGAGTGCATGCTGCACAGCATGATAAAGAGTGTTATGGGGAGGGGTCACCCTCATAGTGCTGGTAGGCCCAAGCCTTACATCAGGGCTTCATAGCACAGTGTGTTTACAGAAACAAAAAATCACACACAGAGTGACATAACATATATGGAACTGAATCCCAAATCACAGTTCTGGAAATGCAATGCTCAGCAGGGAAAGCGTCCACGTCCAATAATTTAAAAGCTTACCATATTAGACAGAGTGTAGTGCCCCAACTTGAGTGGCAGAGAAAATGCTCGCTGGCATTTAAAAAAGTCTGAAAGAAAGGCATAATCAACATCAATTAATCAGGGTTCAAGTGAAACTCTTGCAGCATCAGAGAGAAGAGAGAAGGACAAAAATCATACTGAGCCTGGTACTTGCAGAGAGCAGGAGCAAATTGCACAAATGACCTACCCCATCCATTGCCACCATGGAGGTGATTGTATCGCTAGGCGGGCGGCTTTAAGTAGTGAGTGTGTAAGCTTAATGAGGACCAGGTGTGTAGCTCCACTGGGAGCTAGAGCACTGTGTGTACATCTCCCTGGTGAGCGTAGTGAGTATGTAAGCTCAATGAGGACCAGGTGTGTAGCTCCACTGTTAGCTGGAGCACTGTGTGTACGTCTCCCTTTTGATGGCGGCCATCTTGAAAGTAGCATGTATACAGGGAAGCATCCAGTATACAAACCTCAAACGAGTAAAAGAAAGGTAACAGCAAAGTTGTCAAGGAGACCAGGTCTACATCAGCGGGTGAGGATTACTGGCCTAAAGTACATTAAAAAAAATATATATATATTGCCTCAGGGTGCCATATTGAAATAGGCAACCTTTTAGCTGGAAATCAATGTAAAACAGAGCCTCAAGCTATAGAAACTAAGAAACTTTCCTTCCATAGTTCTAAAAGAGATGGTTCAACAAAGGGCAAACCTCATAAAAATCCCTGGAGTGCATAGCATGTGCAGAAAGTGTTGAGCGCAAAGCCTGGCTAAAAGCCAGGACCTATTTAGCCATTCTGTACAAAACCTGCTGCATACTTTTGATCAGGCCACAAACCATCCCCTCTTATGGACAGACCTAATTTGCACAGTGTGGGCCTGGCCTATCACTAGGTCCTGCACCCACTCCGTGTACTTGGGTTTGGGAATGGATTTTCACATTAAAAATCCAAGTCAAACCATCTGTGCACAGCCTTTGGCCGTGTAGAGTGGCCTCCGGAAACAGACTGATCTTTGGCTGAGCCTTGTGCATAGCCACATCCCACTCCAAATGTGTTTTGAAGATATAACGGAAAATGTGAGGTTCTAGTGCACATATCAAAGTAAGTGTATTTTCCATAATTTTGTGAACATCTAAATACTGCATGCACATAAATTTGTGCAAGCACTGTGAAATACATAACTACATAAATGTTAATTTAAAACACACATTTAAATGGAGTATTGTTCCACGGGCTGGCATGGTAGAAGGTCGTGCTTTGGTTAAACATAAGACCACATCACAAAAGCAACATAAATGATCAATAGAACATACAGAGTTAATCTCACAACAAAGTATGTTATACAATTATTACCATTCACAAACATTAGTGAAATTATGAACAAGGGATAAAGAACACATACTTCTCAGCTGGCATTGCCAAATGTTGGCCTAAACACAAGAAAAAGGGGATGGGGTCAAATCAAGGTCCAGCATACATACCCCCAATAAGGTAACTTAAATAGAAAAGGTATGCAGTTCTGTCCCTAAATTTAGAAAAAGAAGGAGAAGGTTGAATATAACCTGAGGTACCAGATTAGAGGATCTGATTATATGGTATGTCCATATTGCAGTTCGTGGCCTGTGAAGCTGGAGAGGCTCTGGATGTTTAAAAGATGGGCACAAGGCCTAACTCAAGGTCAGGCCCAATACTCAACCCCACACTGCATACTGTAAATGAGAATGTTGCATCTGGAGACAGATGTACCATCAGGAGTAGATTGGAAGATATGCTTTCCTATCCCCATAAAAGATCACTGCTTGGCAGCATATCTTTAATAACCACAGATGAGTCTGGGTTCATGATCATACTTTTCCGCAACCTAGGCTCTATCATCTGCATCATACTTCTTCAAATCTTTCAAGAACTACAAGCCTTTACCCTCTGATGCCTGGCATCAATGAGTTGTTGCATGTCACATTCTACATGGTGCTCCATTTGTACTTGAAGGGGGTTGACACAGATGTGTGGAAAGTGCTATGACTCTCAGGCAGGCTTCAGAAGAAACACATGGAATACCAGATGGCACTTGAAGTTTGAAGGTAAAATAAACCACACTGCAACAGGATTGATGATTCATTCCACTTTGTATAGGTCTATGCACCGGGGTTTTAGATTGTAGGAGACCCACAAAAGTTTCAGGTTGGTGGCTGACAACCTAACTGTTTTTCCAGAGAATTAACTGGCTTCTTCTTTAGACTACTGTAAAAAGGAATTCATTTTCTTACATCCACCTTTGAAGGATTGCAAATACAGAAATCTGGAACAGGAGAAGACAAAGGCAATGATGCAGGGATGGTATGTGTAATACCCAAAGAAGGGGGATACTCCAATGCCAAATCAATAGTGTTATACAGAAAAACAACCAGTATTAGACCACCCCGGTTCTGGTCTTGATGGGCACAAAAACAAAATGGGAATATTGCTCAGCTGTCTAATTGGTTCTTTTGGATTGCTCATCAGTCTGAGGATGATAAACTGATGAATAACATAATTGGATTCCCGGCAGTCTATGGGACATTCTCCTGAACCTAAAGAGAAATCAGGTTCCTCGATGAGGCACAATTTTGCCTGTGAGTCTATGCACACAGATGATGTGTTGGACAAACGACTTGGCAAGAGTCCTGGCAGACAAAAGGGATGCCAAAGGAAGGAGATGAGCCATCTTAAAGTAGAGATCTACCAGAGATCAGGTGGTGGTATATCAGTCATGCCAAGGAAGGTCAATTATAAAATTCAGTGAATAGGTATGACATGGATGTGGTGGTATAAGTAGCGGATAAAGGAACAATTGGGGTATTTTGCTCATGGTTTTTGGCTATGAACAACCATCCAACTGCTCACATTGTCATTTATGTGTCTTGCCAGATCTTTGCACAAGGCATATTATACAGTTTTATGTATACCACAACTGCTAGCTCTGTATCTGTCGTGGAACCACTGAAGTAGCTATTGCCATACACACCGTTCATGACAATAGAGCTCATTCAGTTTAGCATGAGAAGCTGAGCTTACTTGCCAACGGTTTCTAGCTCCATGCATTGTTTCTGTGCCCTTTGTGGTTTGCTACATTCTCCATGGTGCTTTTCCCCACTACTGCAGTCCCTTGATGCCAACGCCTCTGTGGGGTGATACGTAACATTACATCTAATGCCATAATGGCAATTTTGAGGTTATATATTATGTCACCATTGACGTCCTGGATGATGTATTTTTGGGAAGTTATATGTGACGTGATATATGAAGTCAGTCACTGGAAGAGCTAGGTAAGGCTGTATTGCTAATCATTAGAAACATATATATATATATACATATATATATATACATGGTAATATTGGATCTATCAATAATGCACACGACAACAAGACACCTATATACACAAACAGTACATTTTCTTACACTAACAAAGTCACATCACCCCTGTTGGATTCCCTCGTCTTGAAGTCTCTTTCAACCCCCGCACAGGTACGTGGTCAGGCAGGCTCTGCAGCCCAGGCCTGAAAGTTAATGACTTACAGGTGGGGTAACACTTAGCCAACAGCCAAAAACACAAGCTTAGATCAGATCCCACAGATAGGCAGCAACACTAAAATGGGCACTGGAAATTGGCCCAATAAAACACAAATGGTCAAAGAGACCATGCTTTCCCAAAACACCATAAAGTTCGATGCCACATGTCGATAGGCACACTTAGCTAATCAGTCACAGCACTCACAACATACGCAGCGAGCATGCACCCCTCAGGCCGGACATCTGGACACATACTTGCTGGCCCACACAGTATCCACGCCAGGTTGAGGCCCATCTGCATTGCCTACCTGGAAATTGTATCTATGACTCCTTGTCAACAGCGCACATATTTCACCAGGGAATGAATGGCTTATGTGTTTATTACACCCAGAGAAATGTATAAAACGTGGGTCAATTCAATGTTCTATGAGAGACGGTTCCCAGACTCCAGTGATGTAATTGCTCTCCTGGCCGTAATGTTTAATTAAATGAACCGTTTCCTGTTTTGCCCGACACCTCTTGTCTATTAATTTTTAAGGTAAATCCTCATTCAAGCAATATAGATATATATATGTGAAACCTAGTGGCAGTCGCCTCTATGTAGTAATAGTTAGGACCTAGTTTCTATAGAAAAAGCATTTTTTACTTGCATATATCTTTGGCGCCGAATGATGAATCTTCACGGTTTCCCCCCAAAATTGGATGCTCATGTCAGCCATTTTCTGGAAAGTTTTGATGTGATCAGTCAAGAGGGGACTGAGAAAAAAGGAGGGGGTCAAAAAAGTTGTATTTCCCATGCTTATTCCCATAGCAATTTTGAACAGGAATAGGGCCCGAACCACTTGTTGGAGTTACACCAAATTTGGCAGAAAGGTAGCTCTTGGTCCAGAAGGGGCCCTTTTTGTTACTTGGTGTAAATTCATTCAGTAGTTTTTGAAATATTAAAGAAAAAACGAATGTATTTATTTATAGGGATGCAAAGGCTCCGCAAACTTCCCGATCTCGTGCTGAAATCCGATTGGTGCCCACTTCAAGAAGGTAGTGTTAACCATCATATTGGGACTCAACTTCAGCCGAGTTCCAGAAAAAAAGATTAAAAATAAGAAAAGGGGCTAGGTTAAGGACACCTTGACCCATTTGTTCTTGTACTGGGGTCACAGAGAGACATCCCCAGAGCAAAAAAGCTTTTTTTTTAAATTTATGGTGGGAGACGCAGCAGGTCGACTGAAAATGCAAAAAAACAAACAAGTGCAGACTCCTGCACTTGTTTAAATGCAACCCCCAGGTGGGCCAGGTCCTGGGGCCATTGACACTTTGAATGGCAGCCCTGGGGACCACCACCTTCCCAGGACATTCACATTTTGAGTGAAGCGGGCCTGCGTGACCTACCTGCAGCCCTGGGGACCCCTACCTCCCTGGGACAAATAACACAAAAAATGCGGGGGTGCTTGCCCTCCCCCTGCAGCTCTGGGGACCGCTACCTCCCAAGGGCTAATAGCAAATACCATACGGGGGCACCTGGCCCCCCTCGCAGCCCCAGGGACCACCACCTTCCCGTTGCTTTAAAGAACCTGGATGCAGAGGAGCCACCCAGCCCACCCCACAGCCTTAGAGACCGCCACCTCTCTGGGGCCTCAATGAAATACAATGAAGGGAGGCTGCATGCCGACCCCCACAACACCGAGGTCCGTAACCTCCCAGAGGCTAATAATTTAAATACGGGGCCCGTCTGCCCCCCCGGCAGCCCTGTTGACCACCACCTCCCCGGGCTAAGTGAATAATTGGAGGGGGCCGCACGCCTTACTCGTGGAGCCAATGATGGCCCTGCAAACCTTAGCAACACAAAAGGATGATGGACGGAGTGCTGAACAATGCAAACACTCACCCCTAGTCAAGGAGCTGGGCTTAATCCATTGTTTTTTTGCTCACTATGCCACCCCAGTTTGGACCCAGCCATATGCCAATCAGTCTTGACCCTGTTCCTCATGGGAACAGTCAAGCCCGAACTGCCAAGCCCAGTCCGACCGGAAACAAGCATCCTGGGAGAGGTTTCAAGGTATCACCCTTCATCAGCCAGGCTAGCTTGAATCCAGTGGCACAGTGAGCACGGACCCACATCTGGGCATACCCTTCCCACTTAGGGCAACTTTAGCAACACAAAGGGATGATGGACGGAGTGCTGAACAATGCAAGCACTCACCCCCAGTCACACAACTGGGTTTAATCCATTGTTTTTTTGCTCACTATGCCACCCCAGGAGAACCACCACCTCCAGCTCCTGCTATGTCCTGGAATGACCACCTGTGGGATATAGCTGTTTGCTTTGACTTGGCCGTTGGACCTGCAGCTAACTTCCGCCGCATGGTCTAAGGTCATGGTTGGATAAACGTATGGTAATGACAATTACTATACTTTAAAAAAACATAGAAATTCACTGAGAAAATCAACGGTTACAGGGATGTTATAGTTAGGGAATAGAATATAAAAAATGTAGAAATTCACTTAAAAAACTAAAGGTTTCAGGGAAGTTATAGTTAGGCCCTCACCATGCACTGCTAATTACCCCACAAATTACAACACTCTTGACATATTTGATACCATTGTTGATAATATCATTGTAATATTTGCAGTAGAATTGTTGACGAAAAAAAATGTGCATTTCTGCATTGCTAAACATAGACAAAGGAGAAAATGTTAAAAACAAACTGATCGGCCATTACGTGCAGAATGACATACTTATAAAGAAAAAAAGTTATCTATAATACATTTACAATCAGTCCCACTTATCGCAACAGAAAATCTCCCAAGATATCATAAATAGACCTCATTGAAACTGCTCAAAGTTGCAAATCTTATAACATTCTTATAAAATTTGCCACATATAAATAAAAATAGAAATAGAAGATAGGACACACATTAGTCTCACAGATCCCTCATCTTAAAGTAGGAGAATTTGCCACAGTGTATCACCCTCATGTTGGCCTTAGCATCCTTACAATGTTCTAACAATTTATCACCCCAGTGGGGTATAACCCTTGCTACTCATAAACAAATAAATGAAATCAATTACCCAATATAAACCAAAACCGGTAACTCCCCAGTGGGTAATGAATCTGCCTCTCTGTGTCTTTTTCAGTTCCTGTAACGACTCAGTCATTCCATCTCTAAGGGGCAGTGTAAACGGACTATCTGCAGCCTGGGAATCACCTTGAACAATCATCTAGAGTCCCTTTCTGACTCTTGTTTGCTTCCCATGTCGATATGGTATACTATTGTAGAACTACATTTGCTTCCATGGACTGCAGATCCCATAATGCACTGCCTCGTAGTCAGGAAAACCTGGATTCTGCTATACATTGTTTCCTATGGGAAAAGTCTAGTTTTTCATTTGTACTGGATTCTCTTCTCCAGGACTTGTAAAAGACTGAAACTGCACACACCTGTGACCTCTCTTGTGCAGCCCAGTCATGTGACTCCACCCTGGGTTTGCTGCTGCCTGGAACTGCTTATAAGCAGCCATTTCCTGAAGATCCTTGTTGTGCATTGGAGTTTGATTCCTTTGTGTTCCAAACCCCTTGTTGGATGGTGTTCCACTCTTGTTCCTGTTCTGCTTCAGTCTGAACCTGCTTTCTGTTTCTCAACCCTTTTCCTGCTTGTTCCAGCCAGATTCAGCTTCCTGTTTCGTAGCCTTGTTCCTGTTTGTTTCTGCCAGAGCCTGCTCCCTGTTTCTCAGCCCTGTTCCTGCCTTGTTACAGCCTGAACCTGCTCTCTGTTTCTCACCCTGTTCCTGCTTGTTCCAGCTCACTGTTTTCCAGTCCTGTTATTGCTTGTTCCAACCAGAGCCTGCTCTCTGTTTCCCAGTTTTGTTCCTGCTTTTGCTTCAGTCTTGGCCTGTTCCCTGTTCCTGCCTTTGCCTCCTAGTTTGTTCCTTCTGTTTCTGTTTCCTCTTGGGTCATTGTGTCTGGTAAGTGTACTATCGGTCCTCACCTGTGTATAAGTGTTTTCCTTTGTACTGGGATTGGCTCCTGGTTTACAGGAGGTAATTCCTGCCCCGTCCTTTCCCGAGTGTTATATGTAGTCTTTAGTTCCTAACAGTAACAGTGTGCTATTACTGTTTTCCAGGAATTGCCACTGTTTCCAGCTGGACCTACAAGGGCTTGTCTTGTGTATGTAAGTACAATCCTTGTTTGTGCTCTAAGGGTCCAGAGACAGAATCACTTCTGCTGCCTCCTTTCTATGGGGCTTGCGGGGTAACTGTCAGAGTAATCTGCACAGAGGCATTGACATTCGCTGTTGCTGTGGGAAGTTCTGAGCCTTATCCTGTGTACAACCTTATTGGTAACCTGAGTGTGTTTGTCCATTACTGATCCATTCCCTATTTGTTCACACTAAGGTTGCTCTGCCTTCACTATCCTGTTTCCTGTGCTTTTCCATAGCTATCCTTTCCCATTAGCTGCTCTTCTGCCTCAGTACACTACCTCTTTGGGAGATTCTTTGACCTCCAGGGGTGTCCCTACCAGAGTCCTGACAAGACTCGCCCGAAACCGTGACAGTTCCCATATTTAGAAAAAAAGGAAAATCAATATAATAAATAAAATCCCAAATGCAACTGACGTCTTGTGTCAGGATAAAAAATCAGACGCTAGAAACAATCATAAGAACATACTACTAATACAGAAAACTGTGCAATTCTTCATCCTCATTTAGCCAGACTATTACTCGGAACGCAGCAAAAAGCAGAACCCAATATGCAACCAAACTGTGCTAAAAACGACCTGGCTGCCTCTTAGTTTTTGTGAACACAGCCATTAGTCAATTACATATTGACTTCTAATTTGCAACTACCACAGTAAACCGTGAACTTATTGCGATATACCGCGGCACTATAGCTACATTTTTTAAAACGTATAAATTTAACACTCCTTACACTATTCACATATACTTCCAAAGAGTTCCAGCTACACCTTACAATGTGCATTACAATCACATTACATTTATATCTGTTCACACACTTTCACGCTACATCTATTTCAATTACCACACTCCACTTTATTCCACTCCATGACCCTCCACTCTATGCTACTGCACTCTCCTATTACACTTTATGCCACTTTGCTCTAGTTCATTCCACTAGACATCACTACACTGAAGCTAATCCATTGTACGCCACTCAACTCTACTCTATACCACTCCACTGCACACTATTACACATTACGCCACTCCATTCTATCACACTGCAGTGTACCCCATGCCACTGTATGTCCCTCCACTCCATGCTACTCCACTGTTTGCTATTACACTGTATACACCTCTACTCTACAACACTACAGTATATGCTACAGTGCTCTAAGTTACTCAACTGTACACCACTTCACTGTGCACCAGTGCAGTATACTAGTGTATGCAATTTTACTCTACACCACTCAACTATACACCACTCTATATGCCACTCCACAACAATCCATTGTATGCTAATACACTATGCACTACTCCATTCTATGCCACCCAGCTCTAAGCCACCCCCTCTGCATCACTACACTCTGTGCTATTACACTCTCTGCTTTTCCACTGTATTACACTCCACGCCACCCTACTCTATGCTACTCTACTATATGGTACTCCACTCTACGTCAGTACACTGTACACCAGTAAACTCTATGTTATTCTACTCCACATCATTCCAATGGCCACTTCACTCTGGACCAAAACACTGTACGGAAATCCACTGTAGATCATTACATGCTAAAAAACTACACTCTACGCCACTCCACAGTACACTATTACCATGTGTGTCACTACAGTCTACCTTGCTCCACTGTATAACACTCTACGGTATTCTTCTCTACAATACTCTACGTCGCTCCACTCTACACCACTCAACTCTATGCCATTCCAGTTAATGCTTTCCACTGTATGCAATTACACTGTAACTCCACTCTATGCCACTCTACTATGTGGTGCATGCCGCTCTGCTCTATGCTATTCCACTCTACGCCACTTCCATTCTATGTAACTCTGTGCTAGCCAAGTCCAGTGCATGCTATTGCTCTGTATGCCATTCCACTGTACACTACTCAGCTCTAAGCCACTCCAATCTACACTATCCTACTGTAGGCCACTACACCGTACTTTACAGCATGGTAGGCTAACTCATTCTGCACCACTCTACTCTATGCCACTACACTCTATGACACTCATGCCACTACACTCTACGCTATTCCACTGTATGCTAGTCCGTTTTACCACACTCCACTCTACACCACTCCACTGTACACTATTCCACTGTTTGCCTCTCCATTGTATGGCACTCCATTGTATGGCATTCCAGTCTATGCCATTATACTATAAAATCCACTATACACTATTCCACTGTACACAAATCCACTGTATGACACTCTATGCTATGCAATCCCACTCTATGCCACTCCACTGTACACCACTCCACTGTATGCCACTCTACTCCATGACCTTCTACTCTGTGACTCTCCAGTCTAGGCCACTTCACTCTACGCTAGTACATTTTACACTATTTCACTCTATGCCACTCCATTCTATACCACTCCACTGTATGCTACTCCACTCTATGCCACTACACTATATGTCACTCCACTGTGTGCCATTCCTCTATGCCACTCCTCTGTATGCCATTCCCTCTACACCACTCCACTCTATTACATGCCACCCTACGCTGTTCTACTGAATACCACTATAATGTACCTCACTCCACTGTACGCTCATCTGCTCTACTCCACTGCACTCTGTGCTACTCCACTGTACGCTATTACACTGTACAAAGAGTATGTCACTCCACTCTTCGTCACTCCACTGCACACTATGCTACTACATGCCATCCCACTCCATGCCACTACACTCTACAAAACTCCACTGTGCTTTCCACTCTACTCCACGCCACTCTACTGTACCCCACTCCACTCTCAGCCACTCAAGTTTGCACTTGATGCACTGTATGCAACTACATTTTACAAAACCCAAATCCACAATATTCATCTCTATGCCACTCCACCCCACTCCACTGTACACTGCTCCACTATATGCTATTCCATTGTACAGTACTCCACTATACCCCACTCCACAGTAGACCTTTCCAAGGTATGCCACCTGCACTCTACACGAGTACACTGTATGCTATTCCAATCTAAATCACTTCAATGTCTGCCACTACAGTGTACACCACTCAACTGTATGCCGCTCCATTCTACATGCTTCACTCTATGCTATTTCACTGGATGCTACTCCACTGTACGATATTCCCCTGTATGCCACTGCAGTCTAGGCCACTCTACTGTACATCACTTCACTGTACACCACTACAGTATACGCTATTCCTCTATACTTTATGCTCTTCTACTTCATGCACTACACAGTACCTCACTTCACTGTATGCTGTTCCACCTGTATCTGGAGCTAGGGAAGGAAGGACAGGAACATTGTGATCTTCAGAGGTCTCTTTGTAGTCTCCTCCACTTCAAAAGCACATTTGCGTACAAGTACTGGAGCCCAAACCCCACCAAATCCGAACTCAACTGCAACCAAAGGCACTCTACAAGGAAGACGGATTGCTGTGCTGCCAGGAGGGATTGCCCCTCTGCAACTGCATTGCTGTGTTGGCCTACTGCTTGCTGTGTGCCGTGCTGTAGCAGGAACTGCCATTTTGGTACTTGCCCTGCTGTTTTGGCCTGCTGCCTGCTGCCTCTTGCCTGGAGTGAGAAGGACTGGACCTGTTCTCTATATCCTTGAACCCAAAATTCTCAAAGGGCTTTTCGGCTCGCCGCCTGTTCTCCCCAGTCTCAGGGACATCAACAACTGCCTGTAACTCTCCTGGTGCTGCTGGCCTGAGCTGCGCCCTCCACTTCTGGCACTCAAAAGTGGGTTCTGTTTCAGCAGACCCTTCATGGGTTCCGTAGCTGGCCTACCATCCATCTATTTCAGCCTGAATGTTGGATTTGCACTGGTCCCTCGCGACCGCAAATAACCTTTTGAGCACTAGTGACTTCTAAGCCCTGTTTTCACATTTAATCTTTAAAAAAATTTAATCTTGACTTCTACTTATTAGGTTTTTGTCATTGTGGTCTTGTTTTACTCAGATAAATATTCTATTAAACTGATGTAGCGCCTTTTTGGGGGGGTGTTTCACTATGTTACTGTAATTAAGTGTTGCACAAATACTTTACACATTGCCCTGTAAGTTAAGCCTGGCTGTTCTGTGCCATGATATCGGAGGGTGAGCACAGGGTGACTTACCCTGACCAGGACTGTGGTCCCTAGTTGGACAGGGTGCATACCTCTATCATCTAGAGATCCAATTTCTAACAAGTGGCAAGACAATTTAGACAGGCACATCAAGATAACAAAGAATTAGATGGTGTACCTAGCAACATATGAGGAGGTGACAGGGAGAAAAAACTCAGAAGGTTGGAGATTAGATATATTCTGGAATCTTGCACTAAAGAACCAAAGGCCTTAGTATGGATGAGGAAAAGTATGTTAATTTATAAATGTACTGATTATTCAAAGCCCCCTTTAAGAAAAGATGTTTGGTTTGGAATTTATTTTATGTGTTGTTATTTTATTTGATTATTTTCCTTTCGTTTTCAGTTGTACATAAAACTGTTAAATACAAAGAGTGATGAATAATTGTGACATCAGAAGGTGTTGAGTTTTGGAGTGACTATGGACATTAGTGACAGGGAAATATGGATTTACGTTTGATTCTATCACTATTTGTTTTAATTTGCCCACTTGGGCTTAATTGAAGTGAGAGCTGTAGTGAATGGGTACTGAAAAGCGATTTCCTACTTCCATATATAACACAGTCATGGATATTGTGAGATCTGCAATGTTAGTAATTATCTCTTGTCATTCAGCAATTAATTGTTTTTCGTGCTTCCTGTGTTCTGAATTTGATGAACATAGGTGATGAGTTCAAAGTATTTTGTCTATGTCTAGCATGGTTTAACATGGTGTTCTTAAAAAGCAATCCAAAATGGCGATCATTATCATGACCAAGGTTACATCAGTGGCCGAAATGCATTGAACATTCCGATGGTGTGTAGACAATAAAGCACATTTGCTCTTTACGGGAGAATGCATTTGTAATATATGTAATCGAGGAAGGCATACTTAGGAGAGCTGTACCTTGACCTTGTTTAGGCAGCATGGGAGCAGATCGCCATTACAATGGAAAATATATATATATTTTCTGTATATAAACCAACTTTGAAAAAGTAATATAAACACTGGCAGTACAAAGTCAATATATTAATACAGTGTAAAGTGTCAGCACATATTTTATATATATATATATATAGTTTCATAGGAAGAGCATTGTTTTCTCACTAATAAAGTTGCCGGCAGCTCATTGCGTCTTCACGTTAAAGCAAGCAAGGCCCAGCGAAGACCAGGCCTCCAGTTTGGCTAAGTTAAGAACACAAATTTTCATAAAACATAGGTTATACATTCAATGTGACATATCATTACATTTTTAATATATATTTTCCATTATTTAGCATCTTGTTAATACACATGGTGACCACTCCCCGTGGGCATATTTTACCCATAAACATTATTTTCAAATATTAGTTTCTTTATCAAAATTTCTCATTAGCATCCATATGCAAATCATTAGAAATTTCTCATATTAGCGTATCTGCTCCAACAGTCCTTTCTCTGATGACTAAATAAGTCATCACACCTTTCTCTTGTCAATCATTTTATAAGTTACTTTCAGCTACATTTTGATTTCTCCTCCTTATATTTTCCCTGTAGATTCTTCTTCTGGGTTGTTCTTCCCTCCTCTGATCAATTTTGGCCCTATTTAGTTTAATTTTCTGCCATAGTTTACATGTCCCCCATAAGCCTAATATGACAATAATCACAATTACTATTCCTTGGACTATTTACCACAGTATCCCACCCCAAATTTGACTAAACCAATTTCCCACTGTAACAAATCCATTCCCAACCCTTTCCCAAACTCCTGGTTCCTTCAATTCTTTCAAATCCTTACTTGCATTAGTTAAATTAGTAAGTAGATCTTTTATCTCTTTCTCGTTCTCAGGAACATAAGAACAACAGTGCCTTGCATTAATCATTGTACAGACTCCTCCGTCCTTCGCTAATATTATGTCTAAAGCAAGCCTATTTTGAAGCTTCATAGCTCTATCCGCAGCTAGTTCAGTGTTTAGTAAAAGTATGGCTCCTGTAAAATGTAGTTAGCATGTTATCCACAATAGTAGACATTTTTTGTATCTTATTTGCATTCAATACAACTCCCACAGAAGGAATTATTACTCCAAACATATCCCCTTTGATTGCAGAGGCTGTTTCTCTCCTTTGTCTCATCTGGTGTAAATCAGTCATTTTCGGTATCTTTTTCAGATCATCTATTTGATAAATCTTACGAAAAACTATTCACAAGTAACATGTCCCATACCATACTCTAGGAACACGGTAATAAGCATTAAGTCCACAAATATAATAAATTCCAGGAATCACAGGGTCTGCACCATTCAGCATAAATGTCCATTTACTCTGAAACAGAAACACATGCCTACATTCACTCGTTCCCACAAATAAAGTGTCAGTGCGTGATTTTGGCCTATATACACAAAGCTTTCCTACATGTAATGCATCTAAAGCTAATCTCCCTTGTGTTTTAATAGCAGTGTAAGCATAATCATTCTTGTAGGTTCTTTTCTCTAACCCTTTTTCTAATTTCTCTTTTAGTGCTTTTCTCCTGTCATCAGTATACCCAATAAAGCTCTTCTCCATAGGTGTTAGTAAGCAGGTTAAATTGTTACGATGCACATAAGCCATGCCAAAAGTCAGTGTAGGCTCAAAGAATCCTCTAATTAATACTATATCATGATCCTTAGATATCTTACTCAAATATCTAATTATGGGAACAAAGGAAAATACAACATCGTAGTTGGAATAAAAGTACTGTATATACTCCTGATTCTAGAATCTGGTTAGTAGCAAACTACAAGTTATACCATAAGTCTGAGGTAGACTATGATAAGTGACCCCCTCTTCCACAGAGGAAGGGATCTGCGTGCACACAAGACAATCCTTTGCTTCCATCGTTTCCCCATATTCACTCAATAACCGATAAAAGACGTTAGAAGACAGCTGTCCCTTTGCGTTAGTATAATCATGCAAATATTGCTCATCTCATTTAAACCTCTCTAAAGCTATTAGTGTAGTGGTTTCAGATACAGATGTAACATCAGCGTCTCGCATCTCATGAATAGACGTTCCCACAATCATTATTACAAACAATATAACACACACAATCGCCATTCCTACACTCAGATACCTACAATACCTAATGTTCTTAGTGTTATTATCTAATCCAGCCATGATCTGTAAAGAATCAGAAAGTAGAATTAACTCTTAATTAAGGTGCAACAATAAAAATCAAAAATTAAAAATATACTTCTTTCTCACGCTTCAGATTCATACAAAAAGACCCCTTTTTCTTCCTTTTTCAAAATCGGTTAGCAGCTAGTCATCTCCGGATTTCCAAATGTCATATTAGGTTATCAGTGTCACTTCCGGTAAAGTCAATAATTTTCAGTTTCACTTTCTTTTTTAGCTCAACAACTCAGTCTATTGATTTCTCTTCAGGTTGCATCAAAATACTGATTCGGAACTTCTCTGTCAAAGAAAAAGGACATAAACTTGTTTTGCCAGTCACTTGTTACGGCATGTGCCCACTCTGGTCCTGCGTATCTTCGACTTGCTACTCTCTTCCTTTTCAACTTTCGTTCTCCTGCTAATTCTCCATCACTTAGTTCGTCTTTCCTTGTAGTGTCTATTTCTTCCTCTACTTTCTGATTTATAATCAAGTTCTTTTTCTTGCCTATTTGAGATTCTGGCCAACGGTCTCCTTTTCTTGCTCCTTCTGTCAACAATCTCTTTAAGATCGGACTTTTCTCCTTCGCCTTAACTGTAGTGCCTTCTCTTGATGGACCTCCAACAGGTTCAGGAGGAGTCAGATCATTTTGGCTTTGACCTGTCTCAACTCTTCCCCCCTCAGGCTCTGGCACTTGGTCTCCTTGTGGTTCGTCACCAGTTGCCTCTGAGAAAACATCCCCTGTGCTGGGTTCTCCAGTGACTTTTGCCGAGTTAATTTCTTGCTCTGTCTTCTGAACTTCTGCAGCCTCGTCTCTCACTGGGGTGATCGATACGTCTTTCGCCAGTTCTGGATCTACTTCAGGCTCGACCTGTTCTGGTTCTGGTTCAGGAAGAACTATTTGCTTTTCTGCTGTTGGTGTCCTCAACAATACTTCTTCATGGTCCTGAGGACTCACCACTCTCTTGGTATGACTTGCATGTATCCAGTTAGGCAAACCTGCACATTTCACAGCTGTTGTAGTTGCCAACACCACTTGATATGGACCTCTTCAACGTGGCTCTAGGGAAATCTTTTGCACATGCTTTTTGATCACGACCCAATCTCCTGCTCTTAGGTTGTGACCTTGGTCATGGATAGGTGGCAGGGTAACGGCTTGTACCTGCTGAGAGAAAGATCGAACCACATCAGGTAGACCCTTGCAGTAGTCCAACAACATATCATCTATAATATTGACAAGAGCATTGGCTGGTATTGCTGGCAACCTCATTGCTCTACCCATGAGAATCTCATGTGGGGACAGTCCTGTTTTCCTGTTAGGTATATTTCTGATTGACATGAATACTAAAGGCAATGCATCTGGCCATTTCAGATTCGTAGCAGCACACATTTTGGTAATTCTTGATTTCAGAGTACCATTCATCTGCTCTACAAGCCCTGATGCTTCTGGACGACAGCTGCAGTGAAGCTTCTGTTCAATGTTCAATGCTGCACATAAGAGCTTAATCACTTCGTTATTGAAGTGCATTCCCCTATCTGATTCAAGAGAGATCGGGAATCCGAACTGTGGTATCAACTCTTTAAGTAACAACTTTGCAACTGTGAGTCTATCATTTCTACGTGTGGGGTATGCTTCAATCCAATGACTAAACGCACACACAATCACCAACACATACTTCAATCCACCACATGCAGGCATCTCAATGAAATCCAATTGCATTCTGCTGAATGGTCCGTCTGCTCTTCCAAAGTGGCTCAAATTCACAACTGTCCCTTTTCCCACGTTTAACTGCTGACACACACTTGTGACACACTGCTTCAGCTGCTTGCCTGAACTTTGGATTGAACCAAACAACCTTGAACAACCTAATCATGGCATCTCTTCCAATGTGTGCCTGACCATGGTAAAACCGAGCCATCTGAGTCAATAGACAATTCGGCAATACCATCTGGCCCTCTTCAGATACCCAAATCTCATCTGGTCTCTGTACACACTTCAGCTTCGCCCACAACCTTTTTCTTCCTTGTCTGCATTTTCTTGTAATTTTTTCAATTCTTCTAGGGTGTCAATTATTTTCAATACAAAACCTGCACAATTGGTCTCTTCTTCTGGCATCAATTCCCACTTATCTTTGAATGATATACACTTCAGGGCGCAAAACCTTGCGACCTGATCTGCATTCCCATTTTAAAGGGAATGTAATCTTGCATTTTCTGATGTGCACTGCATTTTACTACAGCAATTTCTTCAGGTAACTGAATTGCATACAGTAATTATGTTATCCTGTCGCCATTTCATACTGGTGTTCCACTGGAGATCATAAAACCTTGCTGCGACCAGATCAAAATCATGAACAGTTCCAAATTCGTATTGACTATCAGTGTATATTGTCACTCGCAGCCTGGTAGAAGCATAACAAGCTCTAGTAAGAGCCACCAGTTCTGCTACTTGCGCAGAATACACACTGGGAAGCCATGATGCTTCTAGAGTTCCTGTAATGTTACATACAGCATAACCTGCTCTCAAGGTACCTGTCCCATCTCTGAGATATGAGCCATCAACAAAGACAATTTGATCATTTTCTTCTAACCAAGTATCTCTAATATCAGGCCTCGGCTTTGTACATAGTTTGGTCACCTCAAGACAATCATGCTCTATATCCTCCTCCTTTTCAATTTCAACAGTATCATTTGGCAATAATGTTGCTGGATTTAACACTGTGCAACTTTTCAAAGTTATATTTGGAGCTCCCAAAATGCTCGTCTCATACCTTGTTAGTCTGGCCACCGTCAAATGCTGGGTTTTCGTCCTTGTCAGTAAAATCTCAACAGAATGTGGTACCATTACCGTCACTGGGTATCCCATGACCACCCCTTCACATTGGGAAAGACTTTGACCAACTGCGGCTACTGCTCGCAGACAACCTGGTAAAGCTGCTGAAACCAGGTTCAAGGTAGCTGAAAAATAAGCTACTGGGCGATAAGCACCTCCATGGACCTGTGTCAAAACAGATAAAGAACAAGCATCACGTTCATGACAAAATAATGTGAAAGACTTTGTGTAATCAGGCATTGCCAATGCTGGATGGAGCTCTGCACAAACTCTCTCTCAACTCAGTGAATGTCCTCATCTGGTCCTCATCTAGGATAATGGGATCTGTAACTCTTTTGTGGGCTAACTGCTGTAGGGGTTTGGCTATCTCAGCAAGATTTGGGATCCACTCTCTACAGTACCCTGCCATTCCCAGAAACATGCGTACATCCTTCTGGGAAGTCAGGGGATTTCTCGGCAAAATCATTGTTATCCTCTCTCAGGAAATTCTTCTCAGTCCTTTCTCAATTTGATGTCCCAAATATTTAACAGATTTCTGACAATACTGTAATTTCACAGGTGAAACCTTGTGTCCAAACTCTCCCAAATGAGTCAACAGGGCAATTGAGTCATGCTTACACTCGTCCCTGGTTTTGGATGCAATCAATAGATCATCAATGTGCTGTACCAGAGTTGATTGACAAGGTAATTCCAACGACTCCAAATTCTTCTTCAGAATCTGATTGAACAGGGATGTTGACTCCGTGTACCCTTGTGGAAGCCTACCCCAGCTATAGACTTTATCTAGGAATATGAAACTGAAAAGAAACTGACTATCCTCGTGAAGTGGTACTGAAAAGAAAGCTTGTGACAAGTCAACCACTGTGAACCACTCTGCCTCGCATGGAATCTAAAACAGTATCACTGCTGGATTGGGTCAATCGGACATCACTTCACCACCATGTCATTCACTTTTCACAAGTCCTGCAGAATTCATACTTTTCCACATGGCTTTTTCAGTCCCATTATTGGTGAATTACATGGGCTGCTCAACACTTCCTTTAGAACTCCTTGTTTTAGAAAATCTCCAATTATCTGCTCCACTTTCATCATCACATCTTGCGCCATGTTATACTGTGGAAGTTTTGGGAATTCAACATTTGGCTTCAAAGTGATTTTAATAGGTTCCACTCCTTTGATCAATCCCACTTCCTTTCCTGTCAAGTCCCAAACTTTCTCCTTTACGGTTTCCTGTAATTCTGCATGCAACTCCTTTATAGTGAACATCGGGAAAATCAATCAATGGGTATTCTTCATAAGCATATTGAATACCATGGCTGACACCTGTTCCTCCTCATCATCACTATTTGTTTGGACTTCTATTCCTGCAACTGTACATTTTATAGAGCACTTGGTCTTGCGCAACAAATCTCTGCCTAGCAAGGACACGGGACTTGAATCACACACCACGAATGTATGCAGCCCAAAATAATTTTCAATTTTGACTTGCACTGGTTCTGTAATAGGATTTGTTAACTGTCTATTCTCCACTCCCACAACCTGAATTGTCCTGCCGGAAAGAGGTCAATTCGGTACTTTCACACTCCTCACTGGGGAGCGTGTGGTTCCGGTATCAACTAAGAAAGAGACCTTGTGTCCCATTACCTTTCCTTTCACAAAAGGCCCTCTCTGATATACCTCTAAGGACGCAGCAAGAATACAGACTCGCTCATCAGAACTGTCACTCATCCATCCATTGTTTATTTCATCCTCACTGTGAAATTGGAACTGGTGTACTGTATTGTTACTATTGTCCTGTCTTTGACCTGTGACCTGTTGAGTAAGCATAACTTGTTACTGTTCCATCGGTGCTTGGGGTATGTGCATTTGCTGTCTAGGCACCATAGAAACCTGCTGTTGTACTGGTGATAAAGGAGTAAATTGTGCTTGAGGCACCTGCAACTGTTGTACAGGCAAGAAATTCTGACCTCGATTTTGAGCATTTGGAACTATGCCCCTCATTTTTGGGATCTTTACAGTTCGAACTGCACCAACATCACCTTCCTGAACCATTCCTTCCTGCACCATCAATGGGCACTCCCGTTTCCAGTGTCCCACGTTTCCACACAAATTACATGGCAACATCTTTTTCATGCCCTGTATGTCATTCTGAACAACCAGTGTGCCTAAATCCAGACCGGGCATCATATCCAGTCCACGTCCTCTACTCCTCAATTGAGGTTGAAACATGACAGCTCTCTGTTGCGGTGGCATTGGCAGCACTAAAGCTCCTTGTACTCCTGGTCGGGCTGCCTTAATCTGCATCACCATCGCTTTCGCTTTCTCTTTCAATTTATTTTGTTTCAATTCAATCTCATCACTACAATATTTAGCATACTGCAGCACCTCATCAATCGGCTTTGCCTGCCAGCAAATCAAATGATTCTTAATCATCTGCCCTACTTCTGGTCTCAACCCTTCAACAAATCTGAACATGAAATGCAACATGTCCTTTGGTTCAACCGCTTCCTTGCCACTATACTCCTTAAAAGCCTTCAGTAACCTTTATTAGTAGGTATGTATTGACTCTTTCGACTCCTGGACTGCCCTATCAATCCACTGCTAATCAATGTTCTTAGGAGAAATCCTAGTCTTCAGGATCTCAATCACCTTATAATAATTCTTCATTATCTCAGGTGACTGTGCGCCTGTAACCTTATCTCTCTTGGGTTCACCCGTTGGCCAGTCTACTGCCCTCTTACACTCGACCCATAATTCGGCTGGAACAACTATCTCCAATAGAGTGTTCAAGTCTTCCCACAGACATTTAGAGAGCTTCACAAACCTCTCAGTCAGCTGATACCATTCAACTGGCTTTTCTCTCAACTTGGGATAATCATTCATAAAAGACAATATGTCACTTCTGTGCCATGGGACATGAACAAATTGACCCCCTGGAATTTCTCTCATCTGAAGCATTTTGACTGATTCCCCTTTCTCGGCTCCCTCTGCTCCTTCTTGGGAATCTCATTTTCATTTCTCCTTTTTCTTTGTCCATCTCCCTTACCACTTCTCTAACGCTCCCTAAATCTGTGCACTCTACAGTAAGTCCTTTAAGTGTGCTTTCATTCCAGCTGATCTCATGTGTTCAAAATCCTTTGTCTCAAAATCTAATCTGTAACTCCGCCTTAAATGCTTCATTGTTTTAAGATCAATGTCATGCTTTTCTGTCAATTCCGCTAACCTCTGGTGTATTGTGATGCTTGGGCATAAATACCTCAGCTCTTCTTTAGTACAGGATTCTAACCTATTCAGTCCCATTTTTCCCTCGACTAACTCATTTGCCTCAATACTCAATCCCACTCGGTTTAGCTGATCTTCCCCTTTCGATGCATTCTGAGGAGTATTTAGACTATCCAACCAGTTATTCAACTGTTGAGATGTTAACCCTTCTAATGAAATATTATTTGCATTCGGGACTGGCAGCTGCTGCGCCACTGTGCCCGAAGCTTGAGGTGTCAGGAATCTCAAGCTCTGACTTACATTTGAGACATTTACCACATCTGGCAACGCCACAAGAGGACTAAAACCCATAGAAGGTCTAGGTTCACTAAAACCCTGTCCTGTAGATGATGGCAATTGTGTTGAATCTCCTGCTCCCCTTCTCACAAGACTCTGTGACATGTCAGTTTGTTCTCCTGTTTCCGTTTTCTTCTGTGCATATAAAGGTACCTCTGGACCAACAGTAATTGGTAATGATATTGCATCTGGAGCTACCCTTGCACCTGCACCTTGTGCGAGTGGTACCCTCATTGTCTGATTCATAACTGGTGTAAAATCAACCAAAGTTCCTGTCATCGGGGTAAAGTTTGACATACAGTGCTGAGGGTAACAACACTGGTGTTGGGTCTGTTTGAATCAACATTGACTTCGGAAGCACCTGCTCCCTGGGCATCATGATATTTGAAACAGTCTCAAGGACTGGTACATCTGGATAAATCCTCTGTATTGAAGGTGGGTGCATATGCGCCTGAGCTACAGTACCTGCAACAGGTGTACTTTGTACTACCCCTGGTAACCGTCCTCCTTCTGCTTGTATAGATCCTGCAACTCCCTGAGATGTTCCTGGGGTAGCAGGACGGGCTGTAGCATTAGTTCCCGGACCCCCAGCATAGATTATCATAGGTGGAGGCCTATCTCTTAGCAACTGCGTAATGAGATCCTCAACATCAGAATCATCATCATCTACATAAGACTTTTTCCTTTTCTTCTTTCCCTCGCTTTCCACTTCCTTGGCACTATCCCCTTTTCCTGGCGCATCACCCTCTGTAATTGCTGGAAACATTTTAATCTCTTTCATGGTCGCCATTCTCCATCATTTTTGCTCCCAATCCCATCTAGCTTCCGCTAGTGACTTTGCTACTTACTTCATCCTTCTATTTGACTTGAGCTCTTGCTCCTGTCTGGCCACTAGCTCCCAAACTGCTAAAGCCTCAAACTGTGCTGGTCTCGGCAATGACTTCATGTCACATAATGATAATTGCTACTGATCCAAAATTCTCAAATTAAACATCCCATGTTCCGGACAAGCCAATGTCCCTTGATTCTTAGTCAATTTACTCCATTGCTTTAACCAAAGACACAGAGCTATACCTTTCTCTGTCATCAAAAGATAAGCCGGAGAATCCTCCGGGGGGGTCCGCTCCCCCACTGATGCCTTAATGTAAGAATCACCTTTCATTGCACTCTTTACTGCCTTGAAAAACATAATTTTGCCTGTTTTTGTGTACTATTAATTCAATAAATGAAATGACTTTTACTCCTGAGATTCCCTACAACCGTTTACTTGACCAATTGCCTCTTACGGATGGCTGCCAATCCGGTTGCGGCTCTTCTCACTAACCGACCTATCCCAGCATGGTACACACTGACGTCACACTGACACACAGTGGCTGACAAAGTCTTGCGGCTTGTCTTCCTCACCTTGATTTCACTCAAATAATGCAATTTTTGTGAGCACCTTTACCAAAATAATAATTAAACAAACCTGTTGGTTTACTACAGGAAGGGGCACAATCGCTTCAGGGACCTTACGGATTTTCACTAATGGCTCTTTCTAGCTCTTTAGCTATTCCTCTTTCTCAGTCCCCCACATTTGCAAGCAAAATTCGACCCACGAACTCCACTCTCAACTGATCAATGGTTCTGTCCTGGTGCACACAGGACTCGCCAAATCTCAGTCGAAGCTTCTTTTACTCAACTGCCACGCACACTGACTTGTTGACCACGCCCGATAAACCTACTAAACCAGACAGATTACAACATATAACCAAGTATCTGCTACCACTCCTACTTAGACCACACAGGGTCCGTACATCACAAACAACCATGTGGATAATTTTGAGCACAAAGCACCACACACATATTCGAAGTTCGACGACTTCCCTACTCTCACACTGTGGAGTACGCACACTCCTACTAACCCTTAACTGGAGTACGCACACTCCCTACTTTTACCTCACATACATCACAATGCATGAAGCCTTCTTTTTAGATCAAGCTTACCATACAGCACAGCTATCTGGTTGCAAAACACTGATTGTAGGCTTACCAAGAACTTACATCCCTCCAATTGCTTAACATTGGTTGGCTTTAATGGTACTCTCGCTTGTTTCGTATTCAGTGGCTTTCAAGTCCAACTTGAGTTTGCCCATTTCCTGGAATATAGCTTCTTGCCATCTTTTTAACCGATTACTTGTGTCCTTCCACTGTTCACTTTTTTGGAACTACCTTTTTCTTAGTGAAACTCTCAGAGTGCATGTATTTTACAGCTTTCTCCCTCTTGTGTTTCTCTTCCTCCTTTCCCCACCGAATAAATACCCATATGCTCTGTCTGCTCTCTCTCATGGCTGCTCTTTCTATCTCCTGTGCCCATCTTCACTGGGCTCCTCTCTGTCTGTCTTCCTCTTGTACTTCTCAACACCATCTTTCTAAATTCCTGTAGTCCTAAACTTAGACGTTTTGTCTAAGTTTAGACCAAACATCTAAGTTTACCTTTCTGAATCAGGCCCAGCATTTCCAGAACCCTTAGAGGAAAGAGAATGGAAAACAGCATTCCTAACTCCACTTAAACTGAGAAAGTTATACCTTAGGAGTCTATTCCAGTCCAAGGTGTGAAACTGTGAAGACCAACATCCTCCATATGCTTTAGTCTTCTATGGAGGTGAAGAGGTTATGGCTTGAAGCATGAGCGAGACTGCACCCTATCACAGTAAAATACCCATGCTTTGGATTAAACAATGACTATCAGGATGGTCCCTAAACCAAAGAAAGTACAATGAGTCAGAAGTTTGTTGGTGCCTTTATTGGGCTATACATAGCTATTCTTTAGGTAAGATCGGGGGGCCCTTGGTGAAAGACAGATAGAATGGCAAACAGCAGCGGAAGGGCAGTGGGGCACCTCAACAACTGAGGAACAACTGACCAAAGACTTAGAAGAATGGGCAGCAGTGATACAAGAGCTATCCAACTCACTAAATACTAGACCCTCCTAAGACTATCCCATTTTTCACTTTATAAATTTGTGTTTTCATATTGTAAATCTACAAATAACACCTAAGTCTATACTATTAAGCTCCATCTGTATGGAAGAAAAAAGGGAGAGGGGAATCAGAATGGTAGAATATAAACAGATAAGGACAATGGAATGATTTAAGGAAAATGTTGAGAACCCTGGAGAATGGGACCCGGAGGGATCCGCTGTGCACTACCTAAGGAGTAATGAAGACCGAACACTGGTGAGACAAACACTAAGGGCCTGATTTAGAGTTTGACAGATGGGTTACTCCATCACAAATGTGACAGATATCTTGTCCTCCATATTACAATCTCCATTGGCTATTATGGGATCGTAATACAGTGGATTTGATATCCGTCATGTTTGTGACAGAGTAACCCCCTCCACGAAAACCCTAAAGCAGTCCCCAAGGGTCTCACTTAAAAATTTGGGGGACAGGGTTCTCTGTAGCAAATATGAATGATTACCCTGTCCTCCAAAATCTCAGGCCACCCACCTCAATTATTCATAGGCTGACAGTAAGGTTCCCGTTGTCAGAGTCCTATTGATTTCATTAACAAAAAGCTGTTTTCAACAGCCCTGTGTATCAGGGGGCATTGGAGGAAGGTCATCACAATGCACTTCCTATTTTGTGGCTGTAACTGTGAGACAAAACCTGGTGGCGAGAGACAGAAAAAAATAAATAATGGTCCCCACCTCCTTGGAGGAAACTACCAAGGTGTAGGGTTCATTAGATTTTCTTTGTTATTCAAAAAACAAACTCTCACTTTGAGGGGGGGGAAGTTGTTTTTGAAAATAAATGTTCAAGTATTGTGCATAGGTGTGATAACCGACGGTGGCCATCAACCAAACGTTTTGTAACTTCAAGGAGACCTCCAGTACAGCAGTCACCTTCAAGGCACAAAGAAGTGGTCATCTCTAAATCTGATGGACAGTGTCCATCAGGATGGGGAGGTAATGTCCTGTGCCATCCTGTTGGAGTACCATCTGTCAAACTTAAAATCAGCTGCTAAATTTCAAAATTACTCTGAATGCAAGTTATAAACACCGTGTGGCTGGGTGATTCAGTTCTATGATCACTATTCTTGACCTCGCTGACTGCTACTGTTAAAGTGAATGTTTTTTGTTACTGCAGAAATGTTCTGAATATTGTCTAAATACGAAAAAATTAAAAAGATGAAAAAGGATTGGATCATACATGCTTAGGCTTAGGATGCACCCTTTTTACCTATGGATTCTGAACAGGGCCTCCCTAACGCTTTGGGCTTCCATATACCTACTGTTCAGGCTGCAGTTTTTCACAGGCCTACCTCTCTGACGTTCAGTCACTACAGTGACACCTATCTTCCGGCAGTACTGTACAGAAACCTGGTACTTCACCTGTGACTGTAATCACAAAGCTTACCTTCCAACCAGCCCTTCTACCGAAAGGCCCAGAGGAGCGGGTGGTTGAATCATTTTGGGCCATGAAAATAGTAGCATAGAGAGGGTTGTAGGATGTTCTTAGGTCTGTGGACTCCACAGGCATCTTACCAGGGTCCGGAAGTGCTTTACATCTTACTGGTATCATAGTCACGCTGCAGGCATCATTTTCAGATACAAAAATAGTCAGCGTCACTCAACATGCTGCAGTGATGCCACAGACAAGTGCTTATCAGGCTAATGTCACCGAATTCAATGCCTGTTAATGCACATACACTCAGCCCAAAACCACCCCAAAATAAAAGGCATCCCCTGGAAACAAACAGCATGGAACCTGCAAACAGGTCAAACCCAGCCAGTACTAAATACAATGACATATACAAAAGTCTTATGCACATATTTCTTGGATGTATTTTATATACTGTAACTCTGTTTGGCAATATCACAAAGGGTGCAGAGAAGCATTGTAAGAAAGGATATGCAAACACATCTTCTCTATTTGTTCTAGCATCTCTAATTCACCTCAGAAGAGAACTGAAGATTCTTGGCTTTTTTAAGCTTAGGCACATACCTAAAGGACATTTCTGAGAACTATAAACCTGGATCACTGTAAAAAGTATTTAAAATTCCTTTCATGAGCAATAGCTGCAGTAGAGATGTGATGAGCTTTTGTGTTTGTCATTCTAAAATTCTTCCTCTCTAGACTTTGAAGTGCTAAAAAGACACAAGTTTATTTGCCAGGTCACTCAGCTAGAGAACACTCAAGATGATAGGAGAGTAATAAACCCACCTATATTATAAACCTACTTAAGAGGCCGCCAGGCTTGTTAGAAGCAGATAATGTATTGCCTTAAAGGAAATGTTTATACACAGAGCTCTCACTTTCAGAAATACTGGATACAACACTCTGGGAGGAGGAATCACTGTTTTGCTCAGCAGGATGAAGAGTGCAAGTATATGTGTGTCCTATTCACATCTATGGGGTCTGAGTGGGCCAGAACCAGACATTCATGCAGTGTCCATTTTCCTATAGATTCCAGTTGCGGCTGGTGACGGTGCAAAGTGGCGGGGCGGGGGGAACAAAAATTATATATATATTTTTTTTAAAGTACCTTCTCTGCACCGCTGTGCCTCTGCTCTCTGCCATGCTGCAGGCACAGGCTCCCAGCTTGCCCTGCGGCCAATCATGACGCTGCTCAAAGCTGCATTATGATTGGCTGGAGCACCCAGACAGGGCTCTCCAATGCAGCCTGGCCTTGCTCTCTCCAACCCGGCAACACAGTGTAGGGTTGGAGAGAGCCCTGTGCGCATGTGTGTTTGGCCTGCCCGAGACCGTCGGCCAAACATACATGGGCACTGAGGGGAGTGCTCTTTGCACTCCACTCAGTGCTCATCACTCCCATGGCCCGCCAAATCTGTGTGACACTACTCTGGCATACTTCAACACAATGAGAAGGACCGAATTGACGGTTGATGTGAGCCCAGTAGGCTTCGTGGCAGTTTTGACCCAAGAAAGTGAGCCAGGCCCGTTGGCTCCCCTAGCCTATGCCAGTAAGGCCTTAACACCAACCGAGCAACGCTACTCCCAGACCAAGAGTGAGGCCCTGGCAATCAAGTGGGCGTGCGTATCTCCAGAAGAGACCTTTCTGGATGGTCATGGACCATCAACCTCTTGTCCCCCTGTTCAAGGGGAGCGCACCACATCCACCTTCATGGATCGAAAGATGGGCAATTCAGCTGCAACATTATTGCATCGAGGTAGTGTACCAACTGGGGGCCAAGAACCCCGCGGACTTCCTGTCTAGACACCCTCCGTTGCAGACTTAAGTCCCCAGTCAAGACTTAGCAGACACTGATGCACGCGCTCACTCAGGGGAGTTGTCCCAAAACACTTAACACAAAGGAGATCTCAGAAGCTATCCTGGAAGATGAGGTGTTGCTGCATGTGAAGCAAGTGCTAGAAGGTGGCTCATGGCACCACTTTCTCCGGAATACGGACAACTGGACCACAGCTGAGCGGGAGCGCTTAACAAAACTATGGAGAGCCCGGAATGAGTTAAGCTCTACATCTGATGGTCTTCTTTTCCGGGGACACTGGTTAGTAATACCACGGCAACTACAGAATCGCGTGATCCTACTAGCACATGGAGGGCATCAAGGAATGATGAAAATGAAAGCACGCATGAGAGAAAAAGTGTGGTTCCCTGGACTTGAAGAAGGAGTGGACCAATGCGTGCGACAATGCCCAGCCTGTCAGCTAACAGCTACTCCGGAAGTACCGGCTCCAATCTTGACAGAAGAAGCCTGCACGAAACCCTGGGCGCAAGTCAGCCTAGATTTGGGAAGATTTCCGGACGCCAGGACCACCCAGGCGCTCATAGATGGGTACTCTAAATATCCAATTATGGAGGTCATTGCGTCCACTGCTTTCACACATGTGGGCCCAGTTCATGAAATAATTTTTGCCAAGTTTGGTGTCCCGGAGGAGATCAAAACTGACTATGGACCCCCATTCCAAGGGAATGAGTTTCAGGACATGATGAGGCATTTGGGCATCAGGCACAGAAGAATCACGGCACTATAGCCTCAAGCCAACGGAGAGGTCGAGCGGTTCATGCACATGCTTAACAAGGCCCTTAGAATCACCGTATTAGAAACCATTGACCCGGAACTCAGCCTTCATCGATTCTTACGAGAATACAGAGGAACCCTTTACTGTACAACTGGCCAGACTCCTTGGTCACTGATGCTTGCCGGACAGAGGCGAGATACCATGTTCCACAGCCCCCAGGTGGGAACCCACCCCCTATCACCCAAAGCAGACACAAGCCAGGAGGAAAGAAGTCAGTGAGAAGATGAGCAGAAGAAGGCCTGCCAGGGTAAAAGACATTCGCATCGGCGACCAGGTGATCATCAAAGATCGGAACCTGGATGGAAATTCCACACACCCAATGAACCAGGAGTATGGACAGTGACTGGGGTGTCCGGGACCATGGTGACAGCAGAGAAAGGGAGTGATCGGGAGACACGGAACGTCTCGTGGTTTAAGAAAGCAACATTTGTGGAAAGTACAGGAATCAGGAAGCAGAGGATCAATTCCCCGACTAGTCGGCCACGGAGAGTCCTGAACAGGGTCGTGAGAGTGAATTGCCAACGGCGGCTGGACCAGGATGTTTGAGGCAACCAGTGAGCGCCACCCCGGCGACTCAGTGCAATGAGGCCAGATCCCAGACGGGGAGGTACAGTTTGAGACCCAATCCCCCACCCAGCCAAAAGCCGAAGGACTTCGTATGCGTACTAACTCTTGATCCAGTTGGGGAGGGATGTAGTGTCCTGTGACGGTCTAGTTGTTCAGAGACCGGTTACCATGGACACTGACCTGGAAGGGGAGGACAGGTTCCGGGGGAGTGGGAAGTTTATAAATAATAAAGCAGAGCACAGGAGTTTTAGTTTTTCCCTGCGACTCCAGTTACAAACCAGCGTATTGTGTGTGCGTCTGATTTCCCACGTCACGCAGGGCCGTGAAAGCGCAACAGAACACCATCGTTCATCTCAATCACTGTCATTCAAAATATGGTTCAGATTGTTTTTTCTATTTTTGTCACTACTCCCTTTGTCGACATGCTTTGAAGCATCCAGCAGGAGGGATTCAACGCAATGGAGCCGGAACCAGTGTTCTCGAGCGCCGTGGACAGAACACAACCTGTTGTGAGGAGAGTGTAAATTTACTGTCTGAGTGTCTTGGCTGCCGCATCAGAATACGGCCTACCTGCATGTGGCGCAGGCAACACAAGACCAGACAGAGATCTGTGAGGCACTCTCAGGGTTCCATGGGTGACTGATGGAACAGCCTTGCCCTACGACTTTTATTAGACGCTGTGCGATGCGCATGGGGGAGACCAAACAGACACACATCTGCGGGGGTTTCTCCCGTTCTCCCCCTTGTCATTTAGTATAGTCAACATTACATTCTTCCTCACCTTAGACTGCAACACAAACATTTAAGGTCCATCCGATCAACTAGCTCAATACTCAGACATATAGTATCAAGAGATCAAACACACATATTGGTCAAACCAGGCAGTATCTGAGTCGAACAGACGGTGCTGGACTCTGCCGGAGGGGATACCTTGTGCATCAGTCACTGCTGTCACTGGGCTCATGATGGCTATCCGTGGGCGTGTGTGGGGTGGCAGGGGTTACTGGGGGCCTTGTGAGGAGATCAAAAGGTAGGTTACTCCTTTGGTCAGTTTGTCCCAGATCAGTATTAGCCTCGGGTGGTCTTGTAGTTGTGGTTGCAGGTGCCTCGTCTGCACAGCTGTGTGTCGACCCCTCGGCGTTAGGGACTTCAGTGTTTGCCTCCTAGTCAGCCTGGACTGGCTTAAAGAAAGAGATGTTGTGAGGGATTTCTTCATCACTACACCCTGCTGTGATCATGGTGTCCTGGTACTGTGTTATGACCCATGAGGGAAGTTCAAACAAGACAGAGGGTCGACTGCTGGCCTCCACGGCAGACACTTGCTTTGTGGTTGGTGTTTCTTGTTCTCTGCAAGTCACAGCACCATTGATGGGTGGTGATGTCTACTTTGGGTAGTGGGGGATGGTGTTAGTAATTACAACATGGTGACATGCCCTGGGGTTTGTCTGGTGGTAGAATACAGTGCTTGGCAAGATTCTTGAGGGAACGCATAGACTGCCCATTCCAATAGCTATTGGTTCGCAGGTGCGATGCTAATGACTTTGGTAAGGGTATACATGAAGTGTTCAGCCTCACCAGTGACTTGAGGCCACCTGAGAGTTGCTTTCTTGTACAGGACACCCCAAGAGTGTAGGTATGCTGCTAATTCCTGGGTTTGGAAAGGTGGACCATTGTCTGTGTCCATTGTCACAGAAGCCTGTGTGTGGCCATCATCTTCTCAAGCTTTGGGGTCACCTCAGTGGCTGCAAGAGGTGTTACCAGCTCCACTTCAGGTACTTCATAAATCATCGATCAAGACGAGGGTGTACTGCCCATCAGGAAGGCACCCAAACTGCAGGCTGGCACACACCCACAACTGCTGGGGGCCTCACCCCGTGATTACTGGGAAGGTGCTTTAGGTCGGCCAATGACATGACACCATTGACAGGACAACACAGTGACTTTAACCGTTTCATCCATTCACAGGAACCATACTTTGGCCCGGAGGCAATTCTCTGTTTTCAGCATGCCTTGGTGACCATTGTGAGCTAGCTGGACTGCTTGCACATCAAGGCTTGGTGATATTACCAAATGGTGCCCTCTTAGAAGGCACCCACTGACATCAGTCACAAGCACGTGGGGCACGAGGTAGAGTGATTCAAAAGTCCTCTTTACTTCAGGGGTTCTGTAGGTTTGATGTGCATTGAGAGTTTCCAATTTCCAGACTGGACTGCCACCAGAGCTAGTTGGAGATATTTATTCTGTTCAGTTACACTGCAGATGATTTCTAGGGATAGAGGTAGTGGTCTGGATCTTTGTGCCACATACTTCACATACTCCTCGGTATATTCCACTTCCTCTGTCTCCTTCTGTGTGACCTCGCATGGGTGGCAGGAAAGGTAGTCAGCAGGGTTGTTAACACCCAACCAATATTCCACCTCACAGTTGTACTCTTGCAACTGAAGCATCCGCTTCTTGATACAAGGTTGTGGTTTGGGTGTAGAGTCTTGAAATAGGGGTATGAGTGGCCTATAACCTGTTGTCACCTCAAAGGGGTTCCTGTAGATATACAGATGGAAGTGCCTCCATGCCCAGTGAATGGTGGTAGCCTCTCTCTCTGCCTGCAAGCAACTCTTGGCAGTGAGTAATTGACCAGCATATGCTACAGGTGCCTAGTCGTCTTGAGCCTGTCACTGCACAAGGATGACACCGAGCCCTTTGGGGCTTGTGTCTACTGCAATGGGGGTTTGTGTTGGATGGGACAAAGTAGGCCAGCATGGTGTCTTCTGGCAGAGCTTTTTTGGTTGCCTGGAAGGTTTTTTCTTGGACTTTACCCCAGGTCCATGGGACTTCAGATTTTGTGAGGTCTCAGAGGGGCCGGTGGGTGAGGCCAGTCAGGGCTGGTACGAATCCTCCACAATAGTTCACCTTCCCTAGAAAGCTCTGCACCTCAGATACATTGGTCTGTGGAGGAGGCTACACTGGTCACCGACAAGGTGTATCCAAAGAAGCTGATCTGTTGTTTCATGAACTCACACTTTTCTCAGTGGCGCATGAGCCCTGAGTTCCGAATTTGTTGTAGAACTCTCCGAGGATACTCATGATGCTCTCTCAATAATCTGGCAAATATGAGAACGCCATCGCTAACTTTGATGATGCCGAGCAGTCTGGCCAGTAGTTCATAGATGGTATTCTGCAATACTTCTGTGGTGCTGGATACCCCAAAATTAAAACAGCAGTATCTCTTGAGTCCCATGTGTCATGTGTGTAGAGAATGTAGTTATATAACTTGAGTCCAGGTGTGGGGGCAGTTGGTGGTACTCCGACCGCAGGTCCACCTTGGAGAACCACTGGGCTTGTTGAGCTCCCCAATGAGATCATCGATGGCTGGTGTTTTCCCTTGATTGCAATGATCAGGAGCCACATGTCTACGCAGATGCGGACCTCTCTAGGCTGTTTTTGCTTCTTCACCACTGGTGTTTTTACTGCTCGTTACTGTTTTTTTTTATTGTGTTAGTCACTCCTGCTGCCATCCTTTGTCCATGTTCAGCGGCCTTGGCAGCAGAGTAAGCCTTTTTACTGCTGCTTCCCCCTATCTTTCTGCCATTCCCGTCGCCTTACCTGCCTTTTGCCTCTCCTCGATTTTCTTGCTGCCATCTCGGTCCGCTTCCGGAAAGCCGAAGGAAGCCATTTTTACTCTTCCTGACTATGTACGTTGCTTGATGCCATTTTGAAGGTTAGCAGTCTAGCTGCTGTACTCCTCCTGCATTTCGTCCCCATATAAGGGGTGCGATGCTGCTGACGTGCAGCGGGTGCTCCTAAGGCAAGCGTGTCTGCGCCCGGCCGCACCCCGCCAGGCCCAGGGGCCGGTACCCCTGCTCCTATCAGGAGGAATAGGGTCTTCTACCATCCCAATCACCTCCATTCGTTTAGGCTGCGCCCCTCAGAAGGATGTTACTGTTGCTTAGACCCTATTGATGCTAAGTGGCTCTGTTCTACTTGGCACTGGTCTCCTAGCCTGAATTGATGACAAGCCCCGCACCACTGAAAGGTCCAACCAGTGCCCTCCTCTTGGCCAACTGCCGTTCCTTGGCTGCTAATATTCTTGATATTCATCTTCTACTGAGTGATCTTACACCTGCTGCCTTATTTCTTACTGAGATGTGGCTCCATGAGGGGTGATCCCCAGATGTAGCTCTGGCTCTACCACAAGGCTACTCAATAATTAGGTTGGACAGAACCACCTCAAAACGGGGAGGAATTGACATCATCATTAGGGAATCAGTAAAGGTCATTTCCCGGCCCCTTCAGCTACCTGATTGAGAAAGTATGTTTTTCTCTATCTCGCTAAATCCCCAATACACTTTCTCAGGAATTCTATTGTATCGCCCTCCTGGTTCCTTACAAAAAAATTTACAATCATTTTCTAATCAGGTCGCTGAATTAATATGCAAAAAATCTAACTTCACAATCCTTGGTGACTTTAATATTCACAATGAAAATCAAGACGATGCGGCCGCTAAAATTCTTCTGACTGATATGGCTGCTTTGGCTCTAACACAACTGGTCAGAGGTCCCACACATGTCAAAGGTCACACCATTGATCTAGTTTTCAGTAATAAAGCTGGCCTAACTACCTTGCCCCCTATTCCTTTGGCCTGGCCAGGTCACCCCTTAATCTCCCTTAATCTGGCCATCCCCGCCACAGGTAGATCCTCCCAAATTATAACCCAATTCTAGAGGTGTTGGCACAAGCTTAAAGCTAGTGACTTGATCAGCACTTTGGAAAGTCTGAAACCCGCCTTACTGGAGAATAAGGCTTGTCCCTTAGACTCATTTAACGTTGGATTATTAAATGCTTAGACACTTTTCTTCCTTACACAACTAAGTCTGGGGGTCATCTGAAAAAAGTCGCCCCCTGGTTCTCCTCCCATCTTCTTCAACTTAAGAGGGAATGCAGACTCCTGGAAAGAAGATGGAGAAAATCCTACGATATTTCTCTGAAAGAAGAATATAGGAAAGCCATTAGATTTTTTCATGCTGAAATTAAATCATCTCTGTGTACATACTATGCTATTAAAATAGAACAGAGCCCTAACTCTCCTAAAGAGATTTTTCAACTACTCAGAGAAATTGCCCAACCCCACTCTCACAGCGAACTTGTTGAAGCCTCCCAAGAGCACAGTAACCATCTGGCATGATTTTTCCAGCAAAGAAATTCAGATATTTATTCGGCCTTCCCAATTGGTACCTTTTGTTCCCAAAACCTTGGAGAGGAATGTATAGACTTTTCTACTGTGCTTTCACAATTTTCGCTTCTGTCCTTAGATTTTGTTTCTAAACTGCTTTCTAACCTTAAGTCTGGCTCCCCGCTCGATCCTGCTCCCCCTTCAATATTAGCCCTAGGATCTCCTGTCATAGCCCCAGTCTTGACCGACCTGCCGAACTCTTCGCTGTCAAGTAGCACTATCCCAGACCAGTGGAGACATGCTATAGTTAAACCCCTGCTAAAAAAACTAATCTTGACCCAACCGTGCTCAATGATTATAGGCCCATCTCCTTGCTGCCTGCGCTATCTAAAATAATTGAGAAACACGTTAACGTGCAACTCTCAAATTTCCTTGAAGACAACAATATTCTTCATCCCTCTCAGATGGGCTTTAGACCTCTACTCAGTACAGAATCGGCTTTGATTGCAGTTACGGAAAAGGTAAGGAAGCGTCTTGATCAGGGATCCGTGTCTGCTATTATCCTTCTCAATCTTAGCGCAGCTTTCGATACAGTCAATCACAACATGTTACTTCTAAGAATGAGGGAGATTGGAGTTACAGGCAGCGCTCTAAGCTCCTTTTTAGAGGAGAGATCATTTCAGGTGCTAGATCGGTCATTTTTCTCTAGCTGCTTCAATAGCAGCTGTGGACTGCCACAGGGCTCGTCTCCTAGCCCCACGTTATTTAATATCTATATGTCTCCCCTAGCAAAGATAGTGGAGCCATATGGTCTTTAATTAGTGTCATATGCAGACAACACCCAGTTGGTGGTCTCATTTTCTACTAATCCCAGTTCTTATGATTCGTTACATTACCTCCTGCCTACGGGCAGTGTCGAAATGGATCTCCGCATGTAAACTTAAGCTAAATGGAGACAAGACTGAGGTAATGATTCTAGGACATTGCTCTCGGCAATATATCAAGAGCCTAGGCGTTTGGCTCGAACCATGGATCATCAAGATTTATCATCCAGGAGCTCATTATTTCTTGTTTAGATTATGGTAATGCCTTGTACCTTGGTGCCCCGAAATAATGTGAAAAAGAAGTTTCAGGTGGTGCAGAACACCGTTGCCTGTCTTCTCTTTGACATTCCTAGGCATGAATCTGCCAAATCGGCCATTTCTTCTCAGCATTGGCTCCCAGTGGAGCAACATATAAAGTTTAAAACGGTGTGTTGTATCCACAGGGCCTTATACAATAAAGGTCCCCCTTTTTTAAGGCCCCTTGCTTCTTTCCGTAGGTCCATAGGACAGCTTAGGTCCTCATCAGACGCCTTAGCCTCAATCCCCAGAGTAATAAAATTCAAATGGGGCGGAAGGTCGATGGCGTATCTCGGGGCCAAATTGTGGAATTCTCTACCGCTTGGTCTTCGATGTACTTGCCATGAACGTACATTCCGACGTTCACTCAAAACTTGTCTGTTTTAAAGATTTTGGCGGTCATTCTGACCGACCGCCGCCGCCATGCGGTTACCGCCGAATGACCGCACTGCGGTCAAAAGACCGCGGTGGTCATTCCAACTTTCCCGCTGGGCCGGCGGGTGACCGCCAAAAGGCCGTCCGCCGGCCCAGCGGGAAAGCCCCTGCAACGAGGAAGACGGCTCTGAATGGAGCCGGCGGAGTTGCAGGGGTGCGACGGGTGCAGTGGCACCCGTTGCGATTTTCACTGTCTGCAAAGCAGACAGTGAAAATCTTTGTGGGGCCCTGTTAGGGGGCCCCTGCACTGCCCATGCATGGGCAGTGCAGGGGTCCCCAGAGCCCAGGGCCCCAGGGGCCCCACAGCACCCGTTCCCGCCATCCTGGTTCTGGCGGTGGACACCGCCAGAAACAGGCTGGCGGGAAGGGGGTCGGAATCCCCATGGCGGTGCTGCAAGCAGCGCCGCCATGGCGGATTCCCTGGGCTAGGGGAAAACCGGCGGGAAACCGCTGGTTCCCCTTTTCTGACCGCGGCTTTACCGCCGCGGTCAGAATAGCCCAGGAAGCACTGCCAGCCTGTTGGCGGTGCTTCCGCCGCCCTCCGCCATGGCGGTCATGGACCGCCAGGGTCAGAATGACCCCCTTTGTGTCTTTATGGTCTGTGACTAGGGCTGGGAGGCCTACGCGTAGCTATGCGCTCTACAAGAACCTATAACATAACATAACCACCACAATGGGGGGCACTCACAGTCTGGGGCCTGTGCTCTTCTCAATGTTGCAGGGACAGTGGCTGTATCAATTTATTGACTTGCAGTCACACAAATGAGTCCTTTAGACATTCGATGCCATTGAAAACATCTTTTAACTCGACAAGAATGTACAAGAGTTCCTCTGCTTGTACTCCAAAGGCGAACTTGGATTTCTGCCATGTTGCAATGGACTAGCTTGCCCTGGCCTCCTCTAGCCATATATGTGGTAGTATCAACACACGTGTCCCCATGCAAGACCATGGAACTTATCTTCATGAGCCTGGGCAGTGGTTCTGTTTGTCCATATGCAAAGACTGTGACTTTGCCTTTGGTGACCACCAATGGTCTCAGCATGGCTTGGCACATCTCTGCTGACATAGGCCCTCATTACAACTCTGGCGGTTGGTGTTAAAGTGGCGGTAATACCGCCAGCAGGCTGGCAGTAATTACAGCCAAATTATGACCATGGCGGCGTTATCTCCAATAGACAGCCAATGTACCACACCAACCGCCAGGGCGGAAAAAACAGTCACAATGGCAGTAGCCGCCTACAGCCAGATGGAAGTCAATGTTCCACCCACATTATTATTACAAGACCATCCACCACCTTTTCCGGGACGGTACAAACGACATCAAAAGCCTGGTAGAAACAGAGCTCTGAAGTCAAAGGACTCACCATTGTAGACACAGAGAACAACCCCGCCGCTATGGCGTCCGAACTGCATGTCTTCCCCATGATTTTCTACGTGCTGCTCCACCACGAACACCAACGCCGGAGAAGATGACAACTGTGAGTACAGCCTCCTAGCATACAAGGGAGGGAGGGAGGAAAAGGAGAGTGACACACACAAGCACCCCCCTAACACCATACACACAATCAGCTGCATTACTAAAAACTTTTTACCCCGTACCTCGGATGAATAATGCAAGGACAAAACGATTTGGGGAAAAAGTGAATGTGATGAGAGCAACACATCAAGATAAATAAGTGAGGCAAGATAAGAGATATATACATATGTACACAAAAAGGGGCACAGCCCAGTCCACAATGTACGTAGTCCACATGGCCACAGGCCAAAGTCCAAGGCCACACATGGCACCTGCCTCAACACGGAGAAAACACAGCAGGGGCATCTGTTGGTAAATAGGCAGGCACCTCAGAGGGACAGGGGACGGGGCCACATCAGCCGGCAGATGTAACAAGACCACTGGTTCTGGAGGGGGCAACATGCCCTGTGCTTGGTCCTGGGGAGTGCAAGGCCACAGTCTCTCGAGTGGGTGACTTGCCCACTTGCTTTGGAGGGGGCAACATGCCCTGTGCTTGGTCCTCAGGAATGATAGGCCACAGTCTCTCGAGTAGGTGACTTGCTGACTTGCTCTGGAGGGGGAAACATGCCCTGTGCTTGGTCATGGGCAGAGATAGGCCACAGTCTTTTGAGTGGGTGACTTGCCCACTTGCTATAGAGGGGGCATTGTGCCCTGTGCCTGATCCTGGGGAGTCTGGGGTAGGTGGGTATCGTACCCACTGGTTCTGGAGGGGGCATTGTGCCCTGTGCTCTTGATCCTGGGGAGTCTGGGGTAGGTGGATGTCTTACCCACTGGTTCTGGAGTTCTGGAGGGGGCATCGTGCCCTGTGCTCCTGATCCTGGAGAGTCTGGGGTAGGTGGGTGTCTTACCCACTGGTTCTGGAGGGGACATCGTGCCCTGTGCTCTTGATCCTGGGAAGTGCAAGGTCACAGTCTCTCAGGTAGGTGTCATACCCACTGGATTTGCAGGGGGCAGGACGCACAGCAGCCCATGGAGACAGGATTACATACCATCCACTGGCGGTGACGGCTGCTCACTGGAGGTGGTGGTGGTGCTGCTGGTGGGGGGAGGCTCCTGCCCATCCCCTGCAACCTTGGAAGGCTGCGTAATGGAGGTGGTGGTGATGCTACTGGTGGGGGAGGCTCTTGCCCATCACCTCCAAACTTGGATGGCTGCACAACCATGGTTGGTGGTGGGGGCTCCGTCACAGTTCCTGCCCCAGGCCCCTTGCCCTTCCTGCCTGCTGGTGCAGGCTCCTTGCTCTTCCTGGCAGCAGCTGGGGCAGGCTCATTTGTCTTCCTGACAGCAGCTTGGGCAGGCTCCTTTCCCATCTTGGCAGCAGCTGGGGCAGGCTCCTTTGCCTTCCTGGCAGCAGCTTGGGCAAGCTCCTTTGTCTTCCTGGCAGCAGCTTGGGCAGGCTCCTTTGACTTCTTGGCAGCAGCTGGGGCAGGCTCCTTTGTCTTCCTGGCAGCAGCTTGGGCAGGCTCCTTTCCCTTGAGGCTTCCTGGAGCAGGCTCCTTCACCTTCAGGACATGTGCCCTGGATCCTTTTCCACCACGAGTGGGTGTGGTGACGACTGGGCCCGTGGACTGGGTGGCTGAGGTGCTTGGCTGGGTTCTTCCCACCCTGGCCAGACGTGCAGGACAGGGAGGGGTAGGGAAGAGGTCAATGGTGGATAGGAACAGTTTGGTTAGAGACAGTGGGGTGGGAAGAGGGAGAGGGCTTGTGAGTGGAGAAAGCGGGAGTGGTTGTTGGAGGTGTCTGTCTGCTAATTTTGGGTGCAGGTGCATGGACTGTATGCTGTTGTGAGGTGGATGGCTGTTGGGTGTCTGAGTGCTTGCGTTTGTGTATTTTAGGAGGGGGGAACAGACACAGTGGGAGAGGACGTGTGCATGGCTGTTGTGGAGGTGTCTGCCAGTGAGGTGTGTGTTCTGCTTGGTGTGGTGGTGATGCTGGTAGGTGGATGATGATATAGTGCATGCAGGTGTGAGTGTAGATGGAACTGAGAGGGACATGGAGGAGGAGGAGGAGGGGGAGACAGTGGAAATAGTGGATGTTGGTATGTCTGCATCTGGATGGTGTGTGTGTGTGTGTGTGTGCCTGTGGGATGAAGTGTGGTGCTTGTGTTTGCCTATACCACTCGTGTGTGTTGTCTTGTGTGCATGCTCGTCTGCCTGTGTGCTTGGGATGGGTTGGGGTTGAGGAGAATGAGATTGGTTAGTGGAAGTTGGAGGGGGAGGGTAGAAAAAGGGACAATGGCTGCCATCAGAGAGGAGGCCAGAGCCTGGATCGATCTATGTTGGGCCACCAATCCAGTGTGAATGCCCTCCCGGAATGCATTAGTCTGTTGTATCTGGGCTGCCAGACCCTGAATGGCATTCATAATGGTTGATGGCCCAACAGAGATGGATCTCAGGAGGTCTATAGCCTCTTCACTCAGGGCAGCAGGGTTCACTGGGGCAGGGCCTGAGGTGCCTGGGGAGAAGGAGAGGCCCCCCTCCTGGGTGAGGGGCATGGGCAACCCGCTGAGGGGCTGCTGGAAGGGTGGTGCTAGTACGTGGGGTGGTGGCTGTACCTGTAGCTGGGGTGGTCACAGAGGTGTCTGCCACCACCAGGGAGCTTCCATCGGAGGAGGTATCTGTGTCAGAACTGTCCCCTCCAGTCTCCGCCATGGTGTCCCCTCACCCTCAGTCCAGCTGGTGCCCTCAGTGTCGGTGGACTCTGCCTCCTGGGTCCTGTGGGATGCAGTTGCCTCCGTTGCCAGTGCCTCTGCTCCTCCGCCAGATGATGCTAATGCACACAAGGACAGGGTGACAAAACAATAAGAGGGAGAGAGACAAAGGATACACTTGGTCAGTGGCTGCACCAACACCACCGTTGGCTTACACAGCACCTTCACACACAGGGAACTGATCTACACAATATGCCATAGCACTACCAGAGAAAAAGTTAGCAGCCAAGGCATGGGGAGGGGAACACTGTGCCAAATGCAGCACACCTCGGACCCACGCAGCCCTGGCCAGTAGTGGATGCTTACAAGCTAGGTAGCAGGATTATCCCCTCAGAACCCTAACCACCAGGGGACCTATGCTGCAGTGTCAGGTGTGGCCTAGGGTACCCTCCTACGATGCGTAAGTTGTAATGATGGGCTTTGTACTCACCTCCTTGTGGCTGCTGTGATGCCCTCAAGCCCCCATCCAGCTCAGGATAGGCCAACGCCAGTAAGCGGGCCATCGGGGGGGTCAGGGTTCGACGGGCACCCCTTCCATCGTTGGGAGGCCATCCCCAGCTGGGCCTCCGCCATCTTCCATGCCCCGCATCTCAGGTCCTCCCACCGTTTGCGACAGTGGGTGCTCTGCCTGCCATAGACCCCCACGGTCCGCACATCCTTGGCGATGGCATGCCATATACCCTTCTTTTGATGGGCGCTGACCTGCAGAGGAAATACACACATGAAAATAGTATTAGTCAAACAGTCCTGCCTTTCACACTTATGGGCCACCATTCCCTTTCACATCACCATTTACACACACATGGCCCAGCACACAACCAATACACCGCCCAGAGGACATCCAGCCACCCCCCTTACACGAGGCCTTCATATACACCACTCCATGCATTCATGCCACATGCATCATGCCCACAGTGTACTCACCTGTTGGTCTGGAGGCCCAAACAGCAGTCTGTACTGGGTTAGGACCCCACCCACCAGTCTTTCCAACTCCTCCGAAATTAAGGTTGGGACCCTATCCTCAGTCACACGGGCCATGGTTGGTTCCAGACACAGGTCATAGCAGCAGATGCAGTGTAGGTCCCCTCCTGTGGATGATCAGATAGAAAGTGAGAGATCAGTTAGAAAATGGCGGTTACGTCTGCAGCGGAGCATACCGTCACTGCTGGCGTGGATCACAACTGGCCACTGTAACCCGTAGGGCCCAATGGTAACCAATGAGGAGTTGCACGGCGGTTCCCGACTGCCTCCCGTAACGGTGCACAACGTCAGCGGAATTACCTCACTTCCACCTGTCCCTCCACACAGGACAGGTGGACGCAATTTCAAGGGGGGAAGGCCCTGGATATTTGCTGCATCACTGGTTAAATTTGGACATACTGTACAAATCACACTTACCCATTTCAAGTTAACAGCATGCAAAGTTCTGTTGTAGCCCCATTGTTCAGTTTGTGATCAGCTCCTCACTCTTTTGCCCCATAGATTGCTACCACTGTGGATGAATAGGAGAATAGGAGATGGAGACATACCCCCGTCTACAGACCCCGGCTGGACTTTGCAACAATGGGTGACAGGCACATCATCCTCACCTATAGACTTGACAGGGCCACAATCACAGAGCTGTGTGTCCAATTGGAGCCTGACCTGATATCTGCTATCCGTCACCCCACTGGGATCCCCCCTCTTGTGCAAGTTCTATTAGTGCTCCATTTCCTGCCAACTGGTTCTTTCCAAGTGACAGTGGGCTTGGTAGCAGGAATTCACAGCCAATGTTCTCAATAGTGTTGACCAGAGTGTTGTCTGCCCTGATTAAACAAATGTGCAGCTACATTGTATTTCCCTAGGTTGAAGATTCGGCCACAGTGAAGGCCGAGTTCTATACAATGGGACATATCCCCAACATAATTGGGGCGATTGATGGAACAAATATTGCAGTTGTCACTCCCGTCAAAATGAACAGGTGTTCAGAAATCGTAAGAGTTTCCACTCTATGAATGTACAGATGGTTGGCAGACCAGTACATTTCCCACGTCAATGCTAAGTATCCTGGGTCGGTGCATGATACCTTTGTCCTGAGGGATAGCAGCATCACAAATGTGATGGCCTAACTACAGAGGCACAGGGTGTGGCTAATAGGTGAGCCCTAGTTCCCAACCTGTAGATGTTGGTGTATGGTGTGGGCCATATAGGGTAGTGTATGGCTAAATGATGCCCCACAATATTGCAGGTGACTCTGGTTACCCCAACCTCTCATGGCTGCTGACCCCTGTGAGGAATTCCAGGACAAGGGCGGAAGAACATTATAATGAGGCACGTAGGTGAACCAGAAGGATAATATAAAGGACCTTTGGCCTCCTGAAGGCTAGGTTCAGGTGCCTCCATCTAACAGGTGGATCCCTGTGCTACTCACCCAAGAAGGTCACTCTGGACAGTGAGGATGAGAAGGCAGAGGATGAGGATGATGACAACAGAACATCAGTCATCAGACAATACTTCCAATGACACACAGGTAAGACAGTGTTACTTCACATTTCAAAGAGATTTTTTGGAATTTTCTTGGCACTGGCATGCTGTTATTTCCCATTTCTATGCCCACTTACAGTACCCTTTGTCAATTCATTTTACAGATGTTGGTGACCTCACATATGCTCCTGGTGTGATCACTGCAGCCAGCTACAGATCATTAACATATGCTCATTTTATGTACAGTTGCATTGCAATGTTTGTACCTGTTTAACTGAATACATACTTTACAAATTTAACATACTCCATACTTATTTTTTTCCAAGAGTGTTTATTGAAGTGCTACAATATTGAGGGGGAAGTGCAATGGGATGGGGTGATGGTGGAGGAAAGTCCAGGGTACTGTTCCAGTCTGTTTGTAGCACAGGTGCATTGTCCAAGGGGACATAGGAAGGGGAGCAATGGCAGTTCAAGGTGGACAGGGTGACAGGGTGGGACACAAGGGTGACAATCACGATAGTCTCATTTCCTGGTGGGAGTCTTGTCAAGTGTCTATGGCTTTTGTCTGGATCGCAGGGAACTTTTGCGGGGTGGTTCACCTTTTGCAGGGCGAGGGGTGCTGGTGGCCTGTTGGTCCTGTGGTGGGGCCTCCAGGCCACTAGCGGCAGCAGGTCTGGCTAGTGGCAGGGGCTCACTGTTGTGTGACTGCCACCCTCCTTATATTGTCCATGTCTTCCAGCACCCCTGCTATGGATGCCAGGGTGATGTTGATGGCCTGCAAGTCCTCCCTGATCCCCTGGTACTTTTCCTCCTGCAGCCGCCTGTTCTCCTGCACATTGTCCAGGATCTGGCCCATCGTGTTCTGGGGATGTTGATATGCTCCCAGGATCTCTGCAAGTGCCTCCTGGAGAGTCAGTTCCCTGGGCCTGTCCTCCCCGTGGCGCACCGCAGTCCTCCCAGTGTCCCTGGTGGCCTGTACCTCTGTCCCCTGAACCGTGTGTCCACTGCCACTGACCCCGGGTTCCTGATTGTCTTGGGTATGAGGTGGGGCCTGGGGTCCCTGTAGAGGTGGACACACTGATGATTGACGTGTCCTGGGGACAGAGGTGTGGGTACGCTGGGTGGGTGCTGTGGTGGTGTTTCCTGATGAGGGAGGCTCTGTGGTGGTGTGTGACTGTGCCTTGGTAACCGGCTGTCCAGAGGTTCCTGATGGGCCAGGTTGATCATCCAGATCCTGAAGACCAGAGTTGCTGTCATCACTGTGGGCCTCTTCAGCAGGTAGGGGGGTGATTAAAGTAGAGAGTTGACTTACCAGAGTCCAGTCCTCCTCCTACTCCGGCGAGGCCCTCAGGATGCAGTTTTGCCAAGACTTGCTCCTCCCATGCTGTTAGTTGTGGGGGAGGTGGTGGGGGTCCACCACCAGTCCTCTGTACAGCAAGTTTGTGTCTTACTGCAATGGAACGTACCTTCCCCCGTAGGTCGTTCCACCTCTTCCTGATATCATCCCTAGTACTGGGGTTGCTGTCCCACTGCGTTGACCCTGTCCACTATTCTCCGCATAGCTCCATCTTCCTAGCTATCAATTTCTGCTGGACCTGTGCTCTAAATAGCTGTGGCTCTACCCTGATGATTTCCTCCACCATGACCCTTAGCTCCTCCTCTGTGAATCGGGGGTGTCTTTGTGGTGCCATGGGTGTTGCATGAGGTGTGTAGGTGAGGGTGTGTTGGGTAATGTGTTGGAGTGTGTGATGTGGGGTGCGTGAGTGGTGTATAGGTGTAAGTGGTGTGTGGCTCTGGTTTTGTCTGTGGTCTTGGTGTCTGTCTCTTGGCTATTTTTCATGTTCATAAAGGGTTGTGCGTACTGTGGGTGGGTGTTTTATAGTGGTGTGTGGGTGTAGTGTGTGTATGGGTGTCAGGTGTGTGTTGTTTGAATTGTCCAATGTGGTGTTGTTTTGTTTGCGTGTGTCGATTTTGAGCTCGGTGGTATGTACCGCCAATGGTTTACCGCTGTTGAATGTCCACCATGGTGATTCGTGGATCATAATGTGGTGGGCGTGATTCTGTTGGCGTAACGGTGTGGGTTTTGATACCACCAGTTTATCACTGACCTTTGGGCTGATGGAATTATGTATGTGGCTGAATAGTGACAGATTGGTGTGTGTGTGTCATAATATGGTGAATGGATATCCGCCGCAGCGGCTGTACGTTGGCGGCAGTCAGCGTGGCAGTAAGTGGCATTTACCACCAATGTCATAATGAGGACCATAATTTCTATGGATGCCCCCATGTCAGTGTTACCGTGATCATGTGTTGGCCAACCTGGAGCTGACACTGGGGGTGTGGTTTGTTTGGTGGCAGTGTTGTTTTTAACTGTGAATACAGTGTGAACTGTGTATTCCTCTGTGTCATCATCATCCACGTCTTCAGCGCTACCCCTGCTTCAGATATGGCATGTACAGTTTATTTTTCAGTTATGTGCTTTGATAATCAACACACTTGTGAAAAATGATTGTATTTTCATAATGCTGTGCACTTCCATACTTTTGCTGAACAGTCTGGCAGCTTGTCAAGTTGCAGCCTAGCTGCATGTGGCTTGTGCACAGCAATAAGAGATGAGTCAGAGACCAGTGTCTCACTCTTGGCGTTCCGCGGTTGACTGACGGAACAGCCCTGGCCTACACCTTTTTTTAAAAGCTATATGCTGCATGTCAGCGAGACCAAACAGACACATGGCTGCTGGAGTTTCTCCCGGTCTACCCCTTGTCATTTAGAACAGCCATCATTACAGACAGTTTGCCATTCTTCCACCTATGAGGCAGATCCTCTGAAAGATAAAGAAAATATGTATGAGCAGGGGAGAGTGCAATAACAGGACATATGAGGAAAAGGATAGATACCAACTAATCTCACATAAAAAATAGTCTAAAGCTCAACAAGTATTAGTATCTGCTCCAGCGCGGAGGAATTCTATCTATTATCTCAGACCAAATAGTGGATTTCGCGCCTTAGGCCGATGGACTGACCCGACATTGAATTGAGGGGATGTCAAGTGACATACGTCATAATCATCACATAAACAATAGTAAACAAGAAACCGACAATTTAGCTATGCTACAAGAACCACACCAGTTTATTAAGAACATGTGTACCTTTATTTCCCTATATATACAATGCTAAAGTCAGGAAAATTATTCTCAAACACAAATGATACACATAAAGAGTCATCAATGGCTGGTTAGAACATCTTATATCTCGGAGTTTAATCAAAGCAGGTAAACAAATTAACTCAAGAGTTGTGACACAAATTATTAGCACCAATATCTGCGCCAGTGAGATAATATACATTGACACAATAGATCGAAGAACATCAACATGAATCATGAGCGTGTAAAGACAGACTCCCTCTCTAACCACTAATTAGCATTAACATGTTGGGCTTCATGTAAAAGATTTAGAAACACAAATTTAGAAAACATACTAACTCAGGTTATATAAAAAACAATATGCAGCAATTAATTAATGAGTTGCAGCTGGTACCTGGAAAACCAAAGACACATACCAATTTACATTCTGCACATTACCCATAAGACCAATGAATAACAGGAATCACTTCAGCAGGGGGACACCATCAGCCACTGGTAACAGGATACAAAGCAGGGGTAATGTTTTAGGCTTTAAACTATAAGATACACTAAACCTTTTGCATAGAAGGTGCATAAGCACAATAGCATGAATCAAGGATTGTCTCAGAAAAGATCACATCAAGAATGCATCAAGAGAGAGAAAGAAAAAAAAATCTCCCAAAGAGTAAGTGACAGAGCGTTAAATTAATTCTCCCAAAGCCCACGATTGGTCAAGACATGAGGTGTTATACATTCAACCAATAAAACTGCTGTTAGACATCTAAAAGTTACACATCCATAGTACACTAAGTTTTGATTTGCTAACATCCCATTGACGAAGTCATTAACTAAACACAATTTATAACAATTTGTTCTTCTCTTCCATCTCGTCTGTGGATCCATTGTTCCATCATGACAAAACTTCATGCTCAGGAAGATACTTCTAACAACGTTGCATCTACTTCCTTCCGCGAGGTAAAAACACATGTTAGTAAACATTTTCTAAACAATAGGACAGTCAAACTCTAGCAATGACCTAATAAATCTGACCTTGCAAGGTATAACATAAAATTCCACTAGGGGGAGCTATTTACACGTCTATAAACTATTAAACACAGTCTTTTTGAGTAAGCATTGAATAATAAAAAACAATTCCATTATAAGCTAAAGTTGGCCTAAGTGGAAAACAAAATGGATTATGGTGGCCATTTACAAAAGTGACCCGTTTTGTTACCATTTATTAAAATCACAAATTAGTTCCTCAAGATCAGTATATATTTAATTATCAATTTAATCAGTAAAATCTCTGCTCCTGCTTATCCATGGGTTTTAATTGAGAGCCTCAAAATCGTGTTCATACCATGAATTGAAGAGCTTTGAAGGGGTTGTAAAAACAGCACATTGGTGCTAAAAAAAAGGAAAGAAATTGTCTCTCTTTTCTCATGTGAAAGTGCAGCACAAAAGTTGCACCTGCTCGATCAGCTATACTTCTCAGCCTCACTTCAGTCACATTTTTACCAAGGACTTGCACCTCAGAAGAAGGTGATATTGGAAAAGTACACCATTTGTACATTACCAGAGCTACTGAATGTGCCAGGATGTCTTACTACTGACCTGCTGTATGCAATATATATATGCCTAATAACAAATGATAGAAACTTTATGGTACATCACTAACATAAACTGCACATGCGTGTCGTGGGCTAAAGGACAAGGAAACTCTATTCCACCAGCGATAACTAGATTTGATTCTCTCTGATCATGTGTGCCGGATGGTAATAGTCCAAGCTAAAATTATCACCTACCTATGTCGTTTTATGGATGACTAAGAATTTCTAGAGGAAAGTCCTCATACAAGACTGAATGAGAAGGTATCTCACCCTGCTGAAAGTCCCTAGTATGGGCTCTGTGAGATTGGACCTGTATGTCCCGTAGCACATCCACACCCCTTCTTGTAATCCTTATTCCAACACTTATCCCTTTATCACCCTTCCCCTGCAAGCTGCCTTGCCTCCACCATCATCTACTTAACCTGTGACTCCTGTAATGCATTATCTCCAAATCCTACATTATGCAGTCTTTATTATGTTTTTTATTTTGTTCTGTGAACTCATTATGCCTCTGAAATTTTTTATCTGAGGGATTTTGATGTCGTTCGGAGACTGAATTGTTCCCTGTTGCTCCTACCTGTCCTAAGCGCTTCAGAGATACCGAAGAACATGGAGCAGTTGCAGGCTGTGATCCCCTTCTTCATTTCAGTCCATGTCAAAAGTCTTGTATCATTACTTACAATGCTGTAGAATGTTTCTCTGGTCTTCACTTGAGTGTGAAATGTTGCATTGTCATAATTACCCTCCAAGGACTAGGTCAGAGGTGTGCAGGTTCTAATTATATGTTAAATCTCCTTCCTCTGGAACTCACATCTACACTAACAATACATATTCTCCTCTAAGTCATCTATTAATCTCACCAACAATGTGCATGAGCTCTCATAGTTTACCCCAAAGAAACTTGAATGACTGCATGGAATGGTTTGCTTGAGAGCACAAGACTGAGACCTGCAACACCAGACTAACTACCCGTAGCTGCTTCTTGTGTCTGCCACTATTAACAATTCAACTGTCAGTAGATACTATTCCAAGATTTTTGCATATTTCAATTGCGGTTGCACGTTCTTGGTAATCTTTTTAAGTTTGATTTCACAGAACTAGAAATAAGTCTTAATCGGTAGACCTCTTTGCTTCAAAGTCGAAGCTTTCACAGTACCTCCTCAGAGTCAGAATCTTTACATCGTAAGATGTGTTCAAACCTAGAGACAGGAACGCTAAAAGAAAAACACTACTCCTTCCAGGGTTGCCCATATAGACCACCAGTACCCAGTATCCATATGTTTTGTGTATCTTCTCTAGAAGGCATTGATAACGCGTCCTTCTATGTTAATTTATACACATTAGGACTCGTTTTAGGCCAATGAATCTTGTGACCCAGTGGTGAGACACCGTAGGACAAGATAACTGATCAATATGTCAAGCAATATATCAATAATGTCATCGATATTTACTACCACAATGCACTTTACTTTGGTTAAAGACATTAATCAAATTGTCGGCGCAACCATGACCTTTCAGTCATGAAAAACCACACCTTTTGATAGAATTTTATGAATTTTATTCCCTATTGATTACAATCTACAAGCAGATGAGTTAATCTCAATACCAGGAAGCATAAGAGCATAGTCACAATATGGCAACTGTGATAAGATTTCATTAATGCAAGAATCACAAACATAAGAACATGACACGGCATGAACATAGATTAAAATACAGCAAATGTCATATATGTGTCATTTCAGCATAGCGCAACGTCAGTCATCTGTCTATTCGCGTCAGTCAGAGTGATCTCCTATCCTAAGCACCAATTAGCATCAGCATGTTGGGCTTCATGCAAAACAATTTAAAACACCAATTTAGAAAACATCTAGCTATGGTCTCTATCAAAATGAGCAGTTGGTACCTAGAAAGGAAAAGCAAACAGACAAATTACAAATTGCATTGTCATAATTACCCTCCAAGCACTAGGTCAGCACACAGGATCAGTCTTCGTCTTCAGGACATCAGTCAAAACACCATCAGTCTAAACTCATCTAAGGACAGGGGACACTTCCCTCAGAAGGAGGAGAAGTGCATAGGGCAGTCTATGGGCAAAGATGGTTTTAATAAGTCTCAAAGTCACCAAACAGAGTGACAAAGTTTCTGGATATAATCAATAACATTCCCTACCTAGTTCTCTCGACCCTTCTGTGACATGGGTTTTTATCCCTTTTCCGTAATACCTTCCCCCAAAATTCTATTGGACATTTACTATACCCCACTATCTTTAACCTATCAAATTATACATTAGGTAATTCTAATTGTCACCCCACGATAATTCATAACATTTTGATTGGTCTTCATAATTGACGCCTTCGGAGGTGGCACATCCGGGGGTTACTTCACCGTTTGGAACGTCTTCCCGGGTCATGAGTTCCTTTGTCCACGTTTTAAACGTCCTTGTACATTACATTAATCTACATTTGTTTCAACTTTGTATATAAACTCATACTAAAGCAGCAAGCATGCGGATGAGAACAGAATTCACACTGATACATTGGAATGAAGAAAATGAACATTTGCAGGGTCATGGCCCTTTGCGAGTCAGCACGCTGAAAAACAGAAAAATGCTTTTAATATGAGAGTCAGGCAGCTAAAAGCCCACAGCTCACGCTAACTTAAGGCCTATGAGATTTTCAATATAAATGCAACATCATAAATGTTAATATAAATCATGACATAACAGTTTTACTCAATCATTATTAGTTCATGTGTATATATATTGGTGGCCACACACATTATAGTCGTAATTCAGATGCACGTTTAAGCAAAATCACTATTATTGTCATCTTCTATGCAACATCGTTAAGCATTGATATGAGCATTTCATTCTAATATATGTTATTTAAACTACGCTCTCTCAGCATCACCCTCTGCCTGCTGTCTCTAAATGGGATTTCCTGCTTTCACTTATGGACCCGACAGCGCATGCAGCAGCAACACAAAGTCAGCCAATTAGGTTGCTTCATAACCACTATTTTACCAGCCGGTATTTTCATGGCAAGACAAGAAAAATGCTTAAAACCATTAAAATCCAGTATTTTCCCAACTGAAATGCAAACTGAAAGCAACAAATACAAAAGGAAAAATAGCAAAATAATTGTTTGCACTTCTGAAATGGTTTTTAAAATAAATAGAGTCAGCATTGCTACCTTACAAAAGGATATTAAGGGTTTTACACAACCTGTTATGCGAGTACCAGTTCCTGGTCTTCCCAAAACTGCAAAACACACACAATTACAATTATAATGGAAGGTGTTTATTGGATACATTTCGGAGGTCCAAAGGCTGTGAAAGTTAAGGGTTCGAAATGGGGTCTCTATTCGGCAAGGGTATGCACCCTGTCCAAGTAGAGACCACCACTCCAATCAGGGTAAGTCAGATTCACACTCTAAATTAACCTACGGTCACCCTCTGGGAGCTTGGCACAGAGCAGTCAGGCTTAACTTAGGAGGCAATGTGTAAAGAATTTTTTATAACGCCTGATTACAGTAACACAGTGAAAGAGGAAACAAATATAATCCACATCTGTTTTGAAAAATATTGATTACTTATCTCAGCAAAATGAGACCAAAATGACAAATATCCAATAAATAGATCTCAAGTTATGAATATTTAAAGGAGGTATGAAATCATATTGCTGAGAACACACAAGCATCTATTAGGCACATTAAGGGAATGCATGGGAAGGCATCAAGGATTTAGCCTATTGTCAAAGCGTGAAGACAGTGCTCCACAAAGTATTATGGTAAGAATGTAATAACAAGCTGACTGGGCTTTAACCACTCTGGTTTTGGGCAGCCTGCATGAGCGCAGTATAGCGTGCACAGTACTTTTCCTTGGGCATCAGCGAGCCACTTAGCAGTGCGATGCAGCTTTTTAGAGACAGCAAAGGAAGGCACAGCGGTCTCCCTTGTTCGAGAACCACGTGTGGATTGGAGCCACGCAGTGATTGGTCCTCCCACCTCTGATAGACAGCAGGCATGTTGAGCTGTGTGAACTGTTTTCTGCAATGCGGCTTTGGGAAAAACAAGCACCCGTAACAGTCTACAGTCAGCAATGCAGACACCAGGAGTTTTCAGTCACTACATAGTGTGGGTACACATGTGTCTTTGCAGAACAGCTGCAGCCACACCCTTCCCACTTAGGGCAACAAATGCAAAAAGAACAAGTGATGGACAGAATGCTGAACAATGTCAAACATTCACCCCAATACAGAGATCTGTGCCTATATCCATCATTTTTTTGCTGCCCATGCCATTCCAGTTTGGACCCAGCCATATGCAAATCAGTCTTGACCTCGTTCCCCATGGGAACAGTCCAGCCCAAACTGCCAGGCCAGGTCTTCCCTGGACTGGAAACAAGCATCCTGGAACCGGTTTCGGGGTTTCACCCCTCATCAACCAGGCTAGCTTGAATCCAGTGGCATGGGAAGCACGGGACCCACGTCTGGGCATACCCTTCCCACGTAGGGCAACAAATGCAAAAAGAATAAGTGATGGACGGAATGCTGAACAATGTCAAACATTCACCCCCAGTACAGAGATCTGGGCCTAAATCCATCGTTTTTTTGCTGCCCATGCCATTCCAGTTTGCACCCAGCCATATGCAAATCAGTCTTGACCCTGTTCGCCATGGGAACAGTCCAGCCCGAACTGCCAGGCCAGGTCTTCCCTGGACTGGAAACAAGCATCCTGGGACCGGTTTCGGGGTTTCACCCCTCATCAGCCAGGCTAGCTTGAATCCAGTGGCATGGAAAGCATGGGACCCACGTCTGGGCATACTCTTCCCACTTATGGCAACAAATGCAAGAAGAACAAGTGCAACAAACTCTTGGTAGAAGTCAGGGGCCCTGAGCACGGGTGCTCTGTACATGGCTTCCTGTAGGGCATCAAAAGCTTTCTGGTATGCCTCGGTCCAGATTATCTGACGTGGCTGCATCTTGGAAGTCAGCTCTGTTAAGGGGGCAATAATGGTGCCATATTCCTTGATGAATCTTCCGTAATACCCAGTGAGGCCTAAAAATGCTCTCACCTCTGTCTGGGTCTTGGGGGCTCTCAAGTCAGAACCCTGCCTAATCTGGCACTTACTCCCTTGATAATCAGACCCGCCCTCTGCAGAGTCTAAATTACTTTCCTCAGGTGGCACAGGTAGTCCTCCTAGCTAAAACTGAAGACTGCAATTCTATCTAGGTAGGTGGCACATAAGTTATCCAGGCCAACTAGGACCTGATTTGCCAATCTCTGGAAGGTTGCAGTGGCATTCTTAAACCTGTAGGGCATGACCCAGAACTGGAAGTGCACTTCTGGTGTGGAGAATGCAGAACTCTCTTTGGCCCAATCAGCCTGGGTAATCTGCCACCCAGATGTTGGGTTAAACGTGCAGAGGAATTTAGCAGCTCTGAGCTGATGTATGAGCTCAGGGAAATAAGTATTGGGATATATTAAACATTCCACTAAGGTGTCCCAGGCCCTAGCTCTGTCTATGGTGCTACAGCACCTCCTCACCTCGTGGAACAGTGGTGCTCCCTCATATCCTACCCATAGGGTGGGGGTCTCTTTCCATTTATGGCCCTGGGGGCTCAAGGCGGCTTCCACCTAATTGCAATCTCATGTTTTGCTAGACTTAATGCTAGATCTGCAAATCTAGTTGTAACCTTATGCTTGACAGGTCGGGGGAACTCTCCCAAGTAGGCAAACCAGTGGAGCGCAGGAAGTGTTCTGTCTGTTCTTGTTAACGTATGCTACCACTCCCTACCAGCACCCCTGCTGAACAGTTCAACTCCACACCATATGGAGCATTTCTACCCCTTGCTCCCCAAATCTGGGTCATCTCACATAATGCTTTCTATATGTGCACATGATTTTCCCTTGAGTAAGTTACGCCCTGTGTAAAAAGTAATAACTAATTAACTTAAATCTGGCATTGCGTAATACCATGTAAATGTTGGTACAGCTTGTGACCCAGTGCATATCTGCAATTGAAAGTGCCACATGTTCCTCCCTCCCCTGGCGCAGTTCTTCCAGAGGTGTGGTGATATCTATCCTGAGCACTTGGTAAACAGGTGAGATTGCCCGTGTTTTACCTGTTGTGGTACAGAGTATGCAGCTACACCAGTGAGCCAGAGATTCTGTCATCCGGGTCCCCCAAAGCTTTTGTATAACCAGCACCACTGAGCAAGGTAGTAAAAATTGTCCCAGGAGTAAATCTAATGTCTGCAATAGGTCCTGGAAGAACAACTCATAATCTCTATAGAGATCACCCATTTGTGTTATGCCATATGTTGCCCATTCTAGTACTCCCCATAGTGGTCCAGTTCTGTTTATAGCCACCAGCACCTGCAACAGTAAGTCCAGAGAGTAAGGCAGAAAGGTTCAGGTGCGCTGAAGGCAACGCTGCCAGCAATGGCAAATAGTTTGTAATTCCCTAGGGCCCCCGATAATAGGCCATTTGGTCAACAGGAGGATCTGAAGCAGTATGCTAGGGCCCCAGGGCTCCTCTTGGAAACTCCCTCTCAGGGCTCAGTGGCGAGTGCAGCCACTGGTTAAGCCACTGAATTTAGGCTGCCAGGTAGTACAGTTCAAGATCAAGTGCTGCTAGTTCCCCATCAGTGGTAGTTCCGCACAGTCTGGACATTGCTGCTCATCATCTGCCGCTCCCCAGGTGAGTTCCACCATCACTGAGTTTAACCATGTAAACAATTTGCAGAGGATCACTATTAGTAGAGTAGAAAAGAAGTAAAGTAAATTGAGGAGGGCTACATCTTTACAACCGCTATTTGTCCTGCCACAGACAGGGGGAGAGTTGTCCAGAACCCCACATTAGCGCAAAGTGCCCTACTAGCCGTTCCGAGATTACCCTGCAGTGCTTCTCTGGGATTGTGCTATACCCTGACACCTAGATATTTCATGCAAGATCCATCCCATGTGACCCCGTACAGGTCCCAGGGTTTTGGCATGTGTCAACACAGGGGAAAAACAAAGACTTCTGCCAGTTTCTACAAAGGCTGAAGATACTGCTGAACGTTTCCAACACTGAAATTGTCCCTAGTAGGTCCCTCTCTGCGCTGATTGTACAAAAAGGCACAGTCGGAAGGTACTTCCACAGGGAGAAAAAAAGTTGGTGTCATGGTTCATCATTGGGTTTCCTCCCGTTCTGCCACAGAACGAGGTGTGCTGTGACCGACGGAATACGTGGGAGCACTGCTGGTTTCAACAATGTGAATGCTAAAAGGGATAGGAGCGGTGGGGTCTTGGTGAGTTAAAAATACCGCCCTCTGGATGATTTTACAAATTCAATACGTCTCACAGGGGTGGTATGGTTAAAAAGGGGTGTTGGGAGGGGGGTATGTTATGTACCTTACCTCCTAAATGGTCTACATGTTTCGGAGTCTACCCCTAGACTCCTCATCAGGGCCAAGGCAAACTCCCTAGTGTCACTCCTTGTACACCTACCACTAATGGAAGCACTATTACTACATTCTCTGTGGTGTGGTTAATATATACAACTAAATTAAGTTAAATAATATGTTCTGCTGGACAAACCTGTGGAAGGAAGAAAGAATAAAAGAGTAAAAGTTGCTAATTGCATCTCTCAGGGGTGTGTTTCTATTGCCACCATCACCCTCCCCAATGGCACTTGTAATCCACATACAAAAACAAATACGAGACATACTACATATAGAAACACTACAACACACTTCAACACGTGAGGCACCTCTAAGGAGGAGTCTAGGGGTAGACTCAGAAACATGTAGACCGTTTAGGAGGTAAGGTACATAACATACCCCCCTCCCAACACCCTTTTTTAACCATACCACCCCTCTGAGACAAATTAAATTAGTAATATCCTCCAGAGGGCGGTATTTGTAACTCACCAAGACCCCACCACCCCTATACCTTTTAGCATTCACATTGTTGAAACCAGCAGTGCTCCCATGTATTACGTTGGTTGCAGTACGCCTCATTCTGTAGCAGAACGGGAGGAAACCCAATGATGAAGCATGCCACCAAGGGGTAACCCAGGTGGACGAGGGTTTTTCATACAAAAAAAACCTTTTCTTCACCCTGTGGAAGTTCCCTCGGACGGGCCTTTTTGTACAATTACTGAAGTTCTAAGGAGGATAGGCCCAGTCCCATCAAACCCTCCTTCTCCCCTTTTGTTACCCCTCTCTGCGCTGGCCAGGAAGAGGAGCATATCATCTGCATATAGTGCAGTCATGTGGGAGTTGTCTCGATGGTTCAACCTATGGTACTATGTCCCCATTTGTGCTCTGCTGGCTGGGGGTTCAACAGTGATAGACAACAGAAGGCGTAAGAGGGGGAGTTCTAGCTGGTTCCCTTCCCAACCACATAAGAATTGGAAATTACCCTATCAGTGCGCCCTCATGCAGAGGGTCTTGTGTACAGGAGCTTAGTCCATTGAACAAATCCAGCTCCCAATCCCAGTCCCTCCATCACCTCGTCCGGGTAGTCACATCGTAGGCTATTGAACATCTTTTGTATATTGATCGAGACAATCGCTGCCTCTTTCGCCTCTGGATGCACAGTTTCCATGATGGACAACAATTTACATATATTCAACGCTGTGTTCAGCCCTGGGATAAACCCGTATTGGTCGGGGTGTATGAGTGTGGACGTATGTGGGAGAAGCTAATATGTGACTCCGAATTTTATAGTCCATTCTGAGTATTCAAATGGAAAATCTTGATGGTGGTCGCCCTGGTTTCTTCAAGGGGATTAGCAATGCCCCAATTGTGGTAGTAGGTAATCGACCAGAGTCTCGAGCTGCAGCAAATAAATCCACCAGTTTGGGAGCTAATTCCCCCACTTACATGGCATAAAACTCTACAGGGAAGCGGTCTATCCCAGGCACCTTTCCCCAGGTCATGGCCTTGATGGCAGAGCACAACTCTTGGAAAGTTCTGAGGCATTCCAGATCCTCCTCGTCACCCACACCAAGGCGTCGCAACTCTGCAAGACCCAGAAAATCTGTCAGGGTCTCCTGTGGCAGCTGCTGGCAACACATAAAAGTGTATAATAGTCCTAGAATCTGTGGTTTATGTCATTCTGATCATAGAGGCTTGCTCCCATGTTTGATTCCACCTCCAGTTTCAGGGAAGCTCTGGGAGAAGTGTTAGAGAGTCAGGCCAACAGTGTCCCCAATGTATTTTCGCTCAGCATGGGCCTCAGTCATGTTTTTGTGATGGTCAAAGCATCTGACCTTGTCTAAGCATACTGCCAGCTGCTCTTTTGCTTCAAGGAGTTGCTGTAGTACCGGGTTTCAGGTATGGGCTTTCTCCAAATTTCTCAGCGTATTCTCATGGGTTTCTACTTCCTGTATTAGGGTCCCTCTAACCCTCCATGCTTCAGCAATGCAACGGCCTCTAAACACTGCCTTGAAAGCATCCCACTCAGTTTAGAGGGGACACCGTCAAGTGTGCATTATCCATGAAGTAGTCCCCAATGGCCTCACCCCTGGATTGACGAAATGCAGGGTTGTCTAGTGTCTCCAAGCGCAGCTGCCAAGCTGGGATTCCAGGACGTTCCCTGTGCCATTCGAGAGCAAGCAGTATCGGATTGTGGTCCGAGACCATTCAGCAGAAGTATTCCATGTGTCTCACTGTTCTGTACACTACTGAGGAGAAAAGGAAAGCATCCAACTGTACATGCGGGTTGTGCATACCTGAATAAAAGGAGTAGTCCCAGACTCCTGGATGCAGTCAGTGCCAGGAAACTATAAGTTCCCATCTCAGCTGCCAGTCTTAGAATGTGCGTGCTAGATGTGTCACAGGGGAGTCACCAAGTGATGGATGTGGACGGTCAAGGGTAGGGTCGATCACACTATTATAGTCTCCCCCAATTATAAAAGGTTGTGTAAGGCTCATCTTCGGGACAGTGTATGGAAAAATCCCCCTTGATCAGAGTTAAGGCTACAAAGCCCAACAATGGTCAGGCCCTGACCTGCCAGTGTACCCGTTATCAGGACATATCTCCCATTAGGGTCAATGAGTTCACTCATCTTTTTAAATGGGACTCCGGGGTAAACCCAGATCAAAAACCCCAGTGCAAATGCAGAATATGTTGTGCCATATATTTGCCCTCTCCAGCACGTGTGGAACACATCTCTCTCCGGGCCAGTCAGGTGGGTCTCTTGCAGGAGGGTGATATGGGCTCCATGCCTCTTTTAGTATGCATACACTTTGCAGAGTTTTGTCATGCTGTTCAGGCCTCCTACGTTCCAACTAATAAAGGTATAGGTCAGGGGAGTGGCCATAAGGCAGCGTCTGAGGGTCATCTCCATCAAGAGGAGATCTAAGAAAGCTTTGGCAAGTCCAGCCAGCCACCTGAGGAGTGGGTTAAAGGAGGCGGGGATAGTGTGTAATAGCTTCCCTAAAATTCAAACATCAACAATCCAACTCCCTAACCCCAGGATGAGAAGTGAACTTGCCCTGATCCAAAACCAGCAGACAACAGGTCAACATTCTCACAATCATCAAATTCACAACGTGAAAGTGGGGGGGGTGCTTTCTAGTAGGCTCATCCCGGCTTTGCTTCACGTCATCCAGGAAATGACAAGATTTGTAGAATACCAATCTCGCCCTAACCAGCAATGCTCAGGATCACTATTTAGGGTATGCCTTATACTCGTCCAACCCCAACACAGGGCTAGTATCTGTCCCCCGGCACCATAGTTGTATATTAGTTTGTCTGCCGTTCTAGAGGTACCCTATGGGAGGGAAAGATCAAAGTTACAAGACATAGGGGGTCATTACAACATTGGCGGGCAGCTACCGCCGGCCGCCAATGCGGCCGCACTCCCGTGGTCCCCATAACAACATTCCCCTGGGCCGGCGGGCATAAACCTAGTTTAGGCCCGCCGGCCCAGCGGTGATGCGGCCCCAACATAGGAGCCGGCTCCTAATGGAGCCGGCGGTGTTGCAGCCGTGCGACGGGTGCAGTAGCACCCGTCGCGCTTTTCACTGTCTGCTATGCTATGCAGACAGTGAAAAGCTGCACGGGGCCCTGTTAGGGGGCCCCTGCACTGCCCATGCCAGTGGCATGGGCAGTGCAGGGGCCCCCAGGGGCCCCAGGACTCCCCTTACCGCCAGCCTCTTCCTGGTGGTGCAAACCGCCAGAAACAGGCTGGCGGTAGGGGAGTCATAATCCCCAGGGCAGCGCTGCCCTGGCGGATTATCACTGCCGGGGCTAAAACGGCAGGAAACCGTCGGCCCCGGCGGTGCGACCGCGGCGCTACCGCCGCGGTCAAAATACACCGGGAGGCCCCGCCAGCCTGTTGGCGTTGCTCCCGTCGTTTTGGCCCTGCGGTTGTAATACCGCCAGGGTCATAATGACCACCATAATCACGGCATGGTTTAACTCAGAGTCCTCCAAATTATTGTCCCCCAGTTCCGTTTGCGGGGCGGATCCCACCCCACTAATAGCCGCCACTACCTCCACTTCTCTCTGATGCTCCTGTAAAGTTTGAGAACTAGATGGGATCATCCTTGTGCCAGTTTTTGCTCTGTTTTTTCTGGGGCTGCTAGGTGTCTGATCAAGTGCCCAGGTTAGGACTGCCTTCTCGTTGGGGAAGGTGCTCAATCCAAACCCAGAGCTGGAGTTAGGAAGTGCAAAACTGCACAAAATCTTCATAGCCGACTCGGAGTTAAGCAGGGAACAAAATGGAATAGTTGCTACCCAGTTTCCTGAGTTGTGTTTTGTCTTCTGTGAAGGAAGCCCTCTGCCGCAGTACTACATTAGTAAAGAAGGAAAAATCATGACTTTCCAGTTCTCCAAAGTAATTTCTCGTCTAAACCGGGCTTCGGTCAATATATGGTCTCTGTCTTTGAAATGCAGAACCCTGGCAACAACAGGTTGATGTCCCACTCTAGGCTGCAAAGGTCTTAAAGGCACACGGTGGGCTCGTTTGAGCACATGGAAGGGGAAGTGGCCCTCCAATGCGACCGCAGTGTGGAACCATATTTCCAGGAAAGCAGTCAGTGCCCTCAATACATTCAGGCAGCCCAATAATTCAAATATCATTTCTTCTTTCTCTCTTCTCAGGACCCTCTCCTTGCAATTCAAACACCTTCACACTTCTTTCCATCCCTGTCAGTCAGTCTCTCACTAATGTCACCTCAGGGTTTAGGTAATCTCTAAGGTTCAATAGTGACTCTGTCCACCAGTCATCTGCAGTCATCCCTGAGCAGGCCCAGATCTGTGACCATGGTGTCAATTTTCAGCTCCAATGCTTCACGTGATCCTGCTGTTGCTCGGAAAATGGTATCCAAGTTTGCACCGCTGCATCCCTCTAGCCAGGGCCTCTCAGGAGCAGTCATGGCCCCCAAAGCTGCAGAGCGACTGTCCTGGGCCTGGCAGGGGTCATTGCTTTCTTTCTTCCTAGTGTATTTTACCATCTCTACATGGCCTTTTGGCATGGGGCTTAAGCAGAATCCCCTTGATTAATTCCAGTGTTACTGGCAAGGAATACTGTGCTCTGGGCTCCTGTGCTGGAGAACCCTAGGTGAGCAGGCCATCACTCTAGCAGACTGCAGAGGCGAGCGGGGTCAGAGGAGGCTCATTAGTTCTTGTCACCGAGTGTGCCGCCCATCTTATCTCGGAGGAGAAGCCAGTGCAAAAGGTGGGGCTCCGCCCACCCACTGAAGGTCGAGGCACATGCAGGAAGGTCAACAGTATGAGGCCCCCACAGCGGCAACAGGGGATCACCAATGTATGTCTCAGGTCCATATATTGTCTAGTCACACCTTGTCACTGGTCTGAGTCAGGGAGCGCATCTCAGAGGCTAGAAGCTGGTCACCTCAAGCCCCCAAAGGGGATCAGTGCCGGTGGACAGGCAAGGGTGATGCCTGCAGCTCACGTGGGTGTAACAGTGTGCAAAGAAGGGAAGCACACAGTTTTCCTCTATCCACGTCTCTGTCTGCCGCTCCAGTGTCTGCCAGTTGTGGGATGGGGTCGGAACTCCCCCCACAGGTGGTGCCTGGGTATCGGCACCAGGGGCAAGTAAAGGGCACAAAGGGAGGGCAGTCAATGTTTCCTCTCCACAACCAGCTGCACCAGCCAATATTTTCTTCGGCTGCATGGCCCACAGCTCCATGCTGCTCCAGCAAGTCAGGGGTGCAGGCTGGGCCACCCTTTCAGGTCCTGCACCAGCCCTCTTGGGGCTAAGTCAAGTCCCAGCCAGGGGATAGCAAGTATTCAGGAGGCTACACTCACCTCAGGTAACCGCAGCACCACCTCAGTCATCCACCACTTCTGCGAGGCACATCTCCCGCCATGTGGTGCGTAGGCCCTGGGTGGTCACAGGACCAAGCAAGACTGCCCTCTCCCACCCTGGGCCCACACCCAGGGAGGTCAGAGATATCACTACTGTTCAAGAGCACCAGTCAGCCGCACCGCCCCTGGGGAGTGCTAGTCAGCAGCTGCTCCAGTCAGGAGACCGCCTGCTGTCTACTCATACAGCCCATGGCCCAAGGTTCCCACAACTCCATGCAGCCCTTCACTTCAGGTCTACACTGGGAAAATCACAGGGCCACTCAGTGTATTCTGGCATCAAAGAACTCCTCCGGTCCTCTCCCCACCATGTAATGAGGCCCTTGGGGTCAGCTGCCTGTGATCACGCATAGATGCTACCACTGCACACCACCATTTTGGTATGCACCCTCATGTAGGGCCAGGTCATGTCTCCCTCCGCTGTCTCAACAGGGCGCCACACAGCACAACGTAGGCATCAGCAGTTTAGGGGAGAGTTATGTGGGCCCTTGCCATGTTTTTGTGGGGTGAGATCAGTTGTAGTCTTGCAGGATGTGCCATGGTGGCAGAGCTCAGCCAGGAGCTCCGCAAGTTCACGTCCTAGCAAATTGGTGCCGAGCAACCCCCCTTTCTGACCTACTTTTTGTTGCCTTTAGGACTCTGGGCACTTTACCACTGCTAATCAGTGTTAAAGTGCATGTGCTCTCTCTTCTAAGCAAGGTATGATTAGTTTACACCTGTTTGGCATATTTGATTTACATATTAGTCCCTTGTAAAGTGGTATAACATATACCCAGGGCTTGTAAATTAAATGCTACTAGTGGCCCTGCAGCGCTGATTGCGCCACCCACAGAAGTATCTTTCAAATCTGTCTCAGTGCTGCCACTGCAGGGCCTGTGTGTGCAGTTTACTTCCTCTTCGACTTGGCATTTAAAACTACTTGCCAAGCCTTAAACCCCCCTTTTATTACACTTGTCACCCCTAAGGCAGACTCTAGCTAGCCCTATGGGCAAGTTGCTCTGTATGTAAAATGTAGGAGATGTAATTTTATGTTTTGTATGCCCTAGTAGAGACCAATAGTCTTTTTTGTTTTTCACAACTGTGAGGTCAACTCCTCTCATAGATTAGCATTGGGAATTCTCCTATATACTTTACTATACTGAACAGAAAGTAGTAGCCTTGTCATGTTTGGTAGGTTTGGAATGGTAATTATAAGACCTAGTTGCTGTTGTGGTTGGATTTTATATTAATATTTCAGAAATGCCACTTTTAGAAAGTGGGCATTTCTCCATGCTTATAAATCTGTGTGCTTTGCAGCCTGTCTCCAATCCACGTATGGTCGGGGTGACAGCGACACATTGTGCATACTTTCTAGACAGCCACAACACAGGAAGGGCTGGGTGTGACAGAGGATACATCAGTGTTCATCTGCATACTGATCGTCTTCCTGGGCTACGAGAGGGAGATTTCGTTCACACTTTACATTTCTATAGGTTGTGTCCTGGCCTCACACGAGGGTTGATTTACCCCTTACTGATCATCTGGAGCCAGAGCTGGGTTGAAAGGGACTGTTGGACCCTCCTAAGGGTTCGTTTTGAAGTCACCCCTTCATCAAAGATATTTTTGAATATAATAACAGAGACTCTGACCCCTGTTTTCAGACACTGCATGGACCTGTAACCAGACGCTGCTGCTCTACAGACTGCACATTGCCAGAGGACTGCTGTACTGCGAGGGGGAAGCACCTTTTGGACTAATTAGCTTTGTTGTGCTGACCTTATGCCTGCTGAGCTGCTAGAGGGACTAGTACTCTGATACAAGTAACTTTGTGAGCTGGCCTGCTGCCTGCCTGTCTGCTCTTTGTGCCCAGTGCTCTCCAGGGATGGGTTGGCTTGCCCCCTCCCTGTTCTGTTGGGATATCTGAGGATTCCATCAAACAAACCCTAAAAATGGTTGTTGGACTTGTGAGCCTGGCTATCAATGGCTTGTTGACCTAATCAGCACAGAGTGAGCGCTGTTTATCATTCCTGGCTCTGGGGGCAACATTTGTGGATAGCTGTGAAACCTCTGTATTGGTGAGGAGAGCCTAGAGTGGTGCTGTGACCACGATCAGCACTTTCCTGTTTCATGTTGCTTTCCCAACTCCCACTGCATGCTTGGTAGCTGCCCCAGCAGATGGTGTTTGGGAGACATCAACTTCAAGGGAATGGAGCCACACTGCCCCTCTCTACTCTGCCTGGGAGTTGCATTGACTAGGATATCCTGGGCTGCCTCGGGGACAGAGACAACCTCCCCTGCCAGGTGACTCAGTTTTACGGATCAACATTAGCGGACTGACCAGCACTTCTAGTGGGCTCCCTCTCACCCGCTGCACTTGAAGCTGCATTTCTTGACCCAAGGAAAGGTACTGTGGCCTGGAGGAGCAGTGCAGCAGTCCTACACTTCCTTCATGGGCGGCTATGCTTCCCCTTGTATTTCCCTCCCTGGGGGCTGCCCATTGACCTTAGCAGCTGCACTCCATGCTCGTGGGCAGCTGCACTTGGCAGTTCAGCATGCAACGGACCGGACGAGGTGCCCCCCCTTTTCTCCTGTGGTGATGGGACCGTGGCAACATTCTTGTTGTACTTGCGCAGGAGTGCCCTGTTTTAGGCCTTTGGGGACACTTACTGGATTGTGGCATTACAGGGTGAGTCCTCAATGGATCCCCCACTCCCATGATGATCCCCAGATCAGGAACTTGTCACAGCTAGGAAAACCTGGCCAAAAAGGAGAAATTACTGTAATACAACTAGTAGGTGTGCAGGTATTCCTGTGCCCTGCAGGTGGAGGTGAGCTGCACTCTATACATATGGTGTTTTTTAGTGATCCATGTACTTATGGTGATACCTGGTGATTTATCTGTTTTGCCCTCTAACCAAACTGGCATTACATGCATTGATGTTATGATGTATTTTTTTTTTATTCTTGCATTGTCCATGATAACGAATACTATTTCAGTATTTCCATAGTGTGCACAGTATTTATGATTCATGTTGTTTTGATTTATGTTATGTACAAAATACATTGGGGCAGATTTACAAGCCCCTAGCACAGCCTTAACACTTTCATGACACTAAGGCGGTGTTAAGGTGACCATTCCCCTGCTCCATATTTACAAAGTGGCGCAATGCATGCATTGTGCCACTTTGCAACCCCTGGAGCCACATTATGCCTGCATCAGGCATAATGTATGCAAGGAGGGCGTTCCCACACTGGGAGGCCCAAAAAAATGTTGCAGTGAATAATACAAGATTTCAATGCACCATTTTTTCAGTAATTTTTAACGCCTGCTCTGGGCAGGCTTTAAAGTGACGCACCCTTAATAAAATTATATTGGCCTCCCTGTGCTTTGCTGCACTAGCATACAAATCTTTGATGCTAGTGTAGCAAAGCGCCACAACAGCATCAACATTTTTTATGCTGTTTTGGTAACGACCACCATGGTGCACCATATTGTAAATGCGGCGCAACCATGGTGTCATTAGGGGGGCAAGGGTAACACAAGAAAAGTGGCACATCAGGACCAATGCACCACTTTCTAGTAAATCTGCCCCAATATTTTTGTATAATCTTGTGTAGAGACTCTTATGTGGTGTTTTCATTGTGTTTCTGTGTAACTGTGGTGCACAAATGATTTACACATTGCCTCTGATGATAACCCTGCCTGCTCTGCGCCAAGCTACCAGTGGGTGAAAGCAGGTTATTTTTGGTGTGTAACTTACTTGCCCTGACTAGAGTTGTGGGTTCTGTCTGGCTTAGGTGCATAATCTAGCCAACCAGAAACCCCATTTCTAACAACCTGACAGTGGCACATCATGAGCCAGACCCAGTAGGAAGGATCTGTAGCACTGGGGGACCACCAACACACGTGTTGCACCAGGCTTAGGATCCTTATACTCACTATACAGAAATTCATTCTTGCAGTAAAGCAAGTGCGTGCCACAGGTGTCACCAGCTTCCTGGGCCTCAGCTTACTGCCAAAGACCCATAAAAGTTGGGTATTCTCTCTGTGCCTTGCAGAACTCCTTCCTGGTGGGACCCCTTTCCTTCTGCCAATTGGACAGCTCAGGCAGATTCCCCAGTTGTATTATTTCTTCCCCTTTAGGCACCAGGGCCTCCCTCTCAGGTTTAGCCTCCTACTGGACTGTGAGAATCTCAGGAGCGAGTTTCCCACCCCCTGGCCCTTTCTCTCCTTTGGAGGACTCTGTGACATTTTTCGAGGCTCCACATCCTTTTGACCACCCTCTGAAGCTGCCATAGACCACCACTGCTGGGCTCCAGATGTCTGGCCTTGATGTCCAGCCCTCTCAAGCTCAGTTCCTGAGCCAATAGAATGTTTTTCTCTTTCATGGCCATTTTTTGTCCACCAATGCCTGTCTCCTTTCCCCAAGGCATTTTCCTTCTCCAACCTGAGCTTAGCCAGCTCCAATTTTAAATTCCTCTCCATCCCTCCTGTTCTCCAGTCCTTCTGGGGTCAGGCTTCTGTGAAGGCACACTACTCCCTGCCCTGGGGTTAACCATCTCTCTTTGCAAGCTGGTTATCCCTTGTCCCACAGGCAGTCCCAGATTCTCCACTGAATCCAGGACCAGCTCTTTATCATCCTCTAGCACCGCATCCTCCTCCCATGGGGTCTCATGTGTTACATCCCTTGATTCCATCCAGGCCCTCATCGCCTTTTCCGGTCCACCTTTTTGGTAAAACCTTTAGTAGAAACCTCAAAATTCTTGCACTGTGTACTTCTCCAACTTGGATAACTCCAAATCCAGTTTTGCAGTTGCAGATGTAGTTATGGGACCCACAGGTAGAAACAAGATTTAGGATAAAAAGTAAAAACATGAATTAGGGGGAATTAAAAAATAAAAATGCCAATTGATCAGCAGGAAAAAAAAAACTTACACCAAAAGACAACTGACTCCAATTGGTCTAGATGTGAATAGAAGTGTACACAAAATTACTGTAGGATATTGCGTCAATTAGGTCATTTATAGTAAAGCTGGGGAAGGCGACAAGGATTTTTCCTGATGTTGAAGCGTGAAGCACTGTGTACTTCTCCAACTTGGATAACCCCAAATCCAGTTTTGCAGTTGCAGATGTAGTTATGGGACCGACAGGTAGAAACAAGATTTAGGATAAAAAGTAAAAACATGAATTAGGGAGAATTAAAAAATAAAAATGCCAATTGATCAGCAGGAAAAAAAAACTTACACCAAAAGGCAACTGACTCGAATTGGTCTAGATGTGAATAGAAGTGTACACAAAATTACTGTAGGATATTGCGTCAATTAGGTCATTTATAGTAAAGCTGGGGAAGGCGACAAGGATTTTCCCTGATGTTGAAGCGTGAAGACAGTGCTCTGCAAAGTATTAAGGTAAGAATGTAATAACATGCTGATTGAGTTTTAACCGATTAGGTTTTTGGCCACCCACATGAGTGCAAGTCGGTGTGCAAGTACCTTTCCTCGAGCATCAGTGATGCAACTACGAGCGGCGCTGGAGTCCAATGCTGTTGTTTAGAAGCATTGAGGACAGGCATGGTGGTCTCCCTTGGTCAAGACCCATGTGGGGATTGGCGCAGCGGAGTCTTCCCACTTCTGATGGATGGCTGGCACATCAAGCCATGCTGATCTGATTTCCACAGTGTGGCTTTGGGAAAAACAAGTACCCATACCAGTCTGCGGTCAGCAGTGCACAAACAGGGAGTTTGCAGACTGCGCACATTGTGGGTACATGCATGTTTTCCAAAACGGCCACAAGCACACCATGAGATGGCCAAGGCTGGTCTTGGGCAAATCCAGTAGGGTCAGACTCAGGATTAGCTGACTAGTCATTGTGGAAGGGAAGTCTTTTATGGCCCTGAGACTTCTGTGAACGGGGTCCAGCCAACAAGCTCTTGTAGAATCATGGGTACAAGGATGTAGAGAACAGGTCTAATCCTTTCTCACCCCTGGCTAGAAGCAGCAGCCAGCAGGCCAACACATCAAAGCAAGTACCAAAGTGGCAGTCCTGCCTGGCAGCACAGCAGTCCCTCTTCTTGGCAGAATGTCTTTGGCCCCAGTAGAGTTCTCATTTGGTGGGGTTTGGGATCCAGTGCTTATACCCAAAAGTGCATTTGAAGTGACAGAAACTTCAAAGAGGCCTTTGAAGACAACAAGGTCACTGCCCTTCCTTCCTTTGCTCCAGACACTCTACAGGGGGTAATGCAGCCTTTTGTGTGAGGAGAGGCACAACCCTAATCAGGTGTAAGTGTCAGCACCTCCCAGCCATCTAAGACAGGAAGACCCATCACCCTGGTGATGAGCCATCAGGATGCATATGTCACACCCAAGCTCCCTTTGTATGTCACTGTGTATAGGGGATGTATAAAGATCAGCTGTTATCTACCCCAGACATGTACTCACAGACAGGCATAGGCACAGAATGGTTAAAGTGCTGGTTTGTATAGCTGATAACCAATGAGAACCTCAACATCCACATTCCCCTGGCCAAAGATGGAGGAGCCAGCTTCCAGCCACTTCCTGCTGACTGATGTGCTATAAAAGCGCCTACTGTCCTCCAGCAGCAGGGGACGCTGAGGGCTGGTTTGTGTAGCTGATAATCATTGGGGACCTCAGCATCTACCTTCCCCTGGCCAAAGGAGGAAGGGGCTGGCTTTTAGCCTCTTCCTGCTGACAGACGTGCTATAAAAGCGCCTTCTGTCCTCCCGCAGCGTGGGATGTTGAGTGCTGGTTTGTGTAGTTGATAATCAGTGGGTACCTCAACATCTACATTCCCCTGGCCAAAGGAGGAATGGCCAGCTTCCAGCCACTTCCCACTGCCAGACGTGCTATAAAAGCACCTACTGCCTTTCCGCAGTGCAGGACGCTGAGTGCTAGTTTGTGAAGCTGATAATCATTCAGGCCGTCAACATCAACATTCCCCTGGCCAAAGGAGGAGGGTCCTGCTTCCAGCCACTTCCCACTGACCGACACGCTCTAAAAGTGTGCACTGTCCTCTGGTGGCGTGGGACATGCCCGGACTGCACGCAGGCAAAGCCCATGCCAAGGGTGGGCCCGTCCATGCCCTTCGGAGCCCAGAGGATGCTGGGCTGGGCCCCTGTTCTTAGTTCCTTGGTCTTTGCTGATAGCTGCTGCCAAGCTCCATGGTTAAGTAAAGGGAAACAGGTACTGTGACCAGTGCTCCTGGGTGCAGAGGCTTTTTTGCTTAGGACGGATTGACTTTGGAAGGACTTGAGCGAAATAACAGTAGACCTATTGGACTCACTAAATATCCCCTGTCATCTGTTACTTACGTCCAAAATTGAGAGATATTCCTAACAATTTCTGATGTGAACTCCTTTCCTTTGGTTAGTGCTAATTCAAGCAGGAGATGAGTTTTGAACTTGTTTGGTAACACCACGGAATCCCACCCATTAAGAAATGTTCTGAAAACATCTTATTGAATTGAATCAAGGCAAATTACTCGGAGTGGCATCAAGGGGTGTATTGATGAGACCCTGAGATTAGAAAAGCGAGGTTTCTTTTGATGCTTGTCGACAACAGGAAAATGCCATAGAGATTATTGCTCATTGGTCTCATACTTTACTAAACTGAATGCTTGATATTGCGACTGACATTGTAGTCGTGATTGCTTAATATAGACAAGATTTGGGGACAAAACCTTATTTTGGGTGTTCGTATCAACTAACCTGTACGACCGCGGGTAATTGCAAACTGTATTAACATAAACCCATTGTTCCTATTTTTAGAGAGAGGGTTAGATTGGGGTTATATTGCAATTGGTGGTAAAGAATGGGGAAATGAAAGGCAACAGAAGCACCCCCCGGAAAGGGGAAAACATCTGTAATAAAGAGAAGTGCGGGAGACAACTGCATGATAGCAGACATAGATAACCTTACGGAGGAAGTTGAGACAATGCTGGGGGAGGGGGCTAAGAACCCCAAAACACCATTCACAAAAATAACCTCCTTTTACACAAAGAATGGCGTCACAGAAGGGTGTAAAAAGGGTATCATTCTAGTCCTGTGGACTAAGCAGTGAGGAAGCAGGTAGCACCAGGACAAGTAACAGCTTTGGCAGAAGCAATCTAAAACATCTACTGAGTGTAGGAGATAATTCAACTTCGATCGCTTTGGGAGGAGAAGGGGGCGGGAAAACATGGGATTCATTTGTACGAACAGATTTGCCCCCTAGCAGATGGAAGTCTGTCCACGGTAACCCAAGATGCAGTCTTGTACGTATCCAGCCATACAAATGAAGAATCACAAAAGGGAAAAGAATCCCCACAACTGTCGAAAGTGCAAGGAATGTAGATGTAGTGATGGGAAAATGCAGGAATTGCTAGCAAAAACTGATATTTTAACAAATGAAGTTCAGTGTTTAAAAGCTTTAGTAAACTCATTAGCGGTGGAATATATAGTGCGAGTATGCTCCCCAGTAAGCTAGCGGAAGAGAGTAAGAAGGTGCCCAAATCGCTATCTCTACATAATCCCACACCTCGCTAGTATCAGATAGAGCACAAGACAAACTATTACCAATGGAGGTCGGGGTACATTCCAAAGAGAGTCAGTTAACTCTGTGGTGCAGGAAAAATTAGTCCAAGCTAGGTACCTTCGGAACTTAGGAAAATAAGCCATGGAACTCAAAAGGCCTAGGAGCTCCACTAACAAAATCTCAATATCTGTTATCAGGATCCTAACGTTTTGAAATCCCTAGCAAGCACCAGGTATGCATGAGATCACAACGGAAAGGAGATTTTGTACTTAAAAAAACACACTATCCTAATGATCCCCAGTATATAATTAGGGAAGAGAGGGGCATATTTACAGGCCCCTTGCACCTCCTTGCGCCACACTAGTTTAATTTTTTTAATGCTAATGTGGTGTTAAGGAGGCAATTTCCCCACGCCATATTTACAAAGTGGGGCAATGCATGCGTTTTGCCACTTTGCAACCCCGGGCACCACATTATGCCTACGTCAGGCATAATGTATGCAAAGGGGGCATTCCCACCCAGGGAGGCCCAAAGAAATGGTGCAGTGAAATGTACCACATTTCGCTGCACCATTTTTGGTATAATTTTTAAAGCCTGCTCAGGGGAGGTGTTAACATGGCTCAACCATAACCTCCTATGGGCCTCCCTGTGCTGTGCTGGACTAGCGTCAACATTTTTGGCACTAGTGCAGCAAAAAGCCACAATAGCGGCAAAATTGTTGACGCTATTATGGTATTGTGCACCACGATGCTCTGTATTGTAAATACAGCCCAACCATGGTGCCAATAGAGGATGCAGGGGGCACAAGAAAAGTGTTGCATTAATGCTGATGTTCCACTTTCTTGCAAATATGCCCCATAGATTCTATTTAACCAATGTTCCAAAGCGTAGCAAAAGAGGCTGGCACGATGAGGAGGTATTCAAAATTAAGTTATTTTCTGGATTAGGCACAAACAACAATGCCTGTTGCTTGTGCGTTCAGATATAACAAAGGCAGAGCGTCTGCAAGAGGCAAATAGGAATTATGGCACTATCCTACTGATGGTCACTAATAAGGATGTAGTGGAGGATTTAACTGCAATAGATCTAAGAATGATTATAACAGCCCAGCAGGCAATGTGCTCTAATTTGCATGGACCACTCTGCGACCAAACCACCTGAATAATAAGTAGGTGTTCCTTGGCCACCAAGCCACCGCAGAACCTAGATATGGCATATCTTGAAGCAGCACATTGACTAAGCAAAATAAGTCAACTAAATCTCAACACAGAACTGCCACAAGATTGAGGGGGGAATCATTAGGGAACTGAAGCTTTGACCTCTGAAGAAGTAGCAGATCAGTCAATAAGGGACAAAGATAATAAATAACTGATAGAAACCCCTGATGTTGAAATGAGACAAGAACACCAACTTAATATTTCCAGAGTAAGGGACTCATGGAATGTAGCAGGCTTAAAACATAAGCTCTTGGGCCCAGATTGGCATAATTATATTAAGCATATTCACCTCTGCCTCTTCCAGGAGATGTGACTGCTAGATCCACCCCATAAATTGGGATATAAAAGTTTCTACATAAAAGCAACCCCATCTTCTATTTGCAGGCCCACAATGGGCTTGGCGCTTTGGGTTAAAATTACTCTAACCATGGGAATCAGTATCCATTATATAGACTCACACAATATTCTTGGTGTGAGTCTAGATACTAATAATAAGACCCACTTACATCTGTTTACTGTATATAATAGACAGAATAGGATCAATCTTTAATCCCATGTTATAGATACGCTAAATAGTACTCTTGAATGTGCAACACCATGGCCCTCATTCCGAGCCTGGCGGGCGGCGGAGGCCGCCCACCAGGCTTCCCCCCTCCGAAATACCGCTCCGCGGTCGTAAGACCGCGGAGGGTATTCCGAGTTTTCCCCTGGGCTGGCGGGTGGTCTTCACAAGACCGCCCGCCAGCCCAGGGGAAAACTCCCTTCCCACGATGACGCCGGCTCGTAATAGAGCCGGCGGAGTGGGAAGGTGCGACGGGTGCAGTTGCACCCGTCGCGTATTTCAGTGTCTGCTTTGCAGACACTGAAATACTTTTAGGGGCCCTCTTACAGGGGCCCCTGCCGTGCCCATGCCATAGGCATGGGCACGGCAGGGGCCCCCAGGGGCCCCGCGACTCCCCCTCCCGCCATCCGGTTCCCGGCGGGAGAACCGCCAGGAACTGGATGGCGGGAGGGGGAGTCGGAATCCCCATGCCGGCGCAGCATGCTGCGCCGGCTTGGAGGATTCCTTTGGGGCAGCGGGAAACCGGCGGGAGACCGCCGGTTTCCCTTTACTGACCGCGGCTAAGCCGCCGCGGTCAGAATGCCCCGCGGGGCACCGCCGGCCTGTCGGCGGTGCCACCGCGTCCCACGGCCCTGGCGGACTTGTTCCGCCAGGGTCGTAATGACCCCCCATATGATACAGTAATCGTAGGTGGTGATTTTAATTGCAAATATGAGCCTATAAAGGCCTTGAAGCAATAGCAGAGGAGGAGGAGATGGCCAGGGTTCTCCACCAGTTGGATGCAGGCCCATCGGTACCATGCACTGTGGCGGCAATGCAAATAATGCAGTTTACACTAGAGCATGATTTAAGGGCATGCAGTGGTAGGGTTACTCCCAACAAGGATGATAATCCCTTATACACATTTAAAAGGGGCAGGGCTCAATCAAGGGTAGATTATATTATGCACAGTACAGAAAATTGGCACAGGATCTCCAGATTCAAGAAAGAAGATAGAGAGGACAGTGACCATTACCCTCTTTGTTTAAAAATGACAGGGTGCTTCACTGAAGTACAGCAATCTATCAGAAGTCCTTTATTAATTTAGTAATTGATAGAAAGAGATAACTTAGTGTCAATGACTAGTATTTACGAAGCTTTTGCTGAAGTACTAGGCCCACACGTAGAACAAGTGCTATCAGTAACCTCAATAATGGCCATGCATCATTCTCTAGTGACAACTTTAAGGTCTCTTCTATCTAAAGTCATCAAAACAAATCAAAACACAAGGTAATAAGTGAATTCAAGAGTAACCCCTGGTTTTCTTTGGAGTGCAAGCCGGCAAGGACATTTTTACCAGAGAATTCAAAGTACGGGAGTGCACAAGCCAGGGACAACTACAAGAAGACAATAGCTAGAGCTAAAAAGGGACAATAAGGAAATGAACTGGAGCTCTCTTCTCCGGATGGAAAATCCAAAGTTACGGCCAAATTATGGAGAATAGTGGCTCATGGAAACAAGAATATAGTTGCTTCAACTGAGCATTACCTGGACCCTGCTACCTGGACTTAACACCTCACTAACCTTTACTCAGATCCTAAGCATTCCACGTACGAACCACAACGCCCTGTGAATACCACCGAATACACAGCTCATTTTAGTTTGGAAGAAACAAACCAGACTATTGAAACTATTAAGCTGGGAAATGTTCCAGGCCTAGATAAACTACCAGGGGACCTGTGTTTAAACACAACAAAGAGGTGTGGGCCCCTATGTCAATTTGGTTACGAGTGCAATGGCTTCAGGAGCACAAATCTCTATTACATGGAAGGGAGCTGAAATAGTCCCCATTCATTAAAAAGGGAGTAAGCAAGATCCGAGGAACTACAGGGCCATCAGTCTAATGGATGAGTTACATACATCTATGCCAGACAGCTGCTGAATAGACTAAACGAATGGATAGAGGAGAACAATATTCTAACATTGTATCAGGCAGGATTTAGAGCTTGTATAAGCATGTTTTCAGGCTTTTGTGCATCCTGTGGGAGTATACTGTTATAATCTTGAAATCAGAAGAGACTAGAGGCCATATGTACGAACACATTTTCCCATAGACATAGAATGGGTAAAACCCTTTGCTACATCTGGCCCTAGATGATTTAGTAGTCAGTTTATTAGCAGACTCCTTGCATAGCACCTTCACAGCTCACTGCATCTGACCAACTCAGTACTTCTCTTCATCAACATTCTAAGGTGCACTCCCAGCTGTACCATTAGTCAACATTCCAAAGGGAGGAATGGAGTGCACCATTTTACTAATAAGAATACTACAATTGGGATTATATGAAAATAGTAATGGGGAAATAGGTTTAGGAGAATAATAACAGTAGTGTATATAATTAGGACAACATACTATAATACATATGTTTGAGTTATTCAAACAATGATATTACAACACTTCCCCTTCCCCACCAATTGCATAAGGGAGAAAGGATATGACGACATCACTTGTTACAGTAGAATGTTTTCTTTGTAATATATCCGGAAAGTCCTCCACCTGAAACAATGAACTTGCTTCCTATTAGGATCATTGTCGCTCCTCTCCAAACCATTCTCCTGACCTACTTGGGTCGTCCTGGGTGGCAGATATACGGTCCATACTCCATACACGTCCATCTTCCAAAGTTACTACATTCTTATGTACCTTAGTAATTCTTAATGGTTTGGAGAACCGGCTTCCCTCCTTTCGAGTAGATCCTGGAAGTTTTACTCTGACCCATTGTCCCACCATCCATTGTTTACTCTTAGTACCAAATTTGTTATTATACCAATCCTGGTACTTCCTCTGATTCTCTCTTACTCTTGTCAATACTTCCTTACGATGAACAATAACGGGCTCCACTCCTCTCAACCAATTCGGGTTTAATTTGGTTCCTGGTTGCCTACCTTTAAGGGATACAAAAGGGGACACTCCAGTGACCATGTTGGGTGTGGTATGACCATAGCATACGCTCAATTGCGCTTTCTCCTGATACTCGAGATACACTGGCTAGCTGCAAACACTCTTTGACCATCCTGTTGACCCTTTCTACCAGACCATTTGCCTTTGGGTTGTATAATGCTGTCCTGTAATGTCTGATCCCACTGACTGTCAAGAACTCTACCATGGCGCTTGAAGTGAACTGTACCCCATTGTCTGTCACAATAGTGCTTAGAATTCCTTCACGGGTAAAGGTTTCTTTGAGGAATTGTATTACATCATGTGTGGTTACATTATGTACAGCCTTGGTCATCACCCAGTGTGTGTGATAATCCACTAATACAAAGATGAACCTGGCTCTCGATCCTGGGCACGTAAGAGGTCCTAATATGTCCAATCCTAGCTTGTCCCATGGTTTGGTGGGGACCTCAACTGGAGATAAAGGAGCCTTGCGCATACTCAGTGAGCAATGGGTACAATCACGTACGGTATCCTCAACTAACCTGTCCATAGTGGGGAACCAATAGGAGGCTCATAGTCTGTTTTTAGTCAAAGTTCTTCCTAGATGTCCCTCATGTGCTAACCCTATTAATTTTTCCCAGAGTGCTTTAGGGGGAACAATTCTCTCACCTCTCATTACTAGGTCCTTGGTTAAATGAAGTTCAGAACGTACCTCCCAATACCCCTTTACCTCCTCATCGAGCTGTTGACAACTATCAGGCCACCCCTTCAAAATCATATCTTTCAAAGTTTGCATAATCCGATCCAATGTTGTAGCTGTGACCCATTCTTCTTTAGTAATCCCTGACAGTTCTACATGGAGCACAGGATCAAGGCTCTCATTAGATTCCTCCTTCCCTCCCTTCCTGGGTAGTCTTGAGAGACAGTCGGCTACTATATTTCTTTTGCCGGGGACATATTGCATGTCGAAATTGAAGCCTTCCAACCCCATGACCCATTTCGCAGTACGAGGGGTAGCTTGGTCTTTACCCTTAACAGTAAATAATGAAATAAGGGGTTTGTGGTCCGTTCTAACCACAAACGGCAATCCCCACAAGAAGAATTTGAAATGGTTGATGGCCGAAAAACAGGCTAAAGCCTCCCTCTCTATCGTGGAATAATTTAGTTCTGCCTCCTTTAATGACTTGGATGCAAACGCCACAATCCTCTCCTGCCCATTTACACATTGAGACAAGGTGGCACCTAAACCTCTTCCACTCGCATCTGTGGTGAGCCAAGTTTTCCTGGTGGTGTCAAAGTTTCCTAACATAGGGCAATGGACAATGGCTTCTTTGACCTCATCAAACGCAATCTGACACTCTTCATTCCACACAAAGGGTATGTCTTTCTTTAGTAATGCTCTCATAGGAGCAGTGACTTCCGCAAAGTTGTGCACAAACTTTGACATAAACTCAGCTAAACCTAAAAATGATCTCAATTCATCTTTATTGGTAGGAGCTGGAGCTTCCTTCACAGCCACTACCAGATCACATTTGGGTTCTACACCATCCTTACTTATTCTGTGTCCTAGGTATTCCACTGATTCGACACCCAGTTGACACTTTTCTTTCCTGATGGTCATGCCAGCCTCATCTAAGGCTTGGAATACTTCTCTTAAGGTTGCATTATGTTCACTTTCCGTACTTCCATAGACTAGTATGTCATCCTGGAAGCACATAACTTGCTTGATTCCCTGCAAGATCTTCTGCATGATTCTTTGGAATACCGCAGCAGCTGATGCGAGGCCAAATGGCATCCTGCGATATCTAAATGTCCCAAATGGAGTGATAAAGGACGTGAGCGAGCGTGATGTAGGGTTCAACTCCACCTGGTGGTATGCGGAAGATAGGTCGATTACACTAAAATGTTTAACGGACCCCAACATGCTTATCATTTCATTTATTTTGGGTAAGGGGAATCTGTCTACCCATATATTTGTATTCAAGTCCCTCAAGTCCACACACAGACGAATGCCTCTACCGTTGGGTTTCTTTGTGACCACAATTGGTGCCAACCATAAGGAACTTTCAATCGGTTCTATAACTCCTAATTTGACCAATTTGTCCAATTCTTCCTTCAGAGGTTCCCTCATTAGATACGGGACAGTTCTAACTTTATGCACCACTGGTGTAGCTCCCTCCTTAAGTTTAATTTTGTGTTGGAAGTTTTTCAACAACCCTAATCTATCTTCAAACAGCCTCGGACATTCCTCACAAACTCTTTCACAAAATTTCTGCAAATGTACTAATAACACTTGTTCCTCACCATTGGGATCCAGTTTGATTCCAAGCTCCCTCTGGTGCCTCCATCCCAGTAAGTTGGATCCCCTCTCAGTAATGTACACCATTCCCTTAGTGTGTCTGCCCTTGAACATAATGTCTAGTTCTAGCATTCCCTTAAGAGGTATAGGATCGTTGTTGTACCCTCCCGGTTTAATATTGGCCGAGTACAATTTGTAACCACGCATTTGGAACTTGTCAACAAAGGTTTGGTAATTCAAGAATGTATAAGGTGAACAAGAATCGGCGTAGACCTTCACCTCAATGTCGTCAAATTTGATGTCACACACAGGATAAATGTTACTGAGGGGTTCCGTCCCATGATTGCCCTTAACTTGCAGAATAAACTTAGTACCTGAATCAGTGAATTCTTCTACCCTATTTGCTTTTTTCTTGGTGTTCTTATCATTTTTGCATACCCTCGCATAGTGCCCTTTTGCACCACACTTCCTACACAAGCAACCACGCGCCGGGCACAAGGGACTATTTGCTAGATGTTTGGGGTTCCCACATCTGAAACATCTTCCTTTACTTATGTCCTCATTAAGATTTCTCCTTACCGTGGTGGCCAACACTACTGACTCTTCATCCTTATTGTCCACCCCCTCATCCTTTGTATTACCACCTTTTATTTCTTTCACACTATCTACCTCAGGTGTGCTTTTAATCTCTCTCATACATTCTACTGTACGCTCTATACTCCTTGCCATATCCACAGCTTCCTTCAGAGTAGGGTTGTGAGTAAGGAGCTTCTCCTGCACCCTTGGGCTATTTGTACATCTAACTAACTGATCACGGATCAATGAGTCTTCTAAATCCCCAAATGCACATGTTTGGGCAAGCCCTTGCAAAGAAGCTATGTAGGTGCCTACCTTTTCGTCTTTGGCCTGTACTCTACTGAAAAATCTATGTTGTTCTAAGACGATATTGACTTTATGCCCAAAATGACTCTCCAACCTGTACAACGTTTGTTGGAAAACATCAAAATTTTCTCCATCCTCCTCTCCTTCTTCTTCATTGACTGTCAGACTCTCATACACTTTTCTTCCATGTATTCCTATGTTATGTAATAGTATATGTTGCTTCCTTAATGCTGTAAACTTTTCTCCCCCTCTAGCAATTAAGTAAGATTCAAACAATTTAGACCATTCCTTCCAAGGTAATAACGGTTCACCTATTTCATTTAGAAACGGGGGAGGTTGGGACATTCCCGCTGCAGCCATTTCGTTCTCACTTATTTTATAGTAAATTAGGTAATAACGTTACTTAAATGTGTTGTATTGAGTGATTTCTGCCTCTTTCACAGTTCTTTTAAAGTACACTCTCTTGGTACTTTGTTGTACAATGATGTGCAGCCTTTGCATTAACAACTCAACTCCATACACTGCATTACAGAATCAGCTAGCATTAAGAATATACAACACATTCTAGATGATATCAATTGTAAGGTATCCACAGGCTTATAGAGTCTGCACACAATAAGGTTGCACTCATGAATAAATATAAATTGCACACCATTAAACTCTTATTTTGAAATATTCTAAACTCAAGGAAGGGCTTTTATTTTTAAGAGCGTTCATCTACAGCCAAGCTTGCTTCAGCCACGAGGATTAAGGGGGTTATTACAACTTTGAAGGAGGTGTTAATCCGTCCCAAAAGTGACAGTAAAGTGACGGATATACCACCAGCCGTATTACGAGTCCATTATATCCTATGGAACTCGTAATACGGCTGGTGGTATATCCGTCACATTTGGGACAGATTAACACCTCCTCCAAAGTTGTAATAACCCCCTAAATCACTTCTACCAGTCTGCATACACGATGAGCACCTCCGATTCCCCCGAGGTTATGGATCGTCAAAACTTTACCGGTAAGCTCCCGATGCTTGAAGATGTGGATTGCTTATACTTCGTTCGAGGTTTTATAGGCGAGGGCTCTCAGTGTAGAATTTCCCTCAGCGCTTCTTCCATTAGCGCCGTGCCAGTTCTCCCATTAGTGCCGCACTGAGACGGCCACACGCCACGCCTCAGTGCCGCTCTGAGACCCCCACACGCCGCGCCTCAGTGCCGCTCTTGGACGCCCCGACACTGCGCGGATAAAATAATTCAGGTCACGTTGTTTTTACACGGCAAGCATGAGGCTGTGTTGTTCTCACACGGCTAGCGCGATTAGCAGACAATTAAGACTGTGCTATCGAGAGTTACTTTCAACGCTCACGCGTCAGCGCTATAACGCCGTAATCTTCTCCCACAGCTCTGGCATATGCTCTTGGTACAAGTACACTTCAGCGCTTCACCCCTATAGCGGGCTGCCAGGTTAAACGTCAAATCCACGTTGAATCAACAATATAACACGCACGAACTAACCACTTCACTCTTCGCACAGCATATTCCCTGAAGACGTGCTGAAGTGCTAGACAGCCATCATACTGCAGTTGACAACATGAGATGATCAACGTCCTCAGATGCTCTATGCCCGCTTAAGACACACAGACTGTACCTTCTTGGTTCCAAAAGAGGAGTCAGATAATTCACTGTGGTGCTGAACAAATCAGGGGCAAGGAGTCTTCACCGCCCCGGCGCAGTATCCAACCCTCGTCGCCAAAGTTCGTCTGTTATAATCTTGAAATCAGAAGAGACTAGATGATTTAGTAGTCAGTTTATTAGCAGACTCCTTGCATAGCACCTTCACAGCTCACTGCATCTGACCAACTCAGTACTTCTCTTCATCAACATTCTAAGGTGCACTCCCAGTTGTACCATTAGTCAACATTCCAAAGGGAAGAATGGAGTGCACCATTTTACCAATAAGAATACTACAATTGGGATTATATGAAAATAGTAATGGGGAAATAGGTTTAGGAGAATAATAACAGTAGTGTATATAATTAGGACAACATACTATAATACATATGTTTGAGTTATTCAAACAATGATATTACAACATATACCAAAATAAAGGGAGGTCACATTTATATAGCGTTTATAGATTTAAGGGCAACTTTCAACCTTGTCCCTAGAGGACTCTTGTGGGTTTCATTAAAGAACCAACAAGTTCTTGTAGACAACCTAAGTCAGATAGTCAGGCTACACCAAGGTAACTATACAAGTTTTAAAGGGGCATGAATGGAGGACTTACAAATTCAATCCGCATTAATAGAGGAGTGAGGCAGGGATGCAGGCTCCCATCCACCCTGTTCTCAATCTATATTAATGATGTGATTGACCACCTTAAAAAAATCTAAGATTGACTCCCCGAAACTCTGCAGAATCCCTATCCCTGTGTTATTAATTGCATTTTGCACTTTATGCACTTTAGGCTATATAAAGGTTTTGCATATGTCTTGTTCTTTTGCACTGCATGACAAAATGAGAAAGAAATGGATCCGTCCATTATGTAAAAGGTTGGGGTTCAGGAAGTATCAAGAAGCTCTTAGAACAATGAAATACGGCATAACGCCAAATATAATTTTTAGTGTATGTAAGTATTTATTAGCAGTAGGATTTGCACGTAGTACGATGGGCTTGAAACGGTAACGCCAACATTAATATTTTACGAATTATAGCATTTCTCATAATTTTCCTAATGTATATTTTGTATATAATTTCTTGTTTTAACTGAACAAAGTATAATCTGTAAATCTTCTTTAGGTGTGTACTGTTAATGGTTTTTAACCGAAATAAAAGTTATACTAGTGGTTAAAGTAAGGAAATGCCAACTTTCTAAAGATTGCATTTCGAGACTTACAATTTAACCTCTTAGCTGCTGGGCCTTGCCACAACCCCTCCTTCCCCCTCCCCCCCGGCGGAGCCCTTTTTTGGCTATTTGGGGTAGTTCACGCTTAGGCCTTCATAACTTTTTGTCCACATAAGCTATCCACGCCAAATTGGCGTTCTTTTTTTCCAACATCCTAGGGATTCTAATGGTAACCAGAGTTTGTGCTTTGCCCTGGAGGAGACCATGAAATTAGACAAAATACCTTGAAAATTTTGTTTTGTTCAAAAAAATGGGAAAAAACGGCTGCCGAAGAAGGCTTGTGGATGTTTCCCTGAAAATGGCATCAGCAAAGGGTTTCTGGTGCTAAAATCACCATCTTACCACCTTTCAGGAACGGGTAGACTTGAATCAGAAAACCACATTTTTCAACACAATTTTGGCATTTTACTGGGACATACCCCATTTTTACTATTTTTGGTGCTTTCAGCCTCCTTCCAGTTAGTGACAGGAATGGGTGCGAAACCAATGCTGGATCCCGGAAAGCTAAACATTTCTGAAAAGTAGACAATATTCTGAATTCAGCAAGGGGTCATTTGTGTAGATCCTACAAGGTTTTCCTACAGAAAATAACAGCTGAAATAAACAAATATTGAAAGTGAGTTAAAAACAGCCATTTTTCTCCACGTTTTACTCTGTAACTTTGTCCTACAATGTCATATTTTTTAAAGCAATATACCCTTACGTGTGCTGGACTCTTCCGGTTTCGAGAATATATAGGGCTTGTAGGTTCATCAAGATCCCTAGGTACCCAGAGCCAATAAATGAGGTGCACCTTGCAATGGGTTTTCATTCTATACCGGGTATACAGCAATTCATTTGCTGAAATATAAAGAGTGAAAAATAGGTATCAAGAAAACCTTTGTATTTCCAAAATGGGCATAAGATAAGGTGTTGAGAAGCAGTGGTTATTTGCACATCTCTGAATTCCGGGGTGCCCATACTAGCATGTGAATTACAGGCCATTTCTCAAATAGATGTCTTTTTAACTCATGATATTATGGTATTGATCATATCCCGGAACATGAGAGAGGAGGTGACAGCTTCAAAAAACTAAGGCGACTTGAATCCAGGTGCATAATACAGATAAAAACGAGAGCCCCTTTTGGGATAAACAATGATGAGGAACTTTATGTTCATTTGTAGGTCTAGTATTCCTATTTATATATAATATCTTTGCTGATATAAACATGAGTTAATCACCAATAATTTATAGGTCTGGTCCTATTGTTACATTTTACATATATTGGATAAGTTGGATTGATACACTTATAACCGATTTACTATGTTTTGTTCTTTTGGATATATTGTTATACAGTATAAGGAAATCAATGCATATGTGTAGATTTTTTTGTTTGAAATTAGTGATAACATTATTAGTAGATTTGTAACAATATATAACAGAAAAGTTAGGATATAAAGCGAATATGAGGACATCCTTATTTGAATATCCATTTAGGATTAATGATTTTGTTTGATTGATTCAGATGATTAAAGTCTTTAATTTTGTTTTGTTATTTTTAGAACTACGATTCCCAGTATGCATTGTAATTAGTTACTAGGGTGGTACTATAAATAGGATCTGCAATAGTAACAGGATGTGAACTCGAAGAAGACCATACGGTCGAAACGCGTTGTTCTTTTTTGTTTCCAGTCTTAAAAAGAAATAAAAACGAGATTTATTCTTCACTTGATGGAGTGCACTGCTAATTCTTGGCGTACACAAATTCGTGTGGGATCGGCTCGCCCACAGCGGTAGCACCGGTACAGAGAGCGCGGTGCCTTGAATCTGAGCCGCTTTGTTTATGATATATATATATATATATATATATAGACCTCTTTTATATGTGGGTCTGGTTTTCCTGTGGGCCGATCGCAGCCCCCAGGGAAACCACACATGTATTGACAAAAGGGATCTATATATATATACATATATATATATAGATCTATCTCTATATATATCTATCTACATGGACATATCTATAGATAGATCTATATATATATATATATATATATATATATATATGTACATATATATATATATATATATATATATATATATATATATATATATATAAAGATCTATCTATAGATATATCCATGTAGATAGATATATCTACATAGATATAGCTATATATTTTTTTAGTAGTTGTATGGTTTCCTTGGGGGCCAAAAGGGCAAAAAAAAATTGCCCCCACAGGTGGTCGCCCTGCCCACGGGCGACCCCCTGTCCATTTCTTTTTATTATTTTTCTTTTTTTTAATAAAATTTAGCCCCTGGGGGGGCGCCTACCTTTATTTTTTTTAAATATGCCCCTGGGGGGGGTGGTGGCCCATTTTCCGAGGGGGCCGACCCCCCCAAGTGAAATCTCTGGTGTCTAGTGGTGTTTCCTGGCCCCCAATCGCAGCTGTGCTGCAGTCAGGGGCCAGGAAACACTTTCAGGAAGGCCTCGTAAGAAAGGGGAGAGTCTCCCCTTTCTTACGAGGCCTTCCCGAACGTGGGGAAGGCCGTTTGGGGCTGTTTTCCCCATCGGAGCAGGAAGCTGCCTTGTGGCTGCTTCCTGCTCCGATGGCGAAATCAACAAGGTGATGTGGGGCGTGTGGGGGGAGACATGGAAAAGCTTCCGTGTCTCCTGGGGATAAAAAAAAAAATCCTCGGGTGCGACCAGGGAGGTAGAGCAGGCGTCGACGCCCGCACCCACGGGGTTAAAATCCAACTTCACAATCAGTTGTGATATAAATTCCAAAGCTCTATCTTTTCCCAATTGAGAGTTACACTCAAAGGATGCTTTAAGGTAACCCCAATGTAAACCTATGGGAGAGATAGGCCTTGCAGTACGGGAAAACAAATTTATCAGTTTTACACTCCCTGAACATGTTAAACTTAAAATTACATGTGCAACTGTTTAAATACACTGCATCCTGCCCTTGGGACTAACCAGGGCCTACCTTAGGGGTGACTTACATGTGATAAAAAAGGAAGGTTTGGGCCTGGAAAGTGGGTTCACTTGCCAGTTTTCATTGGCAGTTTAAAACAGCACACACAGGCTGTGCTGTGGCAAGCCTAAGACGTGATGGAAAGGCTACTGCAGTGTGTGGCACAATCAGTGCTGTGGGTCCACTGGTAGCATTTCATTTACAGGCCCTGGGAGGACATATGTTGTGCACTTTACTAGGGGCTTACAAATAAATTAAATATGCCAATTGGGGATAAGCCAATGTTACCATGTATAGATTACAAAGCACTGCACTTTAGCACTGGTCGGCAGTTGTAAAGTGCCCAGAATCCTAAAGCCAACAGAAATGAAGTCAGAAAAACAGGCAGTCAGAGGGCAAAACATTAGGGGAAACCACGCCAAGGATGCCAGGGCCAACTTTAAAATTGGTCACCGATGACCATTCTCTTACTAGCACCAGTGGTATATACCTGTAGTACTCCAGTTTCCATTGCAAAGTCTATGTAGGTCTATGCATTCGTGGTCGAAGCGTGCACACATTAGATGTCAAAGGTGTGCTTAGTGAGAACTCTGAACACTTCTACATTTCTTAAGCAGTAACTTTACACACATTCAAAATAAACAAGCCACCACTTGTTTGAGCTCCATCTATTGATGTCTTCAGTCACCAAAGGTGCCACTTACAGAGGGGTGTCTCCTCCCCTGGCAGAAGAGAGACACTTTTTAGATGCCTGCCTTGGGTCAGTACTTTGCAGCATGGGTCACAGCCAAACATTGATTAAGCAGATTGTGACGTCTAACTGGACTGAAGTATGAGTGCTAATTGGGTGCTGACTCAGCATCATGAGTGAGTGACAGGGTGCTGCAGCTCCTCCTTGTAGCTCTGCCAGCAGAGTCCTACCTTTGATTCCATGAGTCACTCACTGAAAGAGTTGGAAATGGACATCATAGTGTTGTCTTCTGAACAGTGCAGATCAGGAGAGGGCCATGGCTCAGCTGTCTCACTGCACCACTGACTGCGTGCAGCAGCAACACAGAGTCAGCCACCAATTAGGGTGCCACTTAAACAGTATTTTACCTGCCTGGAAGGTATGTACATGCCAAGACAGACAACATGTTTAAAACCATTAAAATCCAGTATTTTCCCATTTGAAATGCAAATTGAAACTAAAGATAGAAGATATAAAAATGGCAAAATAGTTGTTTGCTCTTCTGAAATGTTTTAAAAAAAAGATAAAGACAGAATTGCAGCCTTACAAAATAATATTAAGGGTTGTACACAAACTGTTGATCAGGTACCAGGTCCTTGTCTCCCCAGAACTGCAAAACACACAGAAGTGGACGCTATGGTCCTCATCTACAAGAAACTGGCACATCGCTCATCCTGCACCAGTTTGCTTGCGCCGCCCTGCACCGCCCCACCGACATAATGGTAGCGCTGTATTTACTTGCTTGAAGATACATATTTATCAACAAGTTGCATATATGTGGAGTTACGTACATAAAATCTATACTAACTTACCTTTCAATATTCTGTCCCTCTATATTCTGGTCATGATATTGTAACCCTTCGACATTCTGTTTTTGACACACACCATTATTAGTATATGTATTGTTGGCTTTGCTAACGTAGCTGCATCGTGTGTGTGTGTGTCACTACAAATAGCTCAACTGTCAGTAGATACTATTACTGGATTGTTGCATATTTAAGCTGTGGTTGCATGTTCTTGGTGATTTTTTAAAGTTTGATTGATTTTTACAGCACTAGAAATAAGTCATAATTGGTAGACCTCTTTACTTTAAAGTCGAAGCTTTCACAGTGCCTCCTCAGAGTCAGAATCTTTACATCGTGAGATGTGTTCATACCTGGGGACAGACACCCTAAAATTAAAGCACTACTCAATCAATCAAACAAATTTCTTAAGCGCACTACTCACCTGGTAGGGTATCAAGGCGCTGGGGGTGGGGGGGGATTACTTCTCGAAAAGCCAAGTTTTGAGGTGCTTTTTGAAGGTTAGGAGGTCCTGGGTCTTGCGTAGGTTTGAGGGGAGGGAGTTCCAGGTTTTGGAGATGAGGTGGGAGAAGGATCTGCCACCGGAGGTGATTCGTTGGATGCGGGGGACTGTTGCGAGGGCGAGGTCGGCGGAGAGGAGCTGTGAGTTGGTTTGTAGAAGTTGATTCATTCGTTGAGGTCGGCCAGTCCGGTGTCGTGGAAGTCTTTGTGAGTGTGGACAAGGATTTTGAAAATGATCCTTTTGTCGATGGGCAGCCAGTGTAGGGATCTGAGGTGGGCGGAGATGCGTTCATGGCGAAGGAGGTTGAGGATGAGACGTGTGGCTGCGCTCTGGATCCGCTGGAGTTTCTCTGAAGCTTGGCTGCGGTCCCTGCATAGAGGGCGTTGCCATAGTCCAGTCTGCTGCTTATGAGGGCGTGGTTGACCGTTCTTCTTGTTTCTAAAGGAATCCATTTGAAAGTCTTGCGTAGCATGCAGAAGGTGTTGAAGCAGGAGGATGATAAGGCGTTGATTTGCTGAGTCATGGAGAGAGACGAGTCCAGTATGATGCCGAGATTGCGTGCGTGGGCGGTGGGTGTTGGGGGTGGTCCTAGGGTGGTGGGCCACCAAGAGTATTTCCATGCTATTTTGTTGGGACCAAAGATGATGATCTCGTTTTTTTCTGAGTTCAATTTGAGGTGGCTTGCTGTCATCCAGTTAGTGATGGCGAGGAGTCCGGCGTGTAGGTTATTCTTGGCGGTAGATGGGTTCCTCGTGAGGGAGATGATGAGCTGGGTGTCGTCAGCGTATGAAATGATAGTGAGGCCGTGGGGGCGGATGATGCTGGCGAGTGGAGGCATGTAGATATTGAAAAGGGTGGGGCTGAGGGAGGATCCTTGGGGGACCACACAGATGGTCTTGGTGGCTGTAGATCGGAAAGGAGGGAGGCAAACTCTTTGGGTTCTTTCTGAGAGGAAGGAGGTGATCCAGTCCAGGGCATTGTGGTGAATTCTGGCGTCGAAGAGGCGTGTGCAAAGGGTTTGGTGGCATACAGTGTTGAAAGCTGCAGAGAGGTCTAGGAGGATGAGGGCGACGGTTTTGCCCTTGTCCAATCTGGTCCTGATGTCATCTGTGCAGGTGTTGAGGGCGGTCTCAGTGCTGTGGATTTTACAGAATCCAGACTGGGAGATGTCGAGTATGTTGTTGTCTTCTAGGAAGCGAGACAGTTGTATGTTTGCTATCTTCTCTATGACCTTCGAGGGGAAGGGGAGTAGAGAGATAGGTCGGTAGTTTGTGAGGTCTTCAGGGGCTGCTTTGGGTTTTTTAAGAAGAGAGTTGACTTCAGCATGTTTCCAAATATCTGGGAAGGTTGCAGTCTTGAAGGAGATGTTGATGACCGCCCGGAGCTGGAGAACCATGATTTGGCTGGCCTTGTTGAAGATGTGGCGGGGGCAAGGGTCTGTTGGGGAGTCTCAGTAGAAGAAGCTCATGGTTTTGACGGTTTCTTCGTCGTTGGTGGGGGTCCAGATGTTCAGTACGTTGGTGCGGCAGGGTGCTGTGGTGTTGGCTGTGTGGGGGCGAGGGAGTCTGCGCATGCTTATAGCCATCATGTGAGGTTGAGGGTGGCGGCGTTGGGGTCGTTGGTACTGGGAGGTGGAGCTTGTGCAAGGTTAGAGTTCAATTGTTTTTTGGAGATCTTGTTCCACTTGCAGTAGGGGGTAGCATGTTGTTGGTGGTGGGTGGTGGGCTTCAGGAATGAGAAGTGGACACAGTGGTGGTCAGTCCAGTAGAGTTCGGTGGTGTGAGTGAAGGCAATGTGGCTGCTGGAGGAAAAGATGGCATCTAGCATGTGCCCGGCTGAGTGTGTGGTGAGGTGACCAGTTGCTTGAGGCCAAGGTTTGCGAGGTTGTCCAGCAGGGCAGTGGAGTTGCAGTCGTGGGTGCTTTCCAGGTGAAAGTTTAGGTCACCGAGAAGTAGGTAGTCCGTGGACTAACTTCACTTTTGTTGTACCACTTAATGTAAACACGTCCTAATGGACCAAATATATACTTGTGGCAATGTAATTGACAGCCTCGGATTGGGAAAGTGGGCAATCGGGCATCGGCTGATGGGCCTGTGCCTGACGCCAGTTAATGGGCCATTTTTTCTGTCTGTTAACCTGCTTTGGTCCTCTCGGGCTAATTGTCAGAAGCAGGATGACAATGGGGCTGCTCCAGCTGTCATAACATGCCCCCTCCGACTCTCTCCAGGTGTAACAGAGCCAGGGCCGGCTTTTGGGCGGTGCGAGGGGTACTGACCTCAGGGTGGCGCTGTATTTAGCAATAACTTCCTAAACTTTGATTTAAAAGCACCTGCTGAAAAGTTCCTTGTGAGTCCTGACTTCAGGAAACAATTAAAATGTGATTAATGTTCCTGCTAGCGGGAGAGATGGGAGTTTTGTCTAGTCAAAGCTTTGACTCAACATAAAGTAGCATAGAGGGTTAATTTGCCTGTGGCAAAAAACTGAACTATGGAGCATATTTAAGAAAAGTGGGGCTGCATACAGTGCAGCACCACTTTTCTTTCACCCCTGAGGGCCCACCTAACACCACCTTGTGTACGTCATATTTAAAATACGGCGCACCATGGCGTTAGTTAGGAGACTAGCGTCAGAATCTTTTACGCTAGTTTGGTGCTTTGCAGGATTAGCATAAAAAATGTTGACGCCAATCTTGCAAAGCACCCAGAGGCCTTCTGTAACCAATAGAAGCCTCCTGTTAATGCCTGCTCTGAGCAGGTGTTAAAAGTGCCGGAAAAAAATTACGCAAAGAAATCTGACAGATTTCTTTGTGTCACTTTTTTGGCCCCCTTAACGGGGGTGCACCCTTTGCATACATTTTGTCTGGTGCAGGCATAATGAAGCGCAAAGGGTCACAAAGTGGCGAAATGTATGCATTGCGCCACTTTGTAAATATGGCACAGCATTTTTGGGCTTCTAAAGCCACATTAGCGGAAATAAATGACACTAATGTGACGTTAGAATGGCACTAGGTGTTCTTAAATATGCCCATAAGGGGCATATTTGAAAAAAGTGGTGTTCCACACAGTGCTGCACCACTTTTCTTGCACCCCTTAGCGCCCCCCTAACGCCATCACGTGTCCACTGTATTTAAAATATGGCACACCATGGCGATAGTTAGGGGACTAGCTTCAGAATTTTTAATGCTAGTCCAGCGCTTTGCATGATTAGCATTGAAAATGTTGACTCTCTTGCAAAGCACCCAGAGGCCCACTTTAACCAATGGAAGCCTCCTTTTAATGCCTGCTCTGAGCAGGCGTTAAAAGTGCAGGAAAGAAATGATGCAAAGAAATCTGTCATATTTCTTTGCGCCATTTTTTTTACTCCCCTAATTGGGGGATGCCCCCTTTGCATACATTATGCCTTACACAGGCATAATGTAGCGTAAAGGGTTACAAAGTGGTGCAATGCATACTGCTCCACTTTGTAAATATGGTGCAGCGTTTTTGGCCTTCTAACGTCCCATTAGCTTAACTAAAATGACACTAATGTGGCGTTAGAATGGCACTAGGGGCTCGCATATTGGAAAAAACTGGTGCTGCACATAGAGATGCGCCACTTTTCTTGCGCTCCTTAGCGACCCCCTAACACCACCATGTGTGCCCTGTATTTAAAATATGGCACACCATGGCGGTAGTTAGGGGACTAGCGTCAGAATTTGTTATGCTAGTCTGGCGCTCTGCAGGATTAGCATAAAAAAAAAATTATGCTAACCCTGCAAAGCACCCAGAGGCCCATTGTAACCAATGGAAGACGCATGCATTGCACCACTTTGTAAATATGGCATTGCGTTTTTGGCCTTCTAACGCCACATTAACGTAAAAAAAATGATGCTAATATGGTGTTAGAATGGCGCTAGGGGCTCTTAAATATGCCCCTATATTTTCTGTGGCTAGCTGAGTGGATTAGTAAAGCCAGCCTTTACAAGTGCTTTAAAACACATGAATATATGTGAAAGGTGAGCGATGGAGAGATGAGGGGCACTTTTGCCGGGTGGTAGTGAGTTAAACCGAGGAGGTGGTTGTGGGGTGGGGGTGCCACAATAAACCGTTGCACTACCAGTCCTAATGCCGGCCCTGGACATAGCTCCCGATGGGAAGCAGTTACCACCTGCTTTGCAGAGGACTAGGGCAGGTGAGAGGTCCTGGGAGTTGGGTGGTTGGGGTTGGTGAGAGACAGAGGGAACTCCGCAGTTGATTTTTGTCCCGTCCCATCCATGGAACGGAGTGAGATAAATTAGTCTCTGCTGTTCTTCTTTGCTTGCCCTATATCCGTTCCTGCATGCAACGGGGAGAGGTTGCAGCCTTAGCGGACTTTGAAACTGGGAAACCAGGTTTAAGTCCCAGCATCAGCTCAGCATCCTGTGATCCTGGGCAAATCACATAATTCACCTGAGCCTCCAAAGAAATTAATCTTACCTTCTGTAATGTTAACTTGTGCTCTTGTAAAGCTCTCCAACACTCCTATGTCAAGTTTATGCTATATTAAACTACATGTATGTGAGGAATGTGACACTATGTAAATTTATTTTTGCATTTACACACTAGCATCTTTCCATTTGTTGGAACTTACGCATGATGCTACCTGCAAGTAAAACAAAAACAACGATGCGCCTCTCGCCAGTCTCTGATCACTATAGGACCTCTCTTAAATAGTGTAAAAGTACTGTGCATATCTAAAAAGCCATCAGTGAGTGCAAAAGGCCTATGGATGAAGAGGGCTGTCAGGGGATCTTAGGGTGAGAAATATTCCAAGAGCACCCAAGAGAATAATGTGGAATCATTTTTTGTTTCCAGTCTTGACAAAAGTTACTGGCCCTATAAGGTTTAAAATACTTTTAGCACTTCAAATGTTTACCAGCGGTAGGTCCATGCTCCTAACTATTTGCGTTCTGCCCGGGCCTAATTGTGATCCCAGTCCAACTCTGGTAATTGAAATGCTGGAGCAAGGAGTAGAGTGGAACACATTTTAAGGACCTTTAGCTAAGTGGACTACAAAAATAGGAAATGGCGCAGATTTTAGACTCTCGGCAAAAGCGAATAAGATAACGAGAGCTAAATCCCCTCCCATATTGCAGTGAAACTGAAAGAGTTCATACCCTTATCGAGGCATCTCAGGGATGAGACGTTGCAGTTCCTCTACTTTTGTGAATTAGCCTGCTTCAGGGCTAACCATTTGAGAGATTAGGGCCCCGATTTTACAGAAAGCATAGTCTACACCTGCAGGTCTACAATTGTTGGGTGCAGACTTACACTTTTTAAAAAAATCAAAAAAATCTCCAGAAGTATACCCGAAAAATCTGTAACAGTCGCAAAGGTCAGGTGTACTCTTGGAAACCTTTTGTTATGTGTAGATTTGATCATGGTAAAACCTGCTGAACCAGTGCAAACAACCTTGCAAGCTTTGTATTATTTTCTCTCCCTGGATAAAATATGTTGCTGGAGGAGAAAACCCTTTGCTTTACACCTCAACTCATTTTGGGGATATTCTTACCCAGCAAAGGGATTTACTTTTCCCCTCAAGAGTACATTTGTGACCCTATACAGAATGAGAAAGGCTGAAGAAAAGTTTGTTAATACAGATACTTTTGTGTTCCCTTTCAAAGTGAGGCGAGTCAAACTTGCATTGCTGCTGCCTGTCCTGTGCACTTTCCACAAAGCAATGTGCCTGTGTTGCCCATTTTCTTAGATGACATCTCGCACCCCATGTTATTTATGTACGGTGAATGAATTTTGCAGGGCTGCTGCCTGTGCTGACGTTGTTCTGCGAGGGAAGCCAAGTAACTGAGCGTGAAGCTGGACATATGTATGCTAAGGGCATGCCCTGCCCTTCGGAAGCTATTTCAGGCATATAGTATCTATGGGAGGAAGGGCATACGAGGCTGGCGGGTACTGGGCATACAAAACAGTATATCAGTACATGTGGTCGTTTTATATTGTATGGTTAGTAAATTGTAGGAGTCTGCCTGTATGATGTTCGAACCTGGGCATCGGGAAATTCATCTTGGACATAGGCTGCAGTACTTAGGGAAATCAAGGTCTTTCCTAGCACGATTTTGTAAGGAAAAATAGGTTATTTATCAAAATAACAACCTGGCATTTAGAGACAAAAGGAGTGCATTTTCATAAAATGGCAACTTTGTGCTTTTTTACAAATTGCATACATTCAGAAAACCACATGCTGATATTTGTGGAGTAGGGGGAGAAAGGATTAAAAAATGGGATGAGAGAATCCAGTCTTGCTGTGAGCTGTACCTGAGATCTCACACTATTTTAACAAAGGGTCCTCAAATAGGCAGGTTTCGCTACCTAAAATCACCATTCACTTTGGTAGCTTATCCTCAACAGGAAATCGCTCCTAGAAAAACCCTGCGTGATATTGAGTGCAATAACCAACCAGACAACAATACAGCTAAATATTTTTAGAACGAGATAGTTTGTTTAATTGCAATCTGTAAATATGCAGTAGGCAATGTGCCACAAACAGGGTGCAATGAAAAAGGTTACAAGGTAGGAGGGAAATGCAAACATATAGGAACAAAAGTGTCCAATCTTAACTCTTATGGGAGAAAGGATCTGAGGAAGGATGACACAGAAGGGCCTCCTGTATACGTGAAAGTGTCAAGGGATGCCTTTATCCTTTGAATTTAGAGCAACATTTAAGTTGAATCATTCTGAGTTGGTTGGTTGATTCAGGAGGATATATTTTCTGGTTTGATGTAAAATCCAGATGTACGGGATTCGAAGACTTAGTGAAAGAGAGGCAGTGATGGTTGGGTAGGAGATGAGCCTGGATGCGGTGAGTTCCGGCCTCCAAATATGCAGCGTACCACACAATTCGGTTCCTTTCGAATCTCACAGAAAAGAGAAGGGTGGTATTATAGCGCCTATTTTCTTATGAGCTGATTGGAAATATAGGGGAAATGACACAAAAAACAGAAGTACTCAAGCAGCAGAATACCATGGGTACCGGTTTAAAGAAAAGTGAATGTGACAAAGGGAAATACTAATTAACATTAATCTAACCGAAAAGAAACTCATAGATGTCTTGGGAATGGTTGACAATCAGGCAGAGACTGTTGTTGCATTAAAGCCAGATTTATTGGCTTTGCCAATGCCTGTTTACAAATTAAGATTCTAGAAAGAATTTACTAAAGCTTAAACACGCATGAAATGCTTCAATATGATGTTTCAACCTTACTTTTTTAGGAAACATCTCCTTAAAAAACGTCCTTTTCACCATACTGAATTCTAGGGTGTGCATCAATATGAGTGTGTGTGTTCAACCCAAAGGGGTGTCTATACCGAGGTTGGCAACCTGCATCACTTCAGTGATATTGCTTCCCGTACATCACATTGAGGAAGACTGGGGGTACATTAAGGGGAAGTGGCTTGACACTGCTAGCGCGCCTAGTACTTAGTAAGTAAACTTATAAGTGGACACCTATAGGTCGATGAACCTTTTGAAATCGCATGGAGTATCCTAGTCAGGCAGTGACTATTGAATCAATAAATAACATCAATAATCAAGGAAGCACTCTTTGAAAACACAAAATTAAACCATACTAATCAAAAATAACCACTACTCAGGAAAGGGTTAACAAGTTGTATTTCCCAATTGCTTACAATTCTAAATCATCTGTAATACCAACTTTATTCAAATCAACTCTTTATTAATTCATTAGTTAAAATACGTTATCTCTTAAAGAAAACATATGCAACAAAGCAACACCATAAGCTATGAATATCAGCATTAATAATGTAATTCAGCAATTAAGCTTGTCAGTCATTGGTCACAGTCAACGTCACCCCTAACAGCCTACCTAAAAAAGATTAGCATTAGCATGGGGGTCTTCATGCAAAAACAATTTAGAGAAAACATTCATTTGGAAAAACCTACCTAAGTGTGAATCTCTATAAACAGCGCAGTTGGTACCTAGAAGAAAAAGCACAAAATCGTCAGTCACATTATTATAGCTACCTATCCAGGATAGATCAGCAACAAGTCAGTCTTCATCTTCAGGTCATCAATTAGTCAGCTACGGATCAGGCTTACAGAGCATGAACCCAATATCAGCACCTCGGACAGCATCTCCTGACGTCATCAGTTTTCTCCCCGCAGTTCTGATTCCTCACCCCTTGTCATGACTTTTTATTAGGGTCTCCCAATCCATCCCCCGAATTGCTAAATGGTCAGTCAGTCGGCAGATATGACTTTAGCCTATAGTTTTTGTTTACTGAATCTACTAATTTTAATAAACTTCAAGTTACACAAAACTGATTGGTTCTTCTTACGATGCCCTCATCATCCGGCCCTTCAGGTATCAAAATTGTTGCATATGGCTCTCCAGTCAGTGCCTCTATTGTTCAAGTCCTGGGAAAGTACATTTAGCCTGCTCTACACGTAACTGTATCAAATTGTCTTCATCATGTCCTGTACGTCGGTACATTGCAGAAAATTCTAGCTAAGTAACTTGAACTTCGAACTGGTCAAGGCTGCAGTCCACAATTTCCAGTCCTTTGCAAGGCGTCCGGTTTCTCCATGTTCAGAGTGTGCGAGGCCCAGTGGAACTAGGCCCTTAGTTCAGCTAACTTAATAACACAAAACAGAGGTTATGACATATTACTACATTTTTCTCATATATTTTCATTATTTTTCACATTTTCAGTTGTTTTAGCACACATGGTGATCATACCCCGAGGGCACATTTTTCAAACATGCACATTATATTTCTACAATTAATTTCTCTACGCATTTTCACATTAGTGACAACATATAAATCATTGATAATTTTCTTAATTAGTACGTCTGCTTCAACAACACTAACAGAGTATTACTAGACAGGTCTGTAATCTACATCATTTCCTTTATGGTCGCCATCAGTTAATGTCCCTTTCTGGGCATTGCATTTTAGGACTGGTAGATCAATGGTTCTTTTCCTTGACCCCAATGGTTTTGAATAGGGGAAATGGTAGCGTAAACTACTTATGGTACTGTCACCTCCAGGGCCAAGACTTGATGTTTTATTACAGATGTCACCCCAGGCAAGACTTTTAGGTCAACTCTCTCATAGGTTAAGACATCAACCAATATGAACAGAGCCATTGTTTGTGCTTGCACAAGCCAAATCTACTTCTGCATTTGGTTGAAGGTATCCCTATTTTTTTAAATAGCCCTGTCTGCAGAGTCACCCCCAAACATGTAACCTGCTTTGCCTCACTTTTGCTTATCTGTTTTGTTGGCCTTACGACTCTGGACACTTTACCACTTCTAACCAGCGCTAAAGTGCATGTGCTCACTGTATCAACAATTGGCATATTTAATTTCATTGTAAGTCCTTAGTAAAGTGCACTTTATGTGCCCAGGGCCTGTAAATTTAATACTATAAGTGGGCCTGTAGAACTGATTGTGCCACCCACTTAAGTATCTCTTTAAACATGCCTCAGGCCTTTCACTGCAGAGCCTGTATGTGAAGTTTCACTGCCAAATCAGGGTGGCATTCAAAACCCCTTGCCAAGCCCTAAACTCCCCTTTTTTTATAAGACACACCTGAGGTAGGCCCTAGGTAGCCCATAGGGCAGGGTGCAGTGTAGGTAAAAGCAGGACATCTGCTTCTTCTCTCATAGGATAACTTTGGGGATTCCTTAATACATTGATTAAGTGTAATTCCTCACTGAGAAGGGGTTGTACTGTCATGTTTGGTACCAATGGACTTGTAATAATAAATCATTTTAATAGTAAAGTTGTATTTATGATTACAACTTTAAAGATGCCACTTTTAGAACGTTGGCAATTTTCTGCTCTGAAGCCCTGTGAACCTGCCTCCAATATACGTCTGGGTTGGGTGACAGCTGGGCTTTGTCCATTACTCAAAGGGAGTTGTTGGGTTGGGTGACAGCTGGACTTTGTCCATTACTCAAAGAGTGTTGTTGTGTGCCATTTACATCCTGATGGCTTATCACCAGGCTGATGGTCCTTCCAGAGCTAGAGGGGGGGAGGTGCTGACACTTGCACCGGAATAGGGCTATGCCAGTCTCCGAACATAGAGCTGTCTACACCCCTGTGGTGAGTCTGGAGCCAGGGCAGGCAAGGGTTGACCTGTGTACACTTCAAACCCCCTCTTTGAGGTCACCCCTCTTCAAAGGCGCCATTGGGTATAAGAACTGGACTTCTGACCCTCCCAAATTAGTACACTTCTGGATCTCAGGATACTCTGACAGGAAGTAAGACTGTTGTGTTGCTGAAATGACTCTGCTAGAACTCTCGTGGACTTTGCTGAACTCCTGCTTTGCTATGCATGCCCTGCTGCCCTCCTTTCCTGGGAGTGAGAAGTACTGGACTGGCAAGTCTTCATTCCCAGAACCAAGTGACTCCAAGGCTTGCCTGCTTGCCTCCTGTCCTGAAGCCTCAAGGACATCAAAGACTTCACTCACCTCTTGTACAGCTCCCGGATTCTGCCAGCTATGAGTCCTACCATGCCAAGTGATGCCAATCCAGCCTTTGGAAGTGGGTTCTGCAGTTTTGTGTTCTGAGAACATCCACATGTCGCTATCACTGCGCTGATCGGAACTGTGGCATCTCTCCTCAAAGGCGACTCATTGCAACTGTCGCTGAGGATGATGATTTTGCATCGCTGATTGCTCAGCTCAGGATTGACGCTTCAACATCAGCCCCAGTGCATCACCTTTGCATCACTGGCTGCGCAGATGGAAAATGAGGCATCACCTTAATCGCAAAGTATTGGACACCACATCCCTGCTTGGAGATCGTCAACTGCATAGCTCAACGATGACGCATCCCCAGACTGCACAGATCGGAAATGACACATTGCACATTGTGCCTCTCATCGGATTTTCAAAGTGGACACAACCCACCATATAAGGTACTGTTTCAGTGGGACATGGTTGGTCCCTTTAGCCAGCCCATGCTCCATCGCAGTCAGCCTGAACTTTGGATTTACCGTGGTCCAGTGCGACCAGTTGGCTCTGCTTGGCGCTGTAAGCTTTTAAGCACTACAATTGCAGATATGCTTTAAAATTCATATCTCGACTTTTACTTATTGGATTTTTGTCACTTGGTGTGGATTGTTTTTGTGTGGTGTTTTCACAGTTTTAATGTTTTAAGTGTTGCACAAATACTTTACACTTTGCCTCCTAAGTTAGGCCTGCCTGCTCTGTGCCAAGCTACCAGAGGGCGAGCACAGGTTAATTTAAGGTGTGTACCTGACTTACCCAGACTAAGATTGTGGTCCCTATTTAGACACGGTGCATACCTGTGCCAACTATAGACCAAGGTCCATATTTACAAGTGGCCTGCACCACTAATGCATCACTTTTAGTGACATCCTGGTGGCACAGTCTGCACACTCATATCTACAAGGCCACACAAAACCGCTTTACGTGGCTTTTCATGGCCTTGTAGATAAGGAGTAAGGTAACACAGCGCAAGTCGCTGCATTGCCTTACTTTGCGTCTGTGAGGCCTTTCCAAGGGTGTTGCAGGGGAAGGATTTTGACGCAGTACCAAATTTACAAGGTTTTGTAAATCTGGGAATGCAACAAAAGCCTACGCCTCCCAGGGGTGGTGTAAGAGTGATGCAACTGGGAGAAAAATCTTCATTTCTCCCCATTTTTTCCTCTTTCTCTGTGTTCTGCATTCTGCAGCACACACAGAAGAGGAAATTGTCTCAATTGATTGTTTTTATGCAGGAAGGTGTGCCTTCCTGCACAAAAACAACCATCCCTACAACTCAGACACCCTTGCACCATGGTGCAAGGGCACCCGCATTGGCGCATTACTGCAATCTGTGCCCCAGCGCAGGAAGAGAGGACAGAAATGCGCCGTACCTTGTATATAGGACGCATTTCTGTCCTTTCCTGGTGGTGCAGGGAGGCGCCGACCTGCAACATGGGCCTTGTAAATATGGCCCCTAATTTCTAAGACCTGTCCTCTACTCATCTGACAATTTGTAAAAGAACTATGCAAGTGTAAAAGACACTTTTTAAATTGTGTGTTATCCACATAAATACTCAGAATATCACTGTTGATGGCATTAGCAACAACTTAGCACATTTTCTACTTTAATATTACCTTACATGCATTCAGTATGAGGTTCACATTTTCATTTAAAATATTTTGAAAATAATTTCACATTATATTTTTATCTGCTCTTGGGCTTTTTCCCATCGTTTTCTACCAGTGTTTGTATTAATTTATTTTCTGCTAAATTGGATTTAAGTAATGGTTCTCTACAATGTTGTTTTTTCCATGAATTTACGTACTACAATTTAGGCCCTTTTTCCCTTTACACAGAAGTGAAAGTCCTAGGTTTTCACTTGGATGCTCACATGTCTCACTCAGCACAGGCCAGTCTTTGATGCGGAGATATTCCCATCAACTGAATGTCTTGAGATGTATTTTTTTCCTACTATCTCAGTCTCTTAAGAGTTTTGACAGCAGTGCCATCAGTCAACTCATGATTAGACCAAACAGCAGTTTTTATGCAGTTCTATCCTCTTAAATACAAGACGTGCAATGTATTCAAAATGCTGCCATAAACTTAAAAGATGGTTGGTCGCCCTTTTAAAATGCTGGCCCACAATTGTGGATTTGTCGTCTCTTAATTTGACTCCAGGCTGATTAAGAAAGCATTCGAGTCCTATTTATTACAGGTGATTTCTAATTACCAGCACCAAGATAACTTAAGATAGCGTGAGTGATACCAATGAAAGATTCTCGATTGATCGACTGAGTTGGCAGGTGCACAAATAGATACTTAACCATAAAAATCCTGGATATGCGATGATACCCTATTTGCTCAAAGAGGTGTAAATATGCTATAACATAATGACATGCAGTCATCACATGGTGTTGTGAAGTGCCTTCATAACCTTCTTTTTGTAGTGTGAAAGAACAGCATTTTTTTCAAATTCACCCACCAAGAGCTCTGCAACATCAATTAAAAAAGCATTTGATTCCTGGAGTAAGTGAGGATAGGGGACATGAGTCGGATGAAAGAGAATATTCGAATTGTTGGGAAAATCTAGCTTTCAGCAAAATTTAATTGATGTGAAGGGAAAAAAGAATGAAAATCAATTACAAAGTTCAAAGGACTTGCTTCACTTAATAACATTATGCAGAAACTACCCGTCTATAATGTCTGGAAGCTGGGAAATGATTTCTAACACAATGTGTTTTGTATTATCAGATAGCGTTCGTTCTGTTGGGAAGTGTCATGATTAGACGCCAAACCGTAAGGGTCGGGAACTCCGCGTTACTCATTTGTCAAGTACTTAGCAGCTACTAGAAGACAAAAAATAAAGCAGACATTTTTCTTAGAATTGAAAAACACCATTAATGCTTTGGTCGCTGTAAAACCTAAGTATGACTATGTCATTAATATTAACACTATTTTTATAAAATATTTATTGTAAGTTAAAATGGTCTTCGCGAGACATACTTGTCCACGACGTGCACACATACATTCACTCCTATCTCACATATTTTAAATTCGTTTAAGTAGTCCTTTATTTGTAAAAAAAAAAATGAGTGCCAGTGTCCAAATCTTTGCTCACAAACCCACATACGGTGCAATTAAATGTCGGTGCCTGAATGCCAAGGCTGCCTAGTCCGGCTCTTTAATTCACTACCAGAGAGCCCCTTTCGGTTTCTCCCACTCATGCAGGGTCCTCCTTTCTCCCTTTGTGCCGATTTGTTCATCTTCCACTTACTCTGCATTCCCATTTGTCCTTTTCCCTTGCACTCGAAAATTAGAAAAATGTCTGATTAGGAAAAATAGTTGACGGTCCCCAAAATGATTGTACATGTGTGACTACCATGGTAGACATACGAACAGATGTACAAGCAGTAGAAAAAAATTCTTAAAACCACAATTAGCGACAGTAACCAATTTAAGTGCCTGCCAAGCAAAAGTGTCAGTGTGTGCATGCATTCTGGGAGGAAAAGGAGGTGGTAACTTGTCTGAACCTTGATAAGTAAACTTACAAGGAGACACGTCTAGGCCAATAAACCTTTTGACCACGTTTGGGGACTTCCCATGACAAGGTATCTTTTGGCATCACAATCAATAGATCAATAACCTCAATCAATATGCACAATAACTAATCAATCGAGCTAATCAATACCGTTAATATAGATCAATACAGTGGACGCACCATGACCTTTCAGACATGAATAACCACAACAAATCTAGTAAGAGTTAGGATATTTATTCCCTATTAGTTACAATCTAATATGTTTATTCGTCTCAACAATAGCAAGCACATCAAAACCACTATAATTTGGCAACTCGAGCAAAACTTTATCAAAGCAAAGATCATGAACATTAGAACAAAGCACGACATTAACATGAGTCAACTTTAGCAGACTATTTTTAGTACATTACTCAGCACAGCAAAAATTCAGTCATTTGTCTATTTGCATCCCATATTAGTGAACTCCTTAACTAACCTCAAATTAGCATCAGCATGTTGGGCTTCATGCAAAACAATTTGGCAACATGAATTTCGAAAACATCTAACTATGGCCTCTATCAAAAGAGCAGTTGGTACCTAGAAAGAAAAGGCAAACAGACAATTACAATTTCATCAGATAGTTACCCATCCGAATGAGTCATCAAACAGCATCAGTCTTCGTCCTCAGGACATCAGTCGATTCGCCATCAGCCAGGATAGAGTAGGCACGTCTCAGTAGAGCATAGCAAGAAAAGGCTCTTCCCTCATAAAGAGGAAAAGTGCATATCGGACAAGGGGTAGGATGAGGATGGTTTAAAGTATCAGACAGCCAAAGGCAAAGTCTCTCAGAATGGCAAAGGGATGATGAAGAAGAATGGTGAGGAATGGCAGAGTAATAGCTCAGTAATGGCTGATTTCTCCTCGGATCAAAAAATCAGGGGATTTGGAGGATTAAAGGTCCAGTGTATACCCTCCAGTAACCATAGCTAATAATGTAATACACTGTTCCTGAAGAGCAAGAAAAGAACAGAACAGGGTGAGTACTAGGGGGTCCTATTTACTAGGAGCAAGAGTCCTCACACACCCACGTGGGTGTCATGCTTCATCATCGGACAAGCTCCTCGTCAGACCGGCGGTGCAATGTCTGACGGGCACCACCCATAGGGGGGCTCTTTGCCGGAGTTCTTTTTGATGATGCCACACTTTCCCGCAAGTGAGTAGGGAGAGAGGGAAAAAGGATTGTGCAAAAAGGAAGAGATAAAATTGGCTCAAAGAATCTCACTAAGAATTATCTTTATTCATGCGTGGTCCAGGCCAAGGTTAAAACAATAATCAGGAGAGTGAAATCGAGATAATGTTCGACCACTCTCTAACTGTATCGCACATAACAAGGTGGTCAAGAAACTGCTAGACCCACCTCAAGATAGGGTCGACATGTTTCGCGTCTGTGTGGTCCAAAAGGATCCAATGACGCTTCTTCAGGACCTAGTGAAAAAATTATGCTTCTCCATATACAAAATCAATTGGCTCTTGCCTATAACAACTGACAGTCAAAAAAAGGGTTTAGTATCGTCAGTCACTTACACGAGTCCATTATGACCCAGTGAATCGTTCCTATTCGTCACCCTGGAAATGTATGAGAGATATCACAACATAGATTAATGCTCAAGTAAATGTAGATTTAATTAAATTTAACCAAATGTACATAAAGCTGTGTGGCACACAGTGATAGTGATTGAAGTAACAAACCCATGCCAATAAAACAAAAAATAAAACAAACAAATTGTGCTTACCCTCCCCAAATTGAGATCGGGCTTCATGGGATCGCATGGACCATAGGTCTAGTCCATATAACACACTGGTTGTTGTGTAGAAAAAGATATCATCAAAGAACAGATATGAGTGTCACACAATCGCACTCCAACACCCATCAGGAAAGTAAAAACAGTTCAAAAACGAGAGAATTTGCCACCATTTAAAGAACCACAATATGAGGGAGTAGTTCCCCTATGTGACATGCTTTCTCAACTCTGTTTAGTAAGCGTTTCACCTGAGGCTGCCAATACTAGGCAGCGCGGCCACTAGCAAGTATAATAGTGATCATTGTTGTCCATAAAAAGAATCTATCTAATTAGGGGAGAGGGAGACCGGAGCTGTCTTCTCCTATAAATTCGTTACCTCAAATACTACAAATTTACATTGAAAATAGCCTCGTTACTAGTGGAGGTAAACACGACATTATTCGTAGTGCCGAGTGTGAGAACCAGCACCTCGGTAAAGCCGGCTTCAGAGTCAGCTGACCATCACATACTGGCATCAACTGCCATACGAAGCACTTACTTGGTAAAGACTGGTAGACGGCACTTCCACCTACCCTTGGTCACGTTCCCGAAAGGACATGGGAAACGCGACCGCGAGGGATAAAATAATGCCGAACCCGGAAGTCCGTGGTGCCGGCTCAATCACGCGTTGCTAAGCAACGAACACAAACCCCCAGCAATGCGCTAATCGTTAATAAAAATAAACGATGGACTTGTTTGATTATGTCGGCTCACAACACGGCGGCCATGATGGAAGGTATACATTTCGATTATTGCTAATGCAAGTCAAACTGTAGGTGGCAAGAAAAAGTAATCTGAGTAATCTCATGTAGGACACCAAAATGCAAAAGTTGTCCATTAATGGGGTGTGATAAGGTAGAACTGGCTGATCCAGTCCTGGACATTCCTACATGTAAGTTATGTAGTACTGGTCATGAATGCAGTGTGATATGGGTACGGTCATTCTAGAGAGAATATGAGGTCAGGTTAACTCAGGGTTAGTAATAATACTGGTAGCTAAAAAATAATTAAAAAATAACCCAAGTATTGTTCGGAGAGAGTGGGATCAAATCATGACGGCACCACTCTTAGGTGTGGAAACACACCATGTCACTTAATCAAAGGCAGAAATTAATCCAGGGGATATCATCATTTAAGCCCTTCCGGTGGGTCCCAAGTTTAAAGACCCAGCGTTGTTCTAATTCAAAAAGGAACTCAGCTCCTCTCTGTGGGCATGTCTGTAATACAACCTGATAGAGCGGTCCGTAGTAATAATTTTACCTGTATTCGGACGCTCTTTAGGCCGATGAATCTTTTGACTTAGTGGGAACTCTCTGTACTCTTAATCGATCAGTCTCATCAAAATCAATAATCAATAACGAACATAAGCAACACCTTGAACAACATAACACTTAACAATTAATCCAGAATACATTTCGGCGAACCCTGACCTTTCAGTCAGGAATAACCACACCAGTTTATTGCAAAGTTAGTGAATTTATTTCCCTATATTAACAAAGCTAGCACAATATAAATGTGTCTCAATACCAAATGATAAACATATATGAACATTAATAGCTGTCCATAACGTCGAAACAAGTGCAATCTATGAAGCATTTGAATCACAAGGCATTCGATAATGGCAATGCAAATCACTAATACGATAATCTGTAATGAACTAATGGCATACATTTAGTCAGCATAACAAGATTTCAAATTGCATCGTGCGACATATGGAATCCTCGTCTAACCTCAAATTAGCATCGGCATGTGGGACTTCATGCAAAAACAATTTAGCAACATTAATTTAGAAAACCCTTAACTAGGGATCTTACCAAAAATCAGCAGTTGGTTACCTAAAAGAAACACAATGCAATTTTACAATTTCCTTTCATATTTACCAATTACGATCAGCATACAAGGAAGTCTTCGTCTCACAGGTACCGTTCTTCGGTCATCATGGGTACCGTTTCTTGATCAGCATGGGACGGGACAAAGGGGCAGGGGTGAACGGGGCAATTGCCTCACGGCGGCAAGGTAAAACTAATACTTCATGCAAAGGGATCAAATCAAAGTTACAGTCTCTAGGGCAAGAATCATTTAAAGTCTCTTTCTCTCGATTAGAGAAAGAATCAAAGTCTCTCAAGATGGCGTCGCAGCAAAGTGGGCCATAATAGCTACGAAGTCAAAATGGCGGGATGTCCGATGACGGAGCGAGCTAGCGAGCGAGCCCCTTTCCTCTCGTGCACCTGGTTTTTATAGACAACAGTTCAAATCCAGTAGGGTCTCCATTGGAGGGTTCATAGGTTAGCTTCAAATTGACCAATCAAAAACGACAGTTCTCAAGCTTTTACTTAAGCATACATTATCCTTGGAGATGGGTACGCAAATCGCAACATTGTCTCCCAATTAGCTCACTTTCAGAGCCTCCATTGTCCGCACCTGCAAGTCGACCTTGAATTAAAGAGAAAATATGCCAGGCTGGCACTAACTTTAAGATAAGCATGTGAACAGCTTCTGTGGAAAAGTACAGCTTCAAGCTAAAATGCACGTTTATTAGCACAATGGAAAAATACGAGCATCTAAACCGTGAGACCAGGCAACTAGGCCAAAGCCTCCGCTAAAGTAATGCTAAGCTAAAGCATTTCAAACAAGCAAATCGTAGCACACGTTTATGATTATGTCGGATTAGTGCGATTCTAATTCACCACGTTATAGAAAGCACGCGTATAAATGATGGCAAACTACTCTGAGGGCACATTTTGTCCCCGTACAATCTTTATTAGTTCGGTTAATGTCACACATGATTATTTCAGCACTACGTTTAAGCGTTAATAAATCAAAACCTTCATTTTCTGCTTCATCAATCCCTCCTCTGATGACTACTTGTCATCACACCAAACCACGCCCACAAATTTTATTCCATTAAAATTCTGTCAGTTCCCTTTTCCTTTTAGTTCCCCTAGTTTGCGCTTTGTATTCTTCTGCCATTCTTTTCATAATTTTCTCCTCCTTTCTTCTTTTAATTCTTTCCATAATCATTATTATTCCCCTTTTTATTCCCCAAATTCCAAATACGCAAATTATTACTATTAATATTCCTTCTATTATTTTCAATAATATTCCATTCCAAATTCCCCCAATCCAATGTCCCACTGAAGCAAGTCCCTTTCCAACCTTCTCCCACACTCCTGGTTCTTTCAATTCCTTCAAATCTGCACTTTCCTTTGTTAGATTAGCAAGCATAGTTTTAATTTTCACACTATTATCAGGTATATAGGTACAACAGTGTCTGGCACCAATCATTTTGCAAACGCCTCCATCCTTTGCTAAAAGAAAGTCTAAAGCAAGCCTATTTTGAAGAGTCATAGCTCTTTCCGCTGCAAGTTCAGCATCTATCAGGATTATAGCACCTGAAAACTTTGTCAACATGTTATCCACTATAGTAGACAACTTTCGTATCTTGATGGAATTCAACACAACCCCCAATGAAGGAATCATGGCTCCAAATATATCACCTATCACAGCAGCTGCGGTCTCTCTTTTCTGGATACGATGGGATCCAGATGTCTTTTGAATCATCGATACGTCATCCAGTTGATAAACCTTTGGGAACACTATACCCAAATAACATCTCCCCCACCATCCCTTTGGAAGACGATAATAGGCATTATGCCCACAAATGTAATATACACCTGGAATGACAGGGTCAAGTCCGTTCATCATGAATGTCCATTTGGCCTTAAAAATACTGTAAACGTATGTTTGCATTCACTCGCTCCTACAAAAATGTTGTCGTAATAAGATTCTCCTCGATATATACAAAATTTCCCTACATGCCAAGCATCTAAAGCTATTTTCCCTTGTGTCTTTATAGCAGCAAAATCATAGTTATCTACTGAAGTCCTCTTACTTAGCTCCTTTTCTAATTTCGCATTCATTTGTGCCCTTCTATCATCTGTGCGATCTAAAAAGCTTATTTCTACAGCAGAGACTGAGCAAGTAAGGTTCTCCCTATGAGCATGAGCCGTTTCAAAAGGTTGCATTGGCTCGAAAAATTCCCTCATTATTTTAGCATCCCAATCTTTAGCAATCTGGCTAAGCTGCGCTATTATAGGAACATAAGCAAAGGTAACATCATAATTCGAGTAAAAATACTGTATGTTAGTTTGACAATAAAACCTAGACATTACTATACTACATGTAATCCCATATGTAAGAGGCATGTGGTGATAAGTTACCCCTTCCTTTACTGATGTCGGTATCTGTGTACACACATATCAATCCTTCGCATCCATAGTCTCAACATACTCTGTTAGTAAGCGATAGAAAACGTTATACGAAAGCTCTTTCTTATCGTGCAAGAGCCTCTCATCCAATGCTAGTCTTTTCAATGGTGTTAGTTCAGTGACAGTAACAGGAGCAATAGTAGAAGCCTCGATATTCTCACTTTCACCCTTTCCATGCATTCCAAACACAATTGCCATTATTATTATTACACATGTAATTACCAAGCCTATACACACATATTTACAATATTTCTTTCTATTATTTTGCGTAGCGTACCTAGTCATGATCTGTATAGAATCAGAGAGCTAGAAGCACTTATAAATGAAACTATTTTAGCAATTCAGTTACAAAGCTGAACGAGCGCAAGGTTCACACCGTCTTCTTCAAAAGGCCAGTCACTTATCGGTTAGCAGCATTTGTTTCAATTTGGCAATAACTCAGTCTTTATCAGTTTAGCAAGTCTCGTCCGGTTTAACAATATCTCAGCTGGTTGTTTCTTTCACGTTATATTGTAGCAAGCAATATCATTTACTCTTTCAATCGACAGAGTCTATGAAACTTTTCTTTTCTATTGGTATCTCTTCTTCTTCTTCGTTCTCGATGCTTAGAGATACAAACTCGTCAGTCCAATCATCATTGACTGCATACGCCCATTCAGGACCGGAATATCTTCTGTTCGGTATCCTTTTCCTTTTCAATTTTGCTTCCCTTTTCGACTCCGCTTCGCTGGTACTTTCCTCTTTCGTCAAGTCCTTTTCTTCACTTGACGATTGTTCCACAACAGTCACTTCCTTTCTTTTCTCTTTCACTTTCGGCCTTCCTCCTTCGTTCAAACTTTCTTTACCCTTTTCTTTTATTGGTGAGATACTCAGTCTTCTCTTTGCACCATGTCCATTTGATGGACCTGCTGTCTTTTCTGTGGAAGCTTGAACCTTTTCGTTCTGTTCTGCCTTATCCCCTTCTTCCGGGGAATCGATCACATTCTCTTTTTCTTTTTCTGTATCGTCTGCTTCTGGGAAAGCCCTCCTCTGATCAGGCTCTCCTGCTTTTTCACCTTTTTCGAGCCCTTCGTCACCGTTACTTTCTTCAGGCTCTTTATCACTTTCAGCTGCTTCAGGCTCCTTGTCACCTTCAGCTGCTTCAGGCTTTTTGCTACCCTCAGCTGCTTCAGGCTCTTTGTCACCTGCAGCTTCTGCGTCGCTGTCTGAACTTTCTCCTTGGTCTCCCCCAAGCGAGTTGGTGTCTTCGTCTTCAGAGAATATCTCTTTCTCTCCTGCTTCTGCCTGTTCGCTTTCAGTTCGCTTTGGTTCTGTCTCAGCACTCGGCACTGTTTTGTCAGGCACTGGTAGTTTCAGCGCTTCAACTTCCTCATCTGTGGGACACAACACCTTCTTTGTGTGACTGGCGTGAATCCAGTTGGGAACCCCCGCACACTTCACAGCGGTAGTTGTCGTCAGGATCACTTGGAAAGGGCCTTTCCAACGGGGTTCCAGACACGATTTTCTCACGTGCTTCTTTACCACGACCCAGTCACCTGCTTTCAGTGCATGTCCTGGACCTTGTATCGGTGGCAAGGTGGTCGCTTCCACCTGGTGAGAGAAAGAGCGAACCACGTCAGCCAGTCCTTTGCAGTAGTCTAACACCATATCATCTGTAATATTCAAAAGCATGTTTGCGGGAACTGCAGGAAGTCTCATAGCTCTGCCCATGAGAATTTCATGCGGAGACAATCCAGTCTTTCTATCAGGAGTGTTTCTCATTGACATTAGCGCTAAGGGCAATGCGTCAGGCCATTTCAAATTTGTCGATGCACATATTTTTGCCATTCTTGATTTCAGCGTACCATTCATCTGCTCCACCAGTCCTGATGCTTCAGGGCGATAGCTACAGTGCAGCTTTTGCTCAATGTTCAGCGCTTCGCAAAGTAACTTTATCACCTCGTTATTGAAGTGACTTCCCCTATCTGATTCTAAAGAGATCGAGAATCCGAAGCGTGGTATCAACTCCCTCAACAATAGCTTGGCAACTGTAAGGCTGTCATTTCTACATGTGGGGTATGCTTCAATCCAGTGACTAAAAATGCACACAATCACCAACACATATTTCAGACCCCCATGCACAGGCATCTCAATGAAGTCCATCTGCATTCGACTAAAAGGCCCGCTTGCCCTACCAATGTGACTCGCGCTCACAACTGTTCCCTTTCCTGGGTTCATCTGCTGGCACGTGACACATCGATGGCAAACTGCTTCTGCAGCTTGACGAAATCTGGGGTTAAACCAATCAGTTTTGAACAATCTTATCATGGCATCTCTCCCTAGGTGAGCTTGCCCATGATAGAACCGCGCAAGCTGTGATAAGAGACTATTTGGCAGAACAAACTTTCCCTCATGTGAAACCCATAACTCGTCTTGTCTCTTTATACATTGTGATTTAATCCAGGAATCCCTTTCATCCTCCCTGACATTATTTTGTAATGCTTTTAGTTCATCTATTGTATCTACGACCTTCAAGGCAAATGCTTCAGCTTGTTCGAGTTCTGGCTCATTTATCGTATTCCAATCGTCTCTCAGTAATATACAGTTCAAGGCACAAAATCTTGCGACTTGATCCGCATATGCATTTCCTAGAGACACATAGTCCTGTCCTTTCATGTGAGCACTACACTTTACCACTGCAACTTCAGCTGGCACTTGAATGGCATGTAACAATTCCCTTATCCTTTCCCCGTTCTTCACTGGGGATCCTGAAGAGGTCAGGAACCCTCTCTGTGACCATAGTTGTCCAAAGTCATGCACAATCCCAAACCCGTATTGACTATCCGTGTAAATGGTGACTTTCATCAATGCAGACAGTTGACATGCTCTGGTAAGGGCTACAAGTTCTGCTACTTGTGCAGAATAGACTCCTTGAAGCCATCCCGCTTCCAAGACCCCTGTTACAGTACATACAGCATATCCTGCTTTCAAAATCCCCATCCCATCTCTTAGACATGAACCATCAACAAAAAGAATTTGGTCATTTTCATCAAGCTTGGTATCCTTGATGTCCGGTCGAGGTTTTGTGCAAAATTCAGTCACCTGAAGGCAGTCATGCTCGACGTCTTCAGCATTCTCAATTTCGGCATTTTCTCCAGGAAGCAAGGTAGCTGGATTCAACGTAGTGCACCTTTTCAGCTGCACATTCGGTGAGCCCAGAATTATCGTTTCATACCTTGTGAGTCTTGCTCCAGTCATGTGTTGCGTTCGGGAGCGGGTCAAAAGTATCTCAACTGAGTGAGGGACCATGACTGTTACTGGATGTCCCATCACTATTCCTTCACTCTGAGTGAGGCTGATACCAACTGCTGCTACGGCGCGCAAACACCCTGGGAGTGCTGCTGCAACCGGATCCAAAGTAGCTGAAAAATACGCCACTGGTCTGTTCACGCCACCATGGGCTTGGGTCAAGACAGACAAAGAACATGCATCACGTTCATGACAAAACAACGTAAAAGGCTTTGTGTAATCAGGCATACCTAAAGCTGGAGCCCTGCACATGCATTCTTTTAGTTCAACAAAAGCATCCATCTCATCTCCTTTCAGCTCAATTTGATCCAAAGCATCCTTCTGGGTCAGTTTCAGTAGAGGCTTTGCTAGAGACGAGAAGTTGGGAATCCACTGGCGACAATATCCCACCATTCCCAAAAACTTCCTCACCTCCCTCCTTGTCTTTGGTGGACTCATTTGTAGTACGCTTCTTATTCTTTCCTTCATTATTCTCCGTGACCCTTTCTCTATCTGATGACCCAAGTATTTCACTTTCTTCTGACAGAACTGCAACTTGGAGGGAGACACCTTATGTCCATTCCTTCCCAAATGGTTCAACAGAGCAATGGTATCGGCTGTGCAGCCACTTTCTGTCTTTGATGCAACCAGTAAGTCATCAATGTACTGTACTAGAATTGACTCGAATGGCAATTCTAATGCTTCCAAATCTTTCTTTAGGATCTGATTGAATATTGACGGTGACTCAGAAAACCCTTGAGGAATTCGACACCAACTGTATACTCTGTCTAAGAATTTGAAACAAAAGAGGAATTGGCTGTCCTCATGAAGAGGCACAGAAAAGAATGCTTGTGACAAATCGATGACTGAGAACCATTCAGCATCGCAAGGAATTTGAAACACTATCACAGCTGGATTCGCTACGACAGGGCAGCATTTGACTATGATATCATTTATTTTCCTCAAATCCTGCACGAGTCGGACCTTTCCACTAGGCTTTATTAGTCCCATTATTGGTGAATTACATGGACTGCTTAACACTTCTTTCAGTACCCCCTGCTTTACAAATTCGTCAATGAGTTGAGCAACTTTCATGAGGGTATCTTGTGGCATGTGGTATTGTGGGGTCTGGGGAAAGATTGCATTGGGCTTTACAGTCACTTTCACTGGTTCCACTCCTTTCATCAATCCCACCTCTTTCCCTGTCATGTCCCACACTTCCTTTCCGACTGTTTCCCGTAATTCAGCTGGGATGTCTTCTTCAGTTATCATCGGGAAAAGACAAATCAGAGGATACTCTTCATCTACAGTTTCCATCTCATCCCCCTCTACACTGTCCTCTTCTTCCCCATCACTGCTCGTCTGTATTGTTATCCCTTCGTTTGAACACATGATCGAACAACCCAATTTGCACAATAGGTCCCTTCCTAATAGTGCTATCGGGCTTGAGTCACATACCACAAACTGATGCACCCCTTGATAGTTATCGATGCTGACTGGTACCGGATCTGTAATTGGGTTCGTCAGATGTCTGTTTGCTACTCCCACCACTTGAACTGTCCTCCCTGAGAGTGGCAAATTTGGAACTTCACTGCTCTTAACTGTTGAACGTGTGGCTCCCGTGTCAACCAAGAATGAGACACGATGACCCATTACTCTTCCCTCTACATACGGAACCCTTTGATCAACTTCCAAGGATGCCGCAAGCACACAGTCTCCTTCTTCTCCTGAACTTTCACTCTCCCATACGTTGTTTATTCCACTCTCACTGTGTAATGGGAACTGTTGTACGGTGCCATTTGTACTCATTACCTGACCCGTTACCTGCGGAGGAACCATCACTTGCTGCTGACTCATTGGTGCCAATGGTATTTGCATTTGCTGATTAGGTACCATAGGTAACTGCTGTTGCATTGGCTGCATTTGCGTCATCTGCATACGAGGCATCTGCATCTGCTGCGGCTGCATAGGTTTCAATCCCTGCAATTGATTTACAGTCTGAAAATTTGGGCTTGGACCTCTTAGTTTCGGTCCCCTCATTGTCTGAAATGCATTGACATCATTGTTTTGCTGACCAACACCTACACCTGCACCTGCACCTACACCTGCACCTACACCTGCACCTTCCTGCACCACCATCGGGCACTCGCGTTTCCAATGACCTACGATTCCGCACACGTGACACGGCATCACCTTCTTCATTGCCTGCACACCTGTCACAACAGTGTTCAAATCCGGTCCATTATTCACAAAACCTCCTCGGCCTCTGCCTCTGGCCTGTGGCTGAAACGCCATGTTTCCCTGCAACTGCAACTGCGGTTGTGGTACCTGCTGTTGGAACCCTTGTATCCCTTGCAAGCCTTGCAGACCTTGCAAACCTGTTTGAGCTGCCTTAAGCTGCATCATCATCACCTTCTCTTTCAACCTTTTCTGTTTCACTTCAATTTCGTCGCTACAGTATTTCGCATAAGTCAAGACTTCGTCAATCGGTTTAGACTGCCAACAAATCAAATGCAACTTTATCATTTGGCTTATTTCTGGTCTCAGCCCTTCCACAAATCTGAACACAAAATGGAGCATGTCCTTCGCCTCTATTGTTTCCGTGCCACTGTAATTCTTGAACGCCTTCAACAACCTCTCATAGTAACTATGAATCGATTCTTTAGTCTCTTGGGCAGTTCGGTCAATCTTCTGCCAATCCACGTTCTTCGCGGGTACCTTCGTTTTCAATTGCTCAATCACCTTATAGTACAAGCTCATCACCAAAGGTGATGGTGCACCTGTCTCCCTGTCCCTCTCTGGTTCACTTGTCGGCCAACCTACAGCTCTTTTGCAATCCTCCCATAAATCTGCCGGAACCACAATCTCAAAGAGAGTGTTCAGGTCTTCCCAGAGACAATTTGCAAGCTTCACAAACCTATCAGTCTGCTGATACCATTCAATCGGCTTCTCTCTTAGTTTGGGAAAATCGTCCGTAAAGGACTGAATGTCGCTTCTGTGCCATGGTACATGTACTAATTTTCCCCCTGCTGTCTCCCTCATTGGTAACATTGTTACTGTATCACTACTCTGCGGTCTTTTCTCATTGTGTTCTGTAGCACTGTCCCTCCTCTTTTCCTTCCTCTTTACCCACCTGCTTTCCCACTTGTCTAAGCACCTCCACACTTGTGCACTCTGCAGCAATTCTCTAAGGTGTGTCTTCATGCCTGCTGACCTCATGTGTTCAAAATCTGTGGTCCCAAAATCTAGCCTGTAGCTCCTGCTCAAGTGTTTCGTCTTGTCTATGTCAACCCCGTTTCTGTCCGCTGCTTCCTGCAAGCTCTTGTGTATCTTGTTCACTTCCTTCGTAATCCTGGGACATAGATACCTCAGCTCTTCTTCCGTGTAGGACTCTAACCTGTTCACACCCATAGTCCCTTCCACCAATTCTTGTGCTTCCATGTTCAACCTGACCCTATTCATATAGTCTTCTCCTTTCCCACTAGCTGAATTCTGTGTAGAATTCAGACTGTTGAACCACTGTGTCAGCTGTTGCGCATTCACCCCCATCAGGGTAGCGTTCACATTGACTGCCATCGATGGCTGCGGCAGCTTTTCAGTATTCGATGTTAGAGGTATTATCAGTGGGGGGCTCGACCTCACCAGTGTTGACTGAGCACATATGGGACTAAACTCCATCAAGGACCCAGACCCAGTTGGCTGAGCCGCTTTCGGAGTTATCCCTGGAGTGTTTTCTATGCACCTTCTTTCTGTCCCATTCTGCAGCATTGATCCCTGACTGTTCAGACCCGAATTAGGCTGACTATACAGAGGTACCGCTGGACCTACAGTAATGGGTAAGGATATCACGTCTGGGTTCTGTCCATTCCCCATGTTCTGTGGCATGTTCATTCCCACTCCATGGGTCATCATTGCCGGCATGCCCATCTGGCTCCCCGTCATTTGAGCATGTGCGTTTCCTCCCTGCATCTGCTTTTGAGGCATCAAAAACTGAGTTGATTCAGCTTGTGCCATTGTTGGGTTGTAACCATTCTGTACTCCCCTTACTGTTGGATCTAGAATCATTCCTGCACCGTTATCACTACTGTAGTACCCTGGCATCTGCGGCTGATTATTTTCTGCTGGTTTCAACACGGGCACATCTGGATATATTCTCCTAACCTGCGGTATCTGCGGGGTGAACAGCAGACTCGGGTCCTTAGATCCCGATGACGCTCCTGAACTCTGGTTTTCACTGTTCTGTACCGGTGCCGGAGGGGCAGAACTGGTACTTGGACCTTGTCCATTCTCTGCATAAGGCGGTGGACGGTCGTTCAGCAATTGCATTATCAACTCCTCATCCTCTATCTCCTCTTCTCTTCTCAACTTTTCCTCGTCCTCTCTATCCTTGGAACACTTCCTGTCTGTCTTACAGGTTGCTTTCTTACCTGTCTCTTCTCCTTCCTTAGTAATTGCGGGGAATAATTTTATCCCCTGCAATACATCTGACCTCCACACCTTCTGTGCATTATCCCACCTAGCATCCGCTAGTGTCTTTTCTACCTTTCTCATCCTGGTCTCAAACTTCTTCTGCTGTTGCTGTCTGGCCATTAGTTCCCAAATTGCTAGAGCCTCAAACTGTGCTGGCCTTGGAGGCACCTTCATGTCGTACATCGTGAATCTCAAATTCTCTAGAATCTTTATATTGAATGTCCCATATATCGGGAACGCTACGCTCCCATGTTTCTCTGTCAACTTGTGCCATTGTTTTAGCCAAAGACACGGAGCTACCCCCTTCTCTTCCATTACAATATAAGCTGGTGTGCCCTCGGGCGGCGTCTCCTCTCCTACACTCGCTTTAATGTAAGACTCCCCCTTCATCGCGCTCCTGAATGCTTTAAAGAATTTCATTTTCTCGTCTTTTATTTCACAAAGTTTATAATCAATATTTGACTTTAATTCCACAAAATCTGTAATCAATAGGTGACTTTAATTCCCGGAATACTCTTCACCTGCCTTTCCCCTTCCAAACGAGTCCCACGGACTGCGTCCAATCCGTGCGCGACCCTTCTCTCCAATCAACCTATCCCAGCGCGGCTCCTAGTGACGTCACACTCACACACACTGCGGCTGACAAAGCCTCGCGGCTAGTCTTCCTTCACTCACCTCCTCTCGTAACAACTTTTTGCATATATTGCGAGCTACAAAAAATAAAACAGATCTGTCGGTTTACTACAGGAAGGGTAACACAGTCACTTCAGGACCTTAGGGACCTTTCACTAGCCTCGGGACATTTCACTAGCCTCTGGCCGCTATTCCGTCTTTCTCAGTCCCCACATTCGCAAGCAAATCTGACCCGCAGACCTACTCTCAACTTGTCAATGATCTGTTCTAGTGCACTTAGAATCTTGTCAAAGCCCGAAGTCGAAGTTTCTTTCACTCCCTAACACACGTACCGACTCGTTGACCACGCCCGATCAACCTACTAAACCGCCCAGACCACAACATGGATCAACATACTCCGGAGTCTCTTGACCTCGCAGGGCCCGTCTCAACAACAACAACCACGTGGACCTTTTTATACACAAAGCGCCACACGCACATGAAGTTCGACGACTTCCCTACTCTCACACTCGGAGCCGCACCTCCGTTATTTCTATGAAGTTCGACGACTTCACTACTTCTACACTCGGAGTCGCACCTCCGCTATCCTTAAAAAGAAAACCCTCGCAACCTTTTCACACACCCTGCGTCAATAAGCTGTGCAAGCGCAAAACCCTAACTTCACTCATACCATCACTAGTACCGCCAACGCTGATTCCACACCTCCGTTCTCTCCATTCGCAAGCTCCGAGATCCCGGGAAAGTCGCGGTGGACCTAGCCCATCATCATTCTGTCAATCAGTATTATCCCAAAAAAATCTAATTCAACTTCTCGAATGGGGTCTCAAAATACGTAACCGTTAATTCAACACCATGTACTTTAAGAGTACAGGGTCCCAAAAGACGAAACCGTCCTCTGCTACCATCTACTGATAGAGCGGTCCGTAGTAATCATTTTACCTGTGTTCGGACGCTCTTTAGGCCGATGAATCTTTTGACTTAGTGGGAACTCTCTGTACTCTTAATCGATCAGTCTCATCAAAATCAATAATCAATAACGAACATAAGCAACACCTTGAAGAACATAACACTTAACAATTAATCCAGAATACATTTCGGCGAACCCTGACCTTTCAGTCAGGAATAACCACACCAGTTTATTGCAAAGTTAGTGAATTTATTTCCCTATATTAACAAAGCTAGCACAATATAAATGTGTCTCAATACCAAATGATAAACATATATGAACATTATTAGCTGTCCATAACGTCGAAACAAGTGCAATCTATGAAGCATTTGAATCACAAGGCATTCGATAATGGCAATGCAAATCACTAATACGATAATCTGTAATGAACTAATGGCATACATTTAGTCAGCATAACAAGATTTCAAATTGCATCGTGCGACATATGGAATCCTCGTCTAACCTCAAATTAGCATCGGCATGTGGGACTTCATGCAAAAACAATTTAGCAACATTAATTTAGAAAACCCCTAACTAGGGATCTTACCAAAAATCAGCAGTTGGTTACCTAAAAGAAACACAATGCAATTTTACAATTTCCTTTCATATTTACCAATTACGATCAGCATACAAGGAAGTCTTCGTCTCACAGGTACCGTTCTTCGGTCATCATGGGTACCGTTTCTTGATCAGCATGGGACGGGACAAAGGGGCAGGGGTGAACGGGGCAATTGCCTCACGGCGGCAAGGTAAAACTAATACTTCATGCAAAGGGATCAAATCAAAGTTACAGTCTCTAGGGCAAGAATTATTTAAAGTCTCTTTCTCTCGATTAGAGAAAGAATCAAAGTCTCTCAAGATGGCGTCGCAGCAAAGTGGGCCATAATAGCTACGAAGTCAAAATGGCGGGATGTCCGATGACGGAGCGAGCTAGCGAGCGAGCCCCTTTCCTCTCGTGCACCTGGTTTTTATAGACAACAGTTCAAATCCAGTAGGGTCTCCATTGGAGGGTTCATAGGTTAGCTTCAAATTGACCAATCAAAAACGACAGTTCTCAAGCTTTTACTTAAGCATACATTATCGTTGGAGATGGGTACGCAAATCGCAACATTGTCTCCCAATTAGCTCACTTTCAGAGCCTCCATTGTCCGCACCTGCAAGTCGACCTTGAATTAAAGAGAAAATATGCCAGGCTGGCACTAACTTTAAGATAAGCATGTGAACAGCTTCTGTGGAAAATTACAGCTTCAAGCTAAAATGCACGTTTATTAGCACAATGGAAAAATACGAGCATCTAAACCGTGAGACCAGGCAACTAGGCCAAAGCCTCCGCTAAAGTAATGCTAAGCTAAAGCATTTCAAACAAGCAAATAGTAGCACACGTTTATGATTATGTCGGATTAGTGCGATTCTAATTCACCACGTTATAGAAAGCACGCGTATAAATGATGGCAAACTACTCTGAGGGCACATTTTGTCCCCGTACAATCTTTATTAGTTCGGTTAATGTCACACATGATTATTTCAGCACTACGTTTAAGCGTTAATAAATCAAAACCTTCATTTTCTGCTTCATCAAACCCACCACATGTCATCCGGACTATGCTGTACTTCGATGTAGTGAATACTGAGTTTAGTCGAAGTACGACCACAGCGAATATTACTGCGGTGTTCATTGATTCTTAATTTGACCGCTCTTGTAGTCATCCCTACATATTGTAAGCCACAAGGGCACGTGATCAAATATACACAGTTACGGGTGTTGCAGTTGGTATGTCTAAGTAACCGCCAGTGTCCAATTGGTTCTAGCTCCAATGAATCTGTTCGTTTGGTGAGAGAGCACACATTACAATTTCCACATGGGAAATGTCCCACAACTGGTGGTAACTCCCACAGGGTACCTTGTCTGCTAGACATCACCCGGGGTCTGGGTCTTGTATGGATCAGTATGTCTCTCAAGTTGGTAGTCCTTCTAAAGGCAAACAGTGGTTTGGAGATATTCTCACCCCCACTGCAGAGAATCTCCCATCTTTTGTTAATGATTTTTTTAACTGTATTAGACAGTGGTGTGAAAGTCGTGACACAGGTTAGTTTATTTTCTGAGCACCTAGGCACCGTTTGTAGTAATAGATCTCTATCACTATATTTAGCTCGCTTATAAGCGGTATTAACCACTCTTGTGGGATAGTGACGATCATATAGTTTGTTTTTCAATTCAGTGGCTTGTGTGTCAAAGGAGTGAATATTACTACAATTACGGCGTAACCGTAAAAACTGGCCAAAAGGTAAGTTATCTCTAAGTGCTTTTGGATGGTAACTGTCGTAGAGTAGTAAACTATTGCGGTCTGTGATTTTTTGGTGTGTGCAGGTCTTTAGTATGCCTCTGTCGATGCTGATCACCAGAGCTAGAAAGGTGATCATAGAGGTGGAGACCGAGGAGGTAAAATTCAGAAATGGATCAAGATTGTTGACCCACGTTGTGAAGGCTGTAACCTCCTCAATGGGACCCTGCCAAATGACCAAAATATCATCAATATATCTACGCCATAATTTAATATTCCCAAAATATGGATTAGAGTCGGGTAGTATGAATTGTTTCTCGAAATCATACATGTAGAGACATGCTAGACTAGGAGCAAAAGTACTGCCCATCGACGTCCCTCGAATCTGGTGGAACAACAAGTCTTCGAACTGAAAAAAAAATTCTTTCATTGCTAAATTTGCACAATGCATAATGAAATGCACCAGAGTGATTAAGTCAAGTGTGGTCGATAGGAGGGCTGATTCTACTACTGTCAAAGTAGCTTGTTGGGGGATGTTGGTGTATAATGCTTCAACATCCAAGGTGATCAATGCCTGGACGTCACCTTCAGAATTAATGGATTCTATAAGGTTGAGGACATCTTTAGTGTCCCGTAGATATGTGGAAGACTGCTGCACAAGGGGTTGCAAAAAATGGTCACAGAATGTGGATAGAGGTTCAAGGATAGATCCTATCCCAGACACAATCAGGCGACCCGGGGTGGAATTTTCCCTTCGTGAATTTTGGGCAGACAATAAAAGTATGGTATTCTAGGATTAACAGTATCCAGAAATTCCGCTTCTTTTTGCGAAATCCATGAGTTACTGCTAGCCTCATTGATCATTCCTCTAATCTCTGCTTGTATCCTAACCGTTGGATCATGATCTATTCATGTGTAGTAAGTCGAGTCACCCAAAAGGCGAAGACATTCTTGTCTATAGTCTGATGAATTCAAAACAACTATGGCGCCGCCCTTGTCTACTGGCTTGATGGTGATATTATTATCAGCTGCCAGACTCTTTAGAGCATCACTCTCAACTCTAGGTATATTGACAAAACTTTGTTTTGGTCGTAGTTTGTTAAGATCTGTATTGACTGCCTTTTCAAATGCCAGTATCTCACAGGGGGTTGCAGCTGTGGGGGGCATGCATTTAGACGGTTTTTTAAGGCCTGAATCTGTTGGTGCCGTGTCAACAGGTCTATCTCTGAAGAAAGCCTGTAGTCGAATTTTCCTAAAAAATTGTGCTAGTTCACTTTGCAGGCGGAAAAAATCTTCTCTGGGGGTAGGTACAAACCCCAGACCCTTATTGAGAACCGTTGATTCTACAGGGGAGAGAGGTCTCGCAGAGAGGTTAACTACTAAATCTTTGGTGGTTGATTTTTGCCCTGACTCCGTGTGACCATCTGAGGCTCCTCCTGTGCCCAGTGGACCCTTCTGCCTCTTCCTCGTCTTCTGCCTCTTCCCCTGCCCCTGCCGTTGCCTAAAAAAGGCATGTATGGTAGCATGGGACGGGGTTGGTAGAACGGAAAGGGTTGCTGCCACCCAATTGGTTGGCTAGGGTGATATTGGGGAAAGTTGAAATACGGTTGTGGTCTCTCATCGTCGGTACTCCACCCATCTGATGTAGAGCTATGGCTATATTTGCGAGGTTTCCTGAATGATGTTGTAGAGTCAATAGATGAAACAGATTGTGTATCGGCTGAGTAGTCTTCCTTGGTATAGGGATAGACTTTTTCTCGACTAAATCTGCTGATATCTTTTTGTAGTTTGGTAACTTTTTGTTGAGTTAAAAATTCTTTTGACTCGTTCAGGTCAGAGTTAATCTCCGCTAATCGGCTCTTGAATGCTGTAATGGAAACTGTAGTTTTCAGTGTGTTTTCCATGAAGGTAATCTGTAAGGCCATGGATTCTGCTATCCGTTTGGAGGTATTGATAATCAGTACCAACCAATCACGGGTGCATTTCCACGTACTTTGAGCCCAGTCCCTCCTAAAGACCAAGGGGGTCATTCTGACCCTGGCGGTAAAATGCACTTACCGCCGGTCAGAAGACCGCCATAACACCGCCGCGGCCGCGGAAACCCGCCACGGTCATTCTGACCCGCAGAAGGCAAACCTCCGAAAATCCGACAGCCACAACCGACCGCCAGACCAGCGGTCGGCGGAAAGGTGGAGGTGACAAAACCTCCACCGCCACGCCAACAGAAATACGCCCATGCCATTACGACCCACGAATCCACGCGGCGGTCATTCAAACGCGGTATTCCATTGGCGGGACACACCGCTGCGGTCAGAATACACACAAACGAACAAAACCCAGCCACATTGGACGATTTGAATCCCACACACCTGATACACATACACACACCACTCCCACACACACAATACAATATAAAACACCCACCCACATCACCCACAAACCCCTACGCAAAAAAATTCTGAAAGAAGGCCAGAGCGAGACACCAGCATCCACAAACTAACAGCCACAGCCACTCAACACCATCACCCACACACTATCCACACACAAAACAACACACACCACCACACTCAACACACTTAACTACACATACTCCACCCCACACATCATACACACCACCCCATGGCACCCCAAAGACAACCCCGCTTCACAGACGAAGAACTCAGGGTCATGGTGGAGGAAATCGTTCGGGTAGAGCCCCAGCTGTTCGGCACACAGATACAATACACCAGCATTGCCCGGAGGACGGAGCTATGGCAGAGGATTGTCGACAGGGTCAACGCTGTGGGACAGCACCCCAGAAATCGGGAAGACATCAGGAAGCAATGGAACGACCTACGGGGGAAGGTGCGTTCCATGGTATCCAGGCACAACATCGCCGTGCAGAAGACTGGCGGCGGACCCCCACCTCAACCCCCACAATTCACATCATGGGAGGAGGAAGTCTTGAACATCCTGCATCCTGACGGCCTCGCAGGAGTCGGCGGAGGAATGGATACTGGTAAGTTGAAGCTTCACTACTGCTTCCCCCCCACCTGCATTCCAAATCATACCCCAACCCTCACCCCCATCCTCGAACCCCACCCTCACCCCCACCCCCACCACCATCCTCACCCCCACCACCATCCTCACCCCCACCCCCAGCACACCTATTCCCCGCCAATGTCTCACCATCACAACCCACACATCCCAAAACCTAGGCCTGCATGCGTCCACTAAGCATGGACACCCATCACCAAAGCATGCCCAATGCATATACACATCCCCCCCACAAGCCACCCTCACCAAAGCCCCCACACACGAATGCCAGCACTTGGGGACACGAGAACCCATAGATACACCCATATGCCACACATTGAAACTATAACCATACCTCTATACCCCTGCAGGACCCGACCGTCAACACACCGCGGCGGAGGGGCCAGAATTCTCCACACCCCCCACCCAAGAGGCCGTCAGCAATGACAGCAGCTCTGTCGACCTGGACACCGATGACCAGCCCGGACCATCGGGGACCTCTGGACAGTCGGTTCCCCTCACACAGGCCCAGGCCACTACAGACCCCAACCCCTCTGGGAACACCAGCACAGCTCCCACCCAGCGGGCCCATGCCTCTGTCTCCAGGGCGCGTCAATCTGCGGTGTGTCTACCACTACAGGGCACCCAGGATAACCCACCACCCCAACAACAACAGGGACCTGGGGGCAGTGGTAGTGGGCACACCGGCCAGGGGGCAGAGGCCCAGGGAAACAGGGCAACTCGGAGGGCAGCTGTGCGACAGGGGGAGGACGGGCCCAGGGAACCCACTCTCCACGAGGTCCTCACCACCATCATGGGAGCATACAACCGCTCCCAGGAGACGATGGCGACGGTACTGGCCCGGTTCCAGGAGATCCAGGTACTGCAGGAGGAACACTATCGGGGGTACAGGGAGGACATCAGAGCCATCAACACCACCCTGGTTACCATGGTAGGGCTGCTGCAGGACCTCGTCAACACCAGGGCGGACACTCAACAACACCCAAGGGCCCCTGCCACTAGCCTGGACCAAGAACAGCCAACCACCTCCGCCGGCGCTAGTGGACAGGAGGCCCCCGCACAGCAGCAGCCCACCAGACCCCCACCTCCTGCAGGAGAAGAACCACCCCGCAAGAGGGCCCTGAGATCTCGCAAGAAGACAGAGTAGGATGTCAAGACCCCCACCAGCAATGGATACCACCTGATGTCATCCCACTGTCCCACATTGTCACCCTGTCCATCCTTGAACTGCCCATGCTCCATCTCTCCACAGGCCTCTGGACAATGCACCTGTGTGACTGTTACTCTGGACTCTGCCATGGACATTCCTTCACCATAGCCCCCACCCACTTGAAACCACCCATCCCATTTTGAGCACTTAAATAAATACCTATTTTGCACAAAACTATCTGGAGTCTGGCTGTGATTTCAATATATTGTAATTGACATGACAGTGCAAATATGTCCTTGTACATGGTGAAGTCAACAAACAGCTGCCACAAAGCTGTAGTCCATGGGGAAACGAAGCACAGGACTCGTAGTGGGGACCCCAGATCTGAAATAGGGAGGGAAAAGCCACAACTCAGTCATCATACACTGGGGCAAATAGACAGGCAGCAGAGATGCAGGAGAGTAGTTCACATTTACTAAATTATATTTGAAATGTTACCTGTGTCCTATTGGAAGTACTGTTCAATGATTCTGTCCCTGTTGTCTGTTTCAGCCCCGTCGTCTTCCTCCCCGTCACTCTCCTCAGGTTCCACAGCTGCCACAACACCACCGTCTCGACCATCCTCCTGCAGGAAAGGCACCTGGCGGCGCAAAGCCAGGTTGTGAAGCATGCAGCAGGCCACGATGATGTGACACACCTTCTTAGGTGAGTACATTAGGGATCCACCTGTCATATGCAGGCACCTAAACCTGGCCTTTAGGAGGCCAAAGGTGCGTTCGATCACCCTCCTAGTACGCCCATGGGCCTCATTGTACCGTTCCTCTGCCCTGGTCCGGGGATTCCTTACTGGGGTCAGTAGCCACGACAGGTTGGGGTACCCAGAGTCCCCCACTAGCCATACACGGTGTCTCTGTAGCTGTTCCATCACGTAAGGGATGCTGCTATTCCTTAGGATGTAGGCGTCATGCACTGACCCTGGGAATTTGGCATTTACATGCGAGATGTACTGGTCAGCCAAACACACCACCTGGATGTTCATTGAATGGTAATTTTTTCTGTTCCTGTACACCTGCTCCCTGTCTCTTGGGGGAACCAAAGCCACATGGGTCCCATCAATGGCACCAATGACGTTGGGAATATGTCCAAGGGCGTAGAAATCACCCTTCACTGTAGCCAATTCGCCCACCTCAGGGAAAATGATGTAGCTCCTCACGGATTTCATCAGGGCAGACAACACTCTGGATAACACCTTCGAAAACATGGGCTGAGACATCCCAGAAGCAATTCCCACAGTTGTCTGAAATGACCCACTTGCCAAGAAATGGAGTACTGACATGACCTGCACCAGAGGGGGAATCCCTGTGGGTTGGCGGATGGGGGACATCAGGTCGGGCTCCAGCTGGGCACACAGTTCATGGATAGTGGCACGGTTAAGACGGTAGGTCAGGATAATGTGGCGTTCTTCCATTGTCGACAGGTCCACCAGCGGTCGGTACACGGGAGGATTCATCCGTCTCCTCGCCCAACCCAGCGGACGGTGCCTAGGAAGGACAACATGGAGCACACAGTCAAGCAACCCACAGGTACGTACTCACAGCTAGCACAGTAAACGATTCTCTATGCAGTGAATGGCGTGTCTGAGTGGCTATGCAAGGCCTAGGCCTGTGTGACGCAGTTGAAATTGAGCCATGTGGGCCCTGGAAATGGCGGCTGCCTGACCTGTGAAGTGTGACAATGGGATGTGAGGTCAATGCGCTGGCGTGGCACACCGCGGCGGGCGGCGGGCGAAGACCGCGGCGCGAAGCCGCATTGGTTAACATTGAAGCCTATGGGTTTCAGGAGCCAATGGCGAAGGGCGCCGGCGGTGGCGGGACGCACCGCCGCGGTACGCACCGCCGCGGACGTGACCGCCATTTTCTATCTACTTATCCACTTGCGACTTGAACTTTCACAGGAGAGGACCTATACTGCAAGTGTTGCTGTGACCTCGGTCTGGAAGGGACAATGGCTGCTGCGCCTGGGGAAAGGGCCCCTGCCTTCACTGGAGAGGAGTTGGAGAAACTTGTGGATGGGGTCCTCCCCCAGTATGCGCTACTCTACGGTCCTCCAGACCAACAAGTGAGTTTAATTCAATCTGGATTTGGGGCCACTGGCTGGCTTGGGGGCATGGCGGGGGGCCTGGCGGGGATGGGGGGCATGTTGGGCCTGGCGGGGGGCATGGCGGGGGGCCTGGCGGGGATGGGGGGCCTGTTGGGCCTGGCGGGGGGCATGGCGGGGATGGGGGGCATGTTGGGCCTGGCGGGGGGCATGGCGGGGGGCCTGGCGGGGATGGGGGGCATGTTGGGCCTGGCGGGGGGCCTGGCGGGGATGGGGGGCATGTTGGGCCTGGCGGGGGGCATGGCGGGGGGCATGGCGGGGATGGGGGGGCATGTTGGGCTTGGCGGGGGGCATGGCGGGGGGCCTGGCGGGGATGGGGGGCATGTTGGGCCTGGCGGGGGCATGGCGGGGGGCATGGCGGGGATGGGGGGCATGTTGGGCCTGGCGGGGGGCATGGCGGGGGGCCTGGCGGGGATGGGGGGCGTTGGGCCACTGGCAAGGAAAATGCTGACAAACTTGAACGTGGTATTTCTCCCTCCCTGTACGTGTCACATAGGTCCGCGCCCATGAGAAGATCGGGATTTGGCGTGCCATCGCCAAGGAAGTCCGGACCCTGGGGGTCCACCATCGACGGGGCCCCCACTGCCGCAAGAGGTGGGAGGACATCCGCCGCGGGACCAAGAAGACCGCCGAGTTTCTGCTGGGGATGGCCTCCCAACGTAGGCGGGGTGCCTGCCGTCAACTGAGCCCCCTGATGTTCCGGATCCTGGCGGTGGCCTACCCTGATATGGATGGGCGCGTGAGGGCAGCACAGCAGACACAAGGGGGTGAGTACAAGCATTATCTACTCTGTTGTCGCGCAGTGGAGGTGTCTGGGTGGGGGAGGAGGGCTGTGGGTCCCCCTAGGCCAGGGCGATATCTGTAGGCTGGGCACCCCCGTAAGCCCCTGTGTCCCCAGCCACCACCCTCAGTAGTTTGTCAGTACAGCCATCCCTGGGCTGTGTCATCCATGGGTGCAGTTGTCAACTCTAGGCGTGTAGGGCATGTTCCACGGAATGCGTAGCGGACCCCAAGTGCGCAACTTAGTGCAGGGGGCATCTGTGTCTGTCATGTCCGCTAACTGTACCGGAGATCCATGTACTCAATATCCCTTTATTTCTCTCTCCCCCCCCCTTTTTGTTTGTCTTTCTGTGCTTGTGTGCATCAGCATCATCAGGAGGAGAAGTGGCATCGGGGCAGGAGGGAGCTGCATCTCACATGGCCCAGGAGGGCCATGCCACAGAGTCAGACTGGACCAGTGAGACGGAGGGCGAGGGGAGCTCCACGACGGGGACGACTGGACCCTGCAGCGACACGGACACGTCCTCGGAAGGGGGCTCCCTTGCGGGGGTGGCACCATCCGTGCCCCCCGCCATTACAGGTACAGCCGCCACCCAGCGCACCATCTCCGCCCTCCCAGCAGCCCCTCAGCGTTCGCCCCGTGCCCGCTCTGCCAGGAAGCCGGGCATCTCCTTCGCCCCAGGCACCTCAGGCCCTGCCCCTGTTACCCCCGCTGCCCTCAGTGAGGAGGTCATTGACCTCCTCCGAACGCTCATTGTTGGGCAGACTACCCTTTTGAATGCCATCCAGGGGGTGGAGAGGGAGGTTCATCGCAGCAATGCGTACCTGGAGGGCATTCATTCGGGTCAGGCTGCCCATCAGCGATCGTTCCAGGCTCTGGCCTCAGCACTGACGGCAGCCATTGTCCCTGTCTCCTGCCTCCCTCTACTAACTCCCTCCTCCCAGTCTCCTGTTCCTCTGCCTGTCCCACCCACACCATCAGACCAGCCTGCACACACATCAACACCCAAGAGAAGCTCATCCAAACATAAGCACCACAGATCACGCAGACATTCACACACGCAACATTCCGATGCAGACATGCCAACAGTCACTACCACCTCTGTGACCCCCACCTCCTCGTCTCCCTCCTCCCTCCCTGTGACGTCTACACTCACACCTCCATTCACCTCACCATCAGCCAGTGTTTCCATCACCAGCACACCCTCCACTCCAGTCCGCACACGTGCAGTCACCACCCCCACTGCCATTTACACGTCCCCTGTGTCCTCTCCCACTGTGTCTGTCACCCCCTCTTCCACACCACACAAACGCAGCCACCCACCCAACAGCCATCCACCTCACGACAGCCTATCCCTCCTGCACCTGCACCCAAAGACAGCAAACGTGACTCACCTACAACCACATCCTCTCCCTCCACTCCCATTCCCACTGTACCTACCACTCTCCATTGTCCCAAGAAACTCTTCCTCGCCACTACTAACTTCTTTCCTGACCCTGAGCCCCCCCCTCCTTCTCGTCGGGGTAAGAAGAGCACCTCAGCCACCACCAGCCCTGCAGCCCCCTTGACAAGGGTGCAGGGGTATTGGAGCCCGCCAGCCCGCATGTCTGGATCTTCGCCCAGCAGCAAGGGGACAGCCAGCCCACCCCCTGGGAAGAGGAGCAGAAGGCGGAAGGGGCGCCGCAGGAGCCCGCCTTCTACATCCCCCCCGGACACCACCCAGAGACAGTCACCAGCCACAGCTCCAAAGGGAGGAAAGGGCCACAGGCCCACGACTAAGGAGGGCAAGGGCAGCAAGTCGGAGAGGTCAGGCAGCAGGCCTGCTGCCCAGGAGGAGCCCACAACCCCCATAGCCGCTGCCCCGGGAGGAACCGGCACAGCTGCCCCGGGAGAGCCCACCACCCCCATAGCCGCTGCCCAGGGAGGACCCAGCCCAGCTGGCCAGGAGGGCCCCACCACCCACAGCCCAGGTGGGCATTGAAGGAGCACCATCCCCGCTGCCCAGGAGGGCACCACCAGGCAATGAGCAGTTGGCCATAGACCGGCCGCCGTCTCCAGAACCGCTGAACTGGGCCCCGCCGTCTCAAGCACCGCTCCGCTGGGCCCCGCCGTCTCAAGAACCGCTCCGCTGGGCCCCGGCGTCTCAAGAACCGCTCCGCTGGGCCCCGCCGTCTCAAGCACCGCTCCGCTGGGCCCCGCCGTCTCAAGAACCGCTCCGCTGGGCCCCGCAGTCTCAAGAACCGCTCCGCTGGGCCCCGCCGTCTCAAGAACCGCTCCGCTGGGCCCCGCCGTCTCAAGAACCGCTCCGCTGGGCCCCGCCGTCTCAAGCACCGCTCCGCTGGGCCCCGTCGTCTCAAGAACCGCTGAACTGGGCCCTTCAAGGCAAGGAGCGCTGAACTGGGCCCCGCCGTCTCAAGAACCGCTGAACTGGGCCCCGCCGTCTCAAGAACCGCTCCGCTGGGCCCCGCCGTCTCAAGAACCGCTCCGCTGGGCCCCGCCGTCTCAAGAACCGCTCCGCTGGGCCCCGCCGTCTCAAGCACCGCTCCGCTGGGCCCCGCCGTCTCAAGAACCGCTGAACTGGGCCCTTCAAGGCAAGAACCGCTGGCCCTTTGGCAGACGTGGCAGGGCAGGATCTATCTCGGGCAGGGCTGCAGGATGTCCTCTGGCCAACTTGCCTCCTCCAGTGGCAGTGGGGTCTGTTATGGACTGTATGGACCGTGGCTTTGCACTCCCCAGGATGGCCCAGTGGGCAGGCCACCCACTGTATGGACTGTATGGACTGTGGCTTTGCTCTCCCCAGGATGGCCCAGTGGGCAGGCCACCCACTGTATGGACTGTATGGACTGTGGCTTTGCTCTCCCCAGGATGGCCCAGTGGGCAGGCCACCCACTGTATGGACTGTATGGACTGTGGCTTTGCTCTCCCCAGGATGGCCCAGTGGGCAGGCCACCCACTGTATGGACTGTATGGACTGTGGCTTTGCTCTCCCCAGGATGGCCCAGTGGGCACTCCACCCACTGTATGGACTGTTTGGACTGTGGCTTTGCTCTCCCCAGGATGGCCCAGTGGGCAGGCCACCCACTGTATGGACTGTTTGGACTGTGGCTTTGCTCTCCCCAGGATGGCCCAGTGGGCAGGCCACCCACTGTATGGACTGTATGGACTGTGGCTTTGCACTCCCCAGGATGGCCCAGTGGGCAGGCCACCCACTGTATGGACTGTTTGGACTGTGGCTTAGCACTCCCCAGGATGGCCCAGTGGTCATGGAGTCCCCTCGTGGATCTGGCGTTGTGTACTCAAGTGGCTGAGGTGCCCCCCCTTCCCTTCCCCCTGAGGTGCCTGTCCTATTTTCTTTCTGATGCCCCTGCAGTGTTCTCTCCGTGGAGTTCTTGTCGTGGGACTGGGCCTTGCCCCTTTGCACAGGACCCCTATGATCCACGGACAGTGGTTGGACTACATTTAGTAGCTGTGTATATTTTGTACATAGTTTATTTATTTATTGGGATTACTGGTGTACATATTTCAATATATCTGCCCGTTTATGATCTCTTATTTTGGTCTTTGCATTATTTCGGAGGGGGGTGGTTTGTGGGTTGTGACAGTGATCTGTGGGAATGCATTGATGTGTGTGTTGTAGTGGGTGTGGGTGGGTGGGTGTGTGCCGGTAATCTTTTCCCTCCCCTGTGTCGTAGGTGCAGTACTCACCGATGTCTTCCGCGCCGCCGGGCGTGCTCCTGGTATATGAGCAGGTATAGGAGTGCGGGGATGACCTGCAACTCTGGTTCCATACTGCCGGAATCTCGCGTGGAGTGCGTAGAGGTGAGCGTTTTCCCGTTCGTAGTCTGTTTCCGCCGTGTTCTTATCGGCGGTGCTCCCGCCCCGGAAAAGGTGGCGGATTGGTGGGTCGTGATAGGGTGGGCGGTACATTGTCTGCCGCCTGGCTGTTGGCGGGGACCGCCGCGCTGTTTGTTTGTACCGCCGTGGCGGGCGGAGTGTTAATACGGCGGGCTGTGTTGGCGGTTCCCGCCAGGGTCAGAATTGCATATTTTAGACCGCCGGCCTGTTGGCGGCTTGGCCGCCGCTTTATCACCGACCGCCAGGGTCAGAATGAGGGCCCAAGTCTTGTAGGAAAATCCTCGGCATGTTTGACACAAGTAGTCCGTTGGGGGCTATGTTGGCTCTCAAATATTCCGTCATAATTGTCCCATGTAGGACCGTTTTAACTAGATCTCGCTTCAGTGCGGATAGTTTGTCCCATTCTGCTTTGGTGGGGCCTGATGGTCCAGCACCATCATTTACCAGAATGGATGGAGTCTGTAGAATTGCTGAGACGATGTCATCGTCAAAGCTAAGCCCCTGGAAATTATCCATATCGGGGTAGTCTGAAGGCAGACTAATATATAATCCTGCAGCAAAACTGCTGTGCTAAACACATAAAAAAATCAGGGGATTTGGAGGATTAAAGGTCCAGTGTATACCCTCCAGTAACCATAGCTAATAATGTAATACACTGTTCCTGAAAAGCAAGAAAAGAACAGAACAGGGTGAGTACTAGGGGGTCCTAAACAGAGTTGAGAAAGCATATTACATAGGGGAACTACTCCCTCATATTGTGGTTCTTTAAATGCTGGCAAATTCTCTCATTTTTGAACTGTTTTTACTTTCCTAATGGGTGTTGGAGTGCGATTGTGTGACACTCATATCTGTTCTTTGATGATATATTTTTCTACACAACAAACAGTGTGTTATATGGACTAGACCTATGGTCCATGCAATCCCATGAAGCCCGATCTCAATTTGGGGAGGGTAAGCACAATTTGTTTGTTTTATTTTTTGTTTTATTGGCATGGGTGTGTTACTTCAATCACTATCACCGTATGCCACACAGCTTTATGTACATTTGGTTAAATTTAATTAAATCTACATTTACTTGAGCATTAATCTATGTTGTGATATCTCTCATACATTTCCAGGGTGACGAATAGGAACGATTCACTGGGTCATAATGGACTCGTGTAAGTGACTGACGATACTAAACCCTTTTTTTGACTGTCAGTTGTTATAGGCAAGAGCCAATTGATTTTGTATATGGAGAAGCATCATTTTTTCACTAGGTCCTGAAGAAGCGTCATTGGATCCTTTTGGACCACACAGACGCGAAACATGTCGACCCTATCTTGAGGTGGGTCTAGCAGTTTCTTGACCACCTTGTTATGTGCGATACAGTTAGAGAGTGGTCGAACATTATCTCAATTTCACTCTCCTGATTATTGTTTTAACCTTGGCCTGGACCACGCATGAATAAAGATAATTCTTAGTGAGATTCTTTGAGCCAATTTTATCTCTTCCTTTTTGCACTCTCCTTTTTCCCTCTCTCCCTACTCACTTGCGGGAAAGTGTGGCATCATCAAAAAGAACTCCGGCAAAGAGCCCCCCTATGGGTGGTGCCCGTCAGACATTGCACCGCCGGTCTGACGAGGAGCTTGTCCGATGATGAAGCATGACACCCACGTGGGTGTGTGAGGACTCTTGCTCCTAGTAAATAGGACATCCTAGTACTCACCCTGTTCTGTTCTTTTCTTGATTTCTCCTCGGGTCACGCCGTTATATCAAAGCTGTCGAACAAGTCTCTAATTTCCCATTGGGCAATATTTGGTGCATCGTTCTCTGTCCAATAATTTGTCACACACCTCACTAGAATTTTCACCTAAGACAGTTCTCATGCAGTTGATTGGCTCCTGTGATTAACCTCTTCAACAGATGGAATGTCAGGTAAGAAAAGTTACACTTGTCGCTCCAGTCAGTAGTTCCATTGTCTTCTCCTAGTCCAGGCGACCTTGCACCTGTTGCGAATTACACTGTTGCATTTCGCAAGAATGTCTCCTTGAGCAAGTCTGGTCCCATAAGAAAGAATTTACTACAGCTACACACATATCTCTACTTCTGGAAAAGTACAGCTTCGTGTCCTTCGGGGAAGAAGCACATTGCACCCTAGAAAAACACAATTAATATGAGACCAGGCAGCTAGGCCCAGACCATTGCTAATTAAGGCCTAGTGATTAACTTAGCATAACCCTAATACATAACTCTTAATGCTAACACAAAGTCATACATTAGTACATTGTTAATTCATTATTAGTCAGTTTCATTAATCATCAGATATATTGGTGGCCACTCCCCGTGGGCACATTTCAAACGCGTATATTATTTCTGCATTAATACATCTTCTATGCGGCTTCATTACACATTATATTGCAAGCTTTTCATGTTATTATTAATTTTAAAAGTCGCACTCCAACAATCAGTCCTCTGATGACTCTTGTCATCACACAAACCTTTTCTTTCACAATTTCATCCTAGAATTCTCTCTTCTCAATTTCTTCCCTCAACTTTGCCCCTTCTAATTTAGCTCTGAACATTTTCCCCCTTTTCTTTTCTTCCCTCTTCTTATTGTTTTTCACCATTTTTTATTTAATTCTTTTACTAATTTTGCATGACAACCACAATCCAAATAAGCAAGATATAACAATCAATATTCCCTGTATTATTTTTGCCAATTTCCCATGCCAAATATTACTAAACCAACTTCCCACTTTAGCAAGTCCACTTCCAACCTTTTCGCAAACTCCAGGTTCTTTCAGCTCCTTCAAATCTGTACTATCTCTTGTTAGGTTAGTAAGCATACTTCTAATCTCATTACTATAATCAGGTATGTAAGCACAACAATGACGCTCATTAAGCATTTTACAAACTACGCCATTTTTCGCTAAAAGAATGTCTAAAGCAAGCCTGTTTTGAAGAGTCATAGCCCTCTCTGCAGCAAGTTCAGTATCCATCAGGAGTATAGCCCCTGTAAAATTTGTCAGCATGTTCTCCACAATAGTAGACAACCTTTGAATCTTTGTGGAATTTAAGATAACTCCCACTGAAGGAATTATTGCCCCAAATATGTCTCCTACTACACCAGCAGCAGTCTCTCTCCTTTGTCTAGTACGATGTAATTCAGACAATTTCTGAAACTTTTTCAAGTCCTCTAATTGATATATCTTTAGGAAAACTATCCCCAAATAACATGTCCCATACCATCCCTTTGGAAGACGGTCATAAGCATTAAGGGGGTCATTCTGACCCTGGCGGTTGAAAACCGCCAGGGCAGAGTGCCGTGGAAGCACCGCCAACAGGCTGGCGGTGCTTCATGGGCAATTCTGACCGCGGCGGTAAAGCCGCGGTCAGAAAAGGGCAACCGGCGGTTTCCCGCCGGTTTACCCCTGCCCCAAAGAATCCTCCATGGCGGCGCTGCTCGCAGCACCGCCATGGGGATTCCGACCCCCTTCCCGCCATCCTGGTCCTGGCGGTAAAAACCGCCAGGAACAGGATGACGGGAACGGATGTTGTGGGGCCCCTGCACTGCACTGCCCATGCCACCCTAACAGGGCCCCATAATGATTTTCAGTGTCTGCCTAGCAGACACTGAAAATCGCGACGGGTGCCACTGCACCCGTCGCACCCCTTCAACTCCGCTGGCTCCATTCGGAGCCGGCTTCATTGTTGAAGGGGCTTTCCCGCTGGGCCGGCGGGTGGCCTTCTGGCGGTCGCCCGCCGGCCCAGCGGGAAAGTCAGAATGACCGCCGCAGTCATTTGACCACGGTACGGTCTTCTGGCGGTTCCCGCCAGGTGGGCGGCTTCCGCCGCCCGCCGGGGTCGGAATGACCCCCTAAGTCCACAAATATAATAGATCCCAGGGATCACTGGATCCTCTCCATTTCACATGAACGTCCATTTACTCTGAAACAAAAACACATGCTTACATTCACTCGTTCCCACAAACACATTATCATAATACGATTTTGGTCGCGTAATGCAAAGCTTACCTACGTGTAGTGCATCTAAAGCTAATTTACCTTGTTCCCTAACCGCACTGTAACTGTCACTATTTACAAAAGCTCGCTGCTGCAAGCCTTTTTCTAACCTCCCCTTCAATGCCCTCCTTCTATCTTCCGTGTGATCTAAAAAGCTATTCTCTATAGAAGTAAGCAAACATGTCAGATTATTGCGGTGTGCATAAGATGTACTAATTGTTAATGTCGCTTCAAAGAATCCCTTAACTAATTTTATGCTATAATATTTAGCTACACTATTCAAATCCTCTATGATAGGCACATAAGAAAACACAAGATCGTGATTTGAATAAAAGTATTGAATCTCTTCCTGGTTATGGAATCATGTTAGTAACAGACTACAGCTTATCCCATATGTAAGAGGCAAACTATGATAAGTAACTCCCTCTTGCACTGAAACAGGAATCTGGGTATACACATAACAATCTTTTGCATCCATAGTGTCAACATATTCACTCAGCAAGCGATAGAAAACATTGGTTGATAGTTACCCTTTCACGTTAGTTCCCTCATGCAAATATCTTACGTCTTGCTCGAACCTCTCCCAAGCTGTTAGTGTAGCGGCGGTCTCAGGAATTGTAGCATTGTTAATTTCACTCTTATCCACCAATGGCATTCTCACAATCAGAACTATGATGAATATCACACACACGACACCTAAACCAACACCCAAACATTTACAACGCCTACTTTCCCTATTATCATCTCTAGTGTTAGCCATGATCTGTAAAGAATCAGAAAACAAGGAACTATTAGTGTAAACAACAACCAACAGAGGATGGTTAAAGCCTTTTCTTTTTTTTTCTCAGTTTTCTTTGGCTCAATTTTCATATCAACACAGTCTCTGTCTCTGGCCAGACTCAGGTGCCAAAGTACTGACCTGGGACTTCTCGATCAAAACAGAACACCTAGAACTCTTGTTGCCACTCAGCTGACATTGCATATGCCCATTCAGGACCTGCGTACCTTCTGTTTGCTACTCTTTTACTTTTCAACTTGCGATCACCCTGCGACTCTCCTTCACTCAGATCTTCTCTTCTTGTTGTATCTACCTCCTCTTCTATTGCATCTTCGACAACCACCTTTCCCTTAGTCACTTGCAGTTCTGGCCACTTATCTCCTTTCAGTGTCTCTCTGGTCTTTGATCTTCCTTGTGGTAGCTCGTCACCCTCCTCTGACTCTATGGTGTTTTCTCTTGATGGACCTGCAATTTGCTCAGGAGGAGTTTCGACACTCTGACTCTCCTCCGCCTCAACTCCTTTGCCTTCTAGGTCTGTCAGGGGCTCAAATTCTTGTCCATATCCATCTGCTTCTAGAAGAACCTCCTTCTGACTCAACCCTCCTGGCCCCTCAGTTGAAATAGGCTCACTGTCACCCCTCTGGGTCTCTCCTCCTTCGTCTCTTATTGGAGTGACCAAGCCGTCTTCAACGGGCTCTCCTTCTGTCTCAGTTCCCCTTTGATTACTCTCCGGCCCTGAGACTTCTTTTTCTGTTGCCGTTACTTTCGACAATTCAATTTCCTCATCAGTTGGACACGTCACCTTTTTTGTGTGACTGGCATGGATCCAGTTTGGAATTCCTGCACACTTCACAGCAGTAGTAGTCATTAGTATCACTTGATATGGCCCCTTCCAACGTGGCACCAAACACGACTGCCTCACGTGTTTCTTGATGACAACCCAGTCACCAGCTTTCAGGTTGTGACTTGGATCATTTATCGGTGGCAGTGTGGTGGCTTCCACCTGGTGAGAGAAAGAGTGGACCACATCAGCCAGACCCTGGCAGTAGTCCAACACCATATCATCTGTGATATTCACAAGAGCATTTGCAGGCACTAGGGGCAGTCTGTAGCTAGGCCCATGAGAATTTTATGAGGAGACAGCCCTGTTTTCTTGACATTAGCACCATGGGCAATGCATCAGGCCATTTCAAATTTGTAGCTGCACACATTTTTGCCATTCTCGACTTCAGGGTACCATTCATCTGCTACACTAATCCTGATGATTCAGGGCGGTAACTACAATGCAACTTCTGCTCGATGTTTAATGCTGCACACAATAGCTTAACCACCTCGTTGTTGAAGTGACTTCCCCTATCTGATTCTAAAGAGATTGGATACCCGAAACGTGGGATCAATTCTCTAAGCAGCAGCTTTGCTACTGTAAGGCTGTCATTTCTATGTGTAGGGTAGGCTTCAATCCAGTGACTGAATATGCACACAATCACCAACACGTATCTCAAACCTCCACACACAGGCATCTCAATAAAATCCAATTGCATTCTGCTAAATGGACCTCGTGCTCTCCCAATGTGGCTCAATTTTTCCACTGTCCCTTTCCCCGCATTCATCTGCTGACAGATGATGCACCTGTGACAAATCACTTCTGCGGCTTGTCTGAACTTTGGGTTAAACCAGTCAATCTTGAACAACCTGATCATGGCATCTCTCCCAATATATGCTTGCCCATGGTAAAACCTTGCAAACTGTGACAGAAGACTGTTCGGCAAAACCATTTTCCCTTCGTCTGAAACCCACAAATCATCTGGTCTTTGTACATATTGCATCCAAACCCAAGAACGCTTCTCATCTTTGCTGCCCCGTCCCTGCAACAATTTCAATTCCTCCAACATGTCAACCACCCTTAATGCGTAACCTGTGCATGTCTCATTTTCTGTTTCCGGTAACAATTCCCACATATCTTGAACGATATACAGTTCAATGCACAAAACCTTGCGACTTGATCCGCATATCCATTTCCCATGCAGACAAAGTCTTGTGATTTCAAATGAGCGCTGCATTTTACCACGCAATTTCATGAGGTAACTGAATCGCATGCAACAACTCCTTAATTCTTTCGCCATTTTTCACCGGAGAACCAGAAGAGGTCAGGAAACCCCTCTGTGACCATAGTTGGCCAAAATCATGAACAATTCCAAATACGTATCTGCTATCAGTATAAACTGTTACTCTCAATTCGGCAGCAGCATGGCAAGCTCTAGTAAGAGCAACTAATTCAGCTACTTGAGCTTAATATTCTCTCTCAAGCCAAGAAGCTTCCAGGATACCAGTGATCATACACCCAGCATATCCGGCTCTCAGCACTCCTACTGAGTCTCTCAAACATGAGCCATCAACAAAGATAATTTTGTCATTTTCTTCCAATTGGGTATCTTTAATATCAGGCCTCGGTTTGGTGCACATTTCTGTTACCTCAAGACAATCATGTTCTACATCATCAACATCCTAAACTTCTGTGTTTTCATTTGGAAGCAAAGTTGCCGGGTAGAGCATGTACATCTTTTCAACATTACTTTTGGTGACCCCAATATGATCGTTTCATATTTTGTCAGTCTTACATTTGTCATGTGCTGCGTTTTGGTACGAGTCAACAGGATCTCAACTGAGTGTGGGACCATAACTGTTAAAGGATGTCCCATCACTGTGCCTTCACATTGTGCGAGGCTTTGACCAACTGCTGCTACTGCACGCAAACAACCCGGTAAGACTGCTGCGACTGGGTCCAAAGTAGCAGAAAAATATGTTACTGGTCGGTTTATACCTCCATGGACCTGTGTCAGGACAGACAAAGAACATGCATCACATTCATGACAAAACAGAACAAAAGGCTTCGTGTAATCAGGCATACCTAAAGCTGGAGCCCTGCACAAACACTCTCTCAGCTCGGTTATCGCCTTAATTTCTTTCTCTGTCAGCGTTAGGACATCTGGCACATCCTTAACCGTCAGTCTCACCAATGGCTTGGAGATGACTGAGAAATTCGGGATCCACTGGTGACAGTAGCCCACCATTCCCAGGAACATCCTAAAGTCTCTACGCGTCGTTGGGGGATTCATCTGCAATAAGGCAGTCGCACTTTCCCTGGATAACTTCCTCGACCCTTTCTCAATTAGATGACCTAAGTATTTCACCTCTTTCTGACAATACTGCAGCTTCTTTGGAGACACCTTACGCCCATTCTTTCCCAAGTGGTTCAGCAAGGCAATCGAATCATGTTTGCAGTCATCTCTCGTTTTGGACGCAATCAACAAATCATCAATGTACTGCACTAGGGTCGATTGAAAAGGCAATTCCAGCGATTCCAAATCCTTCTTCAATATCTGATTGAAGATGGAAGGTGATTCCGAAAACCCTTGAGGAATTCAACACCAACTGTAAACCTTATCCAAGAATTTGAAACTAAAAAGGAATTGGCTGTCCTCATGAAGAGGCACAGAAAAGAACGCTTGGGACAAATCTACTACTGTGGACCACTCAGCATCGCATGAAACCTGGAACATGATCACAGCTGGATTTGGCACCAGTGGGCAACACTTCACCACTATGTTTTTAATCTTTCTCAAGTCTTGGACAATTCGAACTTTCCCACAAGGCTTTCTCAGTCCCATTATTGGTGAATTACATGGACTGCTCATCACTTCTTTCAAAACTCCTTGCTTCACAAAGTCCGCAATTAACTGTGCTACCTGTATAAGGACATCTTGCGCCATGTGGTACTGCGGTACCTGGGGGAACACAGCATTCAGCTTCACACTAACTTTAACTGGTTCTACTCCTTTTAACAGTCCCACTTTCTTTCCTGTCAAGTCCCACACTTTCTCTCTGACCGTCCCCTGCAAATCTTCTGGCAGATCGGTCACTGTGAACATTGGGAAGAAGTTAATCAGAGGATACACCTCATCTGTCGTCTCCATCTCAGGCTCTGAAATCTAACCGTCATCCCCTTCAAATCAAATCAAATCAAAAAACATTTATAAAGCGCGCTACTCACCCGTGAGGGTCTCAAGGCGCCAGGGGAAGGGGGGTTACTGCTACTCGAAGAGCCAGGTTTTGAGCTGCCTCTGTAATGCAGGGTGGTCCTGGGGGGTCCTGAGGTTGGCGGGGAGGGAGTTCCAAGTCTTGGCCGCCAGGTAGGACAAGGATTTTCCACCTGCCGTGGTGCGGCGGATGCGAGGGACGGCGGCGAGTGCGAGGTTGGTGGAGCGAAGTTTACGAGTGGGCGTGTAGAAACTGAGGAGGCGGTTGAGGTATTCTGGTCCCTTGTTGTGGAGGGCTTTGTGTGCATGGGTGAGGAGCCAGAAGGTGATCCTTTTGCTGACGGGAAGCTAGTGCAGGTGTCTCAGGTGGGCGGAAATGTGGCTGTTGCGGGGTATGTCGAGGACGAGGCAGGCGGAGGCGTTTTGTATTCGCTGCAGACGTTTCTGGAGTTTAGCGGTGGTTCCTGTGTATAGGGTGTTTCCGTAGTCCAGGCGGCTTGTGACGAGGGCGTGGGTCACAGTTTTTCTGGTGTCGGCGGGGATCCAGCGGAAGATCTTTCGGAGCATGCGGAGAGTGAGGAAGCAGGAAGATGATACGGCATTGACTTGTTTGGTCATGGTGAGAAGCGGGTCCAGGATAAATCCGAGGTTGCGTGCGTGGTCTGAGGGGGTAGATGCGGTGCCAAGGGCCGTGGGCCACCAAGAGTCGTCCCAGGCGGACGGGGTGTTTCCGAGGATGAGGACTTCAGTTTTTTCTGAGTTCAGTTTCAGACGGCTGAGTTTCATCCATTCTGCGACGTCTTTCATTCCATCTTGCAGGTTGGTCTTGGCGCCAGTGGGGTCTTTGGTGAGGGAGAGTATCAGCTGAGTGTCGTCGGCGTAGGAGGTGATGTTGATGTTGTGTTTGTGTACGATGTCGGCGAGGGGGCTCATGTAGACATTGAAGAGAGTCGGGCTGAGCGAGGAGACTTGTGGGACGCCGCAGATGATCTCGGTGGGGTCTGAGCGGAACGGAGGGAGATAGACTCTTTGGGAGCGGTTAGAGAGGAAAGAGGTGATCCAGTCCAGGGCCAGTCCTTGGATACCGGTGGAGCGCAGGCGGGATGTTAGGGTTCGGTGGCAGACGGTGTCGAAGGCAGCCGAGAGGTCGAGGAGGATGAGGGCGACTGTTTCTCCGTTGTCCATCAGAGTTCTGATGTCGTCCGTGACTGAGATGAGGGCGGTTTCTGTGCTGTGATTGGCTCGGAATCCGGACTGAGAGGGGTAGAGTAGGTGGTTGTCTTCAAGAAAATTGGTCAGTTGCTTGTTGACAGTCTTCTCTATGACTTTGGCAGGGAAAGGGAGGAGCGAGATGGGGCAGAAGTTCTTAAGGTCGCTGGGGTCCGCCGTAGGTTTCTTCAGGAGGGTGTTGACTTCCGCATGTTTCCAGCTCTCGGGGAAGGTGGCAGAAGCAAACGAGCTGTTGATGATGGTCTGGAGATGCGGGGCGATGATGTCGTCGGCTTTGTTGTAGATGAAGTGTGGGCAGGGGTCCGAGGGGGCACCGGAGTGGATGGAGTTCATGGTAGCTTTGGTCTCCTCCGCGCTGATGTGAGTCCAGGCGTTGAGGGGATGGCTGGGGTAGTAGGTTCTGTGGTGGTTGGCTGGGTCTGGTGTCCGAAGCTGTTGTGTAGGTTGGTGATCTTACGATGGAAGAAGGTAGCGAGGGAGTTGCAGAGGTCTTGTGAGGGCGTGATGGAGTTGGAGTTGGCGTTAGGATTGGAGAGCTCTTTGACGATGTTGAAGAGTTCTTTGCTGTTGTGAGTGTTTTTGTCCAATCTGTCTGTGAAGGAAGTTCTTTTGGTGGCGCGGATCAGCTGATGGTGTTCGCGGGTGGCGTTTTTGAGGGCAGACATGTTTTCTGCGGTGTGGTCTTTGCGCCAGGCTTTCTCGAGGGTACGGTCGTTTTTTTTGGATTCCTTGAGGGTGTCTGTGAACCATTGAGGTTTCCTGGTGCTGGTCTGTCTTGGGAAGCGTCTGAGAGGTGCAAGGTTGTCCGCGCAAATGGTGATCCAATGAGTGAGGCTGAGGGCTGCGTCGTTGGGGTCGGTGGAGAAGGTGGGTTGGTTGTCGCTGAGAGTGGAGCGAAGCTGTTCCGTGGGGATTTTGTTCCAATGTCTGCGTGGGATGGGTTGTGTGCGGAGGTGGAGAGTCTTGCGATTGAAGGTGAAGTGGACACATCTGTGGTCGGTCCAGTGTATTACGGAGGAGTGGCTGAAGGATACGTGGTCGCTGGCGGAGAAAATCGAGCGTGTGTCTGGCGATGTGGGTGGGGGTGTTCACCAGTTGCTTGAGACCGAGGTTGGCGAGGTTGTCGAGCAGGGTGGTGGTGTTGGGGTCGTTGTTCTGCTCCAGGTGGAAGTTGAGGTCACCGAGGAGGATGTCGTCCGGCGAGGCAAGGGCGTGCGGGGAGATGAAGTCTGCGATGGATTCGCTGAAGAGGGCGCGTGGTCCAGGGGGTCTGTAGATGAGAGTTCGATTCGCCATCAGCCAGGATAGAGTAGGCAAGTCTCAGTTGAGCATAACAAGAAAAGGCTCTTCCCTCATAAGGAGGAGAAGTGCATATCGGACAAGGGGTAGGATGAGGATGGTTTAAAGTATCGGACAGCCAAAGGCAAAGTCTCTCAGAATGGCAAAGGGATGGTGAAGAAGAAGGGCGAGGAATGGCAGAGTAATAGCTCAGTAATGGCTGATTTCTCCTCGGGTCACGCCGTTATATCAAAGCTGTCGAACAAGTCTCTAATTTCCCATTGGGCAATATTTGGTGCATCGTTCTCTGTCCAATAATTCGTCACACACCTTACTAGAATGCAATGGGTATGCACTCACTCCTGTTTCTCTTTTTATTTCGAAGATCGGACGCTTCTGCCCTGAGTGGAAGTCCTAGTTTTAAATAGGCGTTATCAATGAGAGTGAAAATGGCGCCAGTCTTCCCACACTGCATTATTACCATGGGAAAATACCAAATGAAGCCAGGCACAGATGCACAAATATGTCACGCGACGCAGCGCAGCAACCAAAGTTCCTGCGCTGTATTGTACGAGTGAGAGATGAAGCAGGGCAGTGCATTTCTTCAAAGATATGGAGCTGTTCTTCTACCGTCTTTCACTGGCGCTCTTTGAACCTGCTTTCCACCACCAAACACCATGATGAAACAAGAGTGTATGCATAATGTACAGAACCACGCAAACACCATGACATAGCAATGGCGTGTGAGCAATGTCTAGCAGACAGTGGTGTAACAAAGGCCCCTGCAGCCCGCGCGGTGGAGATGGGTGGAGGGGGTGGTAGCTCCAGGGAGCCCCCTCAGCACAGTACTCTTGGCCTGGGACTTCCCGAGTGAGTCCAGAACTGGTGTCCCTTCCTGTACTGTGCAGGGGGACCCCCTCAAGTTTGGTTAGGCCACTGCTAGCATCGGTGAGGCAATGGGAGAGTACATACAAATTGCTATGCTTAAACTAATTTTAAAACATTTTCCACATTGGATGTATGGGGTAAAGAAAACATTTCTCCTTTTTAACGCCTGCCTCGAGCAGATGTTATGGTTTTAGTATAAAGCCCCCTATCATTGGTAGTAGTTAGGGTTTTGCATCAAAATCTGTTGGTGGTGCATGGCAACGTACAACCAATGGAATACCTCCTTGAAGCAAAGTAATGCAGAGTAACGCAAAGTAGCACAAATTACTATTGCATTACTTTTTGCCAATGTTTGCATGCAAAAACAAGTTTTGTGCTGGGAAGTAGTTTATCAATATTTTCTGGAAAGTAGACAATTTATCAATACTTTCAACAGGTTTGCAACACCTTTATAAATTCACCCTAAAGTGTAGTGTGTCCCACCGACTCTTACTTCCCTCCTGCTCAGAAGCAGACAAATGAATATTTCACAAATGTGGTTCATACTGCATCTATCGTGATCCATTCGGGAGGCCGAGTACAACACCCATGCAGAAGTGCCTAAACAGATGGGATGCATCATGCTTCACTTAGTATTTAAAGAGGATGCTATATAAGCAGCAGGTAAACACCCATAGCACTGACTGAGCAAATATTAACTCTTTGGGTGACTAGCTGCTAGTGTCCAGGCTTTTTCTTTGTATTTTGGTATTTATAGTCAAGGTTTTGTAATTGTAGGAAAGTACCATCTTGCCTGGCATTTTACCCCCATTTTCACTGTGTGTATGTTTGTTTTTGTCCATGTGTCACAGGGATCCTGCTAGGCAGAACCCCAGTGCTCATAATGTATGCCCTGTATGTGTTCCCTGTGTGGTGCCTAACTGTATCACTGAGGCTCTGCTAACCAGAACCTCAGTGTTTATGCTCTCTCTGCTTTCTAAAATTGTCACTGCAGGCTAGTGACTAATTTTAACAATTCTCATTGGCACACTGGAACACCCATATAATTCCCTTGTATATGGTACCAAGGTGCCCAGGGTATTGGGGTTCCAGGAGATCCCTATGGGCTGCAGCATTTCTTTTGCCACCCATAGGGAGCTCTGACAATTCTTACATAGGACTGCCACTGCAGCCTGAGTGAAATAAGGTCCACATTATTTCACAGCCATTTTTCACTGCACATAAGTAACTTATAAGTCACCTATATGTCTAACCCTCACTTGGTGAAGGTTAGGTGCCAAGTTACTTAGTGTGCGGCCACCCTGGCACTAGCCAAGGTGCCCCCACATCGTTCAGGGCAAAATCCCCGAACTTTGTGAGTGCGGGGTCACCATCTCACACGTGCACTTACACATAGGTTACTACCTATGTGTAGTGTCACAATGGTAACTCCGAACATGGCCATGTAACATGTCTAAGATCATGGAATTGTCACCCCAATACCATTCTGGTATTGGGGGGACAATTCCATGATCCCCCCGGTCTCTAGCACAGAACCCGGGTACTGCCAAACTGCCTTTCTGGGGTTTCCACTGCAGCTGCTGCTGCAGCCAACCCCTCAGACAGGTTTCTGCTCCCCTGGGGTCTGGGCAGCCCAGGAAGGCAGAACAAAGGATTTCCTCTGAGAGAGGGTGTTACACCCTCTCCCTTTGGAAATAGGTGTGAAGGGCTGGGGAGGAGTAGCCTCCCCCAACCTCTGGAAATGCTTTGATGGGCACAGATGGTGTCCATCTCTGCATAAGCCAGTCTACACTGGTTCAGGGATCCCCCAGCCCTGCTCTGGTGCGAAACTGGACAAAGGAAAGGGGAGTGACCACTCCCCTGACCTGTAACTCCCAGGGGAGGTGCCCAGAGCTCCTCCAGTGTGTCCCAGACCTCTGCCATCTTGGATTCAGTGGTGTTGGGGCACAATGGACTGCTCTGAGTGGCCAGTGCCAGCAGGTGATGTCAGAGACCCCTCCTGATAGGTGCTTACCTCTTTCAGGAGCCAAGCCTCCTTTCATAGTAGCCAAACCTCCTTTTCTGGCTATTTAGGGTCTCTCCTCTGGGCTATTCCTCAGATAACGAATGTAAGAGCTCACCAGAGTTCCTCTGCACTTCGCTCTGTGACTTCTGCCAAGGATCGACCGCTGACTGCTCCAGGATGCCTGCAAAACCGCAACAAAGTAGCAAGACGACTACCAGCAACATTGTAGCACATCATCCTGCCGGCTTTCTCGACTGCTTCCTGGTGGTGCATGCTCTGAGGGCTGTCTGCCTTCACCCTGCACTGGAAGCCAAGAAGAAATCTCCCGTGGGTCGACAGAATCCTCCCCCTGCCAACTCAGGCACCAAACGTCTGCATCACCGGTCCTCTGGGTCCCCTCTCATCCTGACGAGCGTGGTCCCTGGAACACAGGAGCTGGGTCAAAGTGTCTCCCACAGTCCAGTGGCCATTCTGTCCAAATTTGGTGGAGGTAAGACCTTGCCTCCCCACGCCTGACAGCAAACCTGTGTACTATGTGATTTGGAGCTGCTCTGGCTTCTGTGCACTTCTCCAAGGATTCCTTTGTGCACAGCTTAGCCTGGGTCCCCAGCACTCCGTCCTGCATTGCCCAACTCACTGAGTTGGACTCCGACGTCGTGGGACCCTCCTTTTGGAACTCTGAGTTGACAGATCTTCTAAGTGCCTGTTCTGGTATTTCTGAGGGTGCTGCCTGCTTCTGTGGGGGCTCTCTGAGTTGCTGAGTTCCCCCACTGTCTCCTCTTCCAAGGGGCGACATCCTGGTTCTCCCTGGTCCCCAGCAGCACCCAAAATCCTCAACCGCTACTCTTGCAGCTAGCAAGGCTTGTTTGCAGTATTTATGCCTGGAAACACTTCTGCAACATCCAGCACGCCGTGGGACATCCTCCATCCAAAGGAGAAGTTCCTAGCCCTTTTAGTTGTTGCAGAATCTTTGGCTTCTTCCACCCAGAGGCAGCCCTATTGCACCTTCATCCGGGGTTTAGTGGGCACCTGCCCCCCCTGGACACTTTCGTGACTCTTGGACTTGGTCCCCTTCCTTTACAGGTCCTCAGGTCCAGGAATCCATCTTCAGTGTTTTGCTGGTGCTTGTGGTTCTTGCAGAATCCCCTATCACGACTATTGTGTCTTTCTGGGGTAGTAGGGTAACTTTACTCCTACTTTTCATGGTCTTGGGGTGGGGTATTTTGGACACCCTTACTGTTTTCTCACAGTCAAAGCGACCCTCTAATATCTCCCATAGGTCTGGGGTCCATTCATGATTTGCATTCCACTTTTGGAGTATATGGTTTGTGTTGCCCCTAGACCTATATCTACCTATTGCATCCTATTGTGATTCTACATTGTTTGCACTACTTTTCTTACTGTTACTTACCTGTTTTGGGTTTGTGTACATATAACTTGTGTATATTACTTACCTCCTAAGTGAGGGTATTCTCTGAGATACTTTTGGCATATTGTCACTAAAATAAAGTACCTTTATTTTTAGTAATTCTGAGTATTGTGTTTTCTTATTATATTGTGCTATATGATATAAGTGGTATAGTAGGAGCTTTGCATGTCTCCTAGTTCAGCCTAAGCTGCTTTCCCATTGCTACCTTCTATCAGCCTAAACTGCTAGAAACACCTCTTTTCTACTAATAAGGGATAACTGGACCTGGCACAGGGTGTAAATACCACAATGTACCCACCATAAGCCAGGCCAGCCTCCTACGGTAATGGGCTAACCAAGATTTTCTGTCCTAGAATGTAAAGAAAAAGCTAGTCATGCATGAACCTGGACTCTAGGTCATGCTGCCCATTCCTTTCCCCAAGTGATTGGAGTCAATGGATCCATGAATGAACGAGTGGATCTATGAGGTAAATTGCAAGTGAAAAAACACATTGGTGCAAATAACAATAGCAGCATGTGTGTTTTTGCATCTGATTAGAAAATAGGGGTTAAATCATAGAGAGTAATGTGAGGAAACATTTTAAGGGCATAATTATCCCTTCCCACACTGCTTTGTGTGGCCGCTTACCACCACTTACAAATTATTGGATGGTGGTAATTGTGTGAGTGAAAACCAGGACAAACTCAATTTGAGTTCTGTTCCTAAAGTGAGCAAGTGCTAAAAAAAAAAGTTGTAAGTACTATTTTAGTACCGACTCATTGGTCTAACTGACCCAGTTAAGAGTACTCCAGATGAATGCTGAGCAGTTCTTACAGGAGTACGTATCAGAGGCTCAGTTTAGGTACTTTATTAACCTAGTGCTTCATTTTTGCTGTTGTTTTCTGCGGCGCAGCAACTGTACATATTTTGCAGCACTGGGAAACTTTGTGCTCGGAATGACATGTTGACAGACAGATCGATCCATGAATCTGCAAAGTACACTGATACTTGGCTGCTGACCTATATACTTTGGTATGCTGCAACATTGCTGTCCTGGATCTCATAACCTCACTTCAGCCTCAGTGACGCGTCAATGAACGTGTCACCTTCAAGCAGCAGACGCCCAACACAGGAGACCAAAAACGTGGCACCTCCTGACCCCACCTTTGAAGGATCTCCCAGGACCCATCCTGGAATTGGCTATCATTGGCTCCCTCAAGCTGGGTGAAGTGGGCCAATCACAGCCTGCACTGCTCATGTCTTTGATATGCTTCTGTCCTAATGGCCATAGCTGAGCTGTACTGTCCAGCCAACCCCTGATTCTGCTACCTACCATGCCTGAGACTGAACCGCACTAGGACCTTCAGACACCAACAGTCTGGTACCTTGCAGGGGGTTTGCTGAACAACCTCACCTGTCCCAGCATGAAGAGAAACAGCACAGGTGACAAGACCGATCCAGTGACGGTCTCTGACGTAGTAGACCAGAGTATAACAGTATCTCATGGGTGGAGTTATGCAGTTGAGGACAGCACTATTGTAAAAATAAAAACACTGCGAACAGGCAAACAGATGACCACTGCACACAAAGGGAATCTGATTCAACTGACCAATCCACACCTGAACACTAAGTCCCGCCAGTTCGCGCCCAGGCAGTCTCCGTGCAATCTGCAGAGATCCAGCTGAAGGTGCCACAATTCACTCAGGTGAGATCAGAGTATTAGCCCCGTTGATGAAGCACTGAGATCTGCAAACTTTTGGAACACGCATGTATGCAATTTATAGATCTGCAGTGAGTCTACGTAACATTTTCATGCCTTATTTGGCTGGCTTATTTTATCATCATGCACAAGCTTTATTCGGTCATAAAACCATCAAAACATGCAACCATAATACTCCATATAATTACACAACTAAATAAGCTAAAAACAATTTTAAAAAGAGAACATCATACAGTACTATCAGTAAAAATTAATTGTTTCTCCAAGTCCTAACCCTAAAACATACATAATTAGCACTAAAGTCAATCAGATTTATATTTTAAAAAAGGAAGAGAATATATAAATTACAGATTTTTTAAAAGACGAGTACGTGTGTGCCATGCAGCCACAAGGAACTTGCTAACTGCATGAGCCAAAACAATAGAGGTGTCATTCTTTAAAATTCTAAGGGAGGTAACATGTTGTCTGATGCCCATGTTCTGACAAATTGGACGAATCCACTTACGCCGTGCAAAAGCGTAAGCTGTGCAAAAAAACTGAAAATGTTCAACTGATTCTGGGACACTGTTACAGCCTGGACATCGGTTATTTACTGGCAGTGCCTTCCAGCTACTGGTAAAAGTCATTAGCGGCAAACACCAATACCGAAAATGGACATACAGGCTTTTTCCCAAGGAGTCAGGGATGAAATCCAAAAAGGATCCGTACACGGGGTCGCACCATTGAAATCAATAAAGTGATTGGTCAGCCGCCCATGAGATGTACCAAGGAGATAGTTGTTCCTTACATGGGATCAATTGGCTAACTTCAAAGACTGCTTATGGGCCTTCCCTAGGTCCTGAGGATTCTCCCAATATCTCCAGAGACCCAAAGTACGAGACTAATTAGACACAAGCCTAAACCATGGAATAGAGGCTGCATTTGGTCTATCCAAAAGATCAAGAAGTGATTTCGTATAAGTAAGAAGCTCTGGAGTAGGCCAGATCCTTACCCAAAAAAGTAACGGTCGTAGGGCTAACATATCTGAGATACGATTAAAACCAAGATCCAGAAAGATAGGAACCAGGGGGTACTACCTGGACATGCAAGTAGTGCTCCTGCAAAACAGTTTTCACTCACAAACAGTTTTTGGCTTTTGCAAAAGTCCCACAACTCAGCCCCATAGGCAGCAGCACTTTGTGCTTTTGCCAAATAGATCTTAATAGCCGGAGAAGCTGCTTTCTTGTTGGTGCTTTTGTTTAGGCGCAGAATGGCTCCTGATCTATGTTGGAGTAGGGAGACGCTTTTACTAATCTGATTCTCCCAATGCAGTTTATTACAGATCCTAACACCCAAATAATCTATTGAACTGACTGTACCCAAAGGAACCCCCACTACAGTGATCGTGCATCTTGTGGCTGGCCCCGGGCTTAACACCATCAATTTGGCTTTGCTAACATTCAGTTCCAACCCACGATCAGCACAAAATGCTGTAAACCTATTTACAAGGGTCCGGAGCCCCATTGGAGTCCTAGAAATGAGTAGAGAGTTGTCTGCAAAGAGAAGTATAGGGATTTTTTGAGCATTTAAGGAGGGAGCATCATTCTGGCAAAAAGACACAGCTTGGACCACCCCGTTTATATATAGGGTGAATAGGGTTGGTGCCAGGACCCAGCCTTGATGTACCCCCCGCTGGATAGGGATATGGTCTGTTAGTTTATCTTGATTACCCCATCTCACCTGAGCATATGGGCCCTCGTATAGTCACTATAGGAGATGGATTATGTTCCCAGGAATACCTACATTGTATAAGACATCCCACAAGTTCTCTCTGGGGACCAAATGAAATGTAGACCGAAGGTCCACGAAAGCAACGTATAGGTTTTGTTTGGCCAGGGTTACATATTTCTAGAAGTCACTGCTGGAATTATTAGATGGACGTCAGTGAATAGTCAGTCGACATCTGTAAATAAGTGGAGATTATGAGCTACCAATGCCGGAGCATGATTATGACTAGGATCGCACTTCTCTCCAACTGCTCCCCTACATATAGTGGGTAAACTGATAGCAGGTGGGGAGAGTTTTAATTTAATGCCAACCCCTCTAGGATTCCTAAGGTGACAGGTACGCAATCCAAAGTCAATAAGATTATTTGCTAACAACTTGTCAACAAGAAAAATGGAAATAGAATCAAAAGTTGAACCTGGCTGGCTGTGTCTTCCAACCTCTAAAATGTCTGCCCTAACAACAGAAAGACAGCTACACTGAACTCTCAACCAGTAAATGACCTTGTTTATCAGGGAATCCTGTAGTCCCTAATGGCAACTTTGGTACCTCGACCATGAAGATAGTGCCTCCTGATCTCCCCTGGCTTTGGGCCTGTTTCGTAATTGATAGCAACCTTACATTGAATTGCTGGGGGGCGCAATCTAATAACTTAGTTTAGTCCGCTCTTGGGGTAATTTCTCCAGCTGGCACCTGAGTACCAACCGCCCCATAAGGGCCCCTCGTATGCTCCACTGGTTGAACTTCATCAGATCTGCCTAACTCAGTATAATTCCTGCCCTTAGCGTCAAGACTACACTTATGCCTGCTAGCCTCTAATGGGACCAGTGTTACTTCAGTCTGGGGAGCAGATGAATTGGCAGAACTAATAGAAGGGAGATTAATAGAAGGCCCTAAGAAATGGCTGCCAGTTGGTAGCCTAAGTTCAGGCACAACAGTGCCTGTTGATGTTCCCCCTAAAACAGGCAAGGTCCCACCCATACTTAGCCTCGAACACCGGCACCCACAGATCTGATCAGCTTCCCTTGTTTTTTTATTCAACAGCATCAACACCAGGCTCTTAACTTCATCCAGTTTCTGGTGAACAGATGCCAGTTCAAAATAGCTACACGTCGTTGATGGCCTTCCCGTGCCCAATGATGTGTTGGTCAAGACATTGTCATCAACAGAAGCTCCAGTGCGTGCAAGAGTAGCAGTATCACGAAGCCCCCCAGTCTCCGCCAGAGATCCATACCAATTAGAGTACAAAATGTGCGGGACCACCAGGACCTGAGGGCTTAAGAGGGACAGAGAGCCTCTTCTCCTGCAGCAGAGCCATCTACATTGCTCGATGATGAGCCCAGGCCACTGCACTGGGTGGTGGTCGGCACCGGGGTTAAACCTGATCTTATAGGTAGAGTTGCTTCCTTTTGACCAGTCTCTCTTGGGATTTTGGACAACTGCAGCCTTTTTTTAAACATATCAGGTATTTTAATGGCTAAGCTGCCACAGTTTGCAGGGGTAATATTAGTATAACTTCTCAAAATGGCCTATACTTCTTCAATTATAATGTCCTCTAAGGTGTTACTTTCCGTATTGCCCAAAGAGCTGATCTTATTATTTGGGCGTTTCCTGGATTTTTTTGGACCACACATATGTGCAGGAGCCTCCACAGCTTTGCGTTTCCCCATGTCCTTACCAGGTTCAAAAGTGTATAACATGAATCTGGAGCTGGCTTATGTATAACACTGTGTATGACACATTCTGACAAGTAGAAATAGATTTCAGTCTTGAGATCAGTGGTCCTATTGTGTGCATTAAGGTACACATAGTTTTATAATTATATACATATTCACTTAATTAACCAAAGTTTACAGGGAGAGACGTTATAGTTAGGCTCACATTTTAAAATACAAAGCCATAGAAATTCACCAGTTATAGTTAGATATATACCTCAAGTAACTATAACTTGTGCCCTAAGATAGCTATAGCTCGCACCCCTGCCATGCACAGTTTTTTCATCAAAAATGTTACTGCAAATATTAAATTGATATTATCAATGATGCTATCAGAGATGGCATGAGTGCCATAATTTGTGGAATAATTAGCAGTGCAAGACAAGGGCGTGAGTTATAGTTACCTCAGGGCACTCTAACTATAACTAGTGAATTTCTATGGTTTTGTACATTTAAAATGTGAGCATAACTATAACGTTCCTGTAACCTTTGGTTTTTTAAGTGAATTTCTATGTTTAAAAAAAATTCTATTTCCTAACTATGACTTCCCTGTCACATTTGTTTTTTCAGTGAAATTCTATGTTTTTTTTAACGTATAGTAATTTTCATTACTGTATGTTAATCCAACCACTGGCGCGCACGGCCTTTGGCCGTGTGCAGCTTCGGATGGCCACAGGGCCTGGCCGCTGAGGCCAACCCCATGCACCATGCACAGTCTTCAGCAGTGCGCAGCGGACGTTGCCTGCAAGACCTGGCCTGCAGCTAGAACCTATGGCCAACCCCCCTAACCACCCAACCCCATGCTGTGCACAGTCCTTTGGCCGAGCACAGCAGAAGATAGCCGAGGTCTCTCTGGGTGTCAGAATAGGTGTAAGAGGGTGTATCTGGGGGTGAGAATGGCTGCAGGAGTGTCTTTCTGGGTGTGAGAGTGCATACACCAGTGTTTTAGTGGGTGTGTCAGTGTGTGAGTGAGTCAGTGAGTGGGTGTGTGAGAGTCTCAGTGGGTCAATGAGTGGGTGCGTAACTGTCTGAGTGGATCTGTGACTGGGTGCATGAGGGTCTGAGTTGGTCTGTGGGTTGGTGCATGAGTGTCTGAGTGGGTCTGTGAGTGGGTGCATAAGTGAGTGGATGTGTGAGTGGGAGAAATTGATTGCAAGAGAGTCAGAGAGAAAGAGAAAAAAGTGAGAGTTGAGGATTTTAGGCTTTGATGTTTGATGTACTTAGAATGTGATTTCTCTCTACAATTTAAAATAAAAAATGTGTTTGTCATTTAAAAAAAATTAAAACTAATTTGCACTTTTTTTTTTAAAAAGGGAAGCAAATCCTGCTGGACTCGAACCATGATTGCTCAGTGTGAAGGTTTAGCTACCTTCACACTGTGCTAAACGTTTATATTTATTCCTAGATATTTACTTATTATTTTAACTTTATTTTATAAAGATGTCCTTACGGGCTATCTGGCAGTGCGGGGACGCCTGTAGGATACCCTCATGGTGCCATTGCTTCAGCAAGCACAGAGCTGTTTCGACAGTAGCTCCATGCTTGCTGAAGCATTTCAACTCTGTCCCCATGGGCGTAGGAAGTGTCGGGGATGTGGGGGATGTATTCACCCCAGATTTTGGAGTGTGGGGGTCACGGGGGACAAGGGGACAAAATAATTTTCCCCTCTCACTGCTATGATTTGCAGGGCCATTTGGTCCCAATGTATTTTGACATTTTCAGAAGCGCCTGTACACACTTTCAGAAGAGCTTTCATTCCTGCTGGCACAGGTCGAAGGTTGAAATTAAAGGGCCATCAGGCCTCCTTTTGTTTGAGTATTCTAGATGGAAGCTGTTGGGAGCCTCACACCTAGCTGCTATTTAGGAAACAAAAGCACACAGCTTGCTATTACTTCACAGGTATCAAAAAGAGACATGGTTTTGACTTTGATAGGTATGCGCTGTAAGAGTGTCAGATGTGTTGGTCTGACCCAGTATTTACACAAATAACAATTGAAATACCACTATTTTGTTTTATTTCTTTTATAGCTTTACTTACTCCAATGCAGGGTGTCCAAGCGCTTTACATCATACAAATTATTATTATTCCCAGAAATATACTGGGCACACAAAGATCTCTTCTGCAGATGCCTTAACCCCCCACAAGATATTTTAAAATGCAGACTTTGCACCAATTGAGCAGAAATGATTTACTGCCAGATTTCTCCCTTATGACAGTTTCTTTGTGGCAGAGCCACTAAAACAAATATTATAAATTGAGGCCCAGATTTTGTGTCAAGGTTGTCTAACGTTTTTGACACAACCCCAAAGCAAAATCTCATTTGTTAAATATAGTAAAGCGATCAAAAGTACTCATGATAGACCTGCTAAACATATGCCTTGAGGTGTTAAGATCTGATGACACCTTCTTTGAACTCATGGGTTGTGATGCCAAGTGCAATGTCACCCGCCATCATGTCATACGTTGTGATGTCACTTGCATGCTGCCTAACTTGGTTAGTCCCCCCACTTCTTGTTTTTTAGGACTTGTGCCTGAGTATTTGTAGTTGCCTGGGATCACACCATGTAATGAAGCAGGAAAGGCAAGTTTTTATCTTTTCACACTATACAATTAGCTTCTAGAAGGGTATCTCTTTCTAACATTATCATGTAATGGCGATCCGCCCCAAGTGCAGACACAAAGATGTTACATGAAAATGCCCTCTGTGAATTCCCAAAAATCATAAAATTAGACGTTTGATCTAAATTTAGACCAAACATCTCAGTTTACCTTTGTGAATCGGCCCAAATGTTTTTTATCAATGTAATAGAGGGTTGGATTATAGCATGGCTAACAGGGAAAACCCACATTTAATTTTATGCAGTTGCCTATTTGTTTTGTTGATATTGAAACATACTTAAGCATATTGAAGTACATTATCTTTTCTGTATTTAACATTCTCATTTGACTTGTATTATACTTTTTTTTAATTAATTTTCAATTTTTATGAGACAGAAAAAATGGCAAATAAAGAATAACAGTTACATGAGGATACATTAGTGATAGAGTCACTAGAATTATGCGAAAGGAGAGGGCCAAATTATGTGGCAGGTTTGACTAAGTAATGCAGGCAGAAGAGGCAAATTATGCGACATAATGTGATAGTATTTCATTATTTTGTCATTTTCACACTTGTTAACACTCTCTGGGCTTAGGTTTCACCTCGTTAGTACCAGCTGAACACCTAAATATAGCAAAAAGCAAAAGAAAGGTTAGCAGTCAACGTTTGCAAAGGGGCCTTCCACTGTGCACCAACACGTGTTGCTGCACTTTTAGTAACTTTTGAACCAGTTTTGTTTAAATCTACAGATTATGCAGATGTTAGTTTTTGTGGCAAACCCATAACCATGCAAAAAACACAGCAGCACACAATCACATAATTCCAGTGGCCCTGGTGATAGCCCAACCCAGGCATCAGAAATACAATGTTCGTATCAATGCATTTGCATAAATCTGCACACATTTCACAATGTTACAGGACAATACAGCAGTCCTGGCCCATAACAGAGTGTGTAAAAGACCCTAAGTAGCAAGATACATTTTGACTGTCACAGTGACAGAGGAGTTCCATAAAGAGATATAGGAACTAGGCTGAAGGCTACGTTCATTAGATCAAATCTGCCTGGTTTGCTAAAGTCATTTAGAGGACATTTGGAAAGCTTCTCTGGGAATGTATTCCACCCATTGCTTACCTTTGGCTTTACAACTTACATTTGCTTGGTTTATATTTGCTAGCTGTATTTGATTTAGGCTGTCCAGGTTGAGTTTGTCCCTCCAGTAGAGCATCTCTTGTATATTGTATCCTTCTACCTGTGTTCGATGTTTGTAAACAGGCCTTTGAATATTGTTCGTATTTTGTCTTGCTGTGCATTCAAAGACCAAGGTCAAATTACGGGCTCTGTCTTCCCATGGAGCTTGGCGTTTATCTTTCTTTCTCTGACTTCAAAGTGACAGAACGTATATGACAATCTTGCTAGCTACTGGGGCTGTGGTGGAAGAAGGCTTTAGGATTCTATTTTTATCTACCACACAAAAAAAGTCAAAAGGTTGTGAATGAAATGTGCAGATACTTAAGAATATAAGTGTAGTGGAAACAAATATTTTAAGATGATCAAAGCAAATCAATACAATAGGTAATGACATTTCCACACATTAACATTTGTGTGCTGTATGTTTTTATCAGTAAAAATTTATGTCTTTGCAAATGTAATGGTCATTTCTGTTGAAGATGTGTTGCCTGTAATGGAGTGTGCTACCACACTATGCATACTCCACTTTATGTCACTCCACTCTACTCTGGATCACTCCATGCCACTGCAATCTACTCTGTACCACTCCGTTCTGCACCTCTCTACTATACTCTGTACCACTCTACTCTATGCCAATGCACTCTACCCCACTCTAGCCTAGGCCAGTTCACCCTACTCTACACCACTGTAGACTACGTCAATGCACTCTACATCACTCTACTATACACCACTGTACTTTACTGCTGCACTCTACTCTACTCCTCTCTATTCTACTCTGCACCGCTGCACTGAACACCACTGCGCCATACATCACTCTACACCACTGCACTCTATGATGCCCTTTGCACTGCAACACTGCACATTATGCAACTCTATTCTACTCTGCACCACTGTACTCTGTGGCACTCTATGTGACTGCCCTTTACTCCAATGCACTCTATGCCACTCTACTCTACACCACTCCCCTTTATGGCACTCTACTCTGCAACAGTGCCCACTTTTGCCACTGAACACTGCACCACTGTACTCTGCACCACTGCACTCCACTCGTCACCACTCAACTCTGTGCCACTCTACTACATTCATCACCAATGCACTCTATGCCACTACACTCTGCACCCCTTTATGCTGCATCACTGCACTCTACGCCATCCTATCTTGCAGCACTCTACTCTACCATGCACCACATCACCCTATGACAGAGCACTCTAGACCACTGCACTCCGTGCCACTGTAATCTATGCTATACCACTCCACTCTGCGGCTCTACTCTTCACCACTAGAGTAGTGCACTCTACACTAAACTAGTGTACTCTACACCAATGCACTGTACACCACTTTACTAAAATCCAATGCACTCTATGCCAATCTACTCTGCACCACTGTACTCTGCACCACTTCACTCTAGACCACTCTAAAACCCTTCACTCTATGACATTACACTCCATAATATTCCGTTCGGACACTCTACTTCATTAAACTTTACTCCACTTTGTGCCACTATACAATACTTTACTCCGATCTGTGGCTCTCTGCACAATTGCCTCTACACCACTCGATGCCACTTTACTCCACTCTATTCTATGACGTAGGATTCCACTCTATGCCACTCTATGACATTCTATTCCACTTCAATCTACGATACTCTACTCCACTCCACTATATGACACTCCATGCCACTGCACTATGCCACAATGTACTATGCTCAACAACACCCTATTCAACTCTTTCTATGGCACTCCACATTAGTTTACTCCACTGTATGCCACTCCATTCTTCTTTATGCCCCTCCACTCTACTCCACTCTGACACTACTCCACTCTACAACACTCTACTCGCTCCTCGACACTCTATGCCACACCAATCGACAACACTTTATGACATGTCATTCTCCTTTATGCCATTATCTTATAGCCACGCTGAATAGCAGCCATGTTAGTTTACAACATGGCTAAAACACACTAGCAAAGCCAATAGCTCTGCATAGGTGAGACCTATTGGCTATGCCAATGCTTGTTTATGAAGTATGGAACTCCAAGATGACTTTCAGTATCCTTATCATCTACGCCACGGGGTAAAATAGAGGTTTTATCTAGTGGCAGTTTTGACTCATCTAAGGTAGCGCAGATGTTATATATACCTGCTGCAATGAATGTGTATCATGCAAAGAACAGTATTTTATGTGCCTAGCATAGTGAGTTACTGCTTTTTTTCACAGAGATTCTTTTGTTACCGTGCAGCTCATAAGTTACAATCGTAATCTAGCACAGTGAGCTATGAAATGCAATCAAAGAGCTGCATGCAAACTGCATGTCACAAATTAGAAAGTTATGTTTTGTTTTCCCAGTCTTTCATTTTTCTTATGCTGCTAATAAAGATTTGCTTGTGTAGAAATATATTCTTATTATTAAAGTCAAAGCTAATCATTGTGTTATGTTCTGAATCCAGACTTTGGGGGTCATTCTGACCCTGGCGGTCCATGACCGCCAGGGCCGGGGACCACGGAAGCACCGCCAACAGGCTGGTGGTGCTTCCAGGGCCATTCTGACTGCGGCGGTAAAGCCGCGGTCAGAAAAGGGGAACCAGCGGTTTCCCGCCGGTTTTCCCCTGGCCCAGGGAATCCTCCATGGCGGTGCTGCTTGCAGCGCCGCCATGGGGATTCCGAACCCCTTCCCGCCACCCTGTTTCTGGCGGTTCTTACCGCCAGGAACAGGATGGCAGGAACGGGTGTCGTGGGGCCCCCTAACAGGGCCCCATGAAGATTTTCACTGTCTGCTTTGCAGACAGTGAAAATCGCGACGGGTGCTACTGCACCCGTTGCACCCCTGCAACACCGCCGGCTCCATTCGGAGCCGGCTTCTATGTTGCAGGGGCTTTCCCGCTGGGCCGGCGGGCGCCCTTTTGGACGGTCGCCCGCCGGCCCAGCGGGAAAGCCAGAATGGCATCCGCGGTCTCCTGAGCGCGGAGAGGCCATTTGGCGGTGACCGCATGGCGGGCGGCGACCGCCGCCCGCCGCGGTCAGAATGACCGCCTTTGTGTTTTTCAACTTCAAGCACTCTTAGAAAATGTCTACCAGTGTGGATAACATATGAATCCTACACCTTGTAGTCCCCTGTAAGGTGCTCCAACACCTTACACTGGTATGAGAGGTGTTATTAAACAAATGAATTATACGTAACAGAGAGACTATGGAGAGATGTGAAGCCCTTAAGGTTTACTTCCTTTCCCCACCACATATTTATGTGAAAAAGCCTTTTCAGATTGTACGTACCTAAAAAATAAAAACAAAAATTGCTTGGGAAATGCAGAATCTGACCTGACGATTCAGCATCATAAGACCAAACATTAAAAAGTTAGCCACCTGAGATGCAGCGCCAACCTTCCCAGTAAAATGTTTTGATTCTTGGATATTTTTTCAATATAAAATAATTAGATCTTTAGTAATTCGAATATTTGTTTGGTGTGAACTTGCTTGTGTATTTTTTGCGAATTACTGTTTTAATAATTGAAAATTAAATTATACAAATTGCTTGGGGGTGCCTGGCTTCCAGTGGTGATTCAGGGGGGTCCTCAGGAGTCAAAAGGTTGGGCATCACTGCCTTAGTGTGTAGCTTCTGTAATTTTAAGCTATTAAGAAAGAGCAGAAGAAAGAAAAACAATGTTCCATTTGTTGCTTTAATTATGTTCATTGTCCTGACCTGCCTTTCACCTTGGCTGCTGGCTCTGGCAGAAGACAAGTCAGAACTGGACTGTACTAACCTTATAATAGTCGAGTTCTGACATCAACCACTAAGATGCCAGGGAATTTTTTTTGTGTTCCCCTTAGTTTTTTGTGTGCTGGGGGACACAGAACTGTTGGCCATATCTGCCCCCCTCTTCCCCCAAGGGGGACAGAATCCACTTAGGCACCAGGGATCTTGTGTGTGTGTTTTGTGTGGGGGGGTTGGCCCCTTTGGCAAGGGACACCCACCAAAGGGGGCACATTACTGATGGCCATTTCTGCCCCCCCCCCCCACGGGGGCAGATTGGCCTAGTTTTTTTTAGGCCCATCTGCTCCCAAGGGGGGCAAAAGCCACCAAGACGCCAGGGAATTCGCTTTTTTGTTCCCCTTTGTTTTTTGTGCTGGGGTGCCCCCTTTGGCATGGGTCGCCCCCCAAAGGGGGCACATTACTTATGGCCATTTCGTCCCCCCTTGGGGGCAGATCGGGCTATTTTCTTTTTTAGGCCCACCTGCCCCCAGGGGAGCAGAATCCACATAGGCACCAAGAAAATTTGTAAATTCTTGGTGGCGGGGTGTTTGTCAACTGGCGAAGTATTTGTATTTGTGATTATAACAGTTTATTTCTTCTTTTTGTTCTAGTTCAAAGCTTTTGCTTCCTTTGCTATGGATCCTTGCGGTTTTGGCAGTAGTTGACCTGCGGTTTGCGTAGTTGCATGTTTTAGATAAGTAAAAGCAATTTACTCCAAAAGAGTATTGTTGACATGCATGATTGACATGTTTGTAGGTGGTGTACTAAATGCAGGATTGTGTGTGAAATTGTCATTAGATTTGTGCACAATGATATTTGTGTTGTCTTATGTCTTATTTGCTTTTCTTTTTTTCTTTTTAGTGGGATATCATTGGTGATTGTTGTGTCTGTGCAGAGTAGTTGCTGGTGAGTCTAACTTTTTCAGGCAAGTGAGTGGTATAGTTTTTTAGTACAGAACTCTTTGTGATAAAGCCACACTTTGTTTATTATTTATTTTAGACAGTGCTGGTTGTTGTTGGCAATCCATTTGTTGCTAGAAAGGATCATGGCTAGCCGCAGAGTGACCGCTCAGCAGGTTGTTTGTATGCTTTTTGAGTCATCTTCTGACCATGATTGTGAGACTGACTCTGCATCTGGGGTAGAGGAGGAAGTGAAAGGTTTTGGCAGTGAGTTTTCTGTCCGAGAGGAATCTTCTAATGAGGAGGCCACTCTGAGTGCAGATGAAGGGCCTGTTTTAGAGGAGGACACTGATGTGCCAATAGAGCAGCAGCCTGGGGCTGAAAGGTTTCCCTTTGGAAGACCTGACACCTGGGTTGCCCCAAACATGAAGCAGGCAAAGTTGCCTGCCTTTACTGGTCTCCCAGTAAATACAGAAAACGATTGGCCTGTCAATTTCTTTGAGTTGTGTATGGACAATGTATTTTTAGAAGAGATTGTTGAGCAGACTAATTTGTATGCAGAGTAGTAATTGAGGGACAATGCTGCCAGACTTGGGTCTCAGTCTAGAGCTAGCCAGTGGGTTCCCACAAATCTGGAAGGGATGAAAAAGTTCTTTGGTTTGACTTTTTTGATGGGGTTGATAAGGAAGCCGTCACTGGCTTCTTATTGGTCTACTAGTCCCTTGATGGCAACATCTATGTTTCCTGCAACCATGGCTCGTAATCGCTATTTGCTTCTTCTTCGGATGCTGCATTTTGTTGACAGTGCTTTAGCCTTGCCACAAGATCACCCTGATTGTGACTGTCTTTTTAAGGTTAGGCCTGTCCTTGATCATTTTGCAGATCAGTTTTCAGAGGTGTATGCTCCAGACAAAGAAATAAGTGTGGACGATTCTTTGGTCCTGTTCCAGGGGTGTTTGTTTTTTGAGCAGTACATTCCTAGCAAGAGGGCACGGTATGGAAATAAATTGTATATGCAGTCAGAAAGTGGTACAGGATATGTGTATAATTTCCGGGTCTACACTGGTAGGGATGAAGCATGTCACCAACTTGGTTAGTGGGAAAGGGGTCTTTTTAACATAACCTAAATGTGTTTCTTTTCACAATTTTAGTGTTTGGAACGTCACAGAAGTACGTGGACACATCAAAATCATCTATTACAAAACTACCTGTGTTTGGAGGGAGGGGCACCTATGTTTTTGGTCCTGGGTGCGGCCTTAATCTAGGGAAACTCACCAAACCCAGACATTTTTTAAAACTAGACACCCCAAGGAGTCCAGGGAGGTTTGGCTTGCATGGATCCCCCAACATTTTCTTACCCAGACTCCTCTGCAAACCTCCAAATTTGCTTCAAAAAGCATATTTTCTTCACTTTTCTTTGTAGGATCACCGCTCCGGTCAAATTTCCTACCACCCAGCGTTCCCTCCGTCTCCCAAGTAAAATGATACCTCACTTGTGTGGGTCCCAAAAGCAGAGTCAGCCTAAAGATGTATAAAAGAAACATATGTGATCAACTCGCTTTGCTATCCCCTTAATCTCTACAGGTTTTTGGCCTTTTTCTGTTGCAGGCACCTGGACCACCCACACAAGTGAGGTATAATTTTGATTGGGAGACTTGGGGGAATGCTGGGTGGGAGGAAATTTGTGGCTCCTCTCAGGTTCCAGAACTTTCTGTCACCAAAATGTGAGGAAAAACTGTTTTTTTGGCCAAATTACAGGTTTGCTGAGGATTCTGGGTAAGAAATCGCTGGGGGATCCACACAAGTCACACCTCCCTGGACTCCCTCTGGTGTCTAGTTTTCAGAAATGTTAGAGTTTGGTAAGTTCCGTATATTGCTGCTGAGCCTAGAACCAAAAACTCAGGTGCCCCCCTGCAAAAACGGGTAGTTTTGTATTTGATATTTTGATGTGTCCACATAGTGTTTTAGGGCATTTCCTGTCGTGGGCACTAGGCCAAACCACACAAGTGAGGTACCTTTTTTAGTGGGAGACTTTGGGGAATGCTGGGTGGAAGTTAATTTGTATCGCCCCTCAGTTTCCAGAACTTTCTGTCACTAAAATGTGAGGAAAAAGTGCTTTTTTCCAAATGTTGAGGCCTGCAAAGGACTCTGGGTAACAGAACCTGGTGAGAGCTCCATAAGTCACTCCATCTTGGATTTCCCTAGGTGCCTAGTTTTCAAAATTGCACAGGTTTGGTAGGTTTCCCTAGGTGCCAGCAGAGCTAAAGGCCGAATCCACAACTAGGCACTTTGCAAAAAACTGTTCTGTTTTCTTTGGGAGAATGTGATATGTCCACGTTGTGTTTTGGGGCATTTCCTGTTGCACGCACTAGGCCTACCCACACAAGTGAGGTGCCATTTTTATTAGGAGATTTGGGGAAATGCTGGCTGGAAGGACATTTGTATCTCCTCTCTGGTTCCAGCACTTTCTGTCACCGAAATGTGAGGAAAAAGTGATTTTTTTTGCCCAATTTTGATGTTTGCAAAGGATTCTGGGTATCAGAACCTGGTGAGAGCCCCACAAGTAACCCCATCTTGAATTCCCCTAGGTGTCTAGTTTTTAAAAATACACAGGTTAGTAGGTTTCCCTTTGTGCCGGCTGAGCAAGAGCCCAAATTCCACAGCTAGGCACTTTGCAAAAAACAGCTCTGTTTTCTTTGGGAAAATGTGATGTGTCCATGTTGTGTTTTGGGGCATTTCCTGTTGCGGGCACTAGGCCTATCTACACAAATGAAGTACCATTATTATCAGGAGACTTGGGGGAACGCTGGTGGAAGGTAATTTGTGACTCCTCTCAGATTCCAGAACTTTCTGTCACCGAAATGTGAGGAAAAAGTGTTTTTTAGCCCAATTTTGATGTTTGCAAAGGATTCTGGGTAACAGAACCTGATGAGAGCCCCACACGTCACCCAGTCTTGGATTCCCCCAGGTGTCTAATTTTCAAAAATGCACAGGTTTATTGGGTTTCCCTAGGTGCCGGCTGAGCAAGATGCCAAAATCCACAGCTAGGCACTTTGCAAAAAACAACTCTGTTTTCTTGGGAAAATGTAATGCTTCCAAGTTGTGTTTAGGGGCATTTCCTGCTGTGGGCACTAGGCCTAACCACACAAGTGAGGTACCATTTTTATCAGGAGACTTAGGGAAATGCTGGCTGGAAGGAAATTTGTATCTCCTCTCAGGTTCCAGAACTTTCTGTCACCGAAATGTGAGGAAAAAGTGTTTTTTTTGCCACATTTTGAGGTTTGCAAAGGATTCTGGGTAACAGAACCTGGTGAGAGGCCCACAAGTCACCCCATCTTGGATTCCCCTAGGTATCTAGTTTTCAAAAATACACAGGTTAGTAGGTTTCCCTTTGTGCCGGCTGAGCAAGAGGCCAAATTCCACAGCTAGGCACTTTGCAAAAAACAGCTCTGTTTTCTTTGGGAAAATGTGATGTCTCCATGTTGTGTTTTTGGGGCATTTCCTGTTGTGGGCACTAGGCCTATCCACACAAATGAAGTACCATTATTATCAGGAGACTTGGGGGAACGCTGGTGGAAGGTAATTTGTGACTCCTCTCAGATTCCAGAACTTTCTGTCACCGAAATGTGAGGAAAAAGTGTTTTTTAGCCCAATTTTGATGTTTGCAAAGGATTCTGGTTAACAGAACCTGATGAGAGCCCCACAAGTCACCCAGTCTTGGATTCCCCCAGGTGTCTAATTTTCAAAAATGCACAGTTTTATTGAGTTTCCCTAGGTGCCGGCTGAGCAAGAGGCCAAATTCCACAGCTAGGCACTTTGCAAAAAACAGCTCTGTTTTCTTAGGGAAAATGTGATGTGTCCATGTTGTGTTTTGGGGCATTTCCTGTTGTGGGCACTAGGCCTATCCACACAAATGAAGTACCATTATTATCAGGAGACTTGGGGGAACGCTGGTGGAAGGTAATTTGTGACTCCTCTCAGATTCCAGAACTTTCTGTCACCGAAATGTGAGGAAAAAGTGTTTTTTAGCCCAATTTTGATGTTTGCAAAGGATTCTGGTTAACAGAACCTGATGGGAGCCCCACAAGTCACCCAGTCTTGGATTCCCCCAGGTGTCTAGTTTTAAAAAATGCACAAGTTTATTGGGTTTCCCTAGATGCCGGCTGAGCAAGATGCCAAAATCCACAGCTAGGCACTTTGCAAAAAACAACTCTGTTTTCTTTGGGAAAATGTAATGTTTCCAAGTTGTGTTTAGGGGCATTTCCTGCTGTGGGCACTAGGCCTAACCACACAAGTGAGGTACCATTTTTATCGGGAGACTTAGGGAAATGCTGGCTGGAAGGAAATTTGTATCTCCTCTCAGGTTCCAGAACTTTCTGTCACCGAAATGTGAGGAAAAAGTGTTTTTTTTGCCACATTTTGAGGTTTGCAAAGGATTCTGGGTAACAGAACCTGGTGAGAGGCCCACAAGTCACCCCATCTTGGATTCCCCTAGGTATCTAGTTTTCAGAAATACACAGGTTAGTAGGTTTCCCTTTGTGCCGGCTGAGCAAGAGGCCAAATTCCACAGCTAGGCACTTTGCAAAAAACAGCTCTGTTTTCTTTGGGAAAATGTGATGTGTCCATGTTGTGTTTTTGGGGCATTTCCTGTTGTGGGCACTAGGCCTATCCACACAAATGAAGTACCATTATTATCAGGAGACTTGGGGGAATGCTAGTGGAAGGTAATTTGTGACTCCTCTCAGATTCCAGAACTTTCTGTCACCGAAATGTGAGGAAAAAGTGTTTTTTTGGCCAAATTTTGATGTTTGCAAAGGATTCTGGTTAACAGAACCTGATGAGAGCCCCACAAGTCACCCAGTCTTGGATTCCCCCAGGTGTCTAGTTTTAAAAAATGCACAGGTTTATTGGGTTTCCCTAGGTGCCGGCTGAGCAAGACGCCAAAATCCACAGCTAGGCACTTTGCAAAACACAACTCTGTTTTCTTTGGGAAAATGTAATGTTTCCAAGTTGTGTTTAGGGGCATTTCCTGCCGTGGGCACTAGGCCTAACCACACAAGAGAGGTACCATTTTTATCGGGAGACTTAGGGAAATGCTGGCTGAAAGGAAATTTGTATCTCCTCTCAGGTTCCATAACTTTCTGTCACCGAAATGTGAGGAAAAAGTGTTTTTTTGCCAAATTCTGAGGTTTGCACAGGATTCTGGGTAACAGAACCTGGTGAGAGCCCCACAAGTCACCCCATCCTGGATTCCCTTAGGTGTCTAGTGTTCAACCGGACACAGGATAGTAGGTTTCCCTTTGTGCCGGCGGAGCTAGAGGCCAAATTCCACAGCTAGGCACTTTGCAAAAAACAGCTCTGTTTTCTTTGGGAAAATGTGATGTGTCCATGTTGTGTTTTGGAGCATTTCCTGTCGCGGGTGCTAGGCCTACCCCCACAAGTGAGGTACCATTTTTATCAGGAGACGTGGGGGAACGCTGGGTGAAAGGAAATTTGTGGCTTCTCTCAGATTCCAGAACTTTCTGTCACCGAAATGAGAGGAAAACGTTTTTTGGGCCAAATTTGATGTTTGCAAAGGATTCTGGGTAATAGAACCTGGTCAGAATCCCACAAGTCACCCCATCTTTGATTCCCCTAGGTGTCTAGTTTTCAAAACTGCACTGGTTTACTAGGTTTCCCCAGATGCCGGCTGAGCTAGAGGCCAAAATCCACAGGTAGGCAGTTTGTAAAAAACACCTCTGTTTTCTGTGGAAAAATGTGATGTGTCCACGTTGTGTTTTGGGGAATTTTCTTTCGCGGGCGCTAGGCCTACCCCTACAAGTGACGTACCATTTTTATCAGGAGACTTGGGGGAGCACTGGGTGGAAGGAAATTTGTGGCTCCTCTCAGATACCAGAACTTTCTGTCACCGAAATGAGAGGAAAAAGTGTTTTTTTGGCCAAATTTTGAGGTTTGCAAAGGATCCTGGGAACAGAACCTGGTGAGAGCCCCACAAGTCACCCCATCCTGGATTCCCTTAGGTGTCTAGTGTTCAAACGTACAGAGGATAGTAGGTTTCCCTTTGTGCCGGCTGAGCTAGAGGCCAAATTCCACAGCTAGGCACTTTGCAAAAAACAGCTCTGTTTTCTTTGGGAAAATGTGATGTGTCCATGTTGTGTTTTGGGGCATTTCCTGTCGCGGGTGCTAGGCCTACCCCCACAAGTGAGGTACTATTTTTATCAGGAGACGTGGGGGAACGCTGGGTGGAAGGAAATTTGTGGCTTCTCTCAGATTCCAGAACTTTCTGTCACCGAAATGAGAGGAAAACGTTTTTTTGGGCCAAATTTGATGTTTGCAAAGGATTCTGGGTAATAGAACCTGGTCAGAATCCCACAAGTCACCCCATCTTTGATTCCCCTAGGTGTCTAGTTTTCAAAACTGCACTGGTTTACTAGGTTTCCCCAGATGCCGGCTGAGCTAGAGGCCAAAATCCACAGGTAGGCAGTTTGTAAAAAACACCTCTGTTTTCTGTGGAAAAATGTGATGTGTCCACGTTGTGTTTTGGGGAATTTTCTTTCGCGGGCGCTAGGCCTACCCTTACAAGTGACGTACCATTTTTATCAGGAGACTTGGGGGAGCACTGGGTGGAAGGAAATTTGTGGCTCCTCTCAGATACCAGAACTTTCTGTCACCGAAATGAGAGGAAAAAGTGTTTTTTTGGCCAAATTTTGAGGTTTGCAAAGGATCCTGGGTAACAGAACCTGATGAGAGCCCCACAAGTCACCCAGTCTTGGATTCCCCCAGGTGTCTAGTTTTAAAAAATGCACAGGTTTATTGGGTTTCCCTAGGTGCCGGCTGGGCAAGACGCCAAAATCCACAGCTAGGCACTTTGCAAAAAACAACTCTGTTTTCTTTGGGAAAATGTAATGTTTCCAAGTTGTGTTTAGGGACATTTCCTGCCGTGGCCACTAAACCTAACCACACAAGTGAGGTACCATTTTTATCGGGAGACTTAGGGAAATGCTGGCTGAAAGGAAATTTGTATCTCCTCTCAGGTTCCATAACTTTCTGTCACCGAAATGTGAGGAAAAAGCATTTTTTTGCCAAATTCTGAGGTTTGCACAGGATTCTGGGTAACAGAACCTGGTGAGAGCCCCACAAGTCACCCCATCCTGGATTCCCTTAGGTGTCTAGTGTTCAAACGTACACAGGTTAGTAGGTTTCCCTTTGTGCCGGCTGAGCTAGAAGCTAAATTCCACAGGTAGGCACTTTGTAAAAAACAGCTCTGTTTTCTTTGGGAAAATGTGATGTGTCCATGTAGTGTTTTGGGGCATTTCCTGTCTCGGGTGCTAGGCCTACACCCACAAGTGAGGTACCATTTTTATCGGGAGACTTGGGGGAACGCTGGGTGGAAGGAAATTTGTGGCTCCTCTCAGATTCCAGAACTTTCTGTCACCAAAATGAGAGGAAAAAGTGTTTTTTTGGCCAAATTTTGATGTTTGCAAAGGATTCTGGGTAATAGAACCTGGTCAGAATCCCACAAGTCACCCCATCTTTGATTCCCCTAGGTGTCTAGTTTTCAAAACTGCACTGGTTTACTAGGTTTCCCCAGATGCCGGCTGATCTAGAGGCCAAAATCCACAGGTAGGCAGTTTGTAAAAAACACCTCTGTTTTCTGTGGAAAAATGTGATGTGTCCACGTTGTGTTTTGGGGAATTATCTTTCGCGGGCGCTAGGCCTACCCCTACAAGTGAGGTACCATTTTTATCAGGAGACTTGGGGAGCACTGGGTGGAAGGAAATTTGTGGCTCCTCTCAGATACCAGAACTTTCTGTCACCGAAATGAGAGGAAAAAGTGTTTTTTTGGCCAAATTTTGAGGTTTGCAAAGGATCCTGGGTAACAGAACCTGATGAGAGCCCCACAAGTCACCCAGTCTTGGATTCCCCCAGGTGTCTAGTTTTAAAAAATGCACAGGTTTATTGGGTTTCCCTAGGAGCCGGCTGAGCAAGACGCCAAAATCCACAGCTAGGCACTTTGCAAAAAACAACTCTGTTTTCTTTGGGAAAATGTAATGTTTCCAAGTTGTGTTTAGGGGCATTTCCTGCCGTGGGCACTAGGCCTAACCACACAAGTGAGGTACCATTTTTATCGGGAGACTTAGGGAAATGCTGGCTGAAAGGAAATTTGTATCTCCTCTCAAGTTCCATAACTTTCTGTCACCGAAATGTGAGGAAAAAGTGTTTTTTTGCCAAATCCTGAGGTTTGCACAGGATTCTGGGTAACAGAACCTGGTGAGAGCCCCACAAGTCACCCCATCCTGGATTCCCTTAGGTGTCTAGTGTTCAAACGTGCACAGGTTAGTAGGTTTCCCTTTGTGCCGGCTGAGCTAGAGGCCAAATTCCACAGCTAGGCACTTTGCAAAAAACAGCTCTGTTTTCTTTGGAAAAATGTGATGTGTCCACGTTGTGTTTTGGGGAATTTTCTTTCGCGGGCGCTAGGCCTACCCCTACAAGTGAGGTACCATTTTTATCAGGAGACTTGGGGGAGCACTGGGTGGAAGGAAATTTGTGGCTCCTCTCAGATACCAGAACTTTCTGTCACCGAAATGAGAGGAAAAAGTGTTTTTTTGGCCACATTTTGAGGTTTGCAAAGGATCCTGGGTAACAGAACCTGATGAGAGCCCCACAAGTCACCCAGTCTTGGATTCCCCCAGGTGTCTAGTTTTAAAAAATGCACATGTTTATTGGGTTTCCCTAGGAGCCGGCTGAGCAAGACGTCAAAAATCCACAGCTAGGCACTTTGCAAAAAACAACTCTGTTTTCTTTGGGAAAATGTAATGTTTCCAGGTTGTGTTTAGGGGCATTTCCTGCCGTGGGCACTAGGCCTAACCACACAAGTGAGGTACCATTTTTATCGGGAGACTTAGGGAAATGCTGGCTGAAAGGAAATTTGTATCTCCTCTCAGGTTCCATAACTTTCTGTCACCGAAATGTGAGGAAAAAGTGTTTTTTTGCCAAATCCTGAGGTTTGCATAGGATTCTGGGTAACAGAACCTGGTGAGAGCCCCACAAGTCACCCCATCCTGGATTCCCTTAGGTGTCTAGTGTTCAAACGTGCACAGGTTAGTAGGTTTCCCTTTGTGCCGGCTGAGCTAGAGGCCAAATTCCACAGCTAGGCACTTTGCAAAAAACAGCTCTGTTTTCTTTGGGAAAATGTGATGTGTCCATCTTGTGTTTTGGGGCATTTCCTGTCGCGGGTGCTAGGCCTACCCCCACAAGTGAGGTACCATCTTTATCGGGAGACTTGGGGGAACGCTGGGTGGAAAGAAATTTGTGCTCCTCTCAGATTCCAGAACTTTCTGTCACCGAAATGAGAGGAAAAAGTGTTTTTTTGGCCAAATTTTGAGGTTTGCAAAGGATCCTGGGTAACAGAACCTGGTCAGAGCACCACAAGTCACACCATCTTGGATTCCCCTAGGTGTCTAGTTTTCAGAAATGCACAGGTTTGGTCGGTTTCCATAGGTGCCGGCTGAGCAAGAGGCCAAAATCCACAGCTAGACACTTTGCAAAAAACAACTCTATTTTCTTTGGGAAAATGTGATGTTTCCAAGTTGTGTTTAGGGGCATTTCTTGCCGTGGGCACTAAGCTTAACCACACAAGTGAGGTACCATTTTTATTATGAGACTTGGGGAAACGCTGGGTGGAAGGAAATTTGTGGCTCATCTCAGATTCCAGAACTTTCTGTCACCGAAATGTGAGGAAAAAGTGATTTTTTTGCCAAATGTTGAGGTTTACAAAGGATTATGGGCAACAGAACCTGGTGAGAGCCCCACAAGTCACTCCATCTTGGATTCCCCTAGGTATCTAGTTTTAAAAAAAGCACAGGTTTGGTAAGTTTCCCTAGGTGCCGGCTGAACTAGAGGCCAAAATCCACAGCTCGGCACTTTGGAAAAAACAGCTCTGTTTTTTTGGGAAAAATGTGATGTGTCCACGTTGTGTTTTGGGGCATTTCCTGTCACGGGAACTTGGCCTACCCACACAAGTGAGATACCATTTTGTATTGGGAGACTTGAGGGAACACTGGGTGGAAGGAAATTTGTTGCTCCTCTCAGGTTCGAGAACTTTCTGTCACTGGAATGTGAGGAAAAAGTGGTTTTTTGGCCAAATTTTGAGGTTTGCACAGGATTCTGGGTAACAGAACCTGGTCAGAGCCCCACAAGTCACCCCATCTTGGATTCCCCTTGTTGTGTAGTTATGAAAAATGCACAGGTTTGGTAGGTTTTCCTACGTGCAGGCTGAGCTAGAGATCAAAATCCACAGCAAAGGCACTTTCCAAAAAACACATCAGTTTTCAATGTAAATATGTGATGTGCCCATGTTGCGTTTCCTGTCGCAGGCATTAGGCGTACCCAGGCAAGTGAGGTACCATTTTTATCGGGAGACTTGGGGGAACACAGAATAGCAGAACAAGTGTAACTGCACCTTGTCTTTCTCTGCATTTTTTTCCTTCCAAATATAAGACAGTGTGAAGAAAAGACATCTATTTGAGAAATGCCCTGTAATTCACATGCTAGCATGGGGACCCCGGAATTCAGAGATGTGCAAATAACCACTGCTTCTCAACACCTTATCATGTGCCGATTTTGTAAATACAAAGATTTCCTTGATACCTATTTATCAGTCTTTAAATTTCACCAAATGAATTGCTGTATACCTGGTATATAATGAAAACCCATTGCAAGGTGCAGCTCATTTACTGGCTCTGGGTACCTAGGGTTCTTAATGAACCTACAAGCCCTATATATTCCCGCAACCAGAAAAGTCCAGCAGATGTAACGGTATATTGCTTTAAAAAATCTGACATTGCAGGAAAAAGTCACAGAGTAAAATGTGGGGAAAAATTGCAGTTTTTTCACATCAATTTCAATATTCTTTTTTTCAGCTGTTTTTTTCTGTATGAAAACCTTGCAGGATCTACACAAATGACCCCTTGGTGAATTCAGAATTTTGTCTACTTTTCAGAAGTGTTTAGCGTTCTGGGATCCAGCACTGGTTTAATACCTATTTCTGTCACTAACTGGAGGGTGGCTAAAAGCACAAAAATAGGAAAAAATTGGGTATGTCTCTGTAAAAATCCAAAATTGTGTTGAAAAATGTAGTTTTCTGATTCAAGTCCACCTGTTCCTGAAAGCTGGGAAGATGGTGATTTTAGCACCGCAAACCCTTAGTTGATGCCATGTTCAGGGAAAAAAACACAAGCCTTCTTCTGCAGCCCTTGTTTTCCCAGTTTTGGTAAAAAAATGAATTTGTTGCTGTATTTTGGCTAATTTCTTGGTCTCCTTCAGGGGAACCTACAAACTCTGGGTACCTCTAGAATGCCTAGGATGTTGGAAAAAAAGGACGCATATTTGGTGTTGGTAGCTGATGTGGACAAAACGTTATGAGGGCGTAAGCGCGAACTGACCCAAGTAGCGAAAAAAAAGGGCTCGCACCTGAGGGTGAAAAAGGCCTGGCAGTGAAGGGGTTAAGTAGTCTGTAATACCAAGAGCTTCTTCAATGTAAATGCTCCTAGTTTTGATTGATGTGGAGCTGACCTGCCCAAGATCGCACAGAGGAGCAGAAGTGTTATTAGAACTACGGTTTCAGAGCACAGTTTACAATTACTGTACATGATCACTTTTGATATTTCTAGTGCGGTCTAAATTTGCATGAGGTGAGAGGCATGATCGGTGTGGGGCACAAAAAGTATGTTCTTCCTTTTCTCCCTCTTACCTTTAATTGCTTGGGCATGAAGATGCAAGGTTAATCAACATGTTTTTTTCACATTAGGTCTAAATACTTTGTGAATGTAAATAATAAAACATACTTTCAAACTGACAACATGCCTTCTTTTCTCCCTATTTCACGTCCATACTATATGATTGTGTACATTTATCGGAGCATCCATTTCACAAACAATGGGAGATTTGTATAGGGTCAATTGAGAAGTCCCCAAAGCTGTTGTTGTCCCCCACAGAAATATATTGTCTTCTACGCCCCGGTCTATCCCCTGCCATGTGGGCACAGGGATAGACATGAAAGATTTCCTTTTTGAAACCTGGACCTGCTTTATGTGTCCCCCTGCTAAAAACTGAAGTGTTTGCTGTGGCTTGGCTTTAGCAATGGGATCGCGTGAGAGGCCTTGAGGTTATCCCCATGACTAGAGATAACCCGAAAAGGGTCAAAACATCATTAAAAAAAAAATAATAATAAGCAGGGACCGGGAGGGAGGCCTCCAGGCGCCCCCAATGTCCCAGATAGCCCTTAAAGGGCTAAAACATATATTTAAAAAAGCATTTAATAGACCAAGTGTGAGGGTCGCAGACCTTCACACTGAGCGTTAAGGGTTCGAGTCCAGTTTTATCCCTTGTGATTGCTCTCCTTTATTTTTTTTTATTGAAATGTTTAAGGCTCATATCTTATTCTAAATGTATCATCCACCTAAGCCTAAAAAACTTTCTATCTCTCCCCCTCACTCTTTCTTACAATTTCCTTCTCCCACTCACACACCGATTGAGACCCTTAGACAGCCACTCACAGACCCACTCAGACACTCACACACCCACTCACAGGCACACCCAGATCCTCGTGCACCCACTCACAGCCCCTTTGAGACCCTCACGCACCCACTCACAGACCCACTGACATACTCACGCACCCACTCAGATACCCACTCAGGCTCTCACACACCCACTCACAGACTCACTGACACCCTGACGCACCCACTCACAGACCTGCGCAGACACTGATGCACCCACTAAGACACTGTACATGCACTCTCACACCCAGAGACTCCCACAGCTACTGTCATCCCGAGATACACCCTCTTACACTCCCAGAAAGACAGGCTGCGGTCAACTCCCACCACACACGTTCCAAAGGGCCGGGTTGGCTGGTTAGAGGGCTGGTCTCAGGGTCTGGATGCAAATAAAATGGAAAAAATGGAAAGGGGGTCACCGTGCACTGCTAATTACCACACAACTTACAGCACTTAGGACATCTTTGATAACTTTATTGACAATATCACTGTAATATTTGCAGGAACATTTTTGAAAAAAAAACTGCATGGTGAGAGCTCAAGTTATAGTTACCTTAAGGCACGAGTTATAGTTACTTGAGATAACTCTAAGTACATCTGGTGAATTTCTATGGTTTTGTACATTGAAATTGTGAGCAATATTCTTTAACCCTCAGACATTCCAGTATAATATTGTGTAGTTATCTATTTTCCCTACCATTGAATTGTGTATGTAGTGTAGGTCATGTCAATACCCTGCACCAAGGTCCATGACTCCAGGTGCCCTGATCCGAAAAAGACACCCTAGATTATGTGGGCAGTCCCAAGGATTGCAGTAACATATCCCCTCTACCCCTCCACAGGATAGTAAGGCAACCCCCTGTCCAAATTAGTAATAGCCAAAGCAAAAAGCAAAAAAAAAAAAAAACTCATGTGCTAATCACACAACCACTTGTCGTGTGGTTATGGTATTGCCTAGAAGCAGGTCCCAGCACCGTTGCACGCTGCACAAACCAAGGGCCATATTTATACTTTTTGACGCAAAACTGCGCCAACGCAGTTTTCCATCCAAAAAATTAGCGCCGGCTAACGCCATTCTGAAGCGCAGTGCGGGCGCCGTATTTAATCAATGACGTTAGCCGGCGTTAGCCGCCGGCGCTGCCTGGTGTGTGTGGAAAAAAACAACGTACACCAGGCAGCGCCGGCGTAGGGGGATATGGAGCTTGGGCGCCAAAAAATGGGGCAAGTCAGGCTGAGGCAAATTTTTCGCCTCAACCCGATTTGCGCCATTTTTTTCGACTCCCAACCCCCATAGAAATGACTCCTGTCTTAGCAAAGACAGGAGTCATGCCCCCTTGCCCAATGGCCATGTCCAGGGGACTTCTGTCCCCTGGGCATGGTCATTGGGCATAGTGGCATGTAGGGGGGCACAAATCAGGCCCCCCTATGCCACAAAAAAATAAAAATAAAATACTTACCGGAACTTACTTTAATGTCCCTGGGATGGGTCCCACCAGCCTTGGGTGTCCTCCTGGGGTGGGCAAGGGTGACAGGGGGGGTCCCTGGGGGCATGGGAGGGCACCTCTGGGCTCCTTCAGAGCCCACAGGTCCCTTAACGCCTGCCTTTTGCAGGCGCTAAAAAACGGCGCAAAAGCGGCCGTCCGTCATTTTTTTTGACCCGCCCACTCCCGGGCGTGAATTTTGCCCGGGAGTATAAATCCGACGCACATGCCTCGGAGTCGATTTTTTAGACGGGAACGCCTACCTTGCATATAATTAACGCAAAGTAGGTGTCCACGCTAAAAAATGACGCTAACTCCATGGACTTTGGCGCTAGACGCGTCTAACGCCAAAGTATAAATATGGAGTTCGTTTTGCGTCGAAATTGCGTCAAAAAAAACGACGCAATTACGGCGCAAACGGAGTATAAATATGCCCCCATGTCCCTCTACAGTGCAAAGATATGTCATGTCTCCCCCATCCCCCACGGATACTTGAATTTACAAGCAATTATGGCAGCACCTTGGAACACATTACCCTGAAGTTGCTTGACTCAATGACATGGATCATTATGATCTTCTACTGAGCATGGAGTCACTTTGGGAATATCTGTTCCCAAAGTCAAATACAACAATGGGTCTGAATCTAGTTCAGAGCCTAGTTCCCGTTCCAACTGGTTATCCTGTTCTGAACTGTGTAGTCCCATGGTTGCTGCCACCACACTCAATTGGTCTATGCGAGATTGTTCCTTGACAGGAAATACCCCCCTGGTAGAATCAAGTCAGAGTCCCAGTCGGCTTACTTTTAGCTTCTGGTGATGTGGTGATGGTTTACCCTAGACAGGGGTTATATGTTTATCCATTTCCATACTTCTCATGGGTCTGTGAATAATATGATACCTGATGGTTATTATCCTGAGTTTAGCCATGAAGAGCATTACATTCTAAATGTTCATCTGTCTGAGGCATTTTTTAACCTCAACAAAGGATTGCTTTGTTTTTGCACTAGCATTGGATAGTCCAGAAAGATAATTATCTTGCAATTGTCCAGTAAAAGTTTACCCTTCTCTCACACATCATGCAAAATATGAACGCTATCTCTGTAGTGTAGTAGTTTTGCCATCACTGGCTGGAGGGGCACCCCTGGTGCAGGCAGTTTTGCAGGACCCTATGGGTCCGCACCCTTCCGAAAAAAGAGGAGAGACCCCCAGGAGTCACAGAGGTTGTTAGAAATGGGATCTTTGGTTAACAGTCAGGTTACCCCCTGTTCAAGCAAGGACCCTCACTCTAGTCAGGGTAAAAGAGAATCACCCTCAGCTAACCCCTGCTTACCCCCTTGGTAGCTTGGCAGAGCAGTAGGCTTAACTTCAGAGTACTAGGTGTAAAGTATTTGTACCAACACACACAGTAACTCAATGAAAACACTACAAAATGACACAACACCAGTTTAGAAAAATGGGAAATATTTATCTAAACAAAACAAGACCAAAACAACAAAAATCCGACATACACAAGTCAAGTTAAGAAATTTTTAAAGATTAAACTCAAAAATAGCGCTTAGAAACACCGAAATGCTTCGATGAGGTGTTAACACGGCTTTGTGATGGAGTCGTTCCCAACAAGCTGACACCAGCGGCGCATAGACCCCCAAGTACAGTACCTTTGGTAAAGAGTGAAAACATGTCGATGCGCGAAGTCGCAGCGTGTGTGCGAAATGTTGAATCCGCGCACTTCGAGCGGCGTCGGTCACGACGTGGTGCGGCGACTTCCACGGAGTTGCGGACTTCAGCGGGCTGCAGGGGCGTCGGGCCTGCAAAGGTCGTCGCGTTCCAGCGAAGATCACAGAATCGGTTGCAGGTGGCGTCACCGGATTTAGCAGCGGCGGCAGTCCGAAGTCGATTTCCTTGGATTTCCACCAGCTTTCCTTTCAAGGGCCCAGGGACTAGATAGGGCACCACTTGTCAGAGCAGGAGTCTCTTCAGAGACTCCAGGTGCTGGCAGAGAGAAGTTTTTGCTGCCCCTGAGACTTCAAACAACAGGAGGCAAGCTCTATATCAAGCCCTTGGAGATTTCTTCACAAGATGAAAGGCACACAAAGTCCAGTCTTTGCCCTATTACTCTGGCAGAAGCAGAAACTGCAGGATAGCTCCACAAAGCACAGTCACAGGCAGGGCAGCACTTCTCAGTTCTTCAGCTGTTCTCCAGGCAGAGGTTCCTCTTGTTTCCAGAAGTGTTCTAAAGTCTGTGGTTTTGGGTGCCCTTCTTATACCTAATTTCTCCTTTGAAGTAGGTTTACTTCAAAGTAAAGTCTCTTTGGAATGTGAAATCCTGCCTTGCCCAGGCCAGGCCCCAGACACTCACCAGGGGGTCGGAGACTGCATTGTGTGAGGACAGACACAGCCCTTTCAGGTGTAAGTGACCACTCCTCCCCACCCTCCTAGCACAGATGGCTCATCAGGAAATGCAGACTACACCCCAGCTCCCTTTGTGTCACTGTCTAGGGTGAGGTGCAACCAGCCCAACTGTAAAACTGACCCAGACAGGGAATCCACAAACAGGCAGAGTCACAGAAATGGTATAAGCAAGAAAATGCTCACTTTCTAAAAGTGGCATTTTCAAATGCACAATCTTAAAATCAACTTTACTAAAAGATGTATTTTTAAATTGTGAGCTCAGAGACCCCAAACTCCACATGTCCATTTGTTCCCAAAGGGAATCTACTCTTTAATAATTTTTAAAGGTAGCCCCCCTGTTAACCTATGAGAGGGACAGGCCTTGCAACAGTGAAAAACGAATTTAGCAATATTTCACTGTCAGGACATATAAAACACATTACTATGGGGGTTATTACAACTTTGGAGGAGGTGTTAATCCGTCCCAAAAGTGACGGTAAAGTGACGGATATACCACCAGCCGTATTACGAGTCCATTATATCCTACGGCTGGTGGTATATCCGTCACTTTACCGTCACTTTTGGGACGGATTAACACCTCCTCCAAAGTTGTAATAACCCCCTATGTGTCCTACCTTAACCATACACTGCACCCTGCCCTTGGGGCTACCTATGACCTACCTTAGGGGTGTCTGACATGTAAGAAAAGGGAAGGTTTAGGCCTGGCAAGTGGGTACACTTGCCAAGTTTAATTTACAGTTAAAACTGCACACACAGACACTGAAATGGCAGGTCTGAGACATGATTACAGAGCTACTTATGTGGGTGGCACAACCCGTGTTGCAGGCCCACTAGTAGCATTTGATTTACAGGCCCTGGAACCTCTAGTGCACATTAATAGTGACTTACTAGTAAATCAAATATGCTAATCATGGATAAACCAATCAACCATACAATTTACACAGAGAGCATATGCACTTTAGCACTGGTTAGCAGTGGTAAAGTGCTCAGTGTTCAAAAGCCAACAGCAACAGGTCAGAAAAAATAGGAGGCAGGAGGCAAAAAGAATTGGGATGACCCTGCAAAAGCAAAAAAGTCCAACAGAGGTTATAATCCAAGTTTTTAGAAAAGGGATCATGTCCATGCCTTCTGCATGTTCCAATAACACAATCATCTGGTTATTATTTCAATTAGCTCTACCTTTGGAATCTCTGCTTTCTAGTGTCTAGACTCTCTCCTCTATGCCTTTTAGGTTTACTCTCAGAGCGCATGTTTCGGGTTTCAGTTTGGTCACAGTCCTCTCTTTGTTTTTTACTCTCTCCGACAGTTTGCACTGCTCTTCACCGAGCAGGCCAATATCAACCACCACTTTGTCCATTTTACATTCTGAGGCCTCTCGAGTGTCTTTGATTATCATGAGGATCACTTCTACTGAAGTAGGGAGCATATCATCAGGCAATTGGGAAGGCCGGTGCTTGTTTTGCAAAAGAGGCACCTTACATTTATCACCATCTTGTGCTTTCCAGTTAGAGTTTCTAACCATTGCACCCTTGGTCGTCCACTCTGTTTCCAAAGCAATCACAGTTTCATAAGTAGTAGTGAGCGGATCTCCACCTGGTGCTGCTGTTTTCCCCTGGGGAGCACTGCAGTACCGGCCTCTCTCAATGAGGCATCCCGCCAGTGAATTATCACCCCCTGCTGTTGGTGTGGTGGTTGCCAGTTATTCCTACACACTTCCACCTCCGTCCTCTACTGCACTTCACAGCCTTCTGCTGCTATTCCTCACCTCAGGCTGTCACACTCCACTGCCACTGGCAGCTGCAGCAGAGGTCTAATTCGCTACCTTATCAGTCAGGCCGCTTGGGCTCCAAGCAGCTGTGCAACTCTCTGTGGCAGCCTCTATTTTGATTGGCTGCAGGCAACTGGCTTGGGAGAGAATATCAGGCCAGTGTGTGCACAGCAGCCCCAGTTGTCCATGTTTGGGCCGGTGGTGGTAAAATATTTTTGCCCTGTATCTGTTAAGGGCTCAAGGAATAGAGCGGCACTGGCTGGCGGGGCAACATTGAGAACTCCTAGAGATGCTTTTCACTCAATCAGTGTAAAGCCCAAGGGCGGCTCATTCAAAATGGCGAAGGAGCGTCACCCTTTGGCTAAGCCAGAAGATAAAATAATATTTAATTATCATTTTATCTTTCAGCTGCTGGCTCAGCTAGCAGCATGTTCGGGGGGGCTGGGCCACAGGAGGTCAGAGGGAAGATGAGGAAAGAGTGCATCTAAGTGTGCATGTGTGTTTGGCCTGCTGTCTCAGGCCAGCCAAACACACATGCGCACTTCGGTTTCTCCAGCTCGGCTGTGGAGAAACTGCACAGACCCCAGGGTTGTGACAGAGCAATCCAAGCCACTCAGACCAATCCTGACACTGCTTTCATGCTATGTTTAGCATAAAAGCAGCCCAGGATTGCTGGGCAGCCTTTACTGGTGTCCCAGTGAATGCTGTGGCACCAGAAGAAAAGGAGCGACGAGCGAGGCAGCCGCGCTGACAGGAAGAGGTAATTTTTTTATCTCCACACTGGTCAAGCCATGCCCCCCTCTTTTTAGATTAAATGTGTCCTGTTGCCGCCTTTACTGTGTGTGTTTTTATGACCAGAAGGTGTGCACTGCTGCTGTAAGTGTGATACCTGCTGTGTGTAGTAGGGAATTTCTGCAATACTACATCTTTGTTCTATGTAGATGAACAAAGCCTGTTGTATGTGCTGCTTTTGATGTAATGGAAGATTGCACTGCTGCTTTGTGTGGAGTACTGTCATTTGTTCACAAAGAAAGCTTTTAATTTACGTTACTGTACTTGTTTTGTGTACTTGTATTGTATCTGCATTATACTGTACCAGTTTTTTGTGAAAGAGAAGCTTGCACTGCTTATCCCCATACTACACCGCTTCTGTACTGATTGTATCCATGCTGTAGACGTGCTTGAGAGTACCATGCAGTACTGCCAATAGGTAGTGTTCCTCTACTGTATAAGAGTGAAGCTTGCACTGCTGCAGCATATGCTGTAGCTGATGTGGGAGGCAAGCTTGCCCTTCAGCCAAAGCATGGGTACTCACAAACTTTTTCTCAGGGGCCAAAAGTACAGTCTGGCTTGTGGCCAAGGGCCGTATTGATGGAGGCAGGGTCTGGTGGGGTTGCTTGGTTACTAGAGTAAAAAAGAAAAAAATCACCACTTTGATGCAGTTGACTACAGACTATGAAATTGCCAAAAAGGGATAATTTCTAAAGCTTTTTTCAATAAATGGACATTACTGCTATTTTATGCTCCAAAAAAGGCCTTCTTTATGAGTTTGTTGGTCTTTTGGCAAGACTACTGCGGTGGTGGCCGCCAAAAAACCCCGCCATCTTGGTGGCAATCCAACTGCTGTATTAAGAGTCACACAGCTAAGTTCACCAAAAAACAGCCACAATACCGAAACCGCCAGGATACTGGAGGACGGAAAAGAGGCGGTTCCACCACCAGAACTGCAAGCCCACCAAAAAATAAATCACTGATCATATTACAATCCACAAATCACAAGAGCGCTTCATCCATGGCGGTGCGAACTGCGGCGGTCTGAAGTCACATCATTAAAAAACCACAACATATTGGATAGTTTGAAACCCCCACATCTGACACACATCCACACACCAGACACACCTACAAACTGCACTACATAACATACCCCTTCATATCCCACAATTCTTTGTAACAAAAACATCAAACACACCAAGATGGAACTCATAAAAAGATATTACAAAGCACACAATTGGCACCTCTACACATTTCACTTAGCACTCACCTGCACAACATATACAACACACAAATTAGTACCCCACACCAGTGGTTCCCAACCTGTGGTCCGGGGACCCCTGTGGGTCCGCGAAGCCTCCTCAGGGGGTCCGCGACTTCTTAGAAAAGTAAATAATATTAACAGATTAGGTCCCCTGCTATCAGTAAACATTCAGTGAGGGGGTCCCTGGATTCTAATAAAGTTTCATCGGGTGTCCCCGGCTCCAGTAATGATAAAGTGGGGGTCCAAAGAAGTCAAAAGGTTGGGAACCACTGCCCCACACAATACACACCCACTCACATCACAGAACCTACACTCATCACCTCTTAATTTTTCCTTACAATTTTGTCTACCTGACCGTCTCGTCCACCACTACCATGTGCCCACATAAACATCTACATTTTATTGATGATGAGTTGAGGGTCATGGTGAACATAATTATCAGAGTAGAGTCATACCTTTTTGAAGCACAGGTCCAGCAAACATCAAAAGCCAGGAAAATTGAGTTGCGGCAAAGGATAGTCAACAGCATGAATTCTGTAGGCAGCTATCCACGCATGAGGGAGGACATCAGGAAGAGGTGGAACGACCTCAGGGGAAGGTAGGTACCATGGCAACCGGGCACCAGCTGGCGGTCCTCAAGACTGGTGGTTGACCCTCACCTTCTCCCCCTACTTTCACATCATTGGGGGAGAAGGTCTTGGATATCCTGAGGGCCTGACAGGAATACCTGGGGGAGCAGAGTCTAGTATATCACTACACCATTAATGTCACCAAACAGTTTTGTCTTGCATGCTCACTGATCACCTTTCACCATCTCAATGATCAAACCACACACCAACCCTGTGTCCAAATGTTCAAAAACCCTTCTCTGGCATGCCACATGTCAAATAAACTCACCTGGGGCCACAGTGTCTGTGTATGGCATGGGTAGTACAGGAACCAACAGCACTACAACTTCCAGCAGGCACTGTTCCACCTGTAAGAAAACCAGAACAATGTACTACATTTTAAATTGCCTAGTATGTTAAACAAACAATCAATTCAACTCACCTGAATGCTCCACCATTGAACAGTCTGTGTCAATGACAGCAATGCTGTGGCCCGCTAGCAGTACTCCTACAAGCAACACACAGCCACAGATGTGTTCCTTTATTAAACTGGCTTTCGAAATTACCATCCAAACAATGTCATGCACTCGCCTGGGGGGAAACTATATTGGAAGCCGGATGTACTTGCAGTACACTCATACAGAGGCCCAGGTTAAATGGTAACTCCCATACTGTTGGCCAGCTCTGTTACCATAATACATTGTGCAGCTGTTAGTTGACTCAATGATGCCATACACCTTACTAGGAGATAACTTTACATTGTCATTTCTTTACTCACACAAGGAATGAGGGATTCAACATTCATCTAACCACCAATATACTTTAAGATCTTAGAGCATGGTGTATGCAATTGCAAAGCTCTGTGTCCCACACAGCTCTTACCCAGACTGTCATTGCCATATCAGGGAATCATGTAAAGGCTTTGTGTGCATTTCACATAGCATGTCTAGTGGTCAGACATAGATATCACTTGTTTAATTACTTTCAGCAATTGTGTGTTTCACTTCTTCTACAGGTAACCTTACCATTCTCACTATGGAGAGGAAACCAGAGACTGCCACTACCCCTCTGGATGAAGGCCTCAGTGAGGAATCCACCCCTATATGTTTGGACATTGAGGATGTAACTGGCCCATCTGGGACACCTGGTCAGTCAACAACTGTGAGGCTCACCCTGAAGACATCGACTCCCCCCAGCCCTGTTGCATCGACATCACAGGCAACAATTTGCCCCCAAACCGGTGTCCCAAGGACAGTGTCTTCCATCTTGTGCCCCCAGTACAGGTACCTGAGTCTCCTGTTGTGAACCAATACAATGATGGACCTGCCACCAGTGGGAATGGGCAAACTGTGCCAGGGGCACAGGCACGTGGGGGTAGGGTGCGTGGGAGGGATGGTGTGGGCCAGAGGAAGGAGGGTACAAGAGACACAACTGGCCAGGACACCATCTACCAGTCTTAGGAGCTTACAAACAATCCCAAGACATGATGGGCCAGGTACTAATCACGATGGGAGAGATCAGACAGCTACAGAGGGACAACCACCAGGAAGTCATGTAGCAGTGGCAGGCCCAGAATGCCCACCTGGCTTCCATTGCTAGGGTGCTGAGAGACATGAATACCACCTGAGTACAATTTGTACCCACGTTATGGCCTCTTCCACTACTAATGAAACATCAGGCCTTTCTACATCTGTGGCTGCTAGTGTAATGGAGGCCCTGTTAGGGGAAGGGTATGCTTCAGACACCCCAGCCTCTGTAGTTGACGAACCTCCCACAAAAGTGGTCTTCCCTCCAAACACCCTGGAGGAGCAGATGCCAAGACCAAAACCACTGCCAGGAAGTGAACCTCTACTGATTGGTTCCCCTTATGTTGCACATATACATCCTGTTGACTGTTGTGAAACCTAACTCCATTTTTCTATGGTACAAGGACACTGGATTTGTGTTTCCAAATGGTGTAGCAGCTATCCTAATGATTTGATTCACCATGACTGAACCATTCACGGTTTACTTTGTGTTTTTTGTGTTTCATTTTACTTGTTTTGCTGTGCACTCCCCAATAAATACTACTTAACCACATATCGCGTGTTAGAATTATTTATCAACCATATATAACTGTCATGTATACCAACTGTTGAACAAAAACATTCCTCTCAACTGTAAAACCTTTGTTATGTTTCATCACACATGTACTGTAGAACCAGGCTAGATATTGCGTTACTCAATTATGATAGACATTACTCAAATCACTTGTATTGCACCTTCCCACATACAGATTGGGGGAATGCCAATGATCACACAGTGAAGTACTGCTTCTGACTTCCGGGTTTTAGCATAGGTGTCATACACTACCAACCCACAGACTTTTAAAGTTAGGAATGTGTCAGTCTTTCACTATCCCAGGAGGCAAACATATTGGTTCAATGTATCTATGGCTAAAGGCTTATCACATATCTATACCACAGCTGCCAAATTACCATACCCCATGAAATAGACAGAGGTCAGTGCAAATGTCTCCAGTCATGGAACCTTCTGCTTACCATGGTCAGGTCTATGTAGGCTTGCCACTCACCTATGTCAGGCTACATTGACACATAAATATTACACAGCCAATTTATATATACAAATGTAACTCTGATTGTGCATTGGGGAAAACGTAGACTATGTTGTTTAAATGTATGTACACTTCTCCATGTCACAATCTGCATGCATATCTGAGTCATGGGCTTTGGAGCACTTATGACCTCTCTGATGGTCATACTAAGAATCTTCTCATGCATTCCTAACCTCACCAATTTTCCAATGAATTACCTTAATCACATCACATGCCTAAAATCATGTGAAGTGCTGATTGATGAGATCAGCCCTGATCCAGCTTCATCCTCATCATTCTCATCCTCACTTGGCAAATCTGAATTCTCACCCATAGGAGCTCCTGGCTCCCCCCTCATCTGGTATGAATGGTATCTGACGTCTCAAGGTGAGGTTGTGGAGCATGCAGCAGGCAACAATTATTTGACATACTCTGTTGGGTGAGTAGAGGTGGGATCCTCCAAATTTCTTGATGCAGCAAAATCTTGCCAGCAGGAGCCCAAAAGTTCACTCCATGCCACCCATTGTCCTTCTGTGGGCGTCATTGAAGCACACTTCCTCTGGTGTGGTTAGATGCCTCACTGGTATCTACAACCAAGGATGGTTTCGGTAGCCAGACTCCCCTGTAAGGAACAGTTACAACAAGCCAAAAATAAATCTTGGGCATCTACATATTTGGTAGCAGATATCAGTTACAGTCACACATGACATATGTGACTTACCAACCAGCCAGGCCCTCTCTGTGTATGGTTGTGTCATCAGCAGTGGGAAATTGCTGTTCCGCATGATGAACGAATCATGGACTGACCCCGGGGACCTTGCACAGACTTGTGAAATGTAGAGGTCAGCCAAACAGACCACTTGGACATTAATGGAGTGAACGTTTTTCCTGTTCCTATACACCTGTTCCTTTGCATTTGGGTGGGCCAACACTTCATGGGTGCCATCTATGGCTTCAACCACATTTGGAATGTGTCCTAAAGCATAAAAATCTGCCCTTGCATGGGCCAAATCTTCACGCTGTGGAAATCTGATGTAGCTGTCCAGGTGTTTCAACAATGCAGACAGTACAGCCGTCAAGACCAGACTGAACATAGGCTGAGATTGCCCTGCAGTTAGGGCCGTGGTATTTTGAAAGGACACTGTGGCCAGGAAGTGCAGCACTGACATGACTTGTACAATGGGAGGTATGCTATTGGGATTACAAATGGTAGGCATCAGATCTAGCTCCAACCGACGACAGAGATCCATGATTACATGCTTATTCAGGTGGTAGATTTGAATCACATGTTGCTCCCCTATGATCTGCAGGTCTGCTAGTGGATGGTACACTGCAGGTTGTCTTGCTCTTCTCAAGCCAGGGTAACTATGTTGGACAAAACCAGAATGCATGTGTATCACTCAATCTGTACAGCATAAATATGATCACACCTACGTCACAAGATGCTAAATACTGAAACACTAAACTCTAAAAACATTGTACTCAGCACATCCCTAGGCACATTTTGGCTTATAACTGCATTCAGATTCCCTCACCCCTATCATGTTCTCAAAATAGAGAAATTTGTCACTGGCAGTATATGTGACATTAACTTACTTAACATGTTGCACATATTTGGTACACCTATACCATTTTCAGATTGTCATTACTCTGCTGGCAATACTATTTCATGTACATAACTCAGGATACATCAATTTAATTTCCTCTACATAATACACGCACATTTCTGCATGTTTGCATCAAGCCAGCAGTGAACACAATGTCGTAGATACGTTTCTCAGCTTGTGATGCAACTTTAAAAAATGTAGCATTCATCTATGAGCCTAAAAATGGCAGCTGCCTGACCTACTGTACTGGACATTAGGAAGTGACAACTCCACCGACGGATGTCGACATGGCTATAGGCAGATACAACTGCGGTGGGCATTGCTATTGGAACACATTGCTGCCTTTAGCAGACTTGGGCCAATGGTGACGTCTGCCGGCAGTGATGGCCCTGAATGTAGTAGACGTGACCGCCATCTCATACTTCAACCCTCACTTGACTCCTGACACTGCTGCCAGCAAGATCTCCACGTCCTCAGCTGCTGTGTATTGCCTCTGGGAGTAATCACGCCACGTCCCTCAGGTGATAGGGCCCCTGCCTTCCCACGTGACAAGCTGGACAAGCTTGTGGAGGAGGTCCTACCCTTGTGTGGACAGCTCTATGGTGCACCAGAGGGGCAGGTAAGTGCAATGCAATACCAATGTTTGAATTGGTGAGTGAATGATGATGATCAGGAAATACGGATGAGTGATGGATTGAGGTAATATGTGTGTGTGGATGGACATGTGCAGATGTGCATAGATAGATTTTGAGCACTGAAACTTAGTAGGAAGTGAGTGATGTATATACCTTGACCTACCTACAAACTGTATTACATGATAATCGAAGGTGGTGTGAACATATTTGGACAGATATACCATGTTTAGAGACATGCTTGTGGTCTGGTCATAAGTTTCAAGCCAACATCTCGTGCTGGAAATGCATGTTGTATGCCTGTCTCAACATCACACGTGGCCTGACTGCAGATGATCATTCCACAAAGAAGGGAATGTTGAAGGAAGTCTGTGTATGGCTACTTGCACTAACCTGTTTTTACAGCCTTCTTGTTTTGGTATAGTGCATGTGAACATGACATTGTCTTCTTGTCTGTGTCATCCATGCAGGAACACCCATCAGAAAAAGGGCATTTGGCATGCCCTGGGGGTCCACAGCCGGCAGAGCACCCACTGTTGGAAGCGCTGGGAGGACCTGAGATGCTGGGCCCTGAACACCACAGAAACCCAGCTGGGGATGTCCTCCCAAGGACGACGAGGTGCCTGTCGGATCTTGACCCCTCTAATGGCCTGCATATTGGCAGTGGCCTACCCTGAGTTGGATGGGCATTTAAGGGCAGCACAGCAGCCACAAGGGGGTAAATACAGACTTAACACAGTTTCATCCCTTTACCAGGTTAGTGTATGATGTGAAAGAATCTAAGCTCTGACAATGTGGTAAGTGCAAAGGGTCAAAGATCTCCAAGGAACACATAGATGTACACTTATCAAATTGGTGCACAGGTGTGTGCATTCTATTGTGTATAGGGACAAATTACTCACCTATGTTGTCCTCTCTGTACAGAAGCATATGATGACACACATGTGACTGTGTCATATGTGTACCACTACACAGCTTTTCATACCCTGCCGGCTGTTCCTTCCCACCTACAGATCAATACTCCCAATATTATGATAGTAAATTGTCCAGGTCTTTGCAGTTTGCCCATTCCAATGTCCATTGATCCATGTCTATGTGCGACATAGAGTCAGACAAGTTAAAGTCATTCCTACTTTTCATAATGTTTCTGATGAGTGACAGAATCATAAGTCTGTGATGTCCATCTGACATTTCACATCATACTTGCAAAACTTAGGCCCATATTTATATTTTTTGACGCACGTAAAAAATATTACTGCCGGCTAACGCCATTTTGGTGCGCAGTGCGAGCACCAAATTTATACTTTGACGCACGGCGGTGCAAACCACAGGTGTAAGTCTTTTTTTTTTTATGCACACCGTAGCGGCAAGTCGTAAAGCAAAACGACGTTAACGTGGCGGAAATGACTGTGGGTCGATTTACGACACGGCAAACCGGATATGCAGCATTTTTTGATGCAATAGCATCAAAATTCCCCGCGAACACAGCCATTTCAGCAGAGGAGAACCAAAATGGATCCCAGATGCCTGTACAGACCCCAGAAAGATGACAACAGACCAGGAACCAGTCAGGAGGACCCACACAAGAACCAGGACACTTTTAAGAAGAAAAGAAAGTGTCGCTTCAGTGCAGAGGAGCAGGAAATTCTGGTTAAAGAGGTGACGGAACACCAGCACCAACTGTTTGTCACCTCAAAGTTGCCAATCAGTAGGAGAGAGGCAATATGGCAAAAAATTGACGACAAGATTAACAGTGTGGCAGAAGTACGCAGAACAGTCATTGAGTGCAAGAAACGCTGGCATGACTGCAAGCGCAGGACCAAGGAAAAGATGGCCAGGAACAGGAAGGCAGCACTGCAGACTAGAGGTGGGAGTCCAGCACACCAGGAGGCCCTGAACACATGGAAGAGATGGTCGCAGCCGTCATCACTGAGGAGATTGTCACAGGTATTCAAGGACAGGACAGCGCAGACTACCAGGAGACAACGCACATGCAGGGTAAGACACATAGGGAATTAAAATGCACTAATGTCAAATGTAAGCAGGGGGGGATACCGACCACAAAATGCATGGAAGTCATCATATACATGGAATGGCATGGGTAAAGGGGTATGGCATGGGGGCATGGCCTGCACAGAGAGAAGCTGGGGCACACCATTACACTATACCAACAACAGTCCCATGGGGGCATGCTGCCATGCCAACGATGGAGCAAAGGTAAATCCACATCAGGAGGGAAGGGCACAACGTCAAACTGACATCCCGTCACACGTCAGCCACTATACCCCCTACATTAACTAGGGCCCAATTAACAAACTCTAGTCATACCGACAACTGGAATGTAACAGTGACAACAGTTGCCACTTCCACCTCCGTTCTGTGTGCAGCTCAAGTAGCCAATGGCAGTAACGTCCCCATGGATCATACACACCTAAATTAGAGGGTTGAGGATGACAACTTCAATAATGCCCTGAAACAAGACAAAGGCTCCAGTCCTGTCAAATGTGAATGCCCATAGTTGTCGCAAACATCAGCCAATGTCATCCACATTAGGAGCTACACAGCACTAAGGTCACACCCATGCTGCATATGTCAGGGTCCATCCTGTGCCTGGGTCACAATGCAACATCCCAAATGTCATACTGCTCAGACAACAGCATTGAGGGGGAGGACACATGTAACTGGTCACTGAAATACACCTGCACAGTCAGAGGAGGAAATAGGACACTGCTACGACTATCAGGGCAATCCAATGTACCACACATTCCCTAACATCAGCTGTACACATTACCAATGCCAACATCCATATTGTGCCATAACAATGCTATGCATAGTATACGCTACATGTCAACTACATATAAGTGGAAGTGAAAGAGCAGAGACTGGGGCAGGTCCAGATTGTTAAGTGTGGGCCAGTGCCATCAGAACACCCACAGCCAGTGAAAGGTCTCACCATGAGAATGGATGTAGACGGAGGCCTGAGTAGGACAAGAAGGTGGCAATTCACCATTTGGCCTAAAACAAGACTAGAGGAGATGATGCTGAGAAGTCCAATAACTTAATACTATACATGTGACATGCAGGTGGGCCATAGGCCTGGGAGAATGCCCATCTGAAAGACTGGAGCAATGAACAGGACACAAGATCACAATGTGAAATCATCACAAGGCAGGCATGTCACATCACAAATGCCACAATACACACACACTAATTGTACCCCATTTCATTTCAGAGGACGATGGATCTCCTGCGGATATGCCTGTCCCGGAATACCCTGATGACATGGATAACGAGCTGACAAACATTCCTCAGCAAATCATCCAAGATGTCCTTGGAACCCTCCAGACCCCACCTTCAGTCACAAGGAGGAGCACAGAACAACTAGCCATCGCAGAAGATCCACCCACCACCCCAATTGTAAGACCTGCCAGCTCCAATACAGCTGAGGACTCAGACGACACAGGCACCAGCTTTGAGAGAACTGTAGTTGGGGTACAGCGGGAGCTGGCCAATGAGGTGCTGGTGGAGATGCAAACTATGGCAGCCAGCCTAGAGGGGCTGCGTTTGTGCATGATGTCATCTGCAAATCAGGTAGCAGCTATGCAAGCCCTAACATCCATCCTGCAAGGACTACAAGAAACTGTCAAGGAATTCACCACTGAAGTAAGGGAGTTGCCACAACACCTTGCACCTCAAACCTTCCACTGCATGCACGAATGCAATCATGACCCCCTCAGGGCCGACCTGGCTGCCTACAATCATGATGTGGCTGCTATTCTTAAGAATCAGCAGATCCTTCTTGCTGCAGTACTGCCCTTAAGACCTTCACAGGTAGCAGTGACCGGGATGTCTGACTCCACGTCTTCTAACACTGAGGTGTGTGTTGCCCCTTCACAACCACCACCACCAAGGACAGAGGAGGCAACACACACATCAGAAGAAGAAGACATGGAACAGAACACCTTCACACGGAAAAGTACCCAAAAGCACTAGTCCCTGCCACATAGCAAACTATTACCAAGGTCCAGCGCTTTGTAACATGCCAATCTTACAACAACTGTACTCAATGACTGTTCTGCAAACCACTGTATATCTTGTCAGCCTGCCCAGTGCTTGTCTCTCTCTTACTCATTGGCAAATTCTGTCCCTCTGCACTGTCTGACACATCACCTCAGCATGTCAAAAGCATTTTCCTTTACCACTTGTGTAGGATCACAATGGAAGATGTCACTATAATGGGCTCACAATCATGGACAATGTACATATAGCACTACAGCACTTTTCAATAAATAGCACTTACACAACAACTTTGTCTCTGTGTAATGTGACACATCAACTGTGCAGTAGATAACTGAAATGTGCCTCCTGTCAAATTACATAGCTTGTCAATACAACTGTCCTGAAATTATGTAGTCAGAAATTTGCACACAGGCCAGGATTGCATCATGCTCTACCCTTCCTGAGGATAATATCTGATGAAGTGAGAAACCATACACCATCATGCTGTGTTGGACAGAATAATGCTTCCTCAAGGGATATCTAAGTCATCAAATATGGCAGCAAAATGTTGTCACCATGCAATACTAACACATATAACAGTGCACACAAATCTAAGCAAACACTCCAAAAACTGCATGAATGAAGGTGTCTTAGTTTACATCTAAATAGGTAATCATGCTGAACAGTGTCACAAATAATCTATGTGAGTCATGAAGATGATACTACAAGACTGCTTACGACAACTCACCTTATAAGGGTGTCCTTGAACATCACACTGCAGTCAGACCTAAAACAGTTCCCCCAATAACAAATCTGGAAGCACTGTTTGTGACTTTGAAAACATACTTATTGACAAAAACATGTTGGGATCCATATTAACTGTGATTGGAGGTTACAACGAATGGTGGAATCTTTGCAAGGTAGCTCTGGGGTAGCTGCCAATCTTACAGCTCAGTTGGGATTTGTTCGTAGCCTAGGACACAAATGTAATAGAACAAATTTAATGTACACTAATGCCAAGGCCCTGATCAACAAGCATTTAACACATACTGTAAAGGGTTCACTATATATTTATTAAACGGTAATCACAGAAGAGGAAACTCAGGGAAAAGTCTTACCTACCCTAATCTACCCTAACTACTCATTACCTACAACTGTCCCTAACTAACCTAAACTAAACTTACTTCTCACATGTAACGAAACGTTCTAAACATCAACCCCCCTTATGAGTCGGAACACATGGAGGACAACAGATACTAACCTAAACACATACTACACTATCCTAAACAAATATATATATTTTTTTATGATTGGATTTCTTTTTTTTGTAAACACACAAGAACCCCAACATAGCCACCCACCCGCCCACCCACACACTTAAAAAGTAAAAATAGAAAGACTCAGGATCCCCCACCCCCACCCACTAGCACTAACTAAACTAACAGCCTACACTAACCTAACACTAAGCCCACTAAGTTTGAGAACAAGGAAAGAGGAGGGAGGGGAGGGAATCATGTCCATATCAAAAAGTCTAGAGGTTGGCCCTCTGGAGGGTCCGCTTTATGGACCGCACACGCCTGTTCATATGTCGAACATCCTGCTGCAGGTGACTGATTTTCTGTAGCACACAGTCCATTTTACGTTCCATTGCCTGAAAAGCTGCAGGGTCAGCTGTAGCAGCTGGGGCAGTCTGGGTACCGGAGGAGGATGTGTGTGGGCGTGTAGAGCCAATGCCTGTGGGCTGCCCTGAAGGTGTTCCACTGCTGGGGCCTGGAGCAACTGCAGACATTGGGACAACTGTCCCAGCTGTGGGTGGTGCCACCTGGGTGTAAGTGGTGGTTGTGCTGGTGGTGGCTGTGGTGAGCAAAGTAGGGCCACCCTGTGGGAAAGCCCTCCATGCTCCGGAGGCCCGTTCATTCCGGTATCTTTGGGCCATCCGTCTGAACCCCGACTCTACCAGCAGGATATGTTGGTACCTCATAGCCCGCCTCTGGAACTCACGGACCTGGGTGGGTGTCATGTTCGCAGCTGTGAAGACAAAGGCAAATAATTTACATTAGGAACTGCATTGTGTGAAATGGCACAAGAAGTAAATCAGACAGTACATCTACTGTACTTGTAACAGCTCAGATCACCATACAGACCATTGAATGTCCCTGAGGAAGTACATGGCAGGCCAGCCTACAAAGGTCACATCACACGTAGCACATCCAAACCCTACAAGATGGGTAACAACTGGCATTGAATTGGCATCTGAGTTTTGCCAGTTGTCAGCTAACAATCATGCTGCACATCCTCCGCCAATGCCTGGGCTACAGATGTCAGTGCACGGGATGGAAATCTAAAGCCATATGGTCTGCAAGTTGTAATTGGACTTGCTAGTACAGTACTCATGTGCCATACCTGAGTGTATATACTAGGTTCCGAACAAACATTCACTTATTCACATATCTGTGTAACCTACTGGTAGCATCAGTCCTAGGTACCCTATTCACAAACCCATGCCTGTGTTTGATGGTGAGGAGGGTGGAGAAACAACGAACAATTCCAAACAACATGGACACCCAGGAGTGTATAGAAAGCTGGACATGTGTTTGGCTCTACACACACACCACAGGTAAGGTCTATCAACAAATAGGAGACAGCAAACCCTTGACTAATCCTTGACACATGTCAGGAAATGCAGACCTTTTTCCACATCATATACTTCCAGTAAGGCATGACTTACAACAGACACAGAGTTGCAAGAACACCCATGATCATGATTTGCATGCACACCTAGGCCATTGCACTCAAGTGCCACATACTTGTAGCACTACATGTGGAACTACATGCTGTTAGGAAGTTCAACCTACATTTTACTAAGTACGTTGGTGAATAGGGAAGCAGAAGTCTGTTGGAAAGCGATTTGCAGTCCCAATCTGGGAGAATGTGGGTCTGACAGGCAGACTAAATCTGAGATGAGTTCCAGTGCGACTCTTGTTGATACAAGTGTTATCCACATGACTCACCCCAGTTCTCATTGCGGGGCCTACAGGAATTACCTAAAATCCCTAGATAATACAATAGGATAAGCATTGGCCAACTCAAAAATGGTGAGAAACTGAAATCCCACTCATGGAACAAGACAAATGATTGACCAGCGCATCACACCTTGCTATGTGTTCAACACACAGGAGTCCATCACACATCACCAGCAAACACAACACATAACAGATATATCAACACTTACTGGAGTAGTCAGGGTCCTCAAATGTAGCCACCTCTCCCACAGTGTAGGGTGCCGGGTCCGCCTGTAAGGCATGGAAGGAAGAAATGTGCTCAGAATCTGTGCACTGACCAACAATTCCAAAGACAAAAACGTTACGTTACGTTACGTTACACAATTTATAGAGCGCATGGCTACCCTCGGGTTTCCCAGCGCTACTAAACCCTAACCACAGAGGGAATGAGAGTGATACGCAACAAGAAAGGAATAAAAACAACTGGACCTAGAATAACCAAGTTTTCAAGGCCTTTTCGAAATTCCAGTTATTGCTCCATCAGCCAAAGATTAAGAGGCAGCGAGTTCCACAATTTGGCTTCTAAAAACATCAGAGAGGACCCACCCCATCTTGCTTTCTTTATTTTCGGTACGGTTACTAAAGCAAGAGTAGTGGATCTCAAATCTCTATTCGGCCTATAAAAAGTGGCCAAGTTCCTTAGGGGCATAGGTCCTCTATTATGCAAAGACCTGTGGATATGACATAGAGCCTTAAATTTGATCCGCTGTACAACAGGCAACCAGTGCAAGGAGGCCAATCCAGCTTTCGCAGAAGACCTTCTCGGGATGTTCAGTAATAAATGAGCTGCAGCATTTTGAACTCTTTGTAATTTCTTTTTAACATATACTGGGGAACCTAGGAAAAGGCCATTCCCGTAGTCTAGCCTTGAAAGAATAACAGCTTGCACAATGAGTCTTCTAGCCAGTGCTGGATGAATAACAAAAATATTCCTAAGAAGTCTCAGTAAGGCAAAGCAAGTAGTAGATATGTTTGTAGGCTGCAGGTCTAGCGTCAGAAGGGGATCCAGACTGATCCCCAGGCTCTTACCATGCTTTTTGGGAGGAGGGAACTCACTAAGTGCAGAAGGACAGGTGCGAGAAATTCCAGGCTTTGGTTCAGGGCCCAGTATCATGACTTCCGTCTTCTCCTCATTTAATTGCAATTTACTCTGAGCCATCCAGCTTGAGACCGCTTGCATACAAGTAAGGAAAGCTGCTCCTTCTGAGGTCTCATTAGCAGAAAAGGAAACCACCAGTTGGGTGTCATCAGCATAGGACACTAATGCTAACCCAAATGATTCCACCAAAGAGGCCAAGGGAGCCATATAAATGTTAAACAGTGTCGGACTAAGGGCAGAGCCCTGAGGTACACCACACCTGCACTGTAGTTTGTTTGATAGGAACGATCGATCTAGGACCTGAAAGGACCTGTCCTGTAGGAAGGAAGTAAACCAGGCAAGTGCCTGTTCCTTTAATTCCGAGCTCCCTCATTCTGTGGATCAATACCTGGTGGTCTACTGTGTCAAAAGCTGCGCTCAAGTCCAGCATAATAATCACTGTGGTAAGACCCTGGTCAACCCTCTTTCTAGCCTCTTCCGTAACTGCAATTAATGCAGTTTCCGTGCTGTGACCAGTTCTAAAGCCCATCTGAGTGGGATGGAGCAACCTATTCTCTTCTAAAAAGGTAGAAAGTTGCCAATTGATGTATTTATCCAGAATTTTAGCGGGGTGGGCAAAAGGGAAATGGGGCTAAAATTCTGCAACACTGTCGGGTCAAGAGAAGGTTTTTTTAATAGCGGTTTCACTATAGCATGCTTCCAAGAGCTATGTACTACTCCTTTGGAAAGAGAATCATTAAGTAAATGTGTCAGCCTCAGAACAATAACTTCCCCCCCTGCACAAATATGTGAGATGGGGCAGGGTCCAGGGGGGAATCCTGATTTCAGGGCACTCAAGAAATTTAACACTTGAGTTTGTGAAAGAGGGTTAAGGTGAGAAAGACAGGCTGTATTAACACCATTAACAAACTCCTCCTCCTTCAGTGAAGGACTTTTCTCCCCAAAAGTGGCTTAGATGTCCAAAATCTTTTGGTGGAAAAATTCAGCTAATAAATTGCTGTGTTCTATGGAAGCCTCTAAAGGATTGTCTTTCACCGGCGTGTGTAGAATATCTTTTAATATTTGGAAAACTACTTTGGGGAACCTGCCGCTCCCTCAATTTTCTGCTGGTAGAAAACCCTCTGTGCCTCCTTAATTTCAGCATGATACCTTCTGATAGCCCCCTTGTAAGCTTCCCTATCTACTGGAACAAACAGCTTTCTCCAAGTTCTTTCTAACTTTTTTAGGAGAAGTAATGAGGGGGTAAACCAAGGGGCACTGATTGTTCTACGCGGACCAGACTTTTTCCTCAGGGGAAGAACTATGTCCATACTTTCAGTGATCCAGTCACTGAAAGCTTCAACTTCAGATCCCCTCTTACTCATGACACTGGACTTGAGAGATTCCAAAGTGACTAAAAACTTCTCTTTATCCAATTTATTCCACGATCTCCCAACCTGAACAACAGGCTTACTCCCACTCACCATTGTACATGTGGCTAATTCAATAGAAATAAAAAAATTGATCAGACCACGCTAGTGGGGTCGGAGACCTACATGTCAGGGCAGGAGTGTTACTAAACACTAAGTCAACAGTATGACCCATTTCGTGGGAAGGGCCTTTAACAAGTTGGGTCAGGCCCATTGCTTCCATACCACCAAGTAGACGCCTTGAATCTGTTCGTTCCGGGATCTCCTTAAATATTAAAATCTCCTAAGATTGTAAGATTAGATCTGGCACATATAAAATCTGCCGTACAGTCTAAGAGAGAGTCTAAAAACTTTTCCGAGGGGCCTGGGGGGCGATAAATTAGGATCCCAGAGAAGGTATAACGAGGGTTAAGAGCTAGAGAAAAAAACATCCCTTCCCCCTCCACTAACTGAACAGGCTGAAAGGTAAAGTTCAAACAGTCCCTATAAATGACTGCAATACCCCCTCCTCTTGCCATCCCTCTGTCTAATCTGGCAATTCGATACCCAATAGGTAATGCCAGGCTAATATCGGGATCAGAAGCATCGTTCATCCATGTTTCGGTTAGAAACAATGCTGTAGGAGAGACCTCAGTTAACAGTAAATTAATATCAAGTTTGTGGGCTACCAATGAGCGGCAGTTAGTGTAGAGCAAGGAGGTAAGAGGATTACCCCCTACCTCCTAACTCAACCCCCCTGGGATTGAAAGTCCAGTGACAGACAGGTCAGCGCCATGTATCTCTAGTACACTCTCTACATATAATACATTCCTTGTTCCCTGAGACTCTCAGGTCATGCAGGTTCATAGAGGAATAACAGTAGATAGAAGGGGCATCACTAACCTCTGAGGGAGACTCAAGGAAGCAGGCCCCTAGGCCCGACCTGGCGCGGACAGGCACAGACGCGCAGGCGGCGTGCCCGCTGCGCACTAGCCGCATCGCGCTTAAAATTGCCTTGAAAGAGGCAATTAGTGATCCAAAAAACAACTGGACTACTAACCCCTCCAAGATGGCTGCCGCAAATGGCACCAGGCAGCAAGGAAAAAAGGCGGCCGTCACAAAAAACGAACCCCAAAACAATTAGCCCAAAAGAGGAATCAGGGCTACAGGGTCCCCAAACACAGGTCACAAGCAACAGTCCCCCTCAGCAAAAAAAAAGGAAAACCAGATTCATACGTTTTAAAAAAAAATATGAACACCATAAAAATAGTAAAAATAGTAAAACCCAATTCAGTATTAATAATTACACAGATCAGGACTACCAAAATTTATCTTAGCAGTTTTCTGGTCCGATTAGCCCTCTCACCCCTCATATGGAAAATGTCCAATGCGCGCTCGCCGCATCGCGCTTAAAATAGCCTTGAAAGAGGCAATTAGTGATCTAAAAAACAACTGGACTGCTAACCCCTCCAAGATGGCTGCCGCAAATGGCACCAGGCAGCAAGGAAGAAATGGCGGACGTCACAAAAAACGAACCCCAAAACAAATAGCCCAAAAGAGGAATCAGGGCTACAGGGACCCTAAACACAGGTCAAAAGCAACAGTCCCCCTCAGCAAAAAAAAAAGTAAAACCAGATTCACGCGTTTTTGTGTAAGGTGACATAAGTAATGAAAGCCATTCAAACATGATGATACTGCATCTGATATATCACGGCTAACAGGTACATAGCAAGGGGCTCCTGTGACAATTTCACACATATCTGCACACATGCAGTGGCCCTAACTATCATGTGGTGGCAAACATGCTCCTTCATTAGTGAACAGAAATAATAATGGTGTGCAATCGTCTCATCATGTGCATCCAAGAGAGACATCCAAAGCCTGGTTACTTGAGGACTGCATTACCAGTCAAACAGCCTATGTGGCCATGACACATTTATGACACATAGGTACAATGTACAGGGGGACAGGGACTTTTGTAAGCCCTCATGTTGTTACAGTTTCTTCATTTGATGTGGCCCAGCAATGGTGATTTGCACCAAACATAGAGATATGAACCCATGTGCATACCTTTGGACTGCCATCTCTAATTGCAATGTGGCACAATAAACTCCAAATACCAGTCTAAGATGTTAGCTGAGGGCACCTTACACCTTTTCCCGATGTTTTTAAATCCTGATCTGACATGTATCCAAAAAGATGAAGGACCACAATAATCCCTAATATTCATAGAACTTCCAAAAACGCTTGCCTTACACACACATGAGACATATGTCTGGGCCACATTGCTATCATCAATTGACGTGAAGCCAGCACTCATTTTCAGCATCATGTAGTGTTTCTAAAGTCAGTCGCTATTGCGTCAACAAACATTGCCAATATTTTAGTAAATCTATACTTCACTGGCAAATGTAACCTATATAGACATGATTGGCTCCTATCTTGTGTTGCTGTCTGACACAAAGGTGGCACCAAATTACATTAAGCAAAAGTATTCTGTAAGTTTGCAGAGCACGTGCTTCCTGACAGCTAGCAATTGTGGTCCTTCACATAGTCCATCAATTACCTTGTATGTTTCCGCAGCATTCCACCCAGTCAGCAACTTAGCCGGCAGATATTGTACAAATCATCTGATGTCACTACAGAGCTTTTAATTGTGCACATTTACATGATTTGTACTCACCAACAGGGCCACCAATCACTATTCCCAGGTGGTCCAGCAGATCTTGCTCCCTGGTGATGAGGTCAGCCCAGCGGTGCTTCAGCTGGTGGTCATTCCTCTGGCCCCCATACACGCGCTGCAAGTGATGCAGCAACTTTCCCCACCGGATTCTTCGTGCCTCAGTGTGATACCCCTGTATCACCCTGCCCCCTGCCTCGATCATGAGTGGGAGGAAATGGCACACCAGCCATATAAACCCCCAAGCTCCTCCTCACCCATCCTGCCAAGACGTGGCCTACCCAACACCTCAGCACTGAAAAGGGGAATAGGGGATAAAGAAGAAGAAAGGAGAACAGAGGGAAAGTAGAAGTACAAAAAAAGAAGTAAACTTAACAACTAAAAGAGCCCAACTATCCCCAAACTAGCTCTACCCACAACAGACTCCCACAAACAACAAATACAATACAATACCGGACAATTGTAAACAAAACACACTCAGACAGTATACAACAACAATATTTATTTCACAAAGTAACAAGTAAGATTGGACACAGGACACCAAAGCACAAAATCACCGGACAACACTCTGAACACAGCCACACAGTCTAGAAGATTCACAGACTGCAAAGTGAAAGTGAAAGTACACCCACTGTATATATATTCTGTAAACAGGATGTCCTATTACATCACTTCCTGCATAAAATGGCCGCCGTTTTTATCGTTATGCGTCATATTTTTTCATACATACATATTGTGCGTCAATAGTCTTTACAATTATTTGGATGCGGCCTAATTTTCACTCCTGTGAATTGAAAAATATGATGCGCAATCTGTATTGGTGAAAAAAATATGACGCATAACGCTAAAAATGCCCACATTTCAGGGCATGAACTGGTTTGGGGGATTTTTTCCATTTTAATGTTATGTTACATTTGGGACACAACTGAGATAGGCTGATTGCACCCACTTTGGTGTTGATGGTGTATGTTCACATGTGAGACATACTGCAGCGGACCATGACCCGCTACTTCCTTAACAAGATTTTGACGCACTAGATGCCCATATGTGTGGCCCACATATATGTATTGCACAATTTGGGCATGTTTGGCATCAGGAGAGAATAGCAAGGTGAAGCACATTAGTACAATACCTCAATGCCTATGGCTCAATGTGTGTGCAGTGGCTACTAATGTAGTTGTTGATCCAGTGTGTGTGCATCACAAGATGTATTATTGAAAATATGCTTGTATGAATGTGAAGTCAATGTGTCCAAACCTTAGATGCAAGTCATTGTGGAAATGAGAGAGGACATGTGTTAGTCATACATGTAGCAATATCCGTTGTGTGCACTTCCAAGATTTTCGGTAACGTAGACACCACAAATGGAAAAGCATGCTCCAGATAGATGGCAGACGCTTGTTTATGTCAATGGTACACAATTTGGCCATCCCATGTCCTAGATTTTTGGTAACTGCTTCCTAGGCACTTGTTGGTGAATCCCACAGTGAGTGAGGCACATGCATAGACGAAGTGGGTACCATGTAATTGGCCCAGGCAGCCAAACGTGAACCACAAATGTATTATGACGCCACAGTTGAGGTCATATAACTGAGCCACAACTCTCTAGTGGCTGTGGTGGACCAGCGGACGATGCAGCACATGTCGACATTTTTCCAGTGATCAATTGCACAGAGGTGTCTTGTTCATGTGTGTGGTCCAATGTTGATCCTGTATATTTTTAGGGGTGTATGTTGTCACAGTTACGTCCAGGTCTCATCATGAGTCAGTGGCAGCTGTTCCTGTATCTACTGAGTATCCTTCGGAGATCAATGTGAGTAAAGTCAATGAGGACATGAGAACCTACATGGGGATGGTCCCACCCTGTCACTGAAGATGTGTAATGAGACTGTCAACAGGGCAGCCTTGGTGTGCTGAGTGAGATAATGTCTCAGGTGTCATGTTCCGGCAGGTGTCATTACAACATTTGTACACAGGTTGGCCTCTAAAATTCCCACTGCATCTCGGAACATCATGGCCTCTGTGCTGATTATTCTCGCAGCTATTCACCATGCACGGCCCATCAATATGTTGTGAGCAATGTGATTCAGCGTGTGAACTGTCAGGGTCCTAACATGTGTGGACTTTTCATGGACATTATCAGAGGTTGCTGGTTCTGCTGGAGGCACTGTACCCAGTCCCTGCATATGGCCCTGGGACACTGTCACACTTTGTCGTTCATGCATACATGAGACACAGACAAGGGATGGGCCATGATTTTGGTATTCAAAGACAATTTAACAAATATGGTACAATTAAAAGGCAGATGATGCTATACAATGTATTTGGGTATGCATTGATGAAGCACATGATAAAATACCCTCTGAGGAATGAGAGGTTTGGTAAAGCAAGTGTGGTACATATGTAGCCACAAGGAATCTTTAGGGTAATGCACAGACAGGTGCCAGTCAGGCTGACAGGATGCAGGGTCAATCAGGATCCAGAAATTTCACAAGTTACATAATCAGTGGTCTGACTAAGACTAGTTGGAGGAGGAACAAGACAGTTGACATGTAAAACTGTGTATGTCCTGTGTTTTTGAAGATGACACATGAACCCAAGGGCTGTGTTACACGGCTTTATTACTAGCAATGCATAACGGTGTATTTGACAAAATGGCAACTTCTATGCTGTTCCAGGCATCAGCAGGGGCAGTGCATGTTCAGATGGGTGGTGTGCATGGAGGTGATCACAGGTGTGTGCTGCATCAGTTTATCACAAGTCCTTTAGGTGAGATTTGCATTCAAATGGCCAACAGTACCTTTCACACAGGAAGCAATCTACAGGTGATAACAGGGCTTAGAAACTACAAGCCAGTGTATTAATTGACCTGACGTCCATGCAGTCAGATGTACTATGACAATGGTATATCATAGGAAAGGGTGTAGTACACTGGATTACTATTGTTAGTCTGTGTGTGTAGAGGAGGGAATATCAGGGTACTCATATTACTAATCCAGGGACCTCTTCAGACAGGTGGGTTGTGACCAGGAGCATGGGTGTGTCAGGAGTTAGGAAATGGGCTGACATATACATGGTTTGTCATGTGCGCAGTGCTTGTCATATGTGTGGCACTTGTGCTGTCTAAGTTCTGCTTATATGGAACTCTAGTCACAGATAGTCCTTGCAAAGATTGGATGCAGTTGGACTTACTGCTGTCAAGGGTCTGGTCAAACATTTCTGTTACCGATGCAATAGCATATCAACTGCCTCATGTATGAGGCTTGTTTTCCCCTTATTGAGTGATGGTGTCTTAGTTGTGTGCCATATGCTGTGATGAACCATGTTGCCAACATGTATGTGTGAAATAGGTGTGGTCCTCTGCTATTGCCTTTCAAAGGTGAAATGTACAGGATATATGTCATTTACAGTGTGTGTGTATGTGACCGTTGTATGATACGCATCACAATTGCTCTGGGATTTTCTGTGTCCTGATCGGTATATCAGCAATGCTCCATGAGGCTACACTCTTATTCTGATAGTTAGAGATAAAGGTGAGCACAAATGATGAGCCAGACCATGCTATGGTGATTATTATCGGTGTTTATTTACATTAGTTAATACAGTGGTGATGGTGATTATTTTTAAAAGAAATTGGTCACGATATGTTGGTGTCTACGCAATCCAGCAGCCGTGTTTTGTTGCTCCCCCTCCTGTTGCAGGCCACCATCCTCCTCTTCCTCCTCTTCAGGCATGTGTGGCTCTGGTTCCAAGAGGGGAATGTTCCTTCTTATACAAATGTTGTGCAGGATGGCACATGTTAGAATGATCTTACAGACCATTTCAGGGGAATATAGGAGGCTACCACCAGTGATGTTGAGGCACCTGAATCTCATCTTGAGGATGCTGAAGGACCTTTCGACTATGCTGCGTGTCCTCCTATGTGGGTCATTATAGGCACGCTCTGCTGCAGTGCTTGGGTTGCCAAATGGTGTCATAATCCATGGCTGGATCCCATACCCCTGATCAGCTGAAAGAGAAAATGAATGGGATCATGTTGATGTAGCTTGCCCCATTGAAATCACCTTGCATGGCAGTAGGTGTCTTGTGTTGTCTGTGACTCCTTTGTGTTATTGTGTTGCATCCTAGGCTTGTAGGATGTACCATCTGCATTGTGTTGTTTCCTTGGCTGAACGAGTGCTTGGCAGCTGCCTGGTTGTCAGCAGTATGTTTTGGGATTTGCAATACAGTGTGCCCTCCCTAGCAGTGTGACTTGTGATACAGGTGTCCCTGTGTCTTCACTGGGGGTGAGATGATAGTTTCATACACAGTTTCAATTTGACAGTGTTGTTAACACGTTCTTATCAATGTACCCTGGACATCCCATACCTTTAGACTTATGCAATGGATTAATGTAAACATAATTGAGACGCTTACATTTTGCAAGGTGACAATTAGGCAAACCACTCCAAACGTAGTGATCATTGACGTCTTAACATTAGACTGTACACTAATTTCAGATGTGTGACAGGTTCAATGGTGACCTGTGAAACATGGCTAGCGATGTCACGTCCTCAGTGTGTTCCTGTCGACATGTTGCTGTTGTGGTGTATGTGTTGTGTGTCCTAGAGGGTTGTTGTGCAGTGTGTATATAAGTATGTTTTTGTACTTACCAACAAGTAGTCCATTGCCATACCGTCCATCCTGGAAGTGTTGATTGATGGTGCTGTGACGGAAGATGAATGAGTCATGGACACTCCCAGGATATTTTGCCACGATGTTGGTGATCAATCCTTGGTGATCGACAATGGCCTGCACATTGATGGAATGTGAGCGCTTCCCGTTGCAGTAGAGGTGTTCAGTTGCAGCTGGTGGCACAAGGCGTACATGGGTGCAGTTGATTGCACCAAGGACATGTGGGAAGCCACTAATGAGGTAGAACCCCTGTTTTGTTTCCTGCTGCTTCTGCAGTATGTTAGGGAAGCAGATGTGGCGGGGTGTGAGTCCAATGATGGCATCCAGTACTTTGGGCAAGAAGGCAGAGAATGATGGCTGTGATATTGTGCCTTAATGCGGCTTTACAGCTCACGAGCTGTGAGTCATTGCTTCAGTTGTTTGGCCTCTCAGTTATTAACAGTGTATTTCACTTATGTGAAATCTCTTGTTAATAAAATTTGATCTACTGAACCATCACTCACCCTCATGCCGAATCCAACCAGTATGTGTGGTAAAAATGACAAAACCTGCTCCGCTGTAATCAGGCGTCGCAGCACACCTGTGACACGCTAGGTGTCTCGGGTGGGACTCCCATGATGAAGCATGCCACCAACTTGGTTGGTGGGTGAGGGGCATTTTTAACATAACTTAAGTGCATTTCTTTTCACAATTCTAGTGTTTGGAACATCACAGAAGTACATGGACACATCAAAATGATCTATGACAACACTACCTGTGTTGGTGGGGCACCCACGTTTTTGGTCCCAGGTGCGGCCTTCATTTAGGGAAACCTACCAAACCCAGACATTTATTTAACCTGTTCTGTGCCCAGGACGTAATGGTTACGTCCTGAGGCACAGTGCTGCTGTGCCCAGGACGTAACCATTACGTCCTGGTCACAGAGCCCAGAGGGAGCGCTAGCGCTCCCTCTGTGGGGTTCCCCCCCACCCCCCCAAGTCAGGGATGGAAGGGGAAGCCCTTCCCCTTCCACCCCGACCCCCCAACCCCCCCTGTGACGTCAGCGCGCGAGCGCGCGCTGATTAGTCACAGGGTCTCCCCTAACGCGATTGAAAGAGAAATGCAAAGCATTTCTCTTTCAATCCCATGGGGGAGGCCCGGAGGGGCTTCAAAGAGAAGGAAATGTATTTCCTTCCCTTTGAAGTCTCTCACAGGGTTTCAAAAGCCGGATTGCTTGCAATCCGGCTTTTGAAACCCCACTAGACACCAGGGATTTTTTATTTTTTAAAGTGACAAAAGGGAGCGACCCCTTGGGCAAGGGTCGCTCCCAGGGGGGGCATTGTTTGGGGAAGGCTTTTTCTGCCCCCCCTGGGGGCAGATCGGCCTATTATTAGGCTGAACTGCCCCCTGGGGGGGGGCAGAAACCTCTAGGCACCAGGGATCTTTTTTTTTTTTATTTTTTTTTAGGTGGGGAGCGACCCCTTAGGCAAGGGTCGCTCCCCTAGGGGGCAAATTATATTTAGGCCATTTCTGCCCCCTTTGGGGGCAGATTGGCCTATTTTGATGAGGCCAATCTGCCCCCCAGGGGGGCAGAAACCATTAGACAGCAGGGAGTTTTTTTTTTTTTGCGTTAATTTCACGCAAGGGGAGCGACCCCTTAGGCAAGGGTCGCTCCCTGGGGGGGGGAATTATTTTATGCCATTTCTGCCCCCGTGGGGGGTAGATCAGCCTATTTTGATTAGGCTGATCTGCCCCCAAGGGGGGCAGAAACCACTAGGCACCAGGGATTTTTTGTTTTTTTTTGTTTTACAGATGGGGAGCGACCCTTTGGACAAGGGTCGCTCCCCTGGAGGGGCAATTTGTATTTATGCCATTTCTGCCCGCTTTGGGGGCAGATCGGCCGATTTTAGGTCAATCTGCCCCCAAGGGGGGCAGAAACCACTAGGCACCAGGGATCTTTTTTTTGCACCGTCACGCAAGTGGAGCGGGGGGTGGGGGGGCAAATTTATTTTAGGCCATTTCTGCCCCCCGGGGGCAGATCGGCTTATTGGTATTAGGCCGATCTGCCCCCAGGGGGGGCAGAAACCTCTAGGCGCCAGGGCAAATATTTTTTTTTTTTTTTTTTTTAGAGATGGGGAGCGACCCATTAGGCAAGGGTCGCTTCCCTGGGGGGCAAATTGTATTTAGACCATTTCTGCCCGTCGATTTTAGGTCAATCTGCCCCCAAGGGGGCAGAAACCACTAGGCACCGGGGATTTGTTTTTTGGCTCCAATGTCACGCAGGGGGAGCGACCCCGTAAGCAAGGGTCGCTCCGGGGGGGGGGTGCGGATTGGGGGGGCAAATTTATATTAGGCCATTTCTGCCCCCGGGGGGGGCAGAAACCTCTAGGCACCAGGGCAATTTTTTTTTTTTGTGTTTTTTTTTTGTTTGTTTGTTTTTTCAGAGATGGGGAGCGACCCATCAGGCAAGGGTCGCTCCCCTGGGGGGCAAATTGTATTTAGACCATTTCTGCCCCCCTTGGAGGCAGATTGGTCGATTTTAGGTCAATTTGCCCCCAAGGGGGCAGAAACCACTAGGCACCGGGGATTTGTTTTTTGGTGCCAATGTCACGCAGGGGGAGTGACCCCGTAGGCAAGGGTCACTCCGTGGGGTGGGTGGCGGTTGGGGGGGCAAATTTATTTTACGGCATTTCTGCCCCCACAGGGCTGGCTGAGCTAGAGGCCCAAATCCATAGGTAGGCACTTTCCAAAAAAACACCTCTGTTTTTTGTGAAAAAATATGTTGTGTCCACGTTGTGTTTTGGGCCATTTCCTTTCGTGGGCGCTAGGCCTACCCATAGAAGTGAGGTACCATTTTTATCGAGAGACTTAGGGGAACGCTGGGTTGAAGGAAATTTATGGCTCCTCTCAGATTCCAGAACTTTCTGTCACCGAAATGAGAGGAAAAAGTTTATTTCTGGCCAAATTTTGATGTTTGCAAAGGATTCTGGGTACCATAACCTGGTCAGAGCCCCGCAAGTCACCCCATCTTGGATTGCCCTGGGTTTCTAGTTTTCAAAAATGCGCTGGTTTGCTGGGTTTCCTCAGGTGCCGGCTGAGCTACAGGCCAAAATCCACAGGTGGGCACTGTGTTCTATGAAAAAATGTGATGTGTCCACGTTGTGTTTTGGGCCATTTCCTTTCGTGGGCGCTAGTCCTACCCACAGAAGTTAGGTATCATTTTTATCGGGAGACTTGGGGGAACGCTCGGGGGAAGGAAATTTGTGGCTCCTCTCAGATTCCAGAACTTTCTGCCACAGAAATATGAGGAACATGTGTTTTTTTAGCCAAATTTTGAGGTTTGCAAAGGATTCTGGGTAACAGAACCTGGTCAGAGCCCTACAAGTCACCCCATCTTGGATTCCCCTAGGTCTCTAGTTTTCAGAAATGCACAGGTTTGGTAGGTTTCCCTAGGTGCCGGCTGAGCTAGAGGCCAAAATCTACAGGTAGGCACTTTGCAAAAAACACCTCTGTTTTCTTTTAAAAAATTGGATGTGTCCACGTTGCGCTTTGGGGCATTTCCTGTCGCGGCCGCTAGGCCTACCCACACAAGTGAGGTATCATTTTTATCGGGAGACTTGGGGGAACGCTGGGTGGAAGGAAATTTGTGGCTCCTCTCAGATTCCAGAACTTTCTGCCACAGAAATGTGAGGAACATGTGTTTTTTTAGCCAAATTTTGAGGTTTGCAAAGGATTCTGGGTAACAGAACCTGGTCAGAGCCCCACAAGTCACCCCATCTTGGATTCCTCTAGGTCTCTAGTTTTCAGAAATGCACAGGTTTGGTAGGTTTCCCTAGGTGCCTGCTGAGCTAGAGGCCGGAATCTACAGGTAGGCACTTTGCAAAAAACACCTCCGTTTTCTTTCAAAAAATTGGATGTGTCCACATTGCGCTTTGGGGCATTTCCTGTCGCGGGGGCTAGGCCTACCCACAGAAGTGAGGTATCATTTTTATCGGGAGACTTGGGGGAACGCTGGGTGGAAGGAAATTTGTGGCTCCTCTCAGATTCCAGAACTTTCTGCCACAGAAATATGAGGAACATGTGTTTTTTTAGCCAAATTTTGAGGTTTGCAAAGGATTCTGGATAACAGAACCTGGTCAGAGCCCAACAAGTCACCCCATCTTGGATTCCCCTAGGTCTCTAGTTTTCAGAAATGCACAGGTATGGTAGGTTTTCCTAGGTGCCTGCTGAGCTAGAGGCCGGAATCTACAGGTAGGCACTTTGCAAAAAACACCTCTGTTTTCTTAAAAAAAATTGGATGTGTCCACGTTGCGCTTTGGGGCATTTCCTGTCGCGGGGGCTAGGCCTACCCACAGAAGTGAGGTATCATTTTTATCTGGAGACTTGGGGGAACGCTGGGTGGAAGGAAATTTGTGGCTCCTCTCAGATTCCAGAACTTTCTGCCACAGAAATGTGAGGAACATGTGTTTTTTTAGCCAAATTTTGAGGTTTGCAAAGGATTCTGGGTAACAGAACCTGGTCAGAGCCCCACAAGTCACCCCATCTTGGATTCCCCTAGGTCTCTAGTTTTCAGAAATGCACAGGTTTGGTAGGTTTCCCTAGGTGCCGGCTGAGCTAGAGGCCAAAATCTACAGGTAGGCACTTTGCAAAAAACACCTCTGTTTTCTTTAAAAAAAATGGGATGTGTCCACGTTGCGTTTTGGGGCGTTTCCTGTCGCGGGCGCTAGGCCTACCCACACAAGTGAGGTATCATTTTTATCGGGAGACTTGGGGGAACATAGATTAGCAAAACAAGTGTTATTGCCCCTTGTCTTTCTCTACATTTTTTCCTTCCAAATATAGGAGAGTGTGTAAAAAAAACATCTATTTGAAAAATGCCCTGTAATTCCCATGCTAGTATGGTCACCCCGGAATTCAGAGATGTGCAAATAACCACTGCTCCTCAACACCTTATCTTGTGCCCTTTTTGGAAATACAAAGGTTTTCTTGATAGCTATTTTTTACTCTTTATATTTCAGCAAATGAATTGCTGGATACTCGGTATAGAATGAAAACGCACTGCAGGGTGCAGCTCATTTATTGGCTCTGGGTACCTCGGGTTCTTGATGAACCTACAAGCCCTATATATCCCCGCAACCAGAGGAGTCCAGCAGACGTAACGGTATATTGCTTTCGATAATCTGACATTGCAGGGAAAAGTTACAGAGTAAAACGTAGAGAAAAATTTATGTTTTTTTCACCTCAATTTCAATATTTTTCTTTTTCAGTTGTTATTTTCTGTTGGAAACCCTTGTAGGATCTACACAAATGACCCCTTGCTGAATTCAGAATTTCGCCTACTTTTCAGAAATGTTTAGGTTTCTGGGATCCAGCATTGGTTTCATGTCCATTTCTGTCACTGACTGGAAGGAGGCTGAAAGCACAAATAATTGCAAAAATGGGGTATGTCCCAGTAAAATGCCAAAATTGTGTTGAAAATTGGGTTTTCTGATTCAAGTCTGCCTGTTCCTGAAAGCTGGGAAGCTGATGAGTTTAGCACCACAAACCCTTTGTTGATGCCATTGTCAGGGGAAAAACCACAAGCCTTCTTCTGCAGCCACTTTTTCCAATTTTTTTGAAAAAAACTAAATTTTCACTGTATTTTGGCAAATTTCTTGGCCTCCTTCAGGGGAGCCCACAAAGTCTGGGTACCTCTAGAATCCGTAGGATGTTGGAAAAAAAGGACACATATTTGGCTTGGTTAGCTTATGTGGACAAAAAGTTATGAGGGCCTAAGCGCGAACTGCCCCAAATAGGCAAAAAAAGGCCTGGCACAGGAGGGGGAAAAGGCCTGGCAGCGAAGGGGTTAAACTAGACACCCCAAGGAGTCCAAGGAGGTGTGGCTTGGGTGGATCCCCCAACATTTTCTTAGCCATTCTCCTCTGCAAACCTCAAAATTTGCTTAAAAAAGCATATTTTCCTCACTTGTCTTTGTAGGATCACCTCTCCTGCACAAATTTCCTACCAACCAGCATTCCCTTCAGTCTCCCAAGTAAAATGATACCTCACTTGTGTGGGTCCCCATAGCAGAGTCAGCCTAAAGATGTATAGAAGAAAAGTATGTGCTTATCAACTCGCTGTGCTATCCCCTCAATCTCTACAGGTTTTTGGCCTTTATTTGTTGTAGGCACCTGGGCCACTCACACAAGTGAGGTACCATTTTTATCGGGAGACTTGGGGGAACGCTGGGTGGAACGAAACTTGTGGCTCCTCTCAGATTCCATAACTCTCTGTCACCGAAATGTGAGGAAAAAGTGTTTTTTTGGGCCAAATTTTGAGGTTTGCTTGGGATTCTGGGTAACAGAACCTGGCGAGTGCCCCGCAAGTCACCCCATCTTGGATTCCCCTAGGTGTCTAATTTTAAAAAATGCACAGGTTTGGTAGGTTTTGCTAGGTGCCAGCTGACCTGGAGGCCAGAATTCACAACTAGGCACTTTGCGAAAAACAGCTCTGTTTTCTTTAGGAAAATGTGATGTGTCCACATTGTGTTTTGGGGCATTTCCTGTCACCGGCACTAGGCCTACCCACACAAGTGAGGTACCATTTGTATTGCGAGACTTGTGGGAATGCTGGGTGGAAGGTAATTTGTGGCTCCTCTCAGATTCAAGAACTTTCTGTCACCAAAATGTGAGGAAAAGTGTTTTTTTGCCAAATTTTGAGGTTTGCACAGGATTCTGGGTAACAGAACCTGGCCAAAGCCCCGCAAGTCACCCCATCTTGGATTCCCCTACGTGTCTACTTTTTAAAAATGCACAGGTTAGGTAGATTTCCCTAGGTGCCAGCTGAGCTAGAGGCCAAAATCCACAGCTAGGCACTTTGCAAAAAACAGCTCTGTTTTCTTTGGAAAAATGTGATGTGTGCATGTTGTGTTTTGGGGCATTTCCTGTCGTGGGCACCAGGCCTACCCACACAAGTGAGGTACTATTTTTATCGGGAGACTTGGGGGAACGCTGGGGGGAAGGAAATTTGGGGCTCCTCTCAGATTCCAGAACTTTCTGTCACCGAAATTTGAGGAAAAAGTGTTTTTTTTGGACAAATTATGAGGTCTGCTCAGGATTCTGGGTAACAGAACCTGTTGAGAGCCCCACAAATCACCCCATCCTGGATTCCCAAGATGTCTAGTTTTCAAAAATGCACAGGCTTGGTAGGCTTCCCTAGAAAGAGGCCAAGATCTACAGCTAGGGACTTTGCAGAAACACATCAATTTCAATGTCAAAATGTGATGTGTTCATGTTGCGTTTCCTGTCGCAAGCATTAGGCCTACCCATGCAAGTGAGGTGCCATTTTTATCGGGAGACTTAGGGGAACACAGAATAGAAGAACAAGTGTTATTGCCCCTCATCTTTCTCTACATTTTTTCCTTCCAAATGTAAGACAGTGTGTAAAAAAGACGTCTATTTGAGAAATGCCCTGCAATTCACATGCTAGTAGGAGCACCCCGGAATTTACAGATGTGCATATAACCACTGCTTCTCAACACCCTATTTTGTGCCCATTTTGGAAATACAAAGGATTTCTTGATACCTATTTTACACTCTTTATATTTTAGCACATGAATGGCTGTAAACCCGGCACAGAATGAAAACCCATTGCAAGGTGAAGCTCATTTATTGGCTCTGGGATTCTTGATGAACCTACAAGCCCTAAATTTCCCGCAACCAGAAATGTCCAGCAGACGTAACAGTATACTAATTTCAAAAATGTGACATCGCAGGGAAAAGTGGCTGTTTTATTTACCTCAATTTCAATATTATTTTATTTCATCTGTTATTTTCTGTAGGAAAACCTTGTAGGATCTACACAATTTACCCCTTGCTGAATTCAGAATTTTGTCTACCTTTCAAAAATCTTTAGCTTTCTGGGATCCAGCATTGGTCTCACACCCATTTCTGTCACTGGAAGAAAGGCTGGGAGTAGGATGAAAGCACAAAAAATAGTAACAATGGGGTATGTCCCAGTAAAATGCCAAAATTGTGTTGAAAAATGGGGTTTTATGATTCAAGTCTGCCTGTTGCAGCTTGAAAGCTGGGAAGATGGTGATTTTAGCACCGCAAACCCTTTGTTGATGCCATTTTCAGGGGAAAAAACACAAGCCACCCCTTTTTCCCCCTTTTTTTCTTCAGAAAATGACTTTTTGCTGTATTTTGACTAATTTCTTGGTCTTCTTCAGGGGGACACACAAGTTCTGGGTACCTCTAGTATCCCTAGGATGTTGGAAAAAAAGGACGCAAGTTTGGCGTGGTTAGCTTATGTGGACAAAAAGTTACAAGGGCCTAAGTGCGAACTGCCCCAAATAGCCAAAAAAACGCTTGGAACCTGAGGGGGGAAAAGCCTGGCAGCGAAGGGTTAACCCTTGATAACCTGAGTGAGGTTGAGGGAAGGCGTGGCAGTGACCCCCTGAATTGTGGACAAAGGGGGAGAGGCAGGACAGCCAAAGCTCTTTCATATAAGGCTTGACGGGCTTTAGACAAGTGTCTGCTTTCTGAAATAATGTTTAAGGATGATTTTTTATTAGCAAAGCTGACAGTGGAGGAAAACATTGATATTTGACCTGCATCAACCAAACTCACTTCCTTATGTTTTAAAATAAAAAGACTATCAATCTGAGTAATTTTAAGCTCCACAGTCCCTTAGCATGTGGAAATACATATGTCATTTACAGTAGGTAAAATTGTTTTTTTAATATTCTTTTCACTTTTCTGTATGTCATGGTAGCTAACTTCTTTGTGTTTTTTTTGTATTTGGTTAACCCAGTCAGGAGGCCGCTTCGGAGCACTAATAAGCACATAAGGTATTACAAACTTCTGCGATCCCTGTATAGAAAACTGCAAGAATGTCTCATGGCGCACATCAATGAGACCAACTTAGGCCCAAATTTATACTTTTTTAGCACCGCATTTGCGTCATTTTTTGATGCAAAAGCGGCCCAAACTTACAAAATGTAATTATATTTTGTAAGTTTGTGCCGCTTTTTCATCAAAAAATGACACAAATGCGGCACTAAAAAAGTATAAATATGGGCCAAAATGAGCTCCAAATAAGAAAAATAGCAACAGAGTGCAGAGTGTCCTCATTCATGTTTGAATTCCATAAACTGTACCTTATTGAATAGCAAGTATAATTGAATGCAGTTGACAGGAATGTGTGTTTTATTGAAATTTATATCAAACACGCACATAATACATGTATTTAGATTACAATGGTTTATATCAAACATGCACATAATATGTATAATTAATAAATGGGAACCTGCAAACCCAGTACAAAATAATTTCTGTTAGACCGAACAGCCTTAGGGTTGTCTTCCCACACTTTTTGCCTGCCTGACTTCCTCCATTTTCTGACCTAGTTTTTGCTTGTTTTAAGACTCTGGGCACTTTACCACTGCTAACCAGTGCTAAAGTGCTCTCTCCGCTAAATCATGGTAGCTTTGGCTTAATCCAAATTGGACTATTCAATTTACTTATGAGTCCCTAGTAAGGTACACTACTCGAGCCCAAGGCCTGTGAATTAAATGCCACTAGTGCATTAATTGTGCCACCCACTTAAGTAGCCCTCTAAACAGGCCTGCCACTGCAGATCCTGTCTGTGCAGTTTACACTGCCACTTCAATCTGGCCAGCTAAACCTCTTGCCAGGCCTAAACCTTCTCTTTTCATAAATATAAGTCACCTCTAAGATAAGCCCTCTATGACCCAGAGGGCAGAGTTCAATGCATTTAAAAGGCAGGACATGTAGTTTTAAGTTTTACATGCCCTGGTAGTGAAAAACTCCCAAAGTCGTTTTCAATATATCAAGGCCTATTTTTTCCATAGGATAACATTGGGAATACCTTATTGCTTCTTGTAAGTGTAATTCACAATCTGAAAGTTTGTCAAACTTGGTGTCTCTGGACTCACAATTTAAAATGACAACTTATGGTGAAGTCGGATTTTAAATTTCAGTTCTGAAAATGTTACTTTTAGAAAGGTAGCATATTCATACTTTAGTTATTTGGTGCCTGCTGCCTGTTTCCAATACACATCTGGGGTGCAATGACAGCTAAGCTTGTGCATTCCCTCTAGACAGTCACACGCAAAGGGAGCTTAGGTGTGACTGATTGGGCATCGACTGCCTGATAAGCCTTCCTAGGCGGGATGGGAGGGAGGAGCTGACACACCTGAATGGTCAGTGTCTTGCGCCGCACAAAGGGTTGCATAAACGCCCCCGTAGTGAGTCTGGAGACAGGACAGGAAGAGAGGACCTCTGTGCACTTCAAAAACCTTTCTTTGAAATTTCCCCCACTTCAAAGGCACAACTGGGTATAAGTACTTGACATCTGACACCACCAACTCAGTAGACTTCTGGACCCTGTGGATACTCTGCCAGGAAGATGGGCTACTGTACCGCTACAATGACTGCCACTCTGCTGAGCTGCTACTATGCTGGACTCCTGCTTTGCTGAGCTGACCAGCTTCCTTTTGTTCTCCCGTTTGGGAGTGAGAAACAATGGACCCACATCACTACAACCCAGAACCAAGAGTTACTCCAAGGGCTAGCTGACTGGTCTTCTTTTTCTGAAGTCGCAGGGCCACCAAAGACTTCAACTGATCCTGTTACAGCACCTTCAAATTGCTTGCTGCAAGTCTTGCCCTGCCAAGTGGTGCTAACCACGTCCTGTACCCTTGGAAGTGGGTATAAAGTGCTGCTTCAACCAGAACCCATTCATCCTCATCAGAACCGGTGCTCAAGTTTATGAGGACATGAATGATCATTTTGGATGTGAAAATATATCATGCCTGGCCTGCCTCTTTAATGCAGTGCACTGCATCACATTGCATTTCTGTATAGGTGGATAGATTAATGAAAGCCATGGCCCCTTGTTGCTCAACAGTTCTGACAACATGATTGTTACATGTTGAGGCCTAATTCAAGTTGAGGAGATGTGAGTGACGTGTTGTTTACAGTGACCGTGACATAAAATTTCCAACAGAAAGAATGAGTACAAGCATTTATTTAAAATTTACAAAATTCAGTTCATATCTGAGATTTTATCCATCCAGTAAACAGAAATGTATGCAAAGAAATTCTGCACAATGTGGTCACGTCGCTGCCTACCAGCCATTATAGGGGTCATTCTGACCCCAGCGGTAGGTGGTAATGTGGCGGTAGTACCGCCAACAGGCTGGTGGTACATACCACCACATTATGACATTGGTGGGTTGGCTGCAGCCAACCCGCCAATTTACCATTCCTACTGCCATGGGGGTAGCAGACACCGGGCCGGAGATAACAATGTCCAGCCCTGTGGCCACTATTGTACCACCAGCGGCATTTTGAGCCTGCCTACCACCATGGTTTTCGTGGCGTTAGCAATGCCACGAAAACCATGGCCGTAGGCCCCACCAGTGACAGGGAATTATTTCCCTGTCACTGGTAGGAGGCTCACCCACCCCCCAAACACTCCCCAGATGCCCCCACCCCTCCTCCATCCACGCTCCCCCTTCTGATCCCCCACTCCCCATACATGCACACACTCGCATACACCCACTCACTCACACTCACACTGGCGTGCACGCATTAATTTACGCATATATCCGTTCATTCTCGCAGAGATCCGTACACATATTCACACTGACATGCAGACACGCATTCACATTTCCATTTTTACACGCATTCACTCACATGCGTACACCCACGCAAACAACACTACACACACAGACGCATTCACGGACACACTCAGACATTCATGCACACAACCCCACACACAAACACCCCCCACCCGCACCCCTGTCGTAAGCCTGACTTACCTTGTTCTAGGAGGTCTTCTGGCAGGGAACGGGACAGGGTGCTGCTACCACCGACAGCGCCCGCCAGCAGAACACCGCCAGTATGACCACAGCCAGATTTCCACTCTTCTTGTGGCGGATGTCCGGCTGTAGTCGAAATCTGGACGGATGGTAGCCGCGGTGACGGTCTTTTGGCGGCCATCACCGTGGCAGTAGGCGGCTTATACCGCCAATGTCTCAATGTGGGCCTATGTGTGCTGGATCTCTCCTCCATCCTCATCTTCTTTCTTCACTGGTTCCTATTCCTCAGGGTCCATGTCCCATGGGACATTTGCCATACACACATATTGTGTAAGATTGCACATGCAAGAATGATCTTGCACACCATAGTATAGCAATCTCCCCGTGACATGCCTCAGAACGGGGACTACAGCACACTGAACGTGCGTTCCACAATGTTCATGGTCATGGGCAGTTCCTGGTTCTAGCGTTGTTCCGTTTCCATGCTGTTCCGGCTCAGTCTGGAGATGTTCAATTGGGGTCATGACCCATGGCTGCAGACCATATTCTTGGTCAGCTGAAATCAGAAAATAATAATACAGTCAATGATTATGCAGATTGTTATAGCCACATCCCTGTCCATGTGTGTTATGTGTACTGAATTACTTATGCACATTTCTTACAGTATTTGGTAATGTATGTTACATATACATTTGACCACTGTATTACACATGTCTTTTCCAGTTCTCTCTGTCATAGCTAAAGATGAGCATGTCCTGATGCATTGGACACTTCTACATGCAGACATTCTTGTTTGGCAAGTAGCTTACTGTGATAGGTCTTTTGAGAGGTTCTTGACCACTCTATGTTATATTTACTCACTGCTTGTGCAAAATGACAGAATATTAATCTGATTTTTGCCCTTTTGGTCATCCCTAGGTAGGCTGTGATAATACCAACATGTCTGTCAGACATACATATGCCACTGATGAACCACTGATGTTGTTGCTGCCCTACACAACAATGATGCAGCCTTTCAATTGTTCACTTTTTTTAGCTTTTGAATTTGGTGTGTACATGTGGTGTGTTTCTAACATGTTGGATTGACACATAGGTGTTGCAATGAGGGGCATCTCTATGTAGGACACAATGATGTTGTTACAAGTATCTGTCTGCCGCAGACCTATACACAATCCTTTGGTTCTCACATGTATGTGTCTGACTGCAACTTGTAGGTGACTGTGTACTTTTATGCCTTGATTCTTTCAGCATTGTTGTGGTAAATGAATGTTCAAATTGGTACCCTGAGTACACGGTGGTGCCTTGTCCAGGTTGCATTTAGATCTATGTTCATGATTTATCTAAGACATGTTTGACAGCATTGTGTTAGACTGTGAGTTTCACATTGATGGATTCATATGTCTTTCTTTTAGGCAACATACACCACAGAACAGGTGATCCATCACATTGGTTACTTATGTCAGTACACCTTTACACCAATGAGAATATGTCTAAGTAGACTGTCAGTATGGCTGAGACATATGTGTGTTTTGTAATGTTGGTGTCACAATGGGATCCAGTTTTAACATTTACCCATGTCTGTGGCCTACACTGATATACCATGCCACACATGGCCTTTCCAAATCCTTCTTCTTGTGTTCCTTCCGAAACTTAGGTCAACATACAAGTATACTGCCATGTGAGACACCCTTACTCAATTCCACAGTAATTGTTATCACATCATTGTAATTGTTAACCTTTGACTGATACCGAGAGTAGTTAGGCCATTGAGGAGACACTGATTCCAAACGTATTTCTTGTGTCGCCTTTGTATTCAAATAGCAAACAAACACAAATGATGGACAGAATGTGGAACCAAACAAACATTCTCCCCCCAGTCACAGACCTAGGTTTAATCAATAAATTCATTTGCTCATCATGCCTCCCCAGTTTGGACCCAGCCATATGCAAATCAGTTTTTACCCTGTTCCCTATGGGAACAGTCCAGTCCGAACTGCCAGGCCAGGTCCTCGCTGGACTGGAATCAAGCATACTGAGACCGGTTTCAGAATATCACCCTTCATCAGCCAGGCTAGCTTGAATCCAGTGGCATAGTGAGCCCGGGACCCATGTCTGGGCATGCCCGGCACACTTAGGGTGACAAAAGCAAACAAACACAAATGATGGACGGAATGCGGAACCAATCAAACATTCACACCCAGTCACAGATCTGGGTTTAATCCATCAATTCTTTTGCTCACCATGCCACCCCAGTTTTGACCCAGCCATATGCAAATCAGTCTTCACCCTGTTCCCCAAAGGAACAGTCCATTCTGAACTGCCAGGCCAGGTCTCCCCGGGACCGGAATCAAGCATCCTTTTTGCATTTGTATTCATATAGGCTTGTCTGGCAAACCACATGATTTTTATCATTATTTGTTACCCAGTGCAGATGATGTGGATCCATCCATTTACACAGAGTGAAATGGTACATTACTACTCACTGATGTTCTGTACCTACTGCCATTGATAGATTAGTGAGAGCAGGTCAATGTGGTAAATCATTGGCTACATGTTGCAGTACGTTGTTCCCACTATGTGCACATGACACAAGGGCCCAGATATTTGGGAAAGTGGCACTGCGGTGTGCAGCAAGTCACTTATCTGTGCTGCACTGCATCAGTGAGAAAGAGCAGTAGTGCACAATATGTCGGGCAATCAGCGCATTCCTGTCCTTTCACCCTACACTGGCACACAATGGGATGCCTAGCACACATACAGGCACACTTGCACTATGGTGCAAGGGTGCCTGCAAGTGTGCCTGCATTGTATGCAGGATTATCTTCGTGCATGAGGGGTCATCTTCCTGCACATAATGAACCCTTAGAGGCATGATTGTCTATGTATATGTGCCACAGTATGCAATAAACATAGAAAACAGGAATGACTTAAGTTATTTATCCTTGTTACATATCCCCTGGGGAGACAAATTGATATGACACATTCCCAGGTTTACCTGGTGTGGTATACATGACATGCCTCATGAACCATGGGAGTTGCATGTAGACACCCACACAACAACCATGGAGCCCCTCCCTTGCACACAGTGATATAGTACTGCATTTTGTGCAGCATTGCATTGCTCTGGATTTTTACACCTTTCAAAAGCACGCAAAGTGGCTTTGCATATCTTAAAATGTCTGACTTAAGGGTTTGCATTATACATGTACTGTGATGCAACTATGATTGCTATTATGGCAGATATTTCTTAATTTGAGTAGGTCTGTTATGTATTTTATATTTGCTTACCAACAAGCAGGCCATTCCCTTATCACCCATTCTGGAAGCGATCATTGATGAGGTTGTGCCTGAAGATGTAGGCATCATGAGCTCTTCCAGGGTACTTGGCCAGCACGTTGGTGAACATCCCCAGATGGTCCACGATGGTCTGGAAGCTGATGGAGTAGGTGTGCTTCCAGTTCCTGTATAGGTGTGACGTTGCTCCAAGGGGAACCAGTTGCACATGTGTGCAAACCATGGCACCTAGCACATGGGAAAATCCCACAGTGGCATAGAAACCGTGCTTGGTCTCCAGCTATTGTTGTGTCTTGGGGAAGAGGAGGTACTGGGGTGTGAGGCGGAGGATGGTATTCGAAACAGAGGGTAGGAAGGCAGAAAATGATGGCTGCGATATTCCTGCCACTGTGGCAGATGCCTTCATATGGAGGACTGCCATCAACTTGACCAGCGAAAGGATGTTAGTGGGCCTGGCAGTTCATGACTGTAGCCTTGGTGCTATCTTATTTAGCAGTTTTATAATGGAGTGCCTCCTCAGTCTGTAATATCTGGTGACCTCATCCTCCCTGAGGTCAATGAGGGAAATCCACTGCCAAAAAACACACTCCCTTCTCCTGCGCTGCCTACATGGTGGTGGTGGTAGTGGTGGTGGTGCTGGTCTCCTCACAACTCCCAGCTGCAAAATGAGCACCTACAAGGCGTAGTTGAATTTGCCCAATTGTTTTGTGTGGCTTGTCTTTATGTGCCATAGATACTGCGTCATTTCCTATGCCTCGGTTGCTGATATGCGGGAATTTTGACGCATTTCAGACTTTGCTTGCCACTTGCCAACAATGCATTGTACATTGACAAAACCATAATTATCACAGTGCTAATTTTACTTTAGAATTTATGGGGGAATGCCTACCTTGCATATTTTACTCTGTGATTGGTGCAGCCCTTTTTGCCACAGGTATTTTTTGAAGCAGGGCTACAAAAACAGACGCATTTGACCACATGCACCAACTTGTAGAAAATTCAAAATTAAAACATCAAAATTAGTGACGAAATGGCGGCACAAGGCTCTCATAAATATGCTCTTTGGTACTTTATTTGTGATGACAAATTTTGGAATTGGGATTGCTCTAGCAAAATATATTGATTCAGCTCAGAAAAAGTTCATCCAATAAATACAGTCTGGGAAACAACCATTACAACACAGTCTTAACCACGCAATACATCTACCACACAGTCATAACCATACATAAGTCTTAAACACGCATGTTACTTTCACTCAAATACCTTTACCACACATGCCTTTACTACACAATATTGACATATACATTTACCATGCATGCGTTTACCAAGCATTATTGGGTAATTATACAGGTAAGTATATATATTTGGGTACATGGTATATTAATTTATAGAATAATAATAATGTAATAAGTGAGTATTAATGGTAATAATTATATATGTTTAAGTAAAATATTATATATACATTTCTAAAATGTAAAATAGGCATTTAGGGGCAGGATGCAAGGGAAATAGGGGTTTTGGGTAGGGAAGTGCATTACTACTCAGGTATTAATTGTAATACTTGAGTATTAATATTTGGAACCATTATAAATGTTTTTTAAAAATATCATAATGGTATGAAATATTAATAGGACCTTTAGGGGTGAGATGCATGGATATAGGGGTATTGGGTAGGGAAGTGTATTAATACTCAAGTATTAATTTTAATAATTGAGGTGCTCATTCCAAGGTTGGCAGGGTGGCAGTGCAGACCTCCAAATAATGAGTAAGGCCATGAACCCAACGCAATACAGATAACTCACCGCCAGCCCTGCCACCGCCAACGAGCAGTATCCACCGGCGGAATACAGCTTCAGGCAGGAGGTAGCCAACATCCGCCCTCCAAATTCTGAGTAACCACTTTGCTAGGATATCTGGTGGAGCCTTACCGCCATGAAAAACCTGGCAGAAACAGAAAGTATAAAAGGAAACACCCACGTCCAGGCACAGAGACGCCACTGCGGCCACCATTGCAGATGAACTGCTAGTCTTCCCAGCGTTGTATCTCGCCATACACCTTCAGGACCACCGACGACGACAACAACTGTAAGTGTACCTAGCACAGAGGGGAGGTAAAAAGACGTTATGCACTCCCACACAGAATACACATACCCCACACACACAGTGAAGGCCACACACATGCACATACAACATGCGTCAATGCCAAATACCCAGTACACACACCAAGCCATGCAGATATGTGCCAAACATACAGCGCATTACACAACAACAACACCAACACACCCCATAACCACAAAACGACAACTACCCCACAAACACCTCAACAATGGCATAGACAGGCATGTTGTGCGACACCACACATACACACACACCATGAACTCCATGTAGCAATACATACAATCAATAGCTGTGAACACACATCCAGACAATCATACAGGTGACACAAAATGTACAATCAACAATCAAGGATATACACACAGGCAGCACTAGACACATGGACGCACACAACACCACATACAAACACACAAGCAAGCAGACACACATATCACAACATCCTCATGGCCCAAACCATCCACCAAGTGCACGCAGCAACACAGACACAATCCACACACAGACCTCACACACCTTTGCACACAGATGTCACACCACCATGTAGAAGGAAACCAGGACAAGCATCATATCTTGCCAACCACAGCAATGTGGGCATATGTATTCAAACAATGAATAAACTATATACAAAATGTCCAAATGTCCAATTCAGCAGGACACATTGTCCATCAATATGGGCCCAACTTGACTCCACTTCATAGGGGCAGCAATGGGACAAGCAGGCACCGCAGGGGTGTGGGGTGGCGGGGGGTTTGGATGTGGAAGTGGCACGTTTTGGCTTGGCTTGGCAGGGGTGACCTTGGCACTGGGAGGGGTGGCTTTTTTGCTGGGTGGAAGAGCAGGGTAAACACCAGAGGGGGACCCAAGGAATGGGAGGTGGAAGGGCCTGAGAGGGGCAGGGAGACACACTGTTTACAGGGAAGATGGGGTGGGAGAGGAGTAGGGAAAAGGTCAAGGGTGGCAAGGAAATCTCTCTTAGGTACACGGGTGCGGTCACATGATTGAGGGTTGGGAGTGGAGGTAGAGAGAGCGGTCATCTGACATGTCTGTGTGCTGTCTGTGGATGCTGGTATGTGCAGTGTCTGGATGTGTGTGGTGACTGAATGTTGGGTGGGTGAGTGGGTATGTATGCATTTCTTGGGAGGGAGCTGAGATGCAAGGAGAGGGAATGGCGATGTGTGAGTGAATGTTGTGGTGGTGTGTGCAAGTGAGGTGGATGTGCTGCAGGTGGCAGAGACGGTAGTCGTGGTGAGTGTGGATGTGGTGTGTGGGGTGTGTGACTGTGAGTCTGCTGTTGTGGTGATTGAGGGGATGACAGGAATGACAGGCAGGACCAGTGTGTGAGTAGAAATGTGATTGTATGGGAGGAGGTGGTGGCAGAAGTGTCTGTTGTTGTGTCTGCAGAAGTGTGTTGTGTGTGTCCATGCCTGTGTGAACGTTTGTGATGCCCATGTCTGTCTTTGCACACCTTGTCTGTTGTGGTGAGTGTATGCTTGTGTGTTGGTGTGCCATGAATGGGTGTTGGAAGAGGGCTTGTGAAGTGGGAAAAGGTAGCTGGAGGGGGGATGGAAGATGAAGGAACACTGGCTGCCATCAATGAGGAGACCAGAGCCTGAAACGACCTCTAGAGGCCAGGCAAGGTACCGTGAATGTCTTCCAAGAACGCATTGGTCCAATGCATCTGGGATGCCAGTCCCTGGATGGTTTTCACGATCATTGTCTGCTCCACAGAGATGGACCTCAGGAGGTCAATAACCTGGGGCAGGGGCAGAGGTGCCTTTGGCGAAGGAGACGTCCACCCTCCTGGGCAACTGGGTGGGGTGCTACAGGGAGGGCGGTGCTGGAAAGGTGGGTGCTGGACAACAATGGTGTTGGTGTGGTACCAGAAGGGTCCGCCACTGCCAGGGAGCTGCCATCGGAGGAGGTATCTGAGTCAGATGTTGCGGTAACTCCAGTCTCCCCCGTGGTGCTCCCCTAGCCATCCATCCCACTCGTCCCCTCGGCTTCACTGCTGGCCGCCTCCTGGGTCCAGTGAGGTGCAGCATCCCCACTCGCACCCCCCCTTCCTTCCTCACCAGATTATGCAAATGCAGACATAGACAGAGGAGGAGAGAGAAAAGGAGGGTAGCAGAAACAGAAAGGGAGGAAAATATTAGAACCCACGCATCCACTTCACATACAAACAATGCAGATAACAGTCGCTGCCTGCGAAACAATAGACCAATTAGCAATCATTCCCAAATAGAGTCATGCAAGCTATGTCCAAACCCATCTCAACCCTGCAGACCAAACTCCTGCATGAAGTCAACTACATGCCCATTAATGCCAAAATGACTACTCCTAGAATCAAGCCCAGGACTCTACCCACTCACATGTCATCCATTACAGGTTGTTACTAATCTAAGCCAAGAGGGACTCAGGACACTAACTAACTGATAAGAATGTGAGGAGTACATGTGGTACAGAGGATCCATTGATGTAGGAAGTGATGCAACTGCAACCTTCACATAACATGCCTGTCATTACCCATATACAGTGCCATCATGACCACCTCGTACTACTACAGTACACTCAGAGATGGAGGATGCAGCCATTTACATGATAGCAGACTTGAGAGACCCATACCTACAGCTGAACATGTGTCACTGTACCACCACTTCTCATCCTACATGGCTCAAAATAGCAACTGTTACACACTCCTACTTGATGGGTGTGGCAACCAGGACTGTAAATTCCCTAAATCACATCTGAATATGTTCATTCCAAGTCAAAGGAGGGTGACAGTGCACAACCATGCAGTAGTGAACTGACAGTCAACACTTACCCCCTTGTGGCTGCTGTGCTGCTTTCAAGCGCCCATCCAAATCAGGGTACACCACTGCCAGTATGCAGGCCATTAGGGGGGTCAGGGTCCGACGTGCACCCCTCACACGTTGGGAGGCTGTACCCAGCTCGGCCACTGTGGTCTTCCAGGCCCAGCATTGCAGGTCCTCCCACCGCTTCCTGCAGTGGGTGCTCTGCCAGCAATGGACCCTCAGGGTCTGCACTTCCTTGGCGATGGCTCGCCACAACCCTTTCTTCTGGTGGGCACTGACCTGATTGAGAAACAGTGAGAAAAGGGAGGACAAGATGTAAATTATACCAATCCAGCAGTAAGCTTTGGTGACACACAACGAACACTGCTCATGCACACTGGCAATATCCCACACATATCATGTACATGCTACAGACCTAATCAGTCATGACATGTCAATGTGCACACACATACATCGTCAAACACCACCCAACTTGTAGGACAAAGGACTTTGAGCTGACCTGTTGTCCTGGACCTCCGCACACCTGCCCATACAGGGGTAGGACCCCTTCCACAAGTTTTTCCAGCTCCTCTGTTGAGAAGGCTGGGGCCCTTTCCCCTGCAGTGTGTTCCATTGTTGCTCCAAGAGACAGGACACAGCAGCAGAAAAGTGGAGGTCTGTCTAGCCTGAATGCCAGGAGTCAAGTGAGCTGTCCCACACAAAATGGCAGTTACGACCGCAGAGGTCATGCCCGTCACCACCGGCAGTGATCGTCATTGGTCCCAGTCTCCCATTGACATCAATGTTAACCAATGAGGAGTTGCATGGTGGTTCTGACCGCACTCCGCCATGACGACTTCCGCCAGCGGAACAAGGTCACTTCCAGCAGTCCAATGCATTCTGAACATGCGGATGACATTTTAGTCTGTGACATTACTGTCCTGAGTTTACACAGCGTAATTACCTGCCTATCATCACAAATACATACTTCAGGTCTGACATGGAAAATATAGTCACATGTAGTGCGTGTCCAGTGACATTTACAGACTTGACACAACAAATGTCAGCATATTTGATCAGTATAGTAAAACACAGGGAAGGGGAATATGCACATGTCCTGTATACGTCCATTCACACAGGAATCATGTGCCATTGTCTGGTTAGGTACGGAGGGTAGAGTAATGTGTACTCCCACATTACAGGCAACTTGCATGACTATTACATAATGACTGTTGTGTGTCATACTGAATAGCCTACATTGTGACAGAAACCCTGATTGCTGTTTGTATCCCTGCACAGATTTGGCCACAATGGAGTGATGAGGGATGCACCAATTTACCGGCCACTCACAGATCTTGAAACCATGGAAGAGCGCCACATCATCCTAACCTATCGACTGAACCATTTGTGCATCAGAGAACAGGTCACCCAGTTGAAGGCAGACCTCCTGCCGGGTTTTAGGAATCCCCATGCCATCCCTCCAACAGTCCAGGTGTTGTCAGTCCTGCATTTCCTGGCGAGTGGCTCTTTTCAGAGCACAATGGGACTGGCTGCAGGCTTTTCACAGCCCAAGTGCTGTAAGGTGTTGCAGGATGTGCTAGATGCCCTACTCAAGCATGTGCACAGGAACATTAGGTTCCCACTACCTCCAGATTTTCCCACTGTGAAAGCAGCATTCTACAACATCTCAAATGTCTCACATGTAATTGGGGCCATTGATGGGACTCACATTGCCCTGGTACCTCTGAGGATAAATGAACAGGTCTACAGAAAAAGGAAAAGTACATATTCACTCAATGTAAAAGTGGCGTGTCTTGCAGACCAATACATTACACATGTGAACGCTAAATTCCCAGGATCAGTACATGATTCCTACATCCTGAGGAACAGCAGTGTCCCTGCAATGATGTCACAGCTACAGGGAGAAAGGGTCTGGCTCACAGGTATGTGTACTGCTCTCCATGTCAGACATCTATACCCCTCATGACACAGTCAACACTCCGCCTAGCAATGTTACCCATGGCCATGTTTCCTTTTCCACACAGGTGACTCCAGATACCCCAACCTGCCCTGGCTCCTGACACTTGTGAGATATCCAACTACTTTAGGGGAGAACATGTACAATGAGGCACATGGCCGGACAAGGCGTGTGATTGAATATACTTTCGGTCTCTTGAAAGCCAGATTTAGTTGTCTTCATGTGTCTGGTGATGCTCTACAGTGCAATCCAGGGAAAGTCTGCAAAATCATTGTTGCATGCTCCATAATCTGGCCCTCAGAAGGCACATCCCACTTTTGGAGGAGGGGGACGTTTATGCTGGAGCAGTGTTTGTAGCCGGTGACTCTGATGCTGAGGGGGAGGCTGACGAGGATGAGGAACATGACAACAGGAATGACATGATTCGTCACTACTTTCATTGATGTGCAGGTATGTCTGCATTACATATCATCTGCACATGGGAGATGTATTGCTGAAGCCAATCTGTAGCCAGTATTTGCATGTATCAAGGTATGTGTGGGGACTGGAGTCTTACACATGGGGTAAAGACCTTGAAGGGTAGGTGACTCACCATGAGAGGTAGTGGAAATGCACAGCTGCTAAGTTTATTTGTGGAATGCTGGTGCCATTGCAGTACAGCTTTCTAGTTGTCCTAAAGGTTTAGGGTCCTCAGGCTGACTCTTGGGGGTATGTTAAGGGGACTTATCAGTCTTGTCCTACTGAGTAGGCATGTTATGCATTGTCATCTGCTGGGTGTCAGTTACCTGTTCATGACTACTCATGGAGTTGTGCAATTGAGGATGTTACCATTGCTTCATCTTTCCTGTACCACACATGTGTGAATGCCAATGCAGACCCTTACATATAGCGTAATATATGTGCTGGGACACTCATCCTGTGTTGGTGTTCAACTGCTATTGTTGTATGACTGTGGATTACATTCCTTACAATCTTGTTCCTCATTCCATTTATTTATCCCTCTTCAGGTGACATCTCTGTTTGCAGTCTGCTTGCTGATTTGTCTGTTGGCATAGTTGACAGTGGATGTTAAAACAAAATGGATGTACTTACACACCTGCTGGAGTATCCCACCACATCTGTAATTTGGACACGTAGGTTGTGTAGACCTGTGTATTCTTTTGTTTTTCTTCAACATATTTGGCAATACTAACAATAAAGAGACATGCACCATGACTTGTGATAATAGGTGTTTATTTAGTGTTGTATTTCACAGTCCAGAGGAGTGGGGTAGTGTTCTAGGTGATGAACAGAGTGGGTGGTCCAGCTGTTAGGTTCATAGGTCCTGTGCCCATTTGCCTTGGAATGATGTTACCTTGGTATTGGACAGCCAACAGGGTTGTAACAGTGGCACACAAGGGTGACATTTCAGAAGAAGGATCACTTCCTGGTGGGAGGATTGGTATTGGCCTGGGGTCCTGCAGGATGTCTGGATGGGTGACCTCTTTTACGGGGGGTTCCTCAGCTGCAGGTGTAGTGGTGCTGTTGTCCTGTGGGTCCTCCTGCTGTGCCTCCATTCCAGTAGCAGGTGCTGATGTTGAGGGCATTGGTGTAGACTGACTACTGGATGGGGCCTGCTGTTGGGTGTAGAATGTTCGCAGGATGCAGTTGAGTTCCTTGAATTCCCCTAATATGGAGGCCATGGTGGCATTGTGTGCCTGCCACTGCTGTCTCGCCTCCTAGTGGTATTCCTCCCGCAGCCTTTGTGTGTCTTGCAAGGTGGTGAGTATCTGGCCCAACTGGTCCTGGGTTTGCTGGTAGGCTCCCAGGTCCCTGGAGACGGCCACCTGGCCAGTCGTGTCCAATACCTGCCTTGTCCCTTGTCCCACGACTGGCCTTCCACTGGCCCTTGCCCCCTATGCCTGTGCCCCCGGTGCAGTGTGCCCTCTCTGACTGACACCAGGGCCATCATTGTCTTGTCTTGTTTTCACTGTTGACTCCTGCCCCTGTCCTGTGGGGCACACTGATGACTGATGTGACCTTGGGACACAGGTATGGGAGGGTGGGCTCTGCTGTGCACTGGCTGCCACAGGGGAGGTGGTTTGAGTTGTGGGCAGTGTGAGGCTGGTTGTGGTGGGCTGACCACTCATGCCTGATGGGCCAGGTTCATTGTCTGAATCCAGACTAGCATGTGAATCCTCCCCTATTGGTGCTGCATCCAGGCCTGGGCCTCCTGTCACTGGGCTCCTCTGCAGTGCGTCAGTACTTGGGAGACCTGTGAGATGAGAGGTATTGTGTCAGATTATGTTATTTCTGCGGTGACACACATAGTTGTATTCCCTCATTCACTGTATTTGCATGGCAGTAATGGCATTGACAGTTTCCAGTCTACTGCTTGTGTTCCCATCAGTGGAAGGTTGCAATGGCCCTCATTTGCAGTACAGTTTACATTTGTCTTGGTACTCTCATTGCTATGTACTGATGTGCATTCTTACCACATATTGGTGATGGGGAGTGACATGGTTTAACATTCAATTACAGAGATGTGATATGGACGTAACAGTCAGGCAAAGGTAGGGAGTGTTGCATTGTGGTAGTTGTGGTACTTTCTGCTGTGTGAGGCATGCATGCACTAGGTTGGGCTGTGAGGGAATGGCGTCAGTGGGGAGATGTGGCATGCAAGAGTGGGTATAGGCCCAATGATGGGATTGTGCACGTTCAGGTGGTTTGAGGGGGTGAGAAGGTGGTGGGGGTACATGCTGTACACAGGGACATAGTGGCCAGTGAGTACAGTGGACTTGCCAGTGTCCAGGACAGTAGCAATTTCCGTCAGCCCTTCCGGCTGTAGTGTGGCCAGGACCATCTCCTTCAACTGTGCTATTTCTGGGTGAGGTGGCAGGGGTCTGCCACCAGTCCTCATGACGCCCACTTGGTGCCTGGAAGACATGGCCCGTACCTTCCCCCTAAGGCCGTTCCACCTCTTCCTAATGTCCTTCCTTGTGCGTGGATGGTTCCCCACTGCATTCACCCTGTTGACTATCCTCTGCCATAAGCCGTTCTTGCGGGCTATGGATGTCTGCTGGACCAGTGCTCCAAACAGTTGTGAATCCACTTTTACTATTTCTTCGACCATTTCCCTGAGCTCCTCTTCTGTGAATCTGGGGTTTTTGGTGGTGCCATGGTGGTTGTGTTGTAGGTGGGGGTGTATGGTATGCAGGGATTCTGGGTGTGCTGTTTGTAGTTGTGATTATGTGTAATGGTATTTGCATGTGCTCTGTGGTGTTTGTGTGCAGTGGTGTGTTGTGTGATGCGTGCTTAGTATTATGGTGTCTGTGGTATCTAGGTGCAGTGCCTCCTTTCAGTGTGCTCTTCTCTCGCTCTGTCAGGGTTTCTAGTTGCAAAGGGTTCTGGGTATATGTGGGGGTTGTTTTGTAGTGCTGTGGACAGGTGTGTGTGTTTCAGGTGTTGCTATTGGTGTTATCCTAACTGGTGCAGTGTTGCAGCGGTGGTGGCTACTTTTTTTCCCGCTGCGGTTTGGACCGCCAATGGATAACCGCCATGTTGGTTTCCGCAATGCTGATTTGTAACTCCAAATTTGGCGGGTGGCATTTTCTCAGTGTGGCGGTGGTGGTGGTGCAGCCGCCTCCTTCATACCGTCGTTTGGGCCGGCGCTGTTGTTCTTTCGGTCTAACTTTGGCGTTGTTGTGTTGGTCACTCATAATGCAGTGGGCTTCACTCCGCCATCGCTGGCGGTGTATCGGCTGCCGTTTGCACCTGAGTGTTCATATTAAAAAAGCTTTGTTTTTTAATAATATTATTGTTTTTATAACATTTTGAAAGGACTGTTACACATCGTTCTGGACAGGATGCAAGGCATGTAGGGTTATTGGGTGGAGAAGTGTATTACTAATTGGGTATTCATTTCAATACATCAGTCTTAATATTTTAACAAAATGCATAGATGATTTTTAATAACATTATATTTTTTTAAACATTTTAAGGACTGTAAAAGGTCAATTTAGGGATAGGATGCAAGGGATATATGGGGATCAGGTGGGAAAGTGTATTAGTACTCAAGTATTAACTTTGATACCAGAGTATTAATGTATATATATATATATATATATATATATATATATATATATATATATATATATATATATATATATATATATATATATATATATATTTAAATACATAAACTTTTTAATAGTAATATCAATATTTTAATCAAATATTTTTGGGACTGTTACACATACCTTTAGGGTTAGGATGCAAGACATATAGGAGTACTGGGTGGGGAAGTGTGTTAATACTCAGGTATTCATTTTAATACCAGAGTATTAATATTTAAACAAAATTTATATATGATGTTTAAAAATATTATTTTTGGTAAAGATAATTTAACTACTTATTAATTGTGTTAGGTAATTAAAAACATAACTGAATTAATATGTAAAATACATAAAATATTTTTTCAAAGATAAAAATACTTAAAATAATTTGTACAGTCAAAAACATTTTATATATTTTTAATGTAAGCAAACATCATTCCACAATTGATATTTAAAATACTTATTTGTAAATGGTGTGAAATTAGCAAAAATATTCTAATAAATAGCAAAAATGATAAAACAGTTTTTAAAGTATTTTTCAAAGTATAACAGATTTTATTATAACTTTATATATTTTTCCACACTTTCCAGTGGGCCTTTATGGGGAAAAGTGTTATTTTTTTACTTTTAGGTTTGACATTTGTAGATTTGCATCTGTTTCTATGGTCGGTGGAGCATTGCGATCAAGAGTAGATGCAAGGAAGAGCTGCGGTCAGGTAAGAACAAATTACTTTGCATTGTTAAACAAATAGGTGGCTTGGTTTAATATCATGAAAGAGTGGGGAGTTAGGTAGATGTTATACAGTATGTTAATATATATTTTGCTGTTTTTACCACTTTAACATCCCTATGCAGGATGTCTTCATATACCCACGTTGGAACTGTTTTTCTTTGTAAAGTAGGTTTAAAAAAGTTGCAAAAATGATTATTACTTTTTGAAACCTATTTGAAATACAAGCAACATTTTAATTTTTGGGTGTCGGTTTTTTAAACTCTTTGGTGATTTTTGAGAACAAAGACTACGTCATTGTACAAGAAGCTCTGCATTCATGGATGAATTACTATTGTATTTTTTCCTGGGAATTTCATTTTGGGGAATGGATTTTTTGCAATTATTTTAAAACTATTTTTTTCAGGATTTTGATTTTTGGGATTGCTATTTTATTTGAAAAGTTATTTATTAGTATATCTAATTATTGGAGTGTAGAAGATGTTTTTTTTTTTAAAGATTGTGATATGAAATATCAAGAGTTGAAGAAAGGCAACAACTACAAGTAGGAATCCTAAAATTCCTTTAAGTTGTTAAAAAAAAAGCCAGTTTAATGAGAAAGTGTCGTCAAAACAGGCAAGTCATTTTACAGGTTGTCAGTGTATGAGAGGAGTGTAGACAATATGGTATAGGTAGTCTGAAGCTTCTATCAATGGAAATTGATCGACGTTCGCCAACAGTGTCTCAGACTGTGACAGGTGCCATCTTCCTGAGATTCTGCACAATGAGATGTGTGGCCCACCTCCAGACAGCCCTAAATCAGCTCGGTAAAAACATAACTTGAGTTTTAGAGAGGCCAGGCGAGGGGAAGGGCAGTGGGAAAGGAACAGCTGTGAAGTTGATCTGGAAAGGAAGAAGTTAATAACAAACAATGATAACAAACAACACCATCAGCTGGTGATTTACCATGTCTTATAGAAATTAAGAGAGATTTCTTAATGTGTTCCCAGGCTTCTGCTAGTATGTCAAATTCCCATAGTAATAAAATTATATTGTTTCCTCTCAGACTTGGCAAATGCTTATTGCAAGAATTATTAAAAGCGTCTGTTTGCTCAAACTCATTCCTGTTTGATACCTTCAGTAATTCAAATAACTTAAACATGACAGACAATGCCTTAAAGACTATTATATCGTAAATAAGCACACTCATGTAATTAAATGCTTCAAAACCACTGAAAAAACTTTTCACTGTAACTAAGGAAAGCCTTATAGTAAACCTTGAGTGTGCAGTCTAAATCCAAATTTCTCTCAAGAGGGTCCACGCTAAAACAAGACTTACTCAGGTCATCAACATTCAACCTTGGAAGGCAAACAAGAAAAATAAGTTCAAACGAAGCGTAAAGTGCACCGCACAAAACATTTGTATGGCCTTTGACAAACTACTGCGTTTTGTCTGGAAGTCTTTACCCATGTCAAACAAGATTACTTTAGAAGCCATCCCAGAGTAATTGGATGATCATCCAACTATCTTAGAAGTCATTTTCACATCATCCGACATCATCAGGCTCCTAAAGTCATCAGCAGAGTTTAGAAAAGGGTGCTGGATGATTTGAGGATGCCTTGAAAATGACTGTCCGATTACTTAGCAAGCTAGGTTTGTTCTTGATGATTTCAGGATGACTCAAAAATGAGTATCTGATGATTTTACAAAATGGGATTATTACTGGTGATTTGAAATGAGTATCTGATTACTGCACGAGATGGGATGGTTCTTGAGGCTACTTTAAAAAAGACTATCAGATTACTTCTAAAGTACTAACAGATGGAAATGCTTCCTGATGATTTAAGGGTGTGTTACTAATTACCTCAGGGCCATGACTATCATTTTGGTTGCTCTTTTGTTAGAAAGTTGTAACCTGCAGCATGGTTTCAAAATTATTTGCAGATTATTGCAAATTGAAAACCATTTAGATGATATATATGTTTTACACTATATGCAAATAAGCATGAAATATGCTTCAGAAATCGATGTGTAAGGTTAATAGATTTATTGGCTTGTATGCACACTTTAAATGAAACCTGTGATTTCAAATTTGGTTGCAAATTAGGTTAGCACAAGATTTTAAGTGAGGATGTAGCTCTTTTAACACACAGCTTTCTCGTAGGTCAACGAAAATTGTGCCGGCCATTTCCAAGTTGTTTGTTCTAAGGTAGTTCAGTAGGCTGATTGCCTGCTGCAGTGAACTGAATAAATGCAGGCTTCTGGTTTGAATCTCAGCATGGTGATGACTCATTCTCCACTGCACAAGATGGCTACAATGAGAACCTTTGGACAATGATGCCTTTTATAAGTGCCACTGAAAAAGTCAATGGAGTACTACATTTTGTTGCAGGGTTGAATATATGATGTAATGGCAAAAGATGCAAAACTGATCGGCGCGTTCTGCACCTGTCATTGTTTTGACATAACCCACACTGAAACAGAAGGGATCCCAGCACTACAGAAAATATAAAGATTTTACAGTTACAATTATGAATATTAAGTAGTACACATTCTAAATGTTATCTACCAACAAATATTTATGAGTCATGAATTTTCTCCTAAACTAGAACTGAAGTCAAATAGTTCTAAGCGGTAGAAAGTTAAAATATTGCTATAACTTGCTGTAAAAATCACGAGTCTCCTTCGTAAATGTAGCTTGTTGACTTAAATGACTAGCAGATTACGAAGACAGTGCCTGCTGCAGTGCGTGTCTGCAGGCCACTCTGAATTTGAAACAAACAAAATGAGCATATTTGTTGTGAATATGCATGGCGTCTTATAGTGTGATCCCAGCATATCGCAAAAGATATTTAACATTAGGAATTTATCTAAGAAATAGACTATGAAATCGGCTCACAAATAGAAATCAACACAGCGCTTCCTAATAAATCTGCAGCATCTACACGATTTAGCAGGGTGTTCTGATAGACAGTTGTTACCATTTCATCAACCTAAAACAGTGTGTCCTGGAGTAAGTTAATTTTCAGCAACCAAGTAATTCTTTTCTGGGGCGTTCCCGTTTAGATTTTCACACCTCTATGCAGTGTGAATGCTTTCTGCCAGCATGGAGCCAGGGACCACACACATCCCGCGCTTCCCCTCCCTTCCGGCAACAACAAAGCATTTGTTTCTCAAAGGATTTTGGCACCAGGGCTGTGGGTTAAACCAAAATCAGGAAAAAAGGGAACATTATTACAAAAGTTTCTTAGTACATAAAGCAGTTTGTACTTCCATGGTACTTAGAAAAATGAAAGCAATGCAGCAATAATTAAAAAAACGGCATTATGAGTGTCTTGGTGCCCTATTCTAAGTTTACAATTTATGGAACACTCCCCCCTCCCCCCCATCCTTAAGGAGGCTGCTGGTATAACCCAGGCTTCCTTTCGATGAATGACCTTTACTCCTCAGTTGAGATCGAGGATGGAGATATTCAACGTGCGGATGGGAAAGTGTTGCAATTCCTGGTGAGACGGAGATTCTGAGCCCTGTGAAACATGGAGGCCCACAGCAGACTGACAGAGACACGAGGAGACAGACAGATGTCAGCCCCCCACGAGGGATAGAGGGAGACTAGCAGAGATGTCTTCAAGGCAGAGGAGCCACGCGGCATAGGGGAAGAAACGGTTGGCCTTGGCCAGTGTGAAAGGAATGCAGGTTCATGATAGTACAAGTGTCCATATATGTGACACCTTCAGCTACTCTGGGCTTTTTTTTTTTTCTTCAGCAGCACAGCCAGTCCAGGTTTTTATTCAACAGTACTTTGCACATTGGGATTTCTGGATGCATTCTACAAGTCCCAGAATGCAAAGTTGCCCTGTCAGAAATGCAGGACTTGGTGACACAGGGGTGTGCGTGTCTCTTGCAGTGGAACCAAAACCACCATTCTGCCCAGCTACAACAGATATCTAGGAAAGCCTTATGACCTGTTACATATGCACCTCCCCAGCCAACATTACGTCTCTACCTAGCTTGACGGACCCCAATCCAGACTTGCTGACACCTGCTCAATAGGTTGCAAATTTCCGAGAGACAAATACTGGCAATTTGTTCATGTTTTAAGATTCGGCAAAGCCCCGAACATGATAAAGAAATAAAACTTTATATAAAAGCGTCTGTATTCGTGTTTAATACTGCTTTTTCTGCCTTTGTTTACTTTTATTGTCAGAGGGGTCATTAAGATAGCTCTACAGCATGTATTTAAGTGATTTCTTCCTATGATTACGGTTTAAAGTATGTACTGATAAGGGGAAAATACTCAATTTGTTATCGTCCTAATTTTTGTAATATGTTAGTACTGCCATGTAGCCCTACCTCTAAAATAATGCTCATACCAGTAAAAAAAAGGGCTATGTGGCAAACTAGCTATCCATCAGCCAACACAATGATTTCTTTCCTTGTGCTTACAAGATTTTCTAAACTGAAAACCAAGACATGCTACAGACAGACGTAGGATTACAATATGTCAGTACTAGCACAGAGAAACAGAAAGCATCTGGAACATTGCTGTTGACACTTCATTAAAATCGCACATCAACATACCCGCTTCAGACGCAACACATAAGGGCATTTTCATGGTAATCACAGAGTAGAAAAATAAAGGAAATTTTTGTGATGCACTTTAAGTGTATACGTTGTTGCTAACACATGGCAATGAGTTGACAAATGAAGAGTGGGTTAAGGTTGTCATTCTGGGCCAAAGGGGACTGATGAACCTGTGATGTTACCAGATATTCCCTGCTTTGTGCCCAATGCCAGTGGCCTACTAAACTCTACTCTACCCAAATCCACCCCTCGCCACTTCACTCCAATGCACCTAATCTACTCCACCCCACTCTACCACACTTCATTCCACTCGACTCAATCTACCCCACTTCTCTTTACTTCACTCTACCACATGCTGCCCAAATCTACACCACTCAAGTCCAATCTAACCCACCGTACTCTAATCCACCCCACTCCCAAACTACCCTACCCAAATTTATCCCACTGTAACTCAATCTACCACACTTTGATGTACCCTCTCCAACCTACCCTACCTTAATCCTCCCAATCTACCCCACTCCATCCTATCCAAATTTACCACACTCCATTCCAATCTACCCCACTCCAACACATGCTACCCATATCTACCCCACTCCATCCAATCTAATCCAATCATCCCACTTAAATTTACCCTACTCCAAATTATCCTACTTTAGCCCACACTACCCTGCTCCATTCTACCCCAATCTACCCCACTCTTCCCCAGTCCTATCTTACTCAAATCTACCCCTCTGCACTCCAATTCAATTTACCCTACGATAATCTACTCCAATATAACCCATTCCACCCTAATCTACACCACTTCACTCCACTCTTCCCAAATCGACCCCACTCCATCCCAGTATATCCCACTCCACTCTGCACCAATCCAACCCTCTCCACTCATTCCTCTTCAGTGTACCCCACTCTATTCCAAACTCCCCTAATCTAATCCACCCAGTCTACTCCACTCTACTACACTACACTCTTCCACCAGTCTCTCACTCCACTCCAGTCTCGACTCCAGTATATCCAACTCTACTCCATCCCAATCTACCACACTCCATTCCACCCTACCCAATCTACTGCCCACCACTTAGTTCACTCTACCACATACTACCCAAATCTACTCCACTCCATCCAATCTAATCAAATCAAATCCAAACACTCCAATTTACCCTACCCCACACCAAACTACCCTATTCCAATCTACCCAATCCAGTCTGCCCACTCCACCTCACTCCACTCTTCCTGAATCTAACCCATTCCACTCCATTATACCCCACTCCAATCTACTCTACTCCACCCAAATCTAAAGCAAGTCAACTAACTTCACTCCTATCTAATACTTGAATCTACCCCATTTACCTCTTTCTGATCTACCCCACTCCACGCTACTCCAGTGTACCCAATCCCACCCCACTGCACGCCACTAACATTTAGTCATGCTGAACAACAGCCACACTAGTGTATTTAAAGACTACAGCACATTGCAAAAATCAATAGCTTTTTCATAGGGGAGGCCTATTGCATACCACATGTCCTGAATTCTTATCCCTCAGCACACAGCACAGATCCTGGACTCCTATCCCTCATCAGACAATGCAGGTCGTTGACTGCCCCAGTTCCTTTCCAACCCCCATCCCTCATACTCCAGAGCAGACCACACCTGCCCTGGACTTCAACATCCTTTCCTTGATGCACTGCTGCTGGACTCCCACCCCTGGCACAGGATTCCCACCCTGACTTACAGGTCCTGGACCCGAACTCTGCAGTTCAGGGCATGGACTCACCCCAACAATCATGAACTAGACTCCAACCCTAATACTCATCACAGGCAATTAACATAGACCCAACACAGAGCAGAGGCTGTGAACTCCTGCCCTACTGCATGCGTGGAGGCTTTGGACTTCAATCCCTACATGGAGGCCCTAAACGCCTACCCCATTATTCAACCACAGGCCTTGGACTCACACCCAGCACCCAACATAGGCCCTGGATTCACACTCAAGCACACAACAAAGGCCCTGAACTTGCACTGTCTGGCATATAAAACAGTCCCTAGACTACTACTGCTGTACATACACAGGCCCTTTACTCCCACATCAGATACAAAACTCTGCCCTGAGCTCTTTCCCAGCACACCCACTGGTACACAACATATGTCCTGGCCTCCAATGTCCTGATCCTGACAGACGATCACAGCCCTTGAAATATGGTTGTTGGGCTCCCACCTCTGAGGTACAACACAGGCCCTGTCATATCTTGGCACACAAAACAGGTTTCGGGCTTCCATCCCTCGGCAAACATGAGCCCTTGTTTCCCATCCAAGCAAACAACAGGGCCAGAATGAGTTACTTACATGTAGTCACCTGATCTCTAATCCTTATCCTTATTACCTCCCTAGAAGCTTTCAAATACATTCTCCTGACATCAGTAACTCACCTCCTTGCTGCTTAACTCCCTTGCAGCAGTTCACCTGCTCACAGTTTTCACCCTCTATAACAAGACCCTTAAAGCTTCCCTACCCTAAATTGTTCCCTTACTGAACCACTCTCCATAAACTGCTCAACCAACTGACACTTTGCCACAAATGGAGCTTCCTGTGTCTCAGTCACTTGCCTACAAGCAGCCATTTGCTAATAGCTTCTCTTGCCCTCACACACTCACCTAAGGATACTCTGTCATTCATAGTATCCATAATGTTCCAGTGTACACCCTTAGCCACAAACCCACTACTTCTTCTACAGTTAATTTGTCACCTATCCACGTCACAGGTCTTCTTATCTGCATATTCTCTCATAACTAAAGCTACTTATTTACAGCATCAGTGCCCTTAATTGTTCAGCCACTTACAGCATATCGCATCTAGTAAGTCATCACTCACAGCTTTCCTTCCTCAAGCTGATTTGCTTGTAAACAGTCAGCCACTCATAGCCTACCCCATCCACTCACCTACAGACAATAACTCACAACTTCCTCTGCCCTCAGTCACTATCCTTCTTATGTTGAACAACCCACTCCGCACTTTTCCTTCAACTGTTCAATTATGGATGCTTAACCATTTTCTCCCAAATGTTATCATCCTCTATATTTGACCCAGAGCGACTCAGGAGCTCACAGCCTCCCCTACTCTCAGCAATCACCTGCAAACACTTAGCCACTCACATGTTCCAGCAGGCGATCATCTGCAGACACTCAGCCCCCTTGCCCTCAACTGTTCACCTCTTGCCACTTATTATTGCTTGGCACAGCATGTTCTTATGGCTCCTCATAAACAAAACACCCACCTCCTATTAGACCTTCATCCATTCATGCCATTTATCATCTTTTAATTGTTCCACCATTTGAGTTTCCTCCATTGACCTTGCCCTCAATACTATACTTGACCTGGGATGTAGAATAGGCAACTGGCAAATATTGGTGACTTCTCCTCGTAGGACATAGATGAGAGGTTCAACATGGTTCTACAAAACTGAGAAGGGGGCAGTGGTGGTGGTGTGCCTCGAAGACCTGGGATTGAGGAGATGAAATGGCTACCATCATGGACGATCTCTAGAAAAAGGTTTGGAACCACGGTGTACAAGTTCAGATCTATCATGAATTTTTTTTTTTTTTTTTTACATCATCAAGTAGTAATCCTCACTCATACTGAAGTTATTACACTGTCATCTCAGATTATTTGAGGCTCATTCTGAAGTTGTCATATAATCATCCTAAAGCAATCCGCAGGCTTCTTCAGGCTGTCATAGAATCATCTTGAAGTAATCAGCCCTTATCCTGAATTTGTGATGGTCATTCTGAAATATTCTGCGCTCATCTCAAAGTTTTGATATAATCATCAAGGAGCAGTCTTCACTCATCTTGAAGATGTCATAAAGTAATCTAAGAGTAATCCACACTCATTCTCAGGTTGTCCTGGAATCATTTTGTTGTGATCTGCACTAATCCCCAAGTTGTCCTGGAGTAATTTTGTAGTGATCCACACTCATCCTCAAATTGTCCTGGAAACATTTTGTAGTAATCTGCACTAATCCTCAAATTGTCCTGGAATCATTTTGTAGTAATCCACAGTCATCCTGAAATTGTCCGGGAATCATCTTGTAGTAATCTGCACTAATCCTCAAATTGTCAGATGGTACTCCTGGAATAGTAAGCAGTTATCACACACTTTCAAATTAAATCATCAGGAACTCATCCTAGAGTAGTTTTTGTGATGACTCTGTAGTCATCTCATTTAAATATTTCGCCCTATACACATTCTTCAGGATGGTTTCGGATGACTTCCCCAGATAGTTACAGGAATAGCTCAGCTGAAGTCATCAGATGACTTCAGAATGTCTCCAGGATGATCTTCCTTTTTGACTTGGGTAGTTTAATCTTTTCTAGAATCGAAATGCCTAGATCCTATCTGCGCCATAAAGCGCTAAAAGAAATAAATGAAGAACTCACTGCTGGGGAAAGACTCTGAGCCCAAACCTGACATGCAGCGGGATGCCCAGGAGCCACTCCCCACCAGTGGCAGCTGGTACTCCTTTGAAACAGGTAGGGGCGTAAATACCGCCGTTATGATTCATTGAGTCATGGTCGTAAAATGAAACCATGCATTTGACTGTGTGAGAGCAGGGGGCGAGCACAAATGTCCCGAGAGTAATTCAGTGGGGTAAACGGATATGTTCTTTCCCCAAAGAAAATGTTTCAACAATGGAGTAAAATTATGTACTTTCCAGCACAATACCATTATTAAAATGACTAAAAACCGGTGGCTCTCGACTATGATTTATGTAGAAGACCTTCAACCGGTGTAGCCTTTGGTAATGGTCAATAAAGCTATGGTAACTTAAGGGTATCCATTTTAATAGCATGCTAATTATTAGCATTCATTTTGTTAGACTGAAGGTAGTGAGTGAGAAATGTATTTTTTAACTGATGCTAAAATATTTATCCTAATATTAGTTTAAAGTGCAGACAGTGTTGTTGTAGGCAGTATGTAGTTAGTTCTTATTAGTTTGAAGTGTGCTATCAGAACACATAGCTGCAAATAGGCACTTGTGCATGTTTTATAATGGATGCAAACATGACGTTGGTCGGCCTGCAGAGCTCTCAGATTAGAGAGATGGTGAGCATGTTTAACAGAGGAAATGGGCACTCAGATATTACACCTTGGCTCAGAAAAAGCGGAACACATTGCAGTGGACAAGAAAAAAAAAAAACGCTTTCCATAAAGAGCAACCTTGAGTATGAGCAAATAGCAGAGATGTATGCCCTTTTTCTATTGTGTATTGGTTCTGGTACTGATGAAAATATAAGACAAGTTTCTTTTACTATTAAAGAGTTACCTCCCTTTGAATATGAGCATTGCAGTGAAGCTTGACAACAAAGATAATTATTGCTTAATTAACACACTCTCCTGCTGTAATATTGTTTTGGCATAAGGCATTGCCTAAAGACAATATGCACTTTTGGAACATAAACATTTTCTTATTCCGGCTGCACATCAATGAAGGCATTTCACTTGTTTACCTTCCATGCCTATTTAAACATTGTGTAGCAAACCTGTCCAGCTTCTGTATGCACTTATAGAAACACAAATAAGTTTCAAGACAGTGCACATCTTGTGATGTATTCTTCTGTCACCTATAGAGAAGTTGTTCACCAAAAATAGATCTAGTCTAACACCAGTGGGCAGTTAATTTTCAGAACACGAGCTAGTACCCTTGCTGACAGTCAGCTGCCAAAGGAAAGAGTCCACAACAATGCAGCATATTATTTAGATTACTTAGCAGCAAAACAGTTGCATAATATCTTAAAATCCTGTAGAAAAAAATATTTGTTCGTCCTTAAAATGTATTGGCACTTTGTGTACTGTGTTAATCATTCAGGGAACACTAAAAGGAATTGTAAGCTTGCAGTGCTACCGACCGTTTTGCATCTATATTTATGACTCCAAACATCATTAAAACCATGGCTACAGGTTACCAGAAAAAAACTTTCAATAAAAGCACAGCGACCAGTCATCAAAACAGAGCTACCACAATTACTAGGAAAATATAGCACATATGAAATGCAAAGATGCAAATAAACACCGATTTAGAGTAATTGTTGTATTTCTCTGCTTGGCCCTGTGTGCATGCACACACTGTTTTATTTGAAGATGTGTGCACAGAGTAGGCGATCAACTATTGAGTTATACAGTGAGTGGGCCCTCAGAATTGAGGCAAGCACTGTTGTGTTAAGGCACCCAAAATGTTTTTTTGTGCTTTGGGTTTTCAAACAATAATTTTCGCTCCTGAAAACAGAACTGACTAAAAAAAAGAACATGTTTAAAACAGCACACCAATACTTTGTGTGAAGTGGTGCTAACCCACACACACCTCTGTGCTATTAGGCCCAGCTTCTTTCTTCCAAAACTCATTGTTGCTCTGTGGCAGAAAAAAAATCAACATTCCTAATTTCTTCCATCTAGACTAAACAGACTGATAAACACCACTAGTGGTTCAAACGTTTACAATTTCGACTGTACTTAATTGCATAAACCTGAGCGGTTTATGTGGGCTTACGTTTTAATAAATCATTTCTTTGACATACACATTCTTTCATACAGCAGGTACATACCCATCATATTTATCTCCGGGACTCACATTTGTCCCCTTTTGAATTGTATTGCCTATAAGCGGTTCCTGCTCTATATGGTGAATATTCATAAGAGAGAAAAGCGAGCAAGCTTCCAGGCTAGAAAGAGAGCAGCCGTGGAAGAGTAAACAGAGACAGCACCACTCGGATTACACATTCTAACAGAAATCAACTCCTGTCCGTCACGCACCGCTGCACGGTGCACTAAGCTCACCTGTTTGAGTGAACTATGCAGTTCATACTCTCTAGCTTGATCCAATCAGTATGTAGCAGGGCCCTCAAATCACAGAGCAAGAAACTTGGCCCTGAAACCTGCAGAGTGACACCAATACCTACGCTAGTACACTACGCACACTCTAAAGCTCAGCTTCTGCCTGCACCCTCAAACCTCAACCTTTCACAATTTCTCACAGGGACGGGTGGCGCTAGCAAAGCTTCTTGACCACTCCCCACCCTGTGATGAGTTGTGAAAGGGTAGGGAGGCTGAAACTGCTGTGCTTGATTAGTGTGAAGCCTGTGGCGCTGCAGGGCTTCAAGCAGAAGCGCACAGGACAAACATCACCACTCTGTCTTCAGAGGGTGGAGCTCAGCACACAAGGCTATGGCTTTGCCTGGCTGGTAACATCACAGGCCTCAGGGCTCTGTGAACTCCAGCCCGCAAATGCATTAACAAGGTAGATTGTTGTAAATGTGTGTCGGCGCATAACAAAGTCCAAACATTGTTCACAGGGAACACGGAGAGAGTGTGTTGAATCAGGTAACCATATGTGGATGTAACATTAGTTGTCTGTTTAGTTACATTAAAAAATATATAAGAAAAGGAATTGTAATCTTGTTGGAAACAATTAAAGGGGCGGAGCCCCGACGTCCATGAACGGAAACCGCCCCTGCTCCCCACTTCAGGAAGGTGATGGCAGAGCACAGCTTGAAGAGGAAAATATCACGGGGGCCGCTGAGCTGCTCACAGAGAAATCAGAGCTCCTCCTCTGAACAGGTATGCAGACTAGTGAGCAGCTCCCCAATGGTGGGGCTGCTTCAATAGCTTTGGGCAACACCCAAAACATTCAGAACTGCAGTCAGGCTCTGGAAAAGAAACAGTAAGTCTTGACCCAAAGGAATAAACATTGGTAGATGCAAGAAAACAAGTACAAGCAGTGAATTCTGCAACAGTTCTGATATCTTGAAAAAAGTCAACTTTTAGTAAATGCAAGAGGCAATAGAAATACAAATCTCATGATACATAATCCAGCAAGAGAAAATAAGCATTGGTTTTAGTAACAGTTTAAGGGCATTATGCAAACGATATAAATCATAATGCAGGGCACCTCACCCACCAATGGGCAGATAAGAACTGGCCCTTATTATGAGTCTGGCAGTCCTAGGACTGCTAGACTTGCAGTGGCGGTCAGACCACTGCCAATGCGGTGGTCCGGCCTCCATATTATAACCATGACGAATGTGCCACGGTCGGACCGCCGGCACCACCACTTTTTCACCAGCAAATGGCCTGGTGGTGCCGGCAGTCTTAATCCTCCAGGGTGTCGCGGCAAGCAGTCCCTGCCTTAGGGATTATGAGTCCCCTCTCTGCCGGCTTTTAAATGGCATTTGCCCCAGCAGGGGCCCCCATGGCCAGACCCATCATGCTTTTCATTGTCTGCTTACCAGACAGTGAAAAGCACGACGGGTGCTGCTGTGCACCTGATGCACCGCAACATTTCCGCCGTCTCTATTATGAGCCGGCTTCATTGTTGTGGATTGTTTCCTTCTGGGCCGACCCAGCAGGAAACTCATGATAGCCCTCGCGGTCAGGTCACCGCACTGGCGGTTTTCTGACTGCACAGGCTTTTCCATCTGCCGAAGTTGTAATGAGGAGCTGTGTCTTTTACCACAAAATATAGTTCCACTGAAGCAGAAAGGAGCTATCCATAAAATGATGCAGAACTTGGAGTGGGCAGGCCCTAGAGTAGGCACTGCTACTGTGCTCACAGTACTGCCCCCTCCCAAGTGCGCTGATGGGCCCGGCTTATCTGGATGGAGGCAGTGAAAGTGCTGCATGAGACATGGGATATGTACATGCGAGCTTGAACCAAGGAGTCATTCTCTGGTCCATAGCCCTTTCAAGAGATCAAATACCATAAGATATTTCGGCATAATTTAGCATCTATTACTGCTCAGACTTCGTATTCCCATTCGCCCGGAATCAAGACGGGGGCTGGTCGAGAGCAAGAGTGCAGGGAAGCTGGTTCAAGAGTGAGGATGAAACACAGGATGAATTTGCAACACCTGAGGCAGTTGTAGTTTCTATATAACTGGAATGATTTTTCTTATTACTTGACACATGCTTTTACATTTTGGATGAAACAAGTGTTTGTCTTTAAAAATTATGACCCTCATTACAACCCTGGCGGTCAGTGTCAAAGCGGCGGTAATACCGCCAATAGGCCGGCGGTAAAAAAAATGGGATTTGGACTATGGGGGTTACTGCCATCCAAATCCGCCACAATAACACACCGAACGCAAGGTTGGTAACAGCCACCCATGCATGCACACATACATACCCACACACCGAAACACACACCAACATACCTTGTCACTCACATGCATTCACAACACTCACAATCACTCATTCACGCATGCATTTAACGCGACTCACACCTGCATGCACGCATGCCAAAATATGCACACAACACCCCCTACAAGCACAAAACACCCCCCGCCCCTCTCTCCAGTCAGAGAACCCGACTTACCTGCTTGCAGGGGGTACTCCAGCAGGAGACAGTCCGCGGCGCTGCTGTCAGCAGCAGCGTCCGCCAGCAAAACACAGCCAGGCCGTATCATTGGTCATGATATGGTCGGCGGTGTTTTGCTGGTGTGGCGGTGCTGTTGTCAGCAGCGCGGCCTTACCTCGGTCTGCCGTCTTGACTGTTGGCAGTGTTCCACCAGCATTCTGGCGGAATACCGCCGGCGGTCATGATACTGCTAGATGGCTGGTAGCCACGGCAGCGGTATGTTGGCGGCCGTCATCGTGGCGGTAAGCGGTCAATACCACCAATGTTGAAAAGAGGGCCTATGTGTTTTGTGGACAACCACACCTTGTCCCCAGGATGCTTTGTGGTACCAGGACAGTGTCTTTTATCATATTGCTTTTTGGAAGTTCTTTTGGCTTGTTACAAGTGTCTATAAATCATATCCTGTGTTTGATGGATTTTTTATAATTCTTTGGAAACTGTAGGTGTGTTTGTTGCTGATTGAGGTATAGTCATTGGGAGTGTGTTAGGGTGGTACCCATATAAGCCACAAAATGGAGTGCAGCCAGTGGATGAATGATATGAGTTATTGTAGGCTATTTCTGCTAGCCATTGGAAGTTCACCCACAAGTCAACTGTTTTAGTGGCATAACATTGAAGGTCTTGTTTGAGAGTTTCATTCAGTCGCTCGGTTTGTTCATTAGTTTGTGGATGATGACTTGTGGACTAAGTGGAAGATACTTGCAAAGCCTTTTACGAAGTTTGCCAGAAATGAGATGAGAATTGTGAGCCTCAATCTGACCGTATTACTTTCGGTAGCCCATGTACTCGTAGTAGATGATGTAGAAGTAGGATAGCAAGTGACTGGATGTTGGCAATATACAGTAGTACATGCTATAAATTAGCATATTTAGTCAAACTGTAGATTGCCACTAGAGTGACTGCACACTTCTGTACTGGTGGAAGTCGAGTGATGAAGTCCAGAGAGATGTGTTCCCAAGGTTGTTTTGTGGTAGGAAAAGGAATGATTAAACTCTTTGGCTTGGAATGGTACATCTTGTTTCTGGCGCAGGTGTCACATCTTTCAATCATATTTTTGATATCCTTTCATAGGGAAGGTCATCAGAAATATCTTTGCACAAGCTCCATAGTTTTTCGGAAAACTGGATGGCCAGCTGTAGGATTGATATGACGCCAATGGAACATTGGTTGCTGTAAGTCTCTGGTTAGTATGAAAAGACGGGCATCATGCATGGGTAGACCTCAGTTGATTGTTCTTTTGGGATACCCATCAAGTCATTTTTGCCAGTCCCCAATATCAAATTGATTTCTTACTTCTTGTAAAAACTCTTCTGTATTTGATATGTATAGAACTTTGATTGGGGTGCTAATAGACTGTGGAGATCCAGAACTATATGTAGTTGTTGAATCTTGTAATGATAATGCATTGACCTTCCTATTACCACTCCCTGGTCTAAAGGTCATGATAAAATCAAATTCCAGAAAAAGGAGCATCCATCGTAACTGTCTTGGTGTGAGAAGGTGAGCAGAACTCATGAATTGCAAATTGCAATGGTCCATATAGACTGTAATGGTATGTTTAGCTCCCTTCAGGTAATGTCGCCATTCTTTGAGTGCAACTTGGAAGGCAAGCAGCTCTTTTTCAGTGATGCCCTTGTTAGAGGGAAATCTGTTAATAAAACAAAACAAGCAGTACAGGTAAGATAATGAGGTACCTCTGGAAAGAAGCACTTGCACTTGTTGGCCTCATGGGTGGGTAAGTTACACTGACGTCATTCACCATATCTATCTTTCTGCACAACAAGAGATTATGGGGGTTATTACAACTTTGGAGGAAGTGTTAATCCGTCCCAAATGGGACGGATATACCACCAGCCGTCTTACGAGTTCCATAGGATATAATGGACTCGTAATACGGCTGGTGGTATATCCGTCACTTTACCGTCACTTTTGGGATGGATTAACACCTCCTCCAAAGTTGTAATAACCCCCTATATGTTGCATGCTGCTCATGGTAGCCCTGCCTTGCAAATACTTATCTGACCCTTGTACAGTTCCCCTTACCACAATATGAATGACTTGTGGTTTTTAGGACCCCTGTGCTAAGGAAGGATGCACCCTTTTGTTCCACCCTGGTCGTGCTAGGTGAACATTTTGAAAGCAACAGTTGGTACAGCTTTAAAGAAAAACTCTCATTCTAATGTGGCTTGGGCCTCTTGTGTGTTTCAGCACAGCTAACTTAACAATGCAGCATGTGTATAAGTTTCCTAAGTAATAAGTGTTTGTTTGTCCTAAATATGACCTGCCTTTTCTATTGAACCCACATTCTGTCTTTTTTAACATGTCATGTATTAAGCCTTTCACTACTTACATTGGTTTATAACTATCTAGCCTAAAATGTTTGTATTGGGATTTTGGAACTTATGTTTGTTTGTATGTGATGTATCCCTATTCTTCCTACATCATTCCCCCCTCTAGTTGATTATTCAACTACTTTTCCTACCTTCCCATCTACTAATGAAACTAGGGGAATCACCACATACTCTGTCCCTCCCAATTTAGCTGTCATCCTTTTGCAACATGCTATTATTACCTGAAAAATAAGGCACATCAAAAGAAACAACACAATCGAAGGCAACAAGGCCTTGAACAACTCCGACATCCAGGACGGCACCCATTTGATCCAGCCCTCAAACAACCCATCAGGGCACCACCCTCATCGATTATTTTCTTTTGTAGATCATGCAATGTCTGAATGGCTGCATCATTGGCCGTTACATAAAGATCCAATCTTCTTACACACCCCTCCTTCCATGGCCGTCATTAAATCAAATACATATCTGTGTTGCATTAACATCAGCCTAAGGGCTCGGAGTTCTTCCTTGATAGCGTCGAACCCATCTTCGGTTGTATTTATTGTCTTCATCCATTCAAAGCGCGTGATCTGCAGCCAGCGTGCAGTTGCTTTCACCTGAATAAATGGTAGGATGCTACCAAAAAAGATTTGGGCATCATTAAATAGTCTATATACCTGTGGAACGTCTTCCCACACTTCAGTACCAAGAAACTCAGCAGCTCTTTTTGTCCGGTAATGGTGAAGCAAGGTTGTTGGATGGCTCATGGGATGGTCATGTAACTGAGAGATGTTCACACCTGGTATCACCAGGGAGGGGGTGTGCAAAGTCACTAGGGAGCAGAGGCCATTCCAGTTCGGGGGTAGTTGCATGTGGAGCCGGGCCCCACACATCCAGTAGTGATCCATCAGGCTGGAGGTGCTGCCCTGCGTATCAGCATTGTAGGTGGTGATGTTGCAGTTGAGGTTACTCCCCACCTTCACTGTCCCTTTCCCTCTGAAACAAAGAGAAAACTGTGTTAATTTCATTGCTATTCTAGGGGGTGTGGTAGTCCCTGTATATCTCTGTATATTCGCATTCCATATTTCCTGACACTGGCCTATTATCTTATTAAAACTTAGTGGACCTTGTGTCTTGGTACCAATCCATAATGATATTGCTTTACATGAGAACTTGGCCTCGGTATGCCATTTATCATGGGCAAATACTGATCCTGTGATACTAAGAACTGGCCTGCCTGCGCAACCAGGGGGCAGGGGTTTAGCTAAATAGTTACGACATTCAGATGATGGGTAAGACCTTCCAAAAATACCTCACCGTAATACCCATTTTTCCCAATCTGGGTAAAACCTTGTTTGCCCTGCTTCCTTCATTCTTGATATCTCTTCCATTATCTCTTGTTTTTCTGTCAGGACTTGTAGGACTTCTGGGGTGGTGTCAAATCTAGTTGTGTTAACTCGTGCAGTAGCAGGACTAACGTGAGTTGGCTGTAGCTGTGCTCTCATTATGCATAAAAATAGGTGCAGGAGACAATGCGTAATGTTTGGGGATACCTCTTTAGGGAGAAGCAATTTATCTACTCCAGCAGCATGGGGGATGAGAGAGAATATGGGGGTTATTCTAACTTTGGAGGAGTGTTAATCCGTCCCAAAAGTGACGGTAAAGTGACGGATATACCACCAGCCGTATTACGAGTTCCATAGGATATAATGGACTCGTAATACGGCTGGTGGTAAATCCGTCACTTTTCCGTCACTTTTGGGACGGATTAACACCTCCTCCAAAGTTAGAATAACCCCCTATATAACAACAGGTGTTGGATGTGGATGTGCCTATACTTTGCATGTGCTGATACCACACATTGTCAAACAAAGCAATATGTTGAGGGTGATGGTCAGTATCATTATCAACAGTTCTACGCATGCATGTAATAATTGATATAGGATCAACAAAATTAAAATATCCAAGGGCTAAAAGCAGCAATATCAGTGCAACGAGGAGGAAAAACAAACATAAAATATATAACTTAAAAGAAAAATTGTCCAAGATTGGAGCTTTAGAGGGAGGCTTTACTCCGGTTGTTTCTCCTGTTCTCCCCCCTCTTTTTCCTGCTCGGTGTCCAAAGGGATGGATGGCACTGGGAAGGGTCCATTAAATTTGAAGTTCTTCCACTGTCTTGCAAAACTGCTAAAGTTCCCAAAGGTAATGGTGTTTGTTTATCCTTTACAGGAGATGCGTTGGCGCACTTCTTGGCTGCACGTGTAACCTGTTTGTTGGAAAATGGGTTATTGGTAGGGCAGGTAGGTACCTACACCTAGCAACAAGCCACTAACCTCCACATAGGTACAGTTAGGTCTCAGTAAATTAATCCCAGCTCAACCCTTGGTAGCTTGGCAACGAGCGTCAAGGCTTAACTTAGGAGACAAAGTGTAAAGCATTCAAATATCACAAAACAGTAATTAAATAAAACACAGGAAACAGTTTAAAAATCCAAAACCAATTGATAAAAATAGCTTATATTTTTATCTTTAAAATGACACAAAAATGATTAAAATCGGTTCAGGGGAACCGGAGATATGAATTTTTAAAGTATTATTATTTTCTAGCGCTTAGAAACAAAAAGCGCCAATCGGGTCATCTGGTTGCACCAGGACCGGGGCAAAGTCAAACTTTCAGGCCGACCGCGATGGAGCCCTGCTCGGCTACAAGTCGCGGGAGGCCTCGGTTAAAAAGTTACCTTCTGACTTAGTCTCTTTTTTGATGTTTTTCTTCCCCGGGACGAACCTGCCAGTTGAATCCGACCTCCTGGAGCCCTTGTCCGGATACGCGAAGTCGGTTTCCTCGGTGGTGATTTTTACCTTCGGACTTAGTCGTTTTTTCGAGATGAAAATCCTTCGACCGGGGTAAACCTGGACCTTGATCCGACGTCCGTGGAGCCCTTCTCGGATACGATGGCTGGGAGGTCCCGGTCAACTTTTTACCTTCGGACTTAGTCTCTTTTTTGGATGTTTTTCTTTACCGGGACGAACCACGAAGTCAGGCCGGGTCGCGGTTGAGGCAAGCTGGCTAGAATTTCCGCGTCGGGTCGGTCACTTTATGGAGCTTTTTTTCAAAAATTCTCCAATCTTTTCCAAACTTCTGGGGCTTCACCCAGATGTTCTTTTAAGGTTCTTTTGGGGTCCACAGCTCACCCCAAGGGTCCAGAAGTTCTGTGATGGTCCTTGGGAAGTGCGGACTTCAACTCCCAGAATGCACCTGGCGCAAACTCCTTTTTGGCCACTGGACAGTGGTCAGCTGGTCACTTTTTCAGGAGTTGGTGCATGGGACTCTGGATAGCAATTTTTCACCTGTAGCAAACAGGGAGTCCCTCCTTGAACCAGTTGAAGCCAGGCAAAGTCCTTCTTGTGGTGAAGCCCAAGTGTGCAGCTGGTGCAGTCTTTCTGAGTGCGGGGTCCAGCAGGGCAGTCCTTCTTCTCCTTAAGTTCCTTTCTTGTTGAATTCTGGAGGGGATATGAGGTGTGGGGGCAGGTCTGCCAGTTTTATCCTTGCTCCTGGGTGAAAAGCTGGGGGGCCCTGGTTCTCCAATCAGGGACAGGGTCGTCCCCCTGTGATGACCACTTCCTGGGAAGTGTGGCAAAAATCCATCCCAGAAGGCAACAGTCTCTAAAAATCCAACATGGATGAATCTGATTTTTGGAGGTTACATCTGGCTGAGCCCACCCACTGGTGTGGCTAAAAATCATAAACACACCCCTCTCCTGCCCTCTCCTAATCTAATCAAGGGGGCACCTAATTGTCTGGTGTTGCTGGGTGCTGCAAATGTCCTTCTCTGCCTTTGAAGACCAGTTTGGCAGCCCTCCCCCTTCCTGCCTCACCATCTGCTGAGGGGAGATTCTCTCCCCCAAGCACATTCCTTTGTGTGAAGCCTGGCCACTTCACACCTAATCAAGGCAGCCTGGCAGAAGCTGCTGCAGGCTGGCCAATCAGAGCACAGCAGCAAAAACAATGCAGAGCTGAAATTGGCAACTTTTTAGGTAAAGTCTAAACTTTTTACCTGGACAAGTTATATTAAATCCAACAACTGGAAGTTGTGGGATTTATTACAACAATCAATTTGATACCAAATTCTTGGTATGTAACATTTAAGGAGACTTTAAAATTTAAAATAAAGTCTGCCCATTCTAGCCTATGAAGGCCATTTACTTCAATGAGGGAAAAACGAATTTGGCTGTTTTTACCTCACCAGGGCTTATAAATCTATTTTTATAAAGTCCCTGCTTATAGTTACATGGCACCCAGCCCTAGGGGCACATAGGGCACACCTTAGGGGTGACTTATATGTAAAAATAAGGTAGTTTAAGACTTTGGAAGTACCTTTAATTCCAAAGTCGAATTTGCATATAACTTTAATTTAAAAGCAGCCAGCAAGGCAGGCTTGCTTTTAAAATGACACTGGGCACCTCAGCAGTGCACCTAGGTGTGCACCACCTATGCTGTGGTCCCTAAACCTACATGCCCTACCATATACTAGGGACTTATAGGTAGGTTAACTTAGCCAATTATAATTAGCCTAATTTGCATATCCATTTTACACAGAGCACGGGCCCTGGGACTGGTAAGCAATACCCAGGGCACAGCCAAGAGTCAGTAACCACCAGTACCTATCCAGAAAGTGTGGGGGTGATCAGGCAAAAAAAAGGACTTTCCTACACTGTTTAGAAAATAACTTTGCAACTTTGGTTAGCTCAGACATGTATTCATTCATTTCAGTTTGTACAACTTCAGGTGCACTCTCAGTCTCCAATTTATGTCTAGTTGATGGCACAAGTGTGCTCATTGTTCTACCTGTCACTATTTGATGAGGAGTCAAATGGTGCTCTGATCCTGGGGTATTTCTCAAAGCAAAGTGGGTTAACAGACTTGGCATTATGGTGAACACAAGGTCCTGCTTCAATCCACCTTGAGAATGGGCAGACTACAACTATGAGACAGCGATAATGATTGCATCTGTCAATCATATCAATGTAGTCAATGTGCAGTTCATTAAAGGGACATTGTGGGCTAGGTATTGTGGAAGCTATTACCTTAAAGGTGGGACTTGGTGAATGCTGCTGGCACACTGTGCAGGTGTGTATGTATATTGTAATAATCTCAGGTAAGTTAGGGACAAACCAATCCTGACGTATTTGGAGGGACATATTGTCTCTAGCAGTATGTGAAGGAAGATGTATCTGGTTTAGAGCTATCAGTATCAATGCTTGGGGCATGACAGGCTTCACTGTTGATATTTGTCTGTATATTAAATCTGTTGCTGTCTGTGTGCATCCTCTAGCTTCCCACGACTGTTTCTCATGCTCTGGTGCATTTTCTTGTATCTCTCTTATATGCAGATGAGCTGTCTCTGTGTAATGTTTAGATGCATTCAAAGGGTCTGAAGGTGTCAGTGTTTCACTAGCTAACAAAACTGTGGTATGTGTGTCACTAAGAAGGCGTGTTGCTGCATCTCTGGCTGCCCAATCAGCCAGGGCATTTCCATGGGACACAAAATCCTGACCATTAGTGTGGGCTGCACATTTCACTACTGCAACTGCATGTGGCAGTGCCAAAGCTTGTATCGAGTCCTCTAAAAGGGGGCGGTGCATGACAGGGCTTCCATCAGACTTGAGAAATCCCCGTCTATTCCACCGCATAATGCTGGAATGCACTGTTGTAGTGACATAGGCTGAATCAGAGTATACTGTTATTGTTTCACCTTCCCCTTGTTTGAGGGCTGCCACTAAAGCTACTAATTCATCAGCCTGGGCTGAATATTGAGATGGCAAAGTTATCTGTTCAGTTATCTGCAGTATGTCTGAAGAGTTGTGCTGCATCGCTCTGACCACTGCAGCACCTGTATGTCTTACCCCTGTGTCCTGATCTATTGTGGAAGATCCATCCACAAAATATACAACACGACCTGGAATGGGGTCTTCTGTTGCTTGGCTACACTCATCTGGAGTATATGTGGCACAATCATGGGCATCATCATTAGTGTCTCAAATGGGGTGTGCAAAGAAGGTAGCAGGATTGACTGTGTGGCATCTAACCACCTTCAAGGATGTTAGTGATAATACTATCTCATAGCCTGATACTCTCTGTGTTGTTAGTGTTGTTTTAGCTTTCTGAATTATTGCAAACACAGCATGTTCAGCATACATGGTCAAGGGTGCACCCATGACAATGGGAGCACCTTTCTCTACTGCAAAGGCTGCTGTGGCTAGTGCTTGTTCACAAGGGTAATTACTTTTCATAACAGAATCAAGTAGGCCACTAAAATATGCAATTTGTTTGTGGCCTAAAGGATACTTTTGGGTGAGGACAGCCGTCATCACCTAGCCATTACAGTGGCAATTCCTTCCTCTGTTTTCTTGGCTAGTTTCTTCTGGACCAATTTAGCTGCTGCTTTCTCTATTTTATCTTTCTCTCTCTTTTCCTTTTCTTGTCTCTTCTTACAAAAATGTATTATGTGTGCTTGTATCTCTGTCCATGGTTTGGCCTCTAAGGCAACTATATTATCTAATTTATCCTGCACTTCAGCTGGCAGACCCTTTTTCATTATATTGAAAAATAGTATTGCATTCTGTCCAGTTACAGCCCAACTCTCCCCCACTTCCTGTGTCCATTGTTCCTTCATTCTGCTAAGGAATTGTGCTGGGTCCTCATTTGGCTGCATTGTTTGTGCCATAAGGGACCCAATGTCTGGCCTGTCTGGATACATTTTCCTCAGTTGTTTCCAAACAATTCCCCTTATTCTATTAAAGGGTGCCCCATCCCATTTTGGGTTAGTCAATGTCACATCCTTGACTCCTGCCTTTGCGAACAGTGTGTCTGTCTCATCTCCTATAAGGGAACTTAGTAAACTCTTAATGTCCCCTAATGCAAGAGAAATCCCTGCAGTATGTTTTTCCAGAGCTGCTATCCATTTCCCAGCACCCTCAGCAAGTTGTGGCAACTGTTTTTTTAGATTTTCTTTGTCCATCTGGGACCATGGTATATATTGAGGCGCCCCTGGGCCCTTGAATATCAAGGGCAGTTGTGACAGGACTGTAGTCCTATTGCCAGTAGGGTGACGCGAGTCATACTTACAAGCATATCTATGCCACACTCTTAGACTTTTCTGCATATAGGGATAATCCCAGTAAGGATCCCCTGTGCCCTAAAAATGCACATTTCTGCATTAGCCATGTCTCAGGGTTCAAAGGAACCCTCTCACGGCCATGTTGTCATCTGTGATGCCAATCCTTCTGTCCAACCTGCTAGGTTGTCAGTAAAAAGAGACAGCATTATACCAACTATTTTCATACTGAGCTACTATTTCATTGGGCGTCAAATTATTGCCAGGGCATAAAGGGAATGCATGTGCCATGTCTTTCCTCAGTGTCATTTTTCCTGCCATATCAAATGTTCCCTTTCTCTCATATGGGCATGCATGCGCCCCCATCAAATACTAATCTCTGTAATTCTCTTGGCTTCTTTTGTAAAGTCTGTCCTATCTTATTGTTTTCTTCTCCCTCACAGCCATATTGTGACTGTTCCTTGTTATGGTCCTCAAGAAGGGACATTCTTTTAACATGTTCCGTGATATAATCTACTGCCCCCTCTGATCCTTTGTAGGATTTTTCTAAATCCAGATCTTCTTCACCTAAGCTGCCATGTGTGGAGACTGTGTCCTCTAGTCCTTCTTGTTCAATCATTTGTGGCCTAGTGAGGGCCCCTGACTGCCTCAGGGGCCCTTCCTCCTTTTCCCAAGTCGCTCTTTGGTCTACCCATCCATCTTCCTGCTCTGTGACCCACTTGCCTACACTATTCTCTTCTGCTCCTGAGTGCATGAACCTCCAGCACTCTGTGGGAGGACTTTCTGGTGTGAAAGCTAACCTTCTTGTCTCATTTTTAGTATTGGTAGTTGTTTTTTTCAAAACACCTTCCTTTTTTCTAGCCCCCTCCACTCTCTGTACCCCTCTTGATCCCTCATTAGATATACCTTCATTCTTCCTAGTGGGGGACATCTCGTCCTCTGAATGAAGTGTAAATGTGGCATCTACTGTCCCTATGTATTTACTACTGTCCCAACCTGACATTTCCCGTGGTGTACTGGCCATTTGAGGACATAGAGATGGGTGAACATATTCTCTATGTTTAGAAAAAGATTCTAATGGTGGGCTATACTCTGGGTCTGTATATCCCACAGCAGGGGATGTGAAAAGGTGGGTAGTGAGTGTGGGGCACCAGGTTGCAACGTATACATGCCCTGTACCTTTGCACTGCCTAACCTTAGTTGCACATCTTGATAGGGGGGTGGAGGAGCCGAAGGGAGGGTTTGAGGCTTTGTATTTGACTCATTCATATTTGTTTCACAAAAGACCCTCCATAGGTCTAGTGTGATGTTCCTTTTCTCTAGTTTATTTCCCTTGTATTTACTCTGTAGGAAGGTGGCCATGTGTTCTATGATTGTATTATCAAATGTGCCCTCTGTGAGGCCACGCATGTGCAAGTTATAATGTTGCTTTGTGCCATTCCTTACAGTATTTTCCTATCCTGTCCCTGTCTCCTGAGAACACTTTAATCATGTGTTCTAAAGGAGACCCCATGTCTGTTTAGTGAACTTAATCTTTTGTACTATATGTTTTACACTCTAAATGGACTTCTATTTACTTTTCTAGGGTATTTCCAGACTTCACATAAACTGTTATTAGGCTGTGAAGGTGAACATCAGATATATGTATGTATATACTGTATATATATATCCCTAATCTCTAAAATACTTTGTTAATTTATATATATATTGGGTAGGTGCTTTAATGTGTGGCCCAAGTGGTTTGTTTGCCTGACACAACAAGCAATAATGTTATTGTGATCTATATGCATATTTATAAATTACTCATATCCTAAATTCCACACTGGGAGGTCCCTAATAAATGCATACAGTAGGAGGTCTAATACTAAATATGAGTCTGTTATTATTGCAGTCAATTCACGTGACTGTTGCCCATGGTTCCACTGAAAAATTGCAATAACTTCAATATATTCACTTTCCGGCCACAAGGTGGCACTAGTGTCACACATGAAGAAATGAAAACAAAATGTATTTATTTTTAGAGGCCTTCAAATGAGTGCCTCACTCTTGGAAAGACAACTGCAACAGGTTTTGTAGATTTCAAAATAAACTCTTTTATTCTAATTATGCGAAGATCCTGTTCACATCTATCTGAAAGGTAGTTAAATATATTTGTATGTATAGTAGCTGATATTTCTCCTTCTATTTGTATACCTTCAATATATGTGTGTATGTCCCAGCCTATACTATTTGATAATCTATCTAGCCTCCATTCTTGAGGCTCCATAGTTTCATAATGGGGATATTAGTTAGTAGTGTCAGTATTTGTTATGGGGTTCATGAGGCTATGACACTACTTTTAACTTGGAGGATAATGTCCTTGTATTAGTTCTTTGAATAATTATTTATAATTGTCGAACAGGCATTTCTCTTATGTCAATGTAGGTTGTTTTAAGGCATAGAGGTGATATACTATAAATACCTAGGCATTCATAAACTTCTGTCTTAAAAAATTATTCTATGGTATTGATATTGCTAATCTACTAAGGTCAGTTCTGCTGCAGAGGGCGACAGCCTGACCGTTATAAAAATGAATAATTTATTCAGAGATGTGGAATTAATTAGTTGACTTTTTCGGGACCTGCCCAATCCAGTCAATTACTTTACTTTTAAGTATACTATTATAACTTAACCTTCATAAGAATAGGAGGTCTGATAATTATTCCTAAATTATACACTAAATAACAAACTTATATATTGACATTATTATGTGGCCACATTTCTGTCTGTACATGCATATACATACACAGTAAATTTTAATATACATACACAGTAATTCTTAATTTCATACTAGGGCACACAAAATACTACTGGTCACTTCCCTCTGGATTCATAGAGGGGACAACTTTTCACTATTTTCAACCAAAAAATTGTGACTTCCAGACTTAAGATCTGGGTTAGGTTGACATGAGTTTTCTTTAAAACATACAGTGATTGCTCAGCCCCCAAGCCCAACACTACTCCTGACCACTTTTGACTTACTTAGTCAAGCTCCCTGTATCTTCCGGACTTACCACCGGGATCCCTTAATATCATCTCAATTCATACACAATCTTGCATACAAACACACAAATTACATACATTACAGTGTCAAAATTGTGAATGTCTTTATAAAATAAAAGGAACAGACCTCGTACTTTGTCCACCTCACTACCATCACCTGAGTCCCATCTGTCCCCACAAAATCAGAGATTTTTACTTAAATGTAGGCATCTCCCTTACCTCTTTAAAATGTGCACAAATCACCTCATGGAGACAGGCAGGGCCCCCAGTCCAGCAGTTGGTGAGATCAAAGTAGAGCTCCTAGGCTTTTAGCTCGCCAATATGTTAGAGGGAAATCTGTTAATAAAATAAAACAAATCATTTTGACAAAATAATGTAAGTTTAATCGATTTTCAGCTGGGAACAACAGGCAGTCTCACATAGAGGCCATGACTGAAGTTCAAAGTTCTAGTTCAAACACCAGTAGCATTTATACTGTACAAACCACAAACAACTGTGGTCAAGAGTTCAGCATTGACGTAAGCAACTACAAGCAGTACAGGGAAGATAATGAGGTGCCTCTGGAAAGAAGCACTTGCACTTGTTGGCCTCCTGGGTGGGTAAGTTACACTGACGTCATTCACCATATCTATCTTTCTGCACAACAAGAGATTATATGTTGCGTGCTGCTCATGGAAGCCCTGCCTTGCAAATACTTATCTGACCCTTATACCGTTCCCCTTACCACAATATGAATGACTTGGGCTTTTTAGGCCCCCTGTGCTAAGGAAGGATACACCCTTTTGTTCCACCCTGTTCGTGCTAAGTGAACATTTTGAAAGCAACAGTTGGTGCAGCTTTAAAGAAAAACTCTCATTCTAATGTGGCTTGGGCCTCTTGTGTGTTTCAGCACAGCTAACTTAACAATGCAGCATGTGTATAAGTTTCCTAAGTAATAAGTGTTTGTTTGTCCTAAATATGACCTGCCTTTTCTATTGAACCCACAGTCTGTCTTTTTTAACATGTCATGTATTAAGCCTTTCACTACTTACATTGGTTTACAACTATCTAGCCTAAAATGTTTGTATTGGGATTTGGGAATTTATGTTTGTTTGTATGTGATGTATCCCTATTCTTCCTACATCCCCATAATTTTGTTTGGACGTATTTAGCTTTTGAGACATGTAAGCAACTGGAGGCAATTTTCCTATTTCTTGATCTCTTTGTGAGAGGATAGCCCCAATCGCAAAATCAGAGGCGTCAGCTTCTACTACAAAAGTTTGGTCTATTTTTGGGAGGGCCAGAATTGGTGATGAAGTAAATGCTGTTTTCAGAACTGAGAAGGCTTCTTCAGCTTTAGGAGACCAAAGAAAACATTCTTTCTTTTACAACAATTTTGTGATAGGAGCCACAGTCTGAGAAAAGTTGATAAAACGTTGATAGAAATTGTCGAACCCCAGAAAGCACTGAATATTCCAAACTGAAGTGGGTGTAGGCCATTTTGCAACTGCCTTGCTTTTTCTCCCCAAAACTCCACTGTACCAACGTTAACCTCACATTTGCTGAGTTTACAGAACAAACTATTTTACGAAAATCTAACAGGATCTTCTTGACATGGGATTCGTGGCCCTTTTCATTTTTGGACTAAATAAGTAGATTGTCTATGTAAACTATAGCGAAAACTTCCAGATATTCCCTTAAGATGTCATTAAAAAAATACTGGAATGTGGGTGGCACATTGCACAGCCCAAAGGGCATCACAGTATGCTTGTACAGATGGTATTGTGTTTTAAAACCGGTTTTCCATTCATCCCCTGCTCTCATTCTAACTATACGGTAAGCTCCATGTAAATCTAGCTTAGTGTAAATGACCGCTGATTTGACCAGGTCCAATAATACGTGAATTAAGGGCAGGGGGTACTTGTTTTTGACTGTTACTTTGTTCAAAGCTTGATAGTCAATGCAAGCTCTCATATCTCCATTAGCTTCAGGAACAAAGAAAAGTGGTGATGCAGCTGGGGATATAGATGGATGAATGAAACCATTAGCCAAATATTAATCAAGGTATTTCCTGAGATGCTGGTTCTCTTGATCTGACAACACATAGTTTCTGCAATTAGGAATGACTGCACCAGGTACTAAATCAATTTTGCAGTCATATGCCCTATGCGGAGGTAATACTTCCGACCCTTTATCATCAAACACATCTGAGAAACATGCATATTGGGATGGTAACTCAGAATCTTTTTCTGCAGCTGTGGCAACCTGTGTTTTTTTTTGATAATGCAAGGATTTGAAAATAATTATTCTTTTTTCCCAGTCTATAAGTAGGTTGTGCATTGTTAACCAAGGAATTCCTAGAATGAAGCCATATTGAGGGGCTTTTATGACATCAAAGATTAATTGCTCTGAATGACTTTCACTAGCATCTCAACCAAACTGCCTCCATTTGTAGGGTAATGGGGCCACCAGACAATGCTATGCCATCAACTGCTTGAATGATTTCTGGGATTTTCTTCCTTTTACATTGGATTTGCAAATTTTGTGCTATGTGTTCATCTATAAAGTTCCCAGTGGCTCCTGAGTCTATAAGAATGTCCACCTTATGAGTATGAGCTGTAATCTGGAGTTCAAAAGTAACCTGAAAATGCAAAGTTCTGGGTTCATTGCTTGAAGGGACTGTGATAACACCCAAACACACCCCTTCTATATTGTTTGTGTTCTTTCATTTCCCATGTCAGTTTCCACGCAAGCAGTTGTTTTTTGTTGTTGGTGGTGTTTTGTTTTTCAGTTTCATTGCACAATATTTCACAAAGTGCCCTTTTCTACCACAATATAGACATTGACCATTTTTTGCAGCAAACTTTCTTCTCTTATTTCATCAAGGGCTGGCAAATAGTTCCAATTTCCATGGGTTAGCTTCCACTCTGTGTAGGAATCACAGGACTCTTCCAAGTCCTTTTGCATTTGTGTAATAACCTTTAATGTGTCATCTAAGGAGGTCATGATGTAAATCTGTCGTACAGACCAGGAGGAATTACATTTGTTGGCTCACTATTCTGTGACAGGTGTAGTCTTCCTCAAAGTCCAGACAATGAGATTTGTGGCCCACTTCCAGGCAGCTCTAACTCAGCTTGTTAGAAACAAAACCTGAGTTTTAGAGAGGCTAGGCGAGGTGAAGGGAAGTGGGAAGGGAACAGCTGGGAAGGAGATCTGGAAAGGAAAAGGTTAATTACAAACAACAAGAAACTAACAACATCATCAGCTCGTGATTTACCATCTCTCTTAATGTGTTCTCAGGCCTGTGCTAATATGTTACATCCACATACCGATAAAATAATATAGTAGCACAGTGTCCTCTTAGAATTGGCAAAGACTTATTGCAAGAATTATTACGAGTTTCACGGTCAGCTTTGCTTACTGCCAGTCCCATGGTGAGGAGACTGCCGTCAAGGTGATGGTCTACCCATCAGCCATATTTCGACTCTCCCACTGTGTTGACAAGCAGGAACCTTGGTGGTATGCCATGAAAAGGCTGGCAGAGAACAAGGTTGTAATCAGCAGGGCAGCACTGACTTCAGCGCCGCTCTGCCTGATTATCACCTGCACCACCTTTGGCCTGTCGGGATCAGAGATCCTGGTGGGGATAGCAGTAGGTTGGCGAGTTTGCCAACCAACCTCACAATGTGGTGGTTGGACTGCCACAACCACAGCAGTCCAACCACCACCACATGTCTGGAAGCTTGTTGACTGCCACACTCTTAATAAGGCCCTAAGGCCCTCATTATAACCCTGGTGGTGAGTAATAAAGTGGCGGTAATATCGCCAACAGGCTGGCGGTAATTACCGCCAAATTATGACCATGGAGGTGATAACTTCCCCAGACAGCCAATGTACCACAGTAACCGCCAGGGCGGAAACAACACTCACCACGGCAGTAGCCATCAACAGATAAGCGGAAGACGAAGTACAGCTCACCATATTTTGACCCATCAATCCACCACATTTTCCGGAGCAGTACCAAGGCCATCAAATGCCTGGCGGAAACGCAAAAGAGAAGAGAAAAGACTCACCATCGGAGACACAGGGAAGAACAACGATGCCATGGAACTGGAACTGCAAGTCTTCCCAATGCTCATCTACGTCATGCTCCACCTGGAATACCAATGCCGACGAAGGCGACGACAGTGAGTACAGCCGCCTAGCACACAAGGGAGGGAGGGAGGAAAAGGAGAGTGACACACACACACGCACGACATACACCCGACACACACATACCATACCCACAACCAGCTGCATACGAAAAACAATGGCACATGATAAACGGCACAATAATGCAAAAACAAGAATGCAGTAATCAGAATGTATTGATATCAACAGCTACTAAATAAACCAATAGTTCGTGAAACAGATATGTACAAATGTACAAAAAGGGCCACTGCCCAGTCCAATGAAGTAAGGGCCCACATGGCCACAGGGCACAGTCCAAGGCCCAACTCGGATCCTGACTTCATCCAGATAGAACTCTGCAGGTGCATCAATTTGCAAATGGGCAGGCCCCTCAGGGGATGGGGGATAGGGGGCACCTCAGCCAAATACAGAAACAAGCCCACTGGTTCTGGCGGAGATCCATTCCCATTACTCTGTCCTGGGAGTGCAAAGCCACAGTCTCTGGAATGGGTGTCTTTCCCACTGGTTCTGGAGGGGGCTCCATGCCCATTACTCTGTCCTGGGAAGTGCAAGGCCACAGACTCTGGATTGGGTGTCTTTCCCACTGGTTCTGGAGGGGGCTCCATGCCCATAATTTTGTCCTAGGGAGTGCAAGGCCGTGGTCTCTCAGGTGGGGAACATGCCCACTGCTCCTGGAGGGTGCCCCTCGTAGAGCAGGCCCTGGCAGGTGGCCTACATGTCCTCTGCTGGTGGTGGTGGCTGCACTGTGTCGTCTTGAGGTGAGGGCTGAACTGTGGTGGCAGGGGAAGGTGCCTCGTGGACTGCCTCTGCTGGTGATGAGGGCTGAACTTTGGTGGCAGGTGGAGGTGCCTCTCGGGCAGCCTATGCTGGTGGTGAGGGCTGAACTTTGGTGGTAGGTGGAGGTGCCACCTGGGCAGCCTCTGCTGGTGGTGAGGGCTGAACTGTGGTGGCAGGTGGAGGTGCCTCCTGGGCAGCCTGTGCTGGTGGTGAGGGGTGCACTTCCTCAGCTGGCATTGGTGGCCTGTGACCACTGGTGGTATTGGAGGTGTCACCCTGACAGCCTCCACTGGAGTTGAGGGCTTCTTCCTCTTCATGGCTTGAGGCGTGGGATCATTACCCTTTCTGGCAGGGGTTGAGGGCTTCTTCCCCTTCATGGCAGGTTGTGCGAGTTCCTTAGCCTTCCAGGCAGGAGTCGAGTGCTTCTTCTCCCTCATGGCAGGAGATGCAGGCGCCTTCCCCTTCATGGCAGGAGGTGTGGGATCCTTAACCTTCTTGGCTGGTGGGGTGGGATCCTTCACTGACTTGCAGGCCCATACTGCAGTCCATACTAGGGTAGGACCCCATCCACCAATTGCTCCAACTCCTCCAAAGTGAAGGCAGAGTCCCTTTCCCCGATCACACAGGCCATGTTCGTTTCCAGACACAGGTCACAGCAGCAGATGCAGTTTAGGTGTTCTCCTGTTGAAGTTCAGGAAACAAGTGAGGAATCAGATAGAAAATGGCAGTTACATCAGCGGCGGTGTACACGGTCACCACCGGAGCAGATCCCCCTTGGCCACTGTACTCCATAGATCCCCATATTATCCAATGAGGAATTGCACGGGGTGCAAGACCGCCTTCCGCCACGACTCCCAACGTCAGGTGGCGTTACCTCACATTCACCTGTCCCTACATACAGGACAGGGGGTTGCAATTTCATGTTGGCAGACAATGGTCATATCAACCTTAACTGTGTCACAGCCTAGAATAACACATACCTCACCATTCCCACTCTCCCATCACATAAATGCACTATGTACACTGAAGTTGTAGTTCCATTGTTCAAATAGTGACAGCCTACTCACTCTTGTGTCCCTTAGATACCTACCGCTGCGGATGAATAGGAGGAGTAGACATACCCCTGAGTATAGACCCCTTGTGGACTTGGCTACACTGGAGGACAAGCACATTATACTCACATAGAAACTGGACAGGGCCACAATCACAGAGCTGTGTGCCCAACTAACGACCTGATATCTGTTATCCGTCATCCGACAGGGATCCCCCCTCTTGTGCAAGTTCTATCAGTGCTCTATTTCCTTGCAATGGGTTCTTTTCAAGAGACAGTGGGCTTGGCAGCAGGAATATCACAGCCAATGTTCTCAATCGTGCTGGCAAGAGTTTTGTCTGCCCTGTTAAAACACATGTGCAGCTACATTTTTTTCCCCCAGGTGGAAGATTTGGCCACAGTGAAGGTCGGATTCTATTGAATGGGACATATCGCCAATATTATTGGGGCGAATGACAGAACACATATTGCATTTGTTCCTCCCCCGCCAGAATGAACAGGCGTTCAGGGATCGTAAGAGGTTCCACTCATTGAATGTGCAAATGGTGTGTCTGGCGGAAAAAAATACATCTCCCACGTCAATTGTTAGTATCCTGGGTCGGGGCATGACGCCTTTGTTCTGAGGAATAGCAGCATCCCAAATGTGATGGCCCAACTACAGAGACACAGGGTGTGGCTAATAGGTGAGCCATGGTCCCCACCCACTGTATGTTAGTGTAAGCCTTCAGGTGTCATCCCTATAGCATTGTGTGAGGCGAAATGTTGTCCCTCAATACTTGCAGGTGACTCTGGCTACCCAAACCTATTGTGGCTGCTGACCCCTGTGAGGAATGCCAGGACAGGGTCTGAGGAAAGTTATAATGAGGCACATGGGTGAACCAGAAGGATCATCGAGAGGACCGTCGGGCTCCCGAAGGCCAGGTTCAAGGGCCTCCATCTCACAGGTGGATCCCTGCGTTACTCACCTGGCAATGTCTGCCAGATAGTAGTGGCATGCTGCATGTTGCACAACCTGGCCCTCAGACAGCATGTACCCTTCCTGCAGGAGGAAGAGGCTGGAGATGCCCCTGTGGCAGCAGTAGACCCTGAGGACATTGAGGATGATGAGGATGAGGGTAACAGAACATCAGTTTTATGTCAATACTTTCAATGACACACAGGTGGGACAGTGCAACTGACCATTCCTCTGACTATTGATGTATTCTGTGTGGCTGTAGCATGATGGCATTAACCTCCTTTGCATATCAACTTATTGTCACCTATGGCTTTTCATTTTACAGATGTTGGTGATATCTGTACTGATGTGCTGACTACAGACAGATACAGGTCCTTAGGTCTATGCTCTCACAGTGTCCAGATCATTTGCACTAGATGTGACTGTTTCCATAAATGTACATTTTCAATACATAAAATACTAGTAGTCAAGCTGTGTTCAAGGGTGTTTATTGTAGTTCTATGAAATTGAGTGAAAAGTGCAATGGAACGGGGTGATGATGGAGGAAGGTCCAGGGTATTGTTCCAATCTGTTTGTAGCACAGGTCCAGTGTCCAAGAGGCCATAGGAAGGGGAGCAAAGGCAGTTCAAAGTTGACAAGGTGACAGGGTGGGACACAAGGGGGACAAACAGGAGAGTCAAATGTTCTGGTAGTGGTATTGGCAAGTGGCTTTGGCTTCTGTCTGGCTCGCAGGGAACGTTTGCGGGGTGGTTCACCTTTTGCAGGGGGAGGGGTGCTGGTGGCCTGTGAGTTCTGTGGTGGGGCCTCCTGTCCACTAGCTGAAGCGGAGGTGGAGGGCTGGTCAATGGACTGGCTAGTGGTAGGGGCCGGCTGCTGTGCTGTTGCCTCCCTCATGATGATGGCCATGTCTGCCAGCACCTCTGCTATGGAGATCAAGGTGGTGTTAATGTCAAGCAAGACCTCCCTGATCCCCTGATCCTTTTGCAGCCACCTGTTCTCCTGCACGTTGTCAAGGATATGGCCCATTGTGTCCTGGAAATGTTGGTAGGCTCCCAGGATCTCGGTGAGTGCCTCCTGGAGAGTTGGTTCCCTGGGTCTGTCCTCCCAACGATGCACAGCAGTCCTCCCAGTGCCCTTGTTGGCCTATGCCTCTGTTCCCTGAACGGTGCATCCACTACCACTGACCACAGGTCCCTTATTGTCTTGGGTATGAGGTGTGGCCTGGGGTCCCTGTACAGGTGTGCACACTGCTGATTGACGTGTCCTGAGGACATAGGTGTGGGTACGCTGGGTGGGTGCTGTGGTGTTTAATACTCATAGGGGAGGCTCTGTGGTGGACTGTAAGTGGGCTTGGGAGACCGACTGTTCAGTGGTCCCTGATGGGCCAGGTTGTTGGTCCAGATCTTGAAGTCCAGAGTTACTGTAATCACTGGGGGCATCTTCTGTTGGGGGACTGGTTTGTCGTGGCACCTCCTCTCCGCTGACATTGGCTGGGGCACCTGTGGGGATGTAAGTAATGTATTATGCTTCATGTCTGTGACATTTTGTACATCCCTGGTTTCCCCTCTGGCATTGGTGTTGCCCTGCCTCCTTTTGCTTGTGTATGATGATGTATTGTGTGATTCATAGTTTCCCTATGATGTGCATGCTTTTGTTATGGGTGTCCTTGTAGGGCTGGCATGCAGGGCTTGGCATTGGGGTTAGTCGTATGTGTAGATTCATTGTGTGGGATGTAGTGGAATGATGGGATTGAGGGTGAGGTTGTGAGATGGCATGCAGGTATGGGGGGTGATAAGTGTTAAATGTTGACTTACCAGTGTCAAATCCACTGGCTACTCTAGTGATTCCCTCAGGATGCAGTATTGCCAAGACTTGCTCCTCCCATGCTGTGAACTGTGGGGGATGAGGTGGGGGTCCACCACCAGTCCTCTGTATGGCAAGCTGGTGCCTTGCTGCCACGAAACATACCTTTCCCCCGTAGGTCATTCCACCTCTTCCTGATGTCGTCCCTTGTTCTTGGGTGCTGTATTATAGCGTTCACCCTGTCCACGATTTTCCTCCATCCATCCATCTTCCTTGCAATGGATATCTGCTGTACCTGTGTTCCAAAATGCTGTGGCTCCACCCTGACAATTTCCTCCACTATGACCCTTAACTCCTCATCAGTGAAACGGGGGTGCCTTTGTGGAGACATGGGTGTTGTGTGGTGTGTGTTGGTGAGAGTGTGTTGAGTAATGTGGTGGTGTGTGTAATGTGGGGTGTGTGAGGGATGTATGGGTGTATGTGGTGTGTGTCTAGTTTCTCTGTGCTTTTCGTGTCAATCTCCTGGAAGTAATTGTCAGTCGTAAAGGTTTGTGGGTACTGTGGGTGGGTGTTTTTATAATGCTGTGGGTGGGTGTGTGTGCATGAATGTCAGGTGTGTGTTTTTAGTTTTGGCCAATGTAGTGTTGTTTTGTATGGGAGTGCCCATTCTGAGCGTGGCGATGTATACCGCCAATGGTTTACCACCATTGAATGTCCGCCGTGGTTAATCGTGGGTCATAATGTGTTGGGGATTGTTTTGTTGGCATAACGATATGGGTGTTGGTACCACCACTTTAGCACTAACCTTTGGGCTGGTGGATTTGTGTTTGTGGCAGAATTTTGTCGGTTTGGTGTGTGTGTGTGTCATAATATGGCGAATGGATATTCTCCACTGTGGCGGTATGTTGGCGGCCGTCACTGCGGCGGCAAACGGGATTTCCCACCAATGTCATAATGAGGGCCTAAGGTGGTCATTACAACCGTGGTGGCCGGTGTTAAAGCGGTGGCAAAAACCGCCAACAGGCCAGCAGTAAAAAAAATGGAATTACGACAGTGGCGGAAACTGCCAACATAGACAGCCACTTTAACACTCCGACCGCCACAGCGGTACAAACAAACACCACGGCGGTAACCGCCAACAGATAGGTGGAGGACAATGTACCGCCCACAGTATTACAACCCACCAATCCGCCACCTTTTCCGGGGCAGATTCACCGCAAACAAAAACACGGCGGAAACAGGACTTCGAAGGGAAAACGCTCACCTCTACACACCCCACGAGGAACCAGGACGCCATGGAACCGGGGCTCCAAATTCTGCCAGCCTTTATCTTCCTGCTCCTCTAACAGGAGCACGAACGCAGGCGGCAAAGACAACGGTGAGTACTGCACCTACGACACAGGGGAGGGGGGAGGGAAAAAACTGTGACACACACACGCAACACGCAAAACCCCCACCCACTACCACACACACACAAGTACATGTTGATACATCACAGCTACGCCCCCCAATCCCCCCTGGAAGAATGCAAGGACAAAAGGAAATGAGTCGAATAATTGTGATATATTCAAACACATGAATCAAAAATATATACAAATATATACATTTATACTATATACAATTATATACACCAAGAACACAAGTCCAAGGGATTCCACCATCATAGTCCGTGGATCACAGGGCCCAAAAGGCATGGGCGAGGCCCACACAAGATACCCAAACAAGACGGAGAGAACACTGCAGGGGCATCAGTTGGAAATAAAACAGGCACCTCAGGGGGAAGGGAAGGGGGGCACCTCAGCTGGTTGAGTGCACGATGCCAGATCCACGAGGGGGCTCCATGCCCACAGTGCAATCCTGGGGAGTGCAAAGCCATAGTCTCACAAGTCTCTACAGTGGGTGGGTTGCCCACTGTTCAATCCTGGGGAGTGCAAAGCCAGTGTCTCTGAAGTCTTTCCACTGGTTCTGGAGGGGGCCTTGTGCCCAGAGTGCTTCATCCTGCCAAGGACTGAGGTAGTGGATGTATCTCTCCACTGGTTCTGGAGAGGACCTTGTGCCCAGAGTGCTTCATCCTGCCCGTGGTGGACTCAGTAGCGTCGAAATCATTTGCGCTGACTGGCCTGCGGGGCTGCTGGTGGCGGTGTCCTTGGCAGCGGTGCTTGTGGCAGCGGTGTCCTGGGCAGCGGTTCAGCTGCTGGCAGTCTTGTTCTGCCCTGCGGGGCTGCTGGAGGCGGTGTCCTGGGCAGCGGTGCTTGTGGCGGTGTCCTTGGCAGCGGTGCTTGTGGCGGCGGTGTCCTGTGCAGCAGTGCAGCTGGTGGTGGTCTTGTTCTGCCCTGCGGGGCTGCTGGCAGCGGTGTCTTGGGCAGCGGTGCTTGTGGCGGTGTCCTTGGCAGTGGTGCTTGTGGCAGAGGTGTCTAGGGCAGCGGTGCCTGTGGCAGTGACCTTGGCAGCGGTGCTTGTGGCGGCGGTGTCCTGGGAAGCGGTTCAGCTGCTGGCGGTCTTGTTCTGCCCTGCAGGGCTGCTGGCGGCGGTGTCCTGGGCAGCGGTTGAGCTGCTGGCAGTCCTGTCTGTGGCAGCGGGGCTGCTGCTGGCGGTCGCTTCCTACGCAGCGGGTCTGCTGCTGGTGGTCGCTTCCTGGGCAGTGTGGCTGCTGGCGGTCCTGTCTGTGGCAGCGGGGCTGCTGGCGGTTGCTTCCTGGGCAGCGGGGCTGCTGCTGGCGGTCGCTTCCTGGGCAGCGGGGCTGGTGGCGGTCTTGTCTGCCGTGCTGATCTTCCCAGACTTGCCGGTTTTACTGTGCCCCTTTCCCCCCTTGGATGGTGTCGCAGCTGTCTCCACACTCCCAACTGTACCCCTGGGAGCGGCTTTGGTGGCTGGTTTCTTTCCCCTCTCCCGCCGGGCACTGTCCAACTTTTTATGCTTGACAGGTGAGGGACTGTCCATGTTTTGGCTCCTTGCCACACTGCCTCCCCTGCTGCCTGGTGCACTCCATAATCCGGTGACTACTGGCACCACTGGTCCCGCCGATGTTGTGGCTGAGGTCCTAGGTTGGGACCTGGAGAGTCGGGCCCTAGGAGACTGACGGGGTGGGGGAGGCGATGGAAAGAGGTCAAGGCTGGCCAGGAAAAGTTTATTAGGAACACTGGGATGGGTAGCTGGAGGGGGTGTGGGAGTGGAGGAAGAGGTAGTGGTTGTAGGCAGTGCACGTTTGGTGACTTTGGGTGAAGGTGCATGGGCTGGAAGTTGTCGTGAGGTGGATGGCTGTTGGGTGGGTGTTTGGCTGCATTTGTGTACCTTGGGAGGTGGCCTCACAGACACACTCGGAGAGGACATGGGACGTGTGAATGGTAGTGGGGGTAGTAAGTGCACGTGAGCGGGGTGTTGTGGTGGGTGTGCTGGTGATAGACGTAGTGGCTGAGGATGTAGTGCATGCATGTGTGAGTGGAGACGAGACAGGGAGGGAGGAGGTAGACGAGGAGGAGGGGGACACAGTGGAGGCAGTGGATGTTGGTGTGTCTGCATGTGTGTGATGCTTGCGTGAGTGCCTTTGGGATGTGTGGTGCTTATGTTTGCCAGAGCTTCCCGTGTGTGTTGAGGTGTGTGCCTGCTGGTCTGATGGTGTGCTTGGGATAGGCTGAGGTACAGAGGTGTGGGTCTGGGTGGAGGAAGTTGGAGGGGGGAGGCTAGAGACAGGGACAATGGCTGCCTTCAGTGCTGAGGCCAGAGTCTGAAAAGCTCGCTGAAGGGCTGCCTGACCAGAGTGAATGCCCTCCAGGAATGCATTGGTGTGTTGCAACTGCCTCTCTACACCCTGGATGGCATTCAAAATGGTAGACTGCCCATCAGTGAGGGACCTGAGGAGGTCAATGGCCTCCTCACTGAGGGCAGCAGGAGTGACAGGGGCAGGGCCTGAGGTGCCTGGGGCGAAGGTAAGGCCCACCCTCCTGGGTGAGTGGGCACGGGGCAAAGGCTGAGGGGCTTCTGGGAGGGCAGTGCTGGTAGGGGAGGTGGCGGCTGTACCTGTAGATGCGGGGGCACAGATGGGGCCGCCACCGCAAGGGAGCTCCCATCAGAGGAGGAGTCCGTCTCGCTGGTGTCCGCTCCTGTCCCCGCCGTGGAGCTCCCCTCGCCCTCCGTCCCACTGGTGGATCCGGAGTCTGTAGTGTCGCCCTCCAGGGCCATGTGGGATGCAGCTCCCTCCTGCTCCGGTGCCACTGCTCCTCCGCCTGATGATGCTAATGCACACAAGTACAGGGAGACCACAAAAAGGGGGGGAGGGGGAGACAGTAGAAAAACATGTTCAGTGCATGCAATACCGTTACCGTTGGCGGACACAACAGACACAGAAGCCCCCTGCACTATGCTGCACATTTGGGCTCCACTATTCAATCCCTGGGACATGTCTTACAAGGCTATGGCCGATTTCTACACACATGGATGTCACAGGAGCCTGACTAGGTGTAGTTGGCACTGTACACAGGTGGGGTGGGGTGCCACAGGGCCTGCCTGAAGAAGGGAACTTAACTAGCAAAGTCGCCCTGGCCTAAGGGAACCCACAGCCCACCTCCCTCACCCAGACACCTAAAATGCGCGCCGAATCAGCAGAATGAGAGTGTACTCACCCCCTTGTGTCTGCTGTGATGCCCTCAAGTGCCCATCCAAGTCCGGATATGCCACCGCCAGGATCCTGAACATCAGGGGGGTCATGGTGTGACGGGCACCCCTCCCACATTGGGAGACCATCCCCAGCTGGGCCTCCGCCGTCTTCTTGTTCGAGCGGCGAATGTACTCCCATCTTTTCCGGCAGTGGGTGCTCCGTCTGTGGTAGACCCCCAGGGTCCTGACTTCCTTGGCGATGGCACGCCAGATGTCCTTCTTCTGGCGGGCGCTGACCTACAGGAATTGTACAGGGGAAAAGAGAAGTAATTACCAACTGCACGGTCACAGTCATTGGCCCCCATCCCTACCCTTGCCATGACACACATGCACTCACCGTCGTTTCATGCACGCCTCATTCTCAACCCCCCTATCTTTCATCCACCCCACTCGACACAGGCATTGCCCATACAGCATGCTCACATTGTACTTACCTGTTTGTCTGGAGGACTGTAGAGTAGCTTGTACTGGGGGAGGACCCCATCCACGAGTTTCTCCAACTCCTCTGTGCTGAAGGCAGGGGCCCTTTCCCCAGACACACAAGCCATTGTCTCTTCCAGACTGAGGTCACAGCAGCACTTGCAGTGTAGGTCCTCTCCTGTCGAAGATCAGGTATCGAGTGATTGAACAGATAGAAAATGGTGGTCACGTCTGCGGCGGTGCGTAACGTCACCGCCGGCGTATATCGTCATTGGGTCCTGGGACCCATAGGGCCCAATGTTAACCAATGCAGAATTGCGCCGCGATCTTCGACCGCCTACCGCGACGGTGTAGAACGCCAGCGCAGTTACCTCATATCCCCTGTCCCACTTTACAGGTCAGGCAGCCGCCATTTCAGGGGCCTACATGGCATTATTTTTTACTGTGTCACACATACCTAGGCCTTGCCTAAACACTCATACAGGCAAATTTCGATTTATGAATATTTTCAGAGTAAGCTGTGTTTACGTACCTCAGAGTTGGTTGACTCTCTGCTCACTGTTCTGCTTTATAGGCACCTTCCGCTGGGGCATGTGAGGAGATGGCGGCATCCTCCAGTGTACTGACCGCTGGTGGACCTATCGACAATGGAGGAAAGACATGTGATCATCACCTACAGGCTTGATCGTGCCACAATCCAGGAACTGTGTGCCCAGTTGGAGCCAGACCTGATGTCAGCTATCCGCCATCCCACAGGAATCCCCCCTCAGGTGCAGGTGCTGTCAGTACTCCATTTCCTAGCAAGTGGGTCATTTCAAACAACAGTGGCCATAGCATCAGTAATGTCCCAGCCTACGTTTTCGAACGTGTTGTCAAGAGTGTTGTCTGCCCTGCTGAAACACATGCGGAGCTACATCGTTTTCCCTCAGGTGGAGGATTTGCCTACAGTGAAAGGTGACTTCTATGCCCTGGGACATATCCCCAACTTCATAGGTGCCATTGATGGGACACATCTGGCCATGGTATCCCCCCCCGCAGGAGTGAACAGGTGTAAGGAAACCAGAAGAGTTACCATTTGATGAATGTGCAGATGGTGTATTTGGCAGACCAGTACATCTCCCATGTTAATGCCAAATTCCCTGGCACAGTGCATGACGCTTACATCCTGCGGAATAGCAGCATCCCTTATGTGATGGGGCAACTCCAGAGGCACCGGGTGTGGCTATTAAGGGGAGCACCTGGACCCAAATCGTTGGGAATAGTTGTCTGGGTCTGTGGATGTCCCTATGAGTGAGTGTGTGTCTAACAGTTGTCCCTCGCCATTTGCATGTGACTCTGGTTACCCCAACCTGTCATGGCTACTGACCCTAGTGAGGAATCCCAGGACAAGGGCAGAGGAACGCTACAATGAGGCCCATGGGTGAACTAGGAGGATTATAGAGCAGACCTTCAGCCTCCAGAAGGCCAGGTTCCGGTGCCTCCATATAACAGGTGGTTCCCTATTCTACTCACCAAAGAAGGTGTGCCAGATCATCGTGGACTGCTGTATGCTTCACAACTTGGCTTTGCGATTGCAGGTGCCTTTTCTGCAGGAGGATGGTCCAGATGGAGGTGTTGTGGCAGCAGTGGACCCTGTGGACAGTGAAGACGAGGAAGCAGAACAAGAGAGACATCGACAACAGGAACACAATGATCCTGCAATAGTTCCAATGAGACACAGGTAAGAAGACAACACTGCCTGCTACATCTGATTTTAATACACTACCTCTCATCTGTCTGTCATTTTTACCCAGTGTATGGTCACTGAGTTGTCACTTTCCCTTACAATTTCACAGATGTGGGTCCCACAGTGTGACATCTGCTTTGTTTCCTCATGGACTAGAGCTGTGTGACAGGTATGTTGGCATTACATTTGAAAGAGCATTTTGCCGCTGTAATTGCTAATACACTATTTCAAAATCACAGACAGACTCCTAATTTTTTTGTGCTTTAATGGTGTTTATTTATGTGCTCAATATTGGAGGGGGTTGTAAAATGGTGAGGGGTGATGGTGGAGGAATGTCCATGGCAGAGTCCAGTCTATTAGTCTCAAAGGTGCATTGTTCAAAGGGGCATAGGAAGTGGAGCTGGGGCAGTTTAAGGATGGACAGGGTGACAAGGTGGGACAAAAGGATGACAATCAGGGTGGTCTCATTTCTTGGCGGGGGTCTTGGCATCGTTCTCTGTCTTTGTCCTGGATCTCAGGGACCGTTTGCAAGGTGGTTCTCCCTCTGCAGGGGGTGGGGTGCTGGTGTGGTGTCCTGTGGCGGTGCCTCCTGTCCACTAGCGGAGGTGGTGGGCAGTTCATCGTCCAGGCTAGTGTCAGGTGCCCCTTGTTGTGCCACAGTGTCCCTCCTGGTGTTGAGGAGTTCCTTCAGCACCCCTACAATGGTGCCCAGGGTGGAATTGATGGATCTGGGTTCCTGCCTGAAGCCCAAATACTGTTCCTCCTGCAGCCGCTGGGTCTCCTGAAACTTGGCCAGTACCGTTGCCATTGTCTCCCGGGAATGGTGGTAGGCTTCCATGATGTTGGAGAGGGCCTCGTGGAGAGTGGGTTCCCTGGGCCTGTCCTCCCCCTGTTGCACAGCAGCCCTCTCAGTTCCCCTGTGTTCCTGGGCCTGTGTCCCCTGAACCGTGTGCCCACTACCACTGCCCCCAGGTCCCTGGTGTTGTTGGGGTGGTGGGTTAGCCTGGGTTCTTGTAGTGGTGGACACACTGCTGATTGACGTGTCCTGGGGACAGAGGTATGGGCCTGCTGGGTGGGTGCTGTGCTGGTGTTTCCAGAGGGGGCAAGCTCTGTAGTGGCCTGTGTCAGTGAGAGTGGAACCGACTGTCCCGAGGTCCCAGATGGGCCGGGCTGGTCATCTAGATCCAGTTGGACAGAGCTGCAGTCGTCACTGTGGGCCTCTTCTGTGGGTGGAGTGGACATATCTGGACCCTCCTGTCCGGTGACGTTGGGTAGGGGTCCTTCAGGGGTGTAAAGGCATGATTATTGCATCTGTATGTGCCATGGTGTGCAATGGGTGGGTGACCGTGTACCCCAGTGCTTGCATTCCTGTGTAGGACCTTGTGTGATGATGATTTATGGGGGTGGATGGGTATGTGCAGTGGCCATGCATTGGTGATAGGTGTCCATGCTTTGGTGTTACATGCAGGGCTTGGTGTTGGGATGTGTGGTTTGTGATATTGGGACATGTGTGAGGAGTAGGAGTGATGGGGTGAGGACGAGGTTGGGGGTATGTGATGGCATGCAGGTAGGGTGGGGGATGTAATAGTAAAGATTTGACTTACCAGAGTCCATTCCTCCAGCTACTCCTGCGAGGCCCTCAGAATGCAGAATAGCCAAGACCTGCTCCTCCCATGTTGTTAGTTGTGGGGGAGGAGGTGGGGGTCCGCCGCCAGTCCTCTGTACCGCGATGTGGTGTCTTAAGACCACGGAACGCACCTTCCCCCGTAGGTCATTCCACCTCTTCCTGATGCCATCCCTATTTCTTGGGTGCTGTCCCACTGCGTTGACCCTGTCCACTATTCTTCGCCATAGCTCCATTTTCCTAGCTATGGAGGTGTGCTGCACCTGTGATCCGAATAGCTGTGGCTCTACCCGGATGATTTCCTCCACCATGACCCTGAGCTCCTCCTCAGAGAACCTGGGGTGTCTTTGCCATGCCATGGAGTGGTGTGGGTGATATGTGGGGTGGTGTGTGTTGTGATGTGTGGGATGATTTTAGAGGTGTGATGTGTGAGGTGATGGTGTTGAGTGCCTGTGGATGCTTGTTTGTAAATGGTGGTGTCTCTCTGTGGCCTTCAGTCGCAATTGTGGTTTTGTGGGTGATATGGGTGTGTGTTTTACATTGTATTGGGTGTGTGGGAGTGGTGTGTGTATGTGTATGAGGTGTGTGTATTTGGAATCGTCCAATGTGGCTGTGTTTTGTAAATGTGTGTGTATTTTGAGCGCAGCGGTGTGTACCGCCAATGGAATACCGCGGTTGAAAGACCGTCGCGTGGATTCATGGGTCGTGATTGTGTGGGCGTATTCCTGTTGGCGTGACGGTGGAGGTTATGTTATCACCAGTTTATCACTGACCTTTGGTGTGGCGGACTTGTGTGGGTGTCTAGATTTTGGCGGATTCCGCCCTTTAGGTCGTAATGACCGTGGCGGAATTCCGCAGCCGCGCCCGTGTGTTGGTGGTCTTCTGCACGGCGCTATGCGGCTTTTACCGCCAATGTTGTAATGACTCCCTAAATGTCTACACAAGTGGAGAATCACACAGTAGTTTTTATGTACACTGTGCTGCCCAAATGTCAGGACTGTCATAGTCAACAAATACAAAACATTTGTCCTTCTGCGTAGGTGTCTCAAAGTAGCAACCCAATAACTACTGAAGTTAGGGAGCTATCACACTGTGGGGGTCATTCTAACCCTGGCGGTCGGTGATAAAGCGGCGGCCAGCCCGCCAACAGGCAGGCGGTCCAAAAAATTGAATTCTGACCCTGGCGGGAACCGCCAACACAGCCCGCCACATTAACACTCCGACTGCCACGGCTGGACCGACAAACAGCGCGGCGGTCACCGCCAACAGGCAGGCGTCAGACAATGTACCGCCCACCCTATCACAACTCACCAATCCGCCACCTTTTCCGGGGCGGGAGCCCCGCCGATAAAAACACGGCGGAAACAGACTACGAACGGGAAAACGCTCACCTATACACACTCCACGAGGAAGGAGGACAGCATGGAGCCCGAATTACACATCCTACCGGCTATTGTCTACCTGCTCATCTACCAGGAGTACGAACGCCGGCGCAGACGACAACGGTGAGTACTGCACCTACGACACAGGGGAGGTGGGAGGATGAAAGCTTACGGGCACACACATACGCAATATACCCACCCCCCCAATACCTACACACCAATGCAGAGCAACAAGTCAGAGTGACACCCCCCACACCTCCCGGAAGAATGCAAAGACATAATTCAAATGAAGTTTAAAATTTATGTATAAAATAGGTTCATTTAAGTCATGGTAAATATGCCATATGAAATATACAAAAGAAATAATGAATGTAGTACAAAGTATAAACATAGTCAATAAGTCCTGCCCAGTCCGTTCAATATCCATAGTCCGTGGGCCAATGTGTACAAACACATGGGCAAAGCCCACACAGGAGACCGGAAACCATTGGAGAGAACACTGCTGGGGCATCAGATGAGAAAACAACAGGCACCTCAGGGGGAAGGGAAAGGGGGGCACCTCAGCCACATGAGTCCACGACGCCAGATCCACGAGGGGCCTCCATGCCCACTGTACCATCCTGGGGAGTGCAAAGCCACAGTCCATCAGATGGATAACCGACTCCACTGGTATTGGAGGAGGCATGGTGCCCAGAGTGCTTCGTGAACACCTGCTCGACACAGAACCAGCACTGTCAATGGACCAGCGGTGCTTGAGACGGCGGTGCCCAGCGGAGCGGTGCTTGAGATGAAGGGCCCAGCGGAGCGGTCCTTCAGATGAAGGGCCCAGCGGAGCGGTGCTTGAGATGAAGGGCCCAGCGGAGCGGTGCTTGAGAGGAAGGGCCCAGCGGAGTGGTGCTTGACAGGAAGGGCCCAGCGGAGCTGTGCTTGACAGGAAGGGCCCAGCGGAGCAGTGCTTGAAAGGGAGGCCCCAGCGGAGCGGTGCTTGAGATGAAGGGCCTAGCGGAGCGGTGCTTGACAGGAAGGGCCCAGCGGAGGGGTGCTTGAGATGAAGGGCCCAGCGGAGGGGTGCTTGAGATGAAGGGCCCAGCGGAGCGGTGCTTGAGATGAAGGGCCCAGCGGAGCGGTGCTTGAGATGAAGGGCCCAGCGGAGCGGTGCTTGAGAGGAAGGGCCCAGCGGAGCGGTGCTTGAGAGGAAGGGCCCAGCGGAGCGGTGCTTGAGAGGAAGGGCCCAGCGGAGCGGTGCTTGAGATGAAGGGCCCAGCGGAGCGGTGCTTGACAGGAAGGGCCCAGCGGAGCGGTGCTTGACAGGAAGGCCCCAGCGGAGCGGTGCTTGACAGGAAGGCCCCAGCGGAGCGGTGCTTGACAGGAAGGGCCCAGCGGTGCGGTGCTTGAGATGAAGGGCCCAGCGGAGCGGTGCTTGAGAGGAAGGGCCCAGCGGAGCGGTGCTTGAGAGGAAGGGCCCAGCGGAGCGGTGCTTGAGAGGAAGGGCCCAGCGGAGCGGTGCTTGAGATGAAGGGCCCAGCGGAGCGGTGCTTGAGATGAAGGGCCCAGCGGAGCGGTGCTTGAGAGGAAGGGCCCAGCGGAGCGGTGCTTGAGAGGAAGGGCCCAGCGGAGCGGTGCTTGAGATGAAGGGCCCAGCGGAGCGGTGCTTGAGATGAAGGGCCCAGCGGAGCAGTGCTTGAGATGAAGGGCCCAGCGGAGCGGTGCTTGAGAGGAAGGGCCCAGCGGAGCGGTGCTTGAGATGAAGGCCCCAGCGGAGCGGTGCTTGAGATGAAGGGCCCAGCGGAGCGGTGCTTGAGACGGCGGGGCCCTGTTCAGCAGTGCTCTTCACGGCGGGCCCTGTTCAGTGGTGCCTGTCTTGGCGGGGCCCTCTCCAGCGGTGCTCCTCACGGCGGGGCCCTGTTCAGCAGTGCTCTTCACGGCGGGGCCCTGTTCAGCGGTGCCTTTCTTGGCAGGGCCCTCTTCAGTGGTGCTCCTCACGGCGGGGCCCTGTTCAGCGGTGCCTGTCTTGGCGGGGTCCTCTTCAGCGGTGCTCCTCACGGCGGGGCCCTGTTCAGCGGTGCTCTTCACAGCGGGGCCCTGTTCAGCAGTGCCTGTCTTGGCGGGGCCCTCTTTAGCGGTGCTTTTCACGGCGGGGCCCTGTTCAGCGGTGCCTGTCTTGGCGGGGCCCTCTTCAGCGGTGCTCCTCACGGCGGGTCCCTGTTCAGCGGTGCTCTTCACGGCGGGGCCCTGTTCAGCGGTGCCTGTCTTGGCAGGGCCCTCTTCAGCGGTGCTTCTCACAGCGGGGCCCTGTTCAGCGGTGCCTGTCTTGGCGGGGCCCTCTTCAGCAGTGCTTGTCCTGTCTTTCAAGGGAGCCAGACCTGGCCAAGACTCCCCGCTTAGTCGCCCTCCGACCTTGCGGTAGCGGGCCCTCCTGTGATGGAGTCTTGTGCCCGTGGGTGTCATCCGTCACACCCGGTATGGGGCTGGTGGGGCCTTCCTGTTGCGCTCGGCTGCTGCATGGCTTCTCCGCCCTGCTGCCCTTGCCCTCCTTCGCTGCAGCTCTCGGGCCCTTGCCTCCCTTAGATGATGTGGCAGGTGACGTGGCAAGGCAGCCCTTAAGTTTTCTTGTCCTCTTCCCAGCGGTTGGGCTGGCTGTCCCCTTGCTGCTGGCCGATGTTCCTTCCCTAGGAGCTGGTGGACTCCAATAGCCCTGCACTATGGTGATACTAGATGCAGGGCTGGTGGTGGCTGAGGTGCTCTTTGGACTCTTACCAGATGGAGGGGGTGGGTCAGGTGATGCAAAGAGGTTAATTTTGGAGAGGAAAAGTTTTTTAGGAGCAATGGGAACGGTAGGTGCAGTGGGTATGGGAGTGGAGGAAGAGGATGTGGTTGTAGGAGAGTCAAGTGTGGTGTCTTTGGGTGCAGGTGCTTGGGCTGGAGGCTGTCGTGAGGTGGATGGCTGTTGGGTGGGTGGCTGCCTGCGTTTGTGTGGTTTGGAAGAGGGGGTGACAGACACAGTGGGAGAGGACACAGGGGACGTGTAAATGGCAGTGGGGGTGGTGACTGCACGTGTGCTGACTGTAATGGAGGGTGTGCTGGTGATGGAAGTACTGGCTGATGGTGGTGTGCATGCAGGTGTGAGTGGAGACGTCACAGGGAGGGAGGAGGGAGACGAGGAGGAGGGGGACACAGAGGTGGTAGTGACTGTTGGCATGTCTGCATCTGGATGTTGTTTGTGTGAATGCTTGTGGGATCTGTGGTGCTTATGTCTGGATGAGCTGCCCTTGGGTGTTGAGGTGTACGCAGGCTGGTCTGATGGTGTGGATGGGATAGGCTGAGGAACAGGAGACTGGGACTGGGTGGAGGGAGTTAGAAGAGGGAGGCTGGAGACAGGGACAATGGCTGCCGTCAGTGCTGAGGCCAGAGCGTTGAACGATCTCTGATGGGCAGCCTGACCCGAATGAATGCCCTCCAGGTATGCATTGCTCAGATGCACCTCCCTTTCCACCCCCTGGATGGCATTCAAAAGGGTAGACTGCCCAACAATGAGCGTCCGGAGGAGGTCAATGACCTCCTCACTGAGGGCAGCAGGGGTAACTGGGGCAGGGCCTGAGGTGCCTGGGGCGAAGGAGATGCCCGCCTTGGTGTGCGAGCGGGCACGGGGCGAACGCTGAGGGGCTGCTTGGAGGGCGGAGCTGGTGCGCTGGTGGCGGCTGTACCTGTAGTTGCGGTGGGCACGGATGTTGCCGCCACCGCAAGGGAGCTCCCTTCCGAGGACGTGTCGGTGTCGCTGACGTCTCCACGGGTCCCCGTTGTGGAGCTCCCCTCGCCCTCCGTCTCACTGCTGAACTCAGAGTCCGTTGCATGGCCCTCCGGGGCCATGTGAGATGCAGCTCCCTCGTGCGCCGATGCCACTTCTCCTCCGCCTGATGATGCTAATGCACACATGCACAGGAAGAAAAAGAAAATGGGTGGGGGGGAAAAATGAAGACAGGTTGAGTGCATGCATTGGCAACACCGTTGGCGGAGAGGACAGACACAGAAGCCCCCTGAACTACGCTGCGCAATCGGGGTACACTACTCAGTTCTTGGGACTAGGCCTACAGGTCTATGGACGACAAATGCACACATGGGTGATGCAGGACCATGGATAGCTGTACTTGGCACCCTACAGAGGTGAGGGGCGGGGGCACAGGGCCATGGCTAACGGAGGGGACTAGCCTACAGAAAGCGCCCTGGCTTTGAGTTACCCACAGCCCTCCTCCCCCACCCAGACACCTCCACTGCGCGCAAAGATAGCAGAATGTGCTGATACTCACCCCCTTGTGTCTGCTGTGATGTCCTCACGCACCCATCCAAATCGGGGTAGGCCACCGCCAGGATCCGGGACAACAGGGGGGTCAATTGGCGGCTGGCACCCCTCCTACGTTGGGAGGCCATCCCCAGCAGAGACTCGGCGGTCTTTCTGGTCCTGCGGCGGATGTCCTCCCACCTCTTTCGGCAGTGGGTGCCCTGTCTGTTGTGGACCACCAGGGCCCGGACGTCCTTGGCGATGGCACGCCAAATGTCAACCTTCTGATGGGCGCTGACCTATTTGACATGTACAGGGTGGGAAAGGAAATATCATCACTTTTCAGCATGGTAGATGTGAGTGGCCCCCCCTCCCCAACCTTGCCATGTGGCACATGTTCCCATCTGTCGTGCGTTGCACTCCTCATTCGCTCCCCTTTCCACCATCTTGCATACACCCCACTCAACACAGGCATAGCCCATTCAGCGTGCACCCTGTGTACTAACCTGTTGGTCTGGAGGACCGTAGAGTAGCTCATACTGGGGGAGGACCCCATCAACAAGTTTCTCCAATTCTTCGGAAGTGAAGGCAGGGGCCCTTTCCCCAGTCGCAGCAGCCATTGTATCTCCCAGACCGAGGTCACAGCAGCACTTGCAGTATAGGTTCTCTCCTGTGGATGATCAGGTCTCGAGTGATTAATCAGATAGAAAATGGCGGTCACACCCGCGGCGGTGCGTACCGCGGCGGTGCGTACCGCGACCGCCGGCGCACATCGTCATTGGCTCCTGACACCCATAGGGTTCAATGTTAACCAATGCTGCTTTGCGCCGCGGTCTTCGACCGCCTACCACCACGGTGTGCCACGCCAGCGCAGTGACCTCACATCCCACTGTCACACTTCACAGGTCAGGCAGCCGCCATTTCAAGGGCCCACATGGCATGATTTCTACTGCGTCACACAGGCCTAGGCCTTGCATTGCCACTCATACAAGCCGTTCCATGCATAGCGATTCGTGTACTGTGCAAGCTGTGTGAACGAACCTGTGGGTTGCTTGACTCTGTGCTCCATGTTGTCCTTCCTAGGCACCGTCCGCTGGGACTTGCGAGGAGAAGGATGAATCCTCCCGTGTACCGACCGCTGGTGGACCTGTCGACAATGGAAGAACGACATATCATACTTACATACCGGCTTGACAGAGCAACTATACATGAACTATGTGCCCAGCTGGAGCCAGACCTGATGTCCCCCATCCGCCAACCCACAGGGATTCCCCCTCTGGTGCAGGTTCTGTCAGTACTCCATTTTTTGGCAAGTGGGTCGTTTCAGACAACAGTGGCCATATCATCTGGGATGTCTCAGCCTATGTTTTCAAAGGTTTTGTCCAGAGTGTTGTCTGCCCTGATGAAATACATGCAGAGCTACTTTATTTTCCCTGAGGTGGGCGAATTGGCTACAGTGAAGGGTGATTTCTATGCCCTTGGACATATCCCCAACATCATTGGGGCCATTGATGGGACCCATGTGGCTTTGGTTCCCCCCAAAGACAGTGAGCAGGTGTACCAAAACAGAAAAAGTTATCATTCGATGAATGTCCAGGTAGTCTGTTTGGCTGACCAGTACATCTCCCATGTAAATGCCAAGTTCCCTGGGTCAGTGCATGACGCGTATGTCATGCGAAATAGCAGCATCCCTTATGTGATGGAACAGCTACAGAGACACCGTGTGTGGCTAATTGGTGACTCTGGTTACCCCAACCTGTTGTGGCTACTGACCCCAGTGAGGAATCCCAGGACAAGGGCAGAGGAACGCTACAATGAGGCCCATGGGCGAACTAGGAGGATCATAGAAAGGACCTTCGGGGTCCTGAAGGCCAGGTTTAGGTGCCTGCATATGACAGGGGGATCCCTCATGTACTCACCAAAGAAGGTGTGCCAGATCATCGTGGCCTGCTGTATGCTTCACAATCTTGTATTGCGACGCCAGGTGCCTTTTCTGCAGGAGGATGGTCCAGATGGTGGTGTTGTTGCAGCTGTGGAGCCTGTGGAGAGTGAAGAAGAGGAAGACGACGGGGACGACACGGACAACAGGGATACAGTCATACAACAATATTTTCAGTAGCACACAGGTAAGAAACAGCCACCCCAATTTACATTTACTTGAGACCTCATGCGTCTCCACTGTCTGTGTTTCCCCCCAGTTCCTGTTAACTGATTTGTGACTTTCCCTTCCCTTTTCAGAGCTGTATGACCCACTGCCTGACTTCAGCTTTGTTTGCCCATGGACTAAAGCTTATTGAAATTGGTATGTTGTCATCACAAAGTAACTGGACATTATTGAACCGTTATGTGTAATACATTTGTTAAGAATACAAGCAGACTCCTGTTTATTTAAGTGGAATAAGTGATTTATTTAAAGTGCTAGATATAGGTAAATGATTGGGAAGTGGGGATGGGTGGGGGTGGAGTAATGTCCATGGCAGAGTCCAGTTCTCAGTCGCACAGGTGCATTGTCCATATGCCTGTGGAAGGATGGAGCAGGGGCAGTTCAAGGTTGGACAGGGTGACAATGTGGGACAGTGGGATGACATCAGGGGGTATCTTAGGCTGGCGGGGGTCTTACAATCCTACTCTGTCTTCTTGTGAGATCTCAGGTTCCGCTTGCAGGGTGGTTCTTCTTCTGCAGGAGGTGGGGTTCTGGTGGCCTGTCGTTGTGTGGGGGCCTCCTGTCCACTGGCGCCGGCGGAGGTGGTAGGCTGTTCCTGGCCTGGGCTAGTGACAGGGGCCCTTTGGGGTGCCACATGGTCCCGCAATGTGGTGACGATCTGGGTAAGGGCCAGGACGATGGTCCCCATTGCGGAACCGATGTTCCTCAGTTCCTCCCTGAACCCCATGTACCGTTCCTCCTGCAGTTCCTGGATCTCCTGGAACCGGGCCAGTACCGTCGCCATCGTCTCCTGGGAGCGGTGGTATGCTCCCATGATGGAGGAGAGGGCCTCTTGGAGAGTCGGTTCCCCGGGCCTTTTCCCCCCCCGTCGCACAGCAGCCCTCCCAGTTCCCCTGTGTCCCTGGGCCTCTGTCCCCTGGCCGGTGTGCCCACTACCACTGCCCCCAGGTCCCTGTTGTTGGGGTGGTGGGTCAACCTGGGTGCCCTGTAGTGGTGGACACACCGCTGATTTACGTGCCCTGGAGACAGAGGAATGGGCCCGCTGGGTGGGAGCTGTGCTGGTGTTCCCAGAGGGGGTTGGGTCTGGTGTAGCCTGTGGCTGTCTGTGGGGAACCGACTGTCCAGAGGTCCCCGATGGGCCGGGCTGGTCGTCTGGGTCCAGGGAGACAGAGCTGCTGTCATCGCTGGGGGCCTCTTCTGGGGGTGGGATGGACATCTCTGGACCCTCCGTGGCGGTGTGCTGGCGTTCGGGTCCTGCAGGGGTATAAAGGTATGGTTATTGCTTCTGTGTGTGGGATTTCCTGTGATGGGTGGGTGTCCGTGTACCCATGTGCAGGCATTTCCTTGTGGGGGCTTTTGTGAGGGTGGCTTGTGGGGGTGATGTGTGTGTGCAGTGGGCATGCTTTGGTGATGGGTGTCCATGATTTGGGGTCGCATGCAGGGCTTGGTGTTGGGATGGGTGGGTTGTGATGGTGAGGCTTTTGCTAGGGGTTGGTGTGATGGGGGAGGGGGTGAGGGTGGGGGTATGATTTGGCATTCAGGTGGGGTGGGGGTAGGAAGCAGTAGTGAAGATTTGCCTTACCAGAGTCCATTCCTTCGCCTACTCCAGCGAGGCCCTCAGGATGCAGGATGTGCAAAACTTCCTCCTCCCACGCGGTAAGTTCTGGGGGAGTAGGTGGGGGTCCGCCGCCAGTCTTCTGCACCGCTTTGTTGTGCCTTGATACCATGGAACGCACCTTCCCCCGTAGGTCGTTCCATCTCTTCCTGATGTCCTCCCGATTGCGTGGATTCTGTCCCACCGCGTTGACCCTGTCCACTATCCTTTGCCATAGCTCCATCTTCCTGGCAATTGTGGTGTGCTGCACCTGTGCCCCGAAGAGCTGGGGCTCTACACGGACTATTTCCTCCACCATGACCCTGAGTTCGGCGTCACTGAACCTGGGGTGTCTTTGGGGTGCCATGGGGTGGTGTGGTTGAGGTGTGGGGTGGCGTTTGTGGTGATGAGTGTGGTGCGTGTGGTGGTGTGTGGTGTTTGGTGCGTGAATTCTGTGTGGGTGATGGTGTTGTGTGCCTCTGTGTTGTGGGATTCTCTATTCTGTGCTCTGTCTCTAGCCTTCGTCACTGATTTCGGGTGGTAGGGGCTTGTGGGTGATGTGGGTGTGTGTTTTATATTGTGTTGGGTGTGTGGGAGTGGTGTTAGTATGTGTATCAGGTGTGTGTAGTTCGAAGTGACCAATGTGGCTGAGTTTTCTATGGGTGTGTGTATTTTGACCGCGGCGGTGTGTACCGCCAATGAAATACCGCGTTTGAAAGACCGCCGCGTGGATTTGTGGGTCGGAATGGTATGGGCGTATTTCTGTTGGCGTGACGGTGGAGGTTTGGTCAGCGCCATTTTTTCGCTGACCTTTGGTGTGGCGGATTATTGAGGATGTCGGGTTTTCGGCGGTTTGGCAGTTGCGGGTCAGAATGACCGTGGCGGTTTACCGCGGCCGCGGCGGTGTTATGGCGGTCTTCTGACCGGCGGTAAGTGCCTTTTACCGCCGAGGTCAGAAGGACCCCCTGTGTCTCTTAGAATAGGCTAACAGATTGTTGGAAGTTGTCATCAGCTTGACCCTTATCACATACCAAAACCACTGCCACCAAATTTATTTACTCCATCATACAGTCAAAGGACAGCAAAACAGATCCTAGTGATGGCTTATTCCTCTTACAATGGTCAGCCATCTGTAGGCATGTTACACACCTATGTCAGTGTTGTGGCACAGGCAATGTCCGCTGAAATAAGTAACATGGTGACAGCTACACACAAGTAAATCCTCATCATTCACAACACAATGTGAAGATCGAGGGAATGGATTGCACAGCATGACGTGTCTAAGACACATGATCACACGCAGGACACCATTGGACCCACATACCATGACAGACATTTCTATTGCGTAGTACCAAGATCCGCCATGCCATTGTATTGTCCTTGTAGCCTGAGCATGGGACTGATACACCCTTAAAGTTGGAAATTACTGTTTCTGGATCTATACATGTCCACTTCACATGTCAGACCAGCTCCATCCACCTGCAAATGACACAACTCAGAAATGGCCACATGATGATGGCATGGCGCAGAGACCTGAAAGGAAAAAAGTAATAAACAGGCAGTCTAGGCATGTAAAGGCGTACATGAGACAAAATCCTAATTTCTAAAAATTGTTGTTTCTTTGACTGTTCAATTTGGCTGTCACAAATGAAGGAGATCCTCACTAGAGTCACAAACATGCCTGCAAACCTGAGCTGTGTGATGCATAGCATCACATGACCTGTCTTATAGTCACACAGATACACTCCTCAACTATTCCTGACCCCTACAGTACCCCATGCAGTAATTTAAATCACAGAACATCACATATTTACACTTAAGTGAAGTACTGTTTGATGAGATCTGCCCACATGTCTCTGCCTTCATCCCCATCACTGTCATCCTAATTTGGCATTTCTGGATCCCACCCAGTGGAACTGCTAGCTATTCCTCATCTGGGCTGTATGGGATATGCTGCCTCAGGGCATGTTTGTGGAGCATGGAGCAGGCCACAATGATCTGACACACTTTAGCTGGTGAGTAGAGGAGGGTTCCACCAGACTTATCAATGCTGCAGAATCTTGCCTTCAAGAGTCCAAAAGCCCACTCCACGACATGCCCTGTCCTTCCATGTGCCTTGTTAAAGCAGACTTCCCCTCGCATACTTGCGTTCCTCGCTAGTGTCAGGAACGATTTGAGTATGCTGAGTCCCCCGTAAGGAATTGTGACATGTGTGCAACCATGAGTCCAGGGCATCAACACATTTGACAGCAGACATAGCATACAAACACACTATACATACGTAACTTACCAACCACCCTGGCCCTTTCTGGGTACTGTTGTGTCATCAGTTGGGGAATAGCACTGTTCCACATGATGAAGGCATCGTGGACTGAAACCGGGTACAGTATGTAGAGGTCCGACAAACAAACAATTCGGACATTTATGAAATGGAAGTTCTTCCTGCTCTGGTGTACTTGTTCATTGGCATGCAGTTGAACCAAGGCTATATGGGTACCACCAATTGCTCCCACAACATGTGGGATGTCTGCCAAACCATAGAACTCTGCTTTTACATGGGCAAAAGCTTCATGTTAAGAAAATGGATGTAGCTGTCCAGGTGTCCAGGTGTTTCAACATTGCTGATAGTACATCCTTCAAGAACCAACTGAACATAGGCTGGGACACCCAAACAGTTATTGCCACTGTATTTTGGAAAGACTCAGGCCCTCATTATGACCCTGGCGGTCAGCAGTATTATGGTGGAAAGTCCTGCTAACAGGCTGGCGGTACTTTCCACCATATTATGACATTGGCGGTCTGGCTGAAGCCAAACCGCCAATGTACCACACCGACCGCCGCAGCGGTAATGGCCACTGGGCTGGAGATATCAATCTACAGCCTGGCGGCTGTCACTGTACCACCTGCAGGATAATGACCCCACCTACCGCCATGGTTTTCATGGCTTCCTTACCGCCACGAAAACCATGGCGGTAGTCACTATCAGTGACAGGGAATCCCTTCCCTGTCACTGTTAGAGGTATTCCTCACCCTAGCCCCTTCCCAGATTTCCCCCTTCCTCTCCAAACCCCCCCTTCATTCACGCCCCTCTCTTCACACATGCAATCATGCATACACACACCTATTTCCACATTCATCCACGCATGCATACATCCATTCACACACACATCCGCACACACCTTCATACATACACGCAGACACACATTCACACATGCACACACATACGACACGGAACACCCCCCACCGCATACACGCATGCACAAACATTCACACACACACACAACACCTCCCTCCCCTGTTGGAGCACCCACTTACCTGTGTTTCGGGGGTCCTCCGGCAGGAGACAGGACGGGGTACTTCTGCCAGCAGCAGCATCCTCCAGCAGAACACCGCCAGGCCATATTATTTTTCATAATACGGCTGGAGGCGGTCTACTGGCGTGGCGCTGCTGCTGGCAGATTTCCGCCATCCTTCTGGCAGGAATCCAGCTGTGTTCATGATATGGCGGATGGCTGGTAGCCGCACCGCCGGTCCTTTGGCAGCCGTCGCTGAGGCGGTGGCGGTTTTTACCACCAACATCATAATGAGGGTCTCATTGTTCTGGAAGTGCAACACCTACATGACTTGTGAGGTGGCTGGCATGCTATTTGGAAGATTGATGGCTGGCATCAGATCTGGCTCCAACTGATAACAGAGATCCCTGATTGTCTGCCGATCCAGGCGGTAGGTCTTTGTCACATGTCGTTCTTCCATGGTATGCAAGTCAGCATGGTGTTGGTACACAGGAGTTCATCAGATCCTTCTCCTACCAGGGTAAGTATGTGTGACAAAAAGAATATATGGCCGTCACTCATTGTGTCCCTCATAATTTTTCATCAAACATGACATATAGAAACTGTGACATGTCATGTGAGCAACTGATAACATGATACACAGCACACACCAAGGCTAACAATAGCATTTCTGGATGACAATATTGCCTAGCATTTTAAAAAATGTGTTACAGATCATGTACCTTGACAGCAATATTATGTGCAGATAAGTCCAAAATCTGTATGTGAGTGAATGCCCCAAATCATAGATTGCCATGGACAAGAGGGTGTTGACTGTCCCCCCTCAAGCGTTATGATATGTGCTGGACAAAATAAGAATATGATCTCAGAAATGATTGAGCTACATGACTGGACAAGGCAAGTTTATTAGCAATCTATGAGCCCAAAATGGTGGCTGTCTGACCTAATCTATTAGACATCAGGACCGCCCACGACCGGCCGAGGGAGTTGCACGGTGGTTGGAGGATGCTACCACTGTGGACACTGTCATTGGATTACATTGCTGCCCGTGGTGATCTTGGGCCAATGGCAGTGTCTTCCGGTGGTGATGGTCGCGTACGTGGCAGACGTGACCACCATCTTCTGCTGAATTTCCCAGTTATCTCCTGACGCTGCTGCCAGCAAGACCTCCACGACCTGAGCTGCTGAGTGTCACATCTGGGAGCAGTCATGCTTCATCCTATAGGTGATAGGGCCCCTGCCGTCTCACCTGAAGAGCTGGAGAATCTTGTGGAGGAGGTCCTACCCCTGTACGGACAGCTCTATAGTGCACCAGAGGAGCAGGTAAGTACAGCAAGTGCCCACTTTTCTCTGTAGCTCTACTTATCTTAGCTTTAGTCAGGCTAGGCTTATGCCCTCGTGGACATAAGATGTTTTCTTGTTAAAAGGGATCTGGTGAGCCATCTCCAAGAAGGTGCGGATCCTGGGGATCCACAGCTGGCGGTGCGCCCACTGTCGGAAGAGGTGGGAGGAACTGAGATACCAGCCCCAGAAGATCGCAGAGGCCCAGCTGGGGATGTCATCCCACCTTGATCCCCCTAATGGCCCGCATCCTGGTGGTTCCCTAATAAGCCTTGGATGGGCATTTGAGGGCAGAACAGCAGTCACAAGGGGGTGAGTACAATGCAAGTACACTATTGACCCTTCAACTGGTGATTGAGTAAGGGTCTGACTGCTCCCCCTGACAATGTGGGACATGTCATGTGTCATAGATCATCTGTGATCCTTTAGATTTTGATGGACCATGTGTTCTCAACTGGTGTACTCAACCTTCAGTGTCTGGGACTATACTGTGGGGACCACGCAGTCAAGTTGCACATTAGGGAGCACATGTCACTGTGTATAGTATTAAATTATATAGCTTTATCTACCCTGGATGGGTGCTAATTTCTAACAAAAGATCACTCCTCCCAAATGTCACCGTACCAAGGTGGCTATGATATGGCTCATTGTCCTCTGCCATGTATCTGGCCATTTGTCTAGGTGGGATTCTCCAAGCAATGGACAAGTTTTCACCTTTGTATTTTGGGTGTTTCTGTCTTACTGCAGCCTGTGATGCATGGTTGTTGTAGGAAGTTGACTCTGTATATACTATCTCAAAGTGAGAGATAGTGTGCACAGAGTCCAAGGATTCCCCTTAGAGATTGATAGTGGCAAAATTAGATAATACTAATGCTCCATTTTGTGGTAATGTGGTCGAGCAGTAGGCTTATCAGAGGGTAGTGTTAAGCACTTGTTGTACACACACAGGCAATAAAAGAGGAACACACACTCAAAGACTTAACTCCAGGCCAATAGTTTTTATATAGAAAAATATATTTTCTTAATTTATTTTAGAAACACAAGATTCAAGATTTGAGGTAAGTACATAGAATGCAAGGTACTTCACACAGGTAAGTATCGAACTTTGATTCAAAGCAGTAGTATACACAGTTTTAGTTAAAATGGCAATAATCTATTTTAAAAGTGGACACTGCAAAAATCAACAGTTCCTGGGTGAGTTAAGTTTGTTTAGGTTTCTCAGGTAAATAAAGCACTTTCACAGTCAGTCTCCTGGGCATAGGAAGCCCACCGTTGGGGGTTCAAGGCAACCCCAAAGCCACAGCACCAGCAACACAGGGCCGGTCCGGTGCAGAGGTAAAAGGAGGGCCCAAAACACATAGGCCCCTATAGAGAACAGGCGTGCTCCGGTACCAGTCTGTAACAGGTAAGTACCTGCGTCCTCGGGGAGCAGGCCAGGGTGGTTTTGTAGAGCACTGGGGGGGACACAAACAAGCCCACAAAACACACCCTCAGTAGCACAGGGGCGACCGGGTGCTGTGGACAAAGTAGGCATCGGGATTGTTATTGAAAGTAATGGAGGGGCCCGGGGGTCACTTAGGCGATGCAGGCAGGGCACAGGGGGGCTTCCCGGGCCAGCCACTGACTGGGCTAGGAAGAGGGCCACCTGCTGGTCACTCCTGCACTGGAAGGTGGTTCCTCTCAGTCCTGGGGGCTGCGAGTGCAGTGCTTGATCCAGGTGTCGGGTTCCTTGTTACCAGGCAGTAGCGGTCAGGGGTAGCCTCTGGATCCTCTCCGCAGGTGTCGCTGTGGGGGTACAGGGGGGTCGACTCAGTGTACTCACATCATCGTAGTTGCCTCGGAGTCTGCTCTGCGGTGTTGGTTCTCTGGAGGTCGAGCCAGGGGCATCGGGTGCAGCGTGTGAAGTCTCACGCTTCCGGCGGGAAGAAAGAGTTCTTTAAAAGTTGCTTTGAAGTTGCAAAGTTGTTGCAGTTTTTGAACAGTGCCGCTGTTCTGTGGAGATTCTTGGTCCTTCGGGTTCAGGGCAGTCCTCTGAGTCCTCAGAGGTCGCTTGTCCCTGTCAGATACATCACTGTTTAGGTTCTTTGAGTCTGAAGACAGGCCGGTAGGGCTGGGGCCAAGTCAGTTGTCGTCTCCGTCGTCTCTGCGGGGCTTTCAGGTCAGCAGTCCTTCTTCTTAGTTCAGGTTGTAGGAATCTGATTTCCTGGGTTCCGGGTTGCCCCTAAATACTAGATTTAGGGGGGTGTTTAGGTCTGGGGCAGTAGCCAATGGCTTCTGTCCTTGAGTGTGGCTACACCCTCTTTGTGCTTCCTCCCTGAGGGGAGGTGTGCACATCCCTATTCCTATTGGGGGAATCCTCCAATCTCAAGATGGAGTATTTCTAAAGGCAGGGGGTCACCTCAGCTCAGGGCACCTTAGGGGCTGCCCTGACTGGTGGGTGGCTCCTCCTTGTTTTCCTCATTATCTCCTCCAGCCTTGCCGCCAAAAGTGGGGGCAGTGGCCAGAGGGGCAGGCATCTCCACTAGCTGGGATGCCCTGGGGTGCTGTAACAAAAGGCATGAGCCTTTGAGGCTCACGTCAGGTGTTACAGTTCCTGCAGGGGGAGGTGAGAAGCACCTCCACCCAGCACAGGCTTTGTTCCTGGCCTCAGAGAGCACAAAGACTCTCACCCCAGGAGGTCAGAAACTCATCTTAGTGGCAGGCTGACACAGACCAGTCAGTCCTGCACTGAAGGATTGGGTAAAATACAGGAGGCAACTTCTAAGATGCCCTCTGTGTGCATTTTGTAATAAATCCAACACTGACATCAGTGTTGGTTTATTATTCTGAGACGTTTGATACCAAACTTCCCAGTATCCAGTATAGCCACTATGGAGCTGTGGAGTTAGTTTTGACAAACTCCCAGACCATATACTTAATATGGCCACACTGTACTTACAATGTCTAAGAATAGACTTAGACACTGTAGGGGGATATATACCTATGCCACAGACAGTATTTTGTGTGCATGGCATCCTGAGGGGGATGCCATGTCGACTTTGCCATTTTTCTCCCCACCAACACACACAATCTGCAATAGCAGTGTGCATGTATTAGGTGAGGGGTCCCTTAGAGTGGCACAACACATGATGCAGCCCTTAGGGACCTTCACTGGTCACAGGGCCCTTGGTACCACTGGTACCTTTTACAAGGGACTCATCTGTGTGCCAATTGTGGAAACAATGGTACATTTTTAGTGAAAGAACACTGGTGCTGGGGCCTGGTTAGAAGGGTCCAAGCACACTTCTCAGTCAAGTCAGCATCAATATCAGGCACAAAGTGGGGGGTAACTGCAAAAGGGAGCCATTTTCCTACAGTTGCCCATCATACATGTGACATGTCTTACATGGCAAAAATGTTGTAGCTGCAGCAAGGCGGTTTTCGTTTGTGAATAGGATATGTGCTTTGTCGTGGATGAGCTCTTATAGGTGTGGACAACCTACCTTTTGCATACTTGTGCATACTTGTGTGCTAGTGTTACATTTCTACTATGAGATATATATGCATTGGATGTGTGCAAGTGCTAAATTTGCAGATGTCATGATGTCTGAAATCTCTCACAAGTATGTCCATGGGCTCCTGTTGTTCTTATGATACCTCTACAATGTTTATCCATTCACTGTGAAACAACAAACTGGACTGTATCAACATCATATGTAGTTGGACAGATACATTCATGCCTCATAATGTGTAGTTTGTCACGTGTCATTGCATTGGCTATGATAGACATGACAGGTAGGGCCAAGGTGTTGCTCCGGGTCATGATCTATTGCAACGTGGGTGGGGTATGTTGTAGTAGGTGCTCATTACCTGTGTGTTGTTCATGAGATGTGCCCGGAACATTATGATGCATCATGGAATTACATGCAGTGATGTTTGTGCAACTTATGATTGGAAACAGGCAATCTTCCACAGGCAGATACCATGGTTGTCATGTCTGATGTGTGGGTGTTAATGTTGGTTCTCAATGTACAACAATTTGGTGTCCTCCTGTTAGTGATTGCAAGGTCTGTCATCTTCCTTCCAGCACAGGACAGTTGTCAACTACAAATACATTCAGAAGTTGACATAGAAATGGGTATGGACATACGTAGGGGATATCCTGTGCCTTACAGGGCTACTAATGTATGTAATGTGACATTTCTCCTTGATGTTTTTGGCCTGGCTTCATTGTTGCCCCTAACAACACCACATGTGGTGCACATCTACGTGAGCTTGCCACTACCTCCTTGACTTACTTAAGTCATGTGTCATTTCTAGAGCTGTCATTTGTTGGGATGTGTCCATAGTGACATTGATGTTTCCATGTCACCTAATGAAGGAAGAGTATTTTGGTACCAGTATTGTCTGCCTTCCCCTATCAACTTCTGTTTTTGTTGATGCTTGATATCAGTGCAAGGTAGATGTGTGCATAGGCATATGTGTGTGATTGGTAGCGTACCTTACATTGGTGTCCAATTGTTGCCTACTGGTTCACTGTGTTTTGCTACATATGGCACAGGTTTGGCTTGGAATGGTCACCTACTTGTTTTATGGTTATTGTGGGAACTAGACTTCATCCCTGCAATCATAGTCATCTGTGACCAAGAATTGCTCAAGTGTTACCTTTGTAATTCCAGGTGGCATGCTTGTGAATGTTTTGGCACATGACGGTGCCAGTTTACTGTCACTTCATAAGGGGGCCACTTGACATGATGATATGATTTGTCTCTTGGATTTAGGATTGGAGTGTTATAATATGAATGTTGTAACCCTACTGTCTTTCTTTTGGCAGCATCAGCACTGGCAGGCAAAGGAGACAGGGGACAAGCCAAGTGGGGAAGCATCTGGCCACAGGATCTCAGGTCATGGCTGCCAACAGTGAGGGATGCAGTGACCCAGAGGGCAAGGGGAGTGCCACAGGGGATACCACATCAGGCTCTACATCATCGGGTTCTTCCTCAAGTGGAGACTCCCCGATAGTGGCAGAGTCATTGGGGAACACCACAGTACCATCTTTGTCTGCCACCCCACATTCCATCATTGCCCTCCCTGTTGCTCCCCACTGAGTTGGCCGTGCCAGCTCGCCCAAGGAGGTGGGTGTCTCCTTTGCCACAAGCACCTGTGCCCCAGCCCCTCTTATCCCTGCTGCCTTCAGTGAGGAGGCTACTGACCTACTGAGAGCCATCTATGTGGGTCATTCCACCATCGTGAATGCCATCCAGGGCCTGTAACACAAATCCAGCAGACAGACGCATTCCTGGAGGGCATTCACTGTGCAATGGCTGGCCTACAGTGATCTTTTCAAGCTCTGACCTTATCACTGATGGTAGCCAGTCACCCCTTGTCTACCGTGGCCCTTCCACCTTCCTTTTACCGATCCAAGACCCCCGTTGCCTCTCCTAGCCAAAGCACACAGACAGATTCACATGCATTGACCTCAAGGCAAGGGTACCATACTCAAACACAAGCAACACAAGACACACCACCGGCAGGCACATAAACACCATCCACTTGCAGACATGGCAACAGTCATGACTTGCCCTGACACTGCTCCACCCCCAGCATCACACACAGCATCTGACCTACCCACAGACACCACTACAGCAGCCACCATAGCCATCCTACCTGCAGACACCACCGCAGCAGACCCCCAATCACCACAGCCACAGACACCACCACCACTGACACACTTACATGCAGCACATCCACCGTACCTGCAGTCACCACCCCAACAGACAATCCAAGGCAAATTCTAGCACCTCCACCCCACCCTCAGCCCAAGACACATAAACGCCATCACTCACCTACCCAAGACACCCACCACACACAAGCACATGACATGCAGTTCAAAGTACTAGGACTTGGCAACATGAGTACACGTACAACACTCACACCATACCTGACATGTGATTACATGTACCTAACTCAAGACTAAACAAATGTCACACAGAAATGACATGTACACATGATTTAAACATGGCCCAACATGACTGGCAGTGTAATAAAGACATCTTCAATAACAACACAGACCTTCTTTCTACATAGTGGTACAACCAGGGCATTATTTCATGTTCACATGAGTTATGCAATACATATTCCTCACCTGACTGGACACATCAGCTTGGCCAAGGGTAACTAGAAAATCCTACTCCACATGGTATGCCACCAATTAACCAATGAGACATGATTTAGGCAGCACATTACTAAGGTTACAACGGAATTGGTAGGCCATTTCCTCACATACTATTGACATCACATACTGCATATGGCTGGCTCTGGCAAACCACTAACATTCACTATTACCCACCCTTTGGGACTGTGATGAAATGCCCACATGTCAGTCACATGGAATAGCAATTGTATGAGAAATACCCAAAGCATACACCCTAAGTAAAATGTCCCTTCGTTGCTAACTTCACATAACCCATTGTATGGAGATAAAAGGACATTGGAGTTACGACAAACACAGATATGTACAGGCCTAGACATGCCACATCTCTGTTGTACGTGAGATGGCAGCATCACATGGAGTCTATAGCTTTAGCAGTAAAAAGGTAATGTTTGGAGCCTGTCCCAAATAAGTGACTCAACCTGTTGTTACAACAGGTGAGCAGCACAGATGGGAGTGGTCAAACACCTTAAAGCCACTGACGGATATATGCAGAGGGATGGTCCAGGATAGGCTAAAAGGGTATGGTGAAACACCAGCTCACATGCATAGGAAGGGCAGGATGTGCAACACATGTGCCGTTGACATTGGGCATTTCCACATACAGTCAGAATGATGTCATGATACATAATTCCAAAACTCGCACATAGAAAAACATGATGGCTGCTTCACATCTCATACACTGGCAAGGTGGTACCAACTGATTACCACCAGTCTTGAAACATTCCACAGCTGCAACATCGTCACTGAAGGTACAGTGAGACAGCAAACTGCATTCAACCAGAGCCAAGACCAAGGTTACAGTAAGTACATCCACCTCAGGGTAGGCTACCACCAAAATGCGGGCCTTTAGGGGGGTCAGGCCCTCGTTGGGAGGATATTCCCAGCTGGGCCTCCGCAGTCTTCTGGGCCCAGCATCTCAGGTCCTCCCACTGCTGGCAATAATGGGTGCTACACCGGCTGTGGACCCCCAGGGTCTGCGATGGCACGCCAGATCCCTTTCTTCTGATGGTCATTCATCTGCATAGATGCCACAGAGAAAAGGAGAAAGTAATGTACACATGCACCATACCAACTTTAGTTGACATTAAACAACTGTGACAGCAAGTGGGCACACATACCCATCCACCATGCCAACACGTCTGTACATTATGCCACATGCATGCAGCTAAACCAACTAGAGTTCACATGGCCAACTCACCGTCACACACAACACCAATCACACATGGCTGGGGCATTGGACTCACGTGTTCCTCTGGTGCCCCATATAGCTGTTCATACAGGAGTAGAACCTCCTCCACCAGCTTTTCCAGCTCTTTCTGTGTTATGGCAGGGGCCCTATCACCTGCAGGACATCGCATGATGGCCCCCAGAGGCAGTGCACAGCAGCTCACGTAGTGGAGGTCTTGCTAGCAACAGTGCCAAGAGTCAAGTGAACAAGACTGCAAAAATGGTGGTCACAACTGCCACGTACAGGACAATCACTGCCGGCAGTCACCGCCATTGGCCCAACTCCACCATAGGCAGCAATGTTAACCTATTACAAGTTACATGGTGGTTGCGACCACCTACTGCCATGTGCACTTCTGCCGGCAGACTTAGGTCACTTCCAACTATCCAGAACAGTAGATCAGGTGCCTTCCATTTTGGGCACATGTACTTGATGCATTTTGTTAAATAAGTGCATCATACACCTGATTGACCTTAAACCTATGTGACCCAAAGTAGTGTGTTCATGATAGTGCTACATAATGAGACAAACATGAAAATAATGACCTGTTGAGCCTGTATATATGTGGATAGGTCCGTCTCGCCACTCTGAGGTACATTGATGGCTGAAAGTGACAGGTGAATTTAGTGATATATGTTTTATCAGAGCAGGACTGCACAGTAACCAACACATGTTCACATACATGTGTGTCACATCTCCTATCCGACTGACATTCCGGCCAATGTGCTGCAATAATAGTGTCCGATGTCCATTTCTATAGTCTGTGATGTTTATTTCAGCACTGCTCAGCTGGAGCCAAACCACCAATGTACCACACTGACCGCCACAGCAGTTATGGCCGCCGGGCTGGAGACATCAATCTCTAGCACGGGGGCCATCATCTGACCGCCTGCAGGATCATGACCACACCTACTGCCATGGTTTTCGTGGCATCCTTACCACCACAAAAACCATGGCGGTAGGCACTATCAGTGACAGGGAATCCCTTCCCTGTCACTGATAGGGGTCTTCCCCACCCGCAACCCCCTCCACAGGTTTCCCCTTACCCCCTTCCTCCCCAGACCCCCCTTCATACACACCCCTCCTTTCACACACGCACACATGCATACATACGCCCATTGCCACATTTATCCACGCATGCATACATCCATTCACACACACATCCGCACACACTTACATACATACACGCAGACACGCATTCACACAACTCAACATACATGCACTCACACCCCCAAACATGCACACACATACAACAGACAACACACACCCACATACACGCTTGCACAGACATATAAACACCCCAACACACACAACCCCCCCAACCCCTTTTGGAGCACCCACTTAGCTTTGTGTAGAGGGTCCTCTAGCAGGAGACGGGCTGGGTTGCTGCTGCTAGCAGCAGCGTCCGCCAGCAGAACACCGCCAGGCTGTATTAATTCTCATAATATGGCTGGCTGAGGACTACTGGTGTGGCACTGCTGCTGGCAGCAGTGCCACCTTACTGCTGTCTGCCAGCATGGCCACAGCCGGATTTCCGCCATCCTTCTGGCGGAAATCCAGCTGTGGTCTTTTGGCGGCAGTCACCATGGCAGTAGGCAGTTTTTACCGCCAATGTCATAAGGAGGGCCTTATTGTACAGTTTCTCCTCTCAATTTAGATATCCTGCCATTAGGACAATGAGACAACCACCAGTGTACTATCCACCGGTAGACCTGGCAACCATGCAGGGCTGGCATGTCATCCAGACGTACCATCTGAATCGCCAGACCATCATGGATCTATGTAGACAGTTATAGACAGATCTGATGCCAGGCAATCGCAATCCCTATTCCATACCACCCATAGTTCAAGTACTGTCAGTGCTACACTTTCTGGCCACTGGCACATTCCACCATACTGTCACATTAACAGCAGGGATGTCTCAGCCCATGTTCAGTCATGTGTTTAGGGCTGTACTGTGTGCTTTCTTGCAACACCTGGACCGCTACATAAAATTTCCCAAAAGAGCGTATATGGCTAATGTGAAGGGGGACTGATTCCTCATGAGGTAGCGGCCATTGATGGCACCCATGTATCCCTGGTCCCTCCCACTGTCAATGGACAGGTGTATAGGAACAGGAAAAACTACTACTCAATCAACGAGCAGGTAGTGTGTCTAGCAGACCAGTATATCTTCCAAGTGACTGCCAAGTTTCCTGGATCAGTGCATGACTCCTACATTATGTGGAACAGCAATGTCCCAACCGATGATGAACTATGTGGGGGCACCTTTGCTAGTGCAAGGGTGCCCTCACACTTAGTAACTTTGCACCTACCGTTCAGCAGTAAAGGTTAGACATATAGGTGACTTATAAGTTACTTAAGTGCAGTGAAAATGGCTGTGAAATAACGTGTGCGTTATTTCACTCAGGCTGCAATGGCAGTCCTGTGTAAGGCTATATCTGAGCTCCCTGTGGGTGGCAAAAGAAATGCTGCAGCCCATATGGATCTCCTGGAACCCCAATACCCTGGGTACCTAGGTACCATATACTAGGGGATTATAAGGGTGTTCCAATGTGCCAATTAGAATTGGTAAGTTTAGTCACTAGCCTATTGTGACAAATTTGAAGTCAAAGAGAGAGCATAAGCACCGAGGTTCTGCTTAGCAGAGCCTCAGTGACACAGTAAGAACTACAGACAACACTCACATAGGCCACAAACTATAAGCACTGGGTTCCTGGCTTGCAGGATCTCAGTGAGACAGGCAAAACACACTGACAAATAGGGTTTTCATTATGAGCAATGGGGCCCTGGCTAGCAGGATCCCAGTGAGACAGTAAAAACACACTGACATACACTCACAAACAGGCCAAAAGTGGGGGTAACAATTGTTGAAAGAGGCTACCTTCTCACACTCTGGCTATCCAAACTTTCCTTGACTGTTGACACCTGTGAGTTACCCAGCCACACCCGGGGAACTCCATTTCAGTAAGGACCGCAGTAGGAAAAGGCGTATAATAGAGCATGCTTTCGGCCTCCTGAAGGCAAGATTCAGGTGCCTAGACCTATCTGGAGGTGCTCTCCTCACCCCACAAGCTTTGCCAAATCATCGCTGCCTGCTGCATGCTACACAATATAGCCCTGAGGTGTTGGATTCCATTACTACCTGATGAGGGTGAGGCAGAGGTACCTGTGCCTGAAAATGGTGATATGGAAGTGATGAAGAGCCAGAGGACGAAGGAGCTGCTGAGTGTAGGACTGAGCTCATCAATCAGTACTTTCAGTGACAGACAGGTATGGTCCGTGGACCCTTACATGTCTTGTCAGTGCATAATCAGAAGTGGATAGCCGACATTACACCTCCTGATGGTGTAATGATGTCCAGTGCCTGTGTGTGAGTTGCTGTAGCAGACAGAAGGAATGTTGGTAAATGCTATTAGTGGTTCTGCCCTAACATGTGTTGTAGCAACTGATTCAAATATTCACTTTTCTCATTGACTGACCAGTTTAGAGCTGATCTTTATGTAGTCTCCTGTTGCCAGCTCCACCCACCCACAGGATGTGGATATCATCCATGGGTCTGCTACCTAGGGCTTGGGGTATACATAGTCAGCAGTCAATGGTTATAGAGTACAGTTCTGAGAGGTGGTCAGGACCGATAGCTTGTTAACATGATTTTAGGAAGGCCCTGAAGCTCGTGCTGTATAGGGCCTATCTAGATGCTCATGATATGGAGTCCTACTGCAATAGGCACACAGTAGATTAGCTGTATATGTGCTTACTGTGTACTCATGTCTTCCATCCTGATGGTACTCTCTGTCTTTATCTATTTGCTGATCCCTCAACGGTCTCTACCCTGGTGTTACCGTGGATTTCTAAATCATACTGTGACATCCGTCCAGTGACATCACTGTTGTCATGTTTGTTCTGCTGAGGGGGCATCCGTCTGATGGCCATTATATTGCCAGTTGGAATAAGGGGGCCATTACCAGACCACATTTATGTTGAAGGACATATGTTCTTGTACTATTAAACACACATGTACAGTAGCTGTGTCCATAAATAATTTATTGTGCGTATCAGAATTGTGAGATGCTAAATCACAGTGTACAACATAATAAACAGATGATGAGTGGAGTCACAGGAGATGGATTGATCACAGTAGCTGCTACAACATTTGGCCACACAGGCCCTGTGTCCTTGTCCCATGGGAAAAGGGAGTTAGGACTCAGAACAGTCAACAGGGTGTCTCAGAAGTGCACAAGGGTGACTAATCAGGAGAGGTTCACTTCCTGGCAATGAGTTTGGTCCTGGCATTTGCTTCAGCCCGATGTCTGGATAGACGTCCATGCATCCCTCCCACACCCCTGCCCCCAGGTGCCTGTGCCCCTGGCACAGTGTGCCCACGCCCAGTGTTAGCAAGACCATCATTGTCTGGGGTGTCAAGGTCAGACTCAGGACCCTGTACTATGGGGCACACAATAGTTTGAACAGTCCTTGGAACACAGGGTTGGGGCTCTTACTTTGCTGTGATATCTGTGCTACTGGGGTGGGGGAATGGTGTGAGCAGGGTGAGGCTGGGAGTTGTCGACTGTCCAGATGTCCCGGATGGGCCAGGAAAGTCATCACTGTCCAGAAATCCAGGGGTGTTGTCCTCATTGGGGCCTTCATCCTGAGGAAGGTTGGCAGTGTCTGGTATCCTCTCAATGGTGGCAATGGCAGGGTTACCTGTGGAGGGAGAGAGGCACAGAGTACAGTTAGGAAAGTTTGTTTGGTAGCATCTTTGTGTGATACAGACAATGGCTTAGCATGATTCCCAGCAATGACAATGACAGTTGATGTACAGCATAGCGTGGTGGTACATAGGAGTCTGTGACAGATTCTATGTTGTGTGTTGTCATTAATGTTTGGTACATAAGGCACCGCAGATGGGTTTCTGTAACTATCTGATACTTGACATGACAAATAGACTGGTACCTGGTGTGTAATCAGGTTTGGTAGTGGTGTCACACAATAGCTGAACATTTCCCAATGATGATCCATTGGGAAAAGAGTATGTGGGTATGCAGGGCTCATACTCCTGTCTCTATATCTTTTTTGTGTGCATGGAGTTTGGCATCTTACTTATCCAACCTCTAATAGGTCCATTACAGGCTTGTGGATATGAATCAGTGTCCAATTTGAATGGTTACAGGGCTGTTGCTGTATTTTGCCTTACTTGCCATTGTGGTATACCATTGCATTGCTGTCATTGCCATGTACTGGTCCTCAGTCCTACATTCTAGATGGTGTAGCTTGTAAAATAGTCATATATGTATGAAATGTGACCGGATCTGCACATTGCAGTTTTTAGCATTAATAGTTTGGTGCATTGTGGGAGTCATAGTGATAGGATTAGGCTGTGGTATACCTGCCCATGCCTGTGTAGGCAGTAGGGCTCTGTGGGGTGGTGGCATGCAGGAGAGGGGCATTGGGTGATAGGCATATAGGTGCAGTTGGATAATCAGTGAATTTTTGGGTATTTAGGTAGTGAGGAAGCATGGAGGACACGACAATTGTGTGACATTGATATTGTGGGTACTTACCAAACTCCAGTCCCCTAGGTATTCCAATCAGGCCCTCAGGATGCAGTATCTTTAAGACCTTCTCCTCCCAGGATGTGAAGTGTGGGGGAGTACGTGGCGGACAACCACCAGTCTTCTGCATGGCTATTTGGTATCTCGATGCCATGGAGCGCACCTTCCTCTGTAAGTCATTCCACCTCTTCCTCATGTCCTCTCTTGTGCGTGGATGGCTGCCCACAGAGTTGACCCTGTTGGCTATAACTCAATTTTCCTGGCAATCGAAGTTAGCTGGACCTGTGTTCCAAACAGTTGTGGCTCTATCCTGACAATTTCATCCACCATGACCCTCAACTCATTTTCAGTGAATCTTGGGTGATTTTGTGGGGACATGTTTGTGATTGTGTTTACGGTGTGGGTGGCGTGTTGTGTATGAAATGTTGGGTGAATGATGTGGTGTGGGTGGTGCATTGTGAGGGATGGATGGTTGTATTGGAATGTGTGTGGTGGTTATGTGTGTGTTGTGTTTGTTTCTTAGATGTGTGATGTGTGTATTCCTATGGTGTCAGGGATCTCTCTCTGTGTATGTTCCTTCTCTCAGTATATCTGTATGGCCTTTTAGTTGCAAAGGATTGTGGGTTGTGTCAGGGTGCGTTATATGGAGGTGTGAGTAGGTGTGTCAGGTATGTGGACGTGTGTCAGGTGTGTGATAGTCAAACTGTCCAATGTGGTGTTGTGTTCTGTCAGTGGTGGTTTCTGACCATGGCGGGTGGACTTGAGTTGGCCTGGCAGTGTTGGTGATGGGACTGCCTCTTTTCCACCGGCCAATGTCCAGGTGGTTTTGGATATTTGGTTGTTTTCTGGCGGTCTTCACGGTTTGGGTCATAATAGAGCGGTCGATTGTACAGCTATGCCAAGGTCATAATGAGGCCCATAGTGTGTGTATGGGCATGTCAGCATATATGTCAGGGTGTGCCTGGGTGTGCGAGTATATGGATAAGTGTATGCATGGGTGTGTTAGTATATATATCAGTGTTTTTCTGACTCTGCCAGTGTATATATCAGTGTCTGTCTGGTTGTGTGAATGTGTGCATCACTGTGTGTCTGAGTGTGTTAGTGTATGCATTAGTCTGTGTCCGGGTGTGTTAGTCCATACATCAGTGTGTGCTTGCCATGTATCAGAGTATGGATGAGTGGGTAACTGGTTGTGTTAGTGTATGCATCAGTGTTTGATTGGGTTTGTCACTGTATGCATTGGTGTCTAAGTGGGTGTGTCAGTGTGTGCATTTGCGTGTGCCTGGATGTGTTAGCATATACGTCAGTGTATGCTAGATATATATCAGTGTATGATGAGTGGGTATCAGGCTGTGATAGTGTCTGCATCAGTGTTTGCCTGGGTATGTCAGCATATAAGTCAGTGTGTACCCAGGTATGTCAGTGTGTGGATGAGTGTGTATCTAGGTGTGTTTGTGTATGTGTCACTGTTTGCCTGGGTACATTAGTGTAGGCATCAGTGTCTGTCTGGCTGTGTGAGTGTCTGAATTAGTACATGCCTGCCTGTATCAATATATGCATCAGTGTGTACCTCGGTGTATCAGTGCATATAGCACGGGTCAGAGTGTGTTAGTATGTGCATCAGTGTGTGTGTTAGTGTTCACATTAGTGTGTGCTTGGGTGTCTTAGTCTAGATGTCAGCCTGTGCTAGATTTGTATCAGTGTATGGATGAGTGTTTACCTAACTCTGTTAGTCTATGCATCAGTGTTTGACTAGGGTTGTCACTGTATGCACCAGTGTCTGAGTGGGGTTGTCAGTGTGTGCATTGCTATGTATCTTTGTGTGTAAGTGTAGGCATTAGTGTGTGTCTGAGTGTGTTAGTCTATGGCCCTCATTACAACATTAGCGGTAAATGCCACCTACTGCTGTGCTGATGGTCGCCAAGATACCCTGACCGCAGCGGGATACCGTTACGGCTATGATGAACCACACATAGAAATCTGCCATTATACAGACACACACAAGTCTTCCAACCCAAAGGTCAGTGATAAAATGGCAGTACCAAAACCCACACCATTACGCCAAGAGAAATATACACCCTCAGCATTATGACCCACAAATCACCATGGCGGACATTTAACTGCGGTAAACCATTGGCGTTACATACCTCCGCGCTCAAAATACACACACACACTAACAAAACTACACCACATTGGAAAATTCAAACTACACACACCTGACACACATACACACACCACACCCATGCACCCACACCAATATAAAACACCCACCCACATTATCCACAACCCTAAAGATTGCTAACTGAGAGAGAGACAAGCCAGGAACACCCACTCAGTCTGAGCCACAGAACACCATCACCCATACACCATTCACGCACCTCACAGCACACACCCCAACACAGCACCCCACACACCCTCACACATACCACTCACACCACATCCATGGCACCTCAAAGGCACCCCAGGTTTTCAGAGGAGGAGCTAAGGGTCATGGTGGAGGAAATCATCTGGTTAGAGCCACATCTGTTCGGATCACAGTTGCAGCAGACGTCCATTGCTAGGAAGATGGAGCTATGGCGGAGAGTCATGGAAAGGGTCAATGCCGTGGGACAGCACCCCAGAACAAGAGATGACATCAGGAAGAGGTGGAACGACCTACGGGGGAAGGTGTGTTCCGTAATTGCAAGACACAAGGTAGCCATACAGAGGACTGGCGGTGGACCCCACCTCCTCCCCCACAACTAACAACATGGGAGGAGCAAGTCTTGGCAATAATGCATCCTGAGGGCCCCGCAGGAGTAGCAGTAGGACTGGACTCTGGTAAGTCAAATCTTTACTATTATATCCCCCACCCTACCTGCATGTCATCACAAACTCCTAACCCTAACCTCACCCCCATCACTCCACCACTTCACATATACCCCACTATCACAAACCACCTATCCCAAAACCAAGCCCTGCATGCCACACCAATGCATGGACACCCATCACAGACCTGCATGGACACCCATCACTAAAGCATGCACATCAAAGAGAATCACCTAGCCCACAAAATCACCACTCAGACAAGGCAAAGCTGACAGGGCAATCACAACCATACAGGGAAACACCCATGCACAAGCTGGCACATGCAGATACAAGAACACTACATTTACATCCCTGGAGGAGGTGCCACCAACATCCAGTACCCCCCCAGAAGAGGTCCACAGTGATGACAGCAGCTCTGCACACCTGGATCACAATGACCAACCTGGCCCATCAGGGACCTCTAGACAGTCGGTTACCCTGCCACAGTCCCATACCACCACAGAGCCTCCCCCTGAGGAAACACCAGCACAGCACCCACCCAGCAGTCCCATACAACTGTCCCCAGGACATGTCAATCAGCAGTGTGTCCACCACTACAGGGACCCCAGGCAACCCCACAAACACAGGACGATCAGGGACCTGAGATCAGTGGCAGTGGGCACACAGTTCAGGGGACAGAGGCACAGGACAACAGGGAAGCTGGGAGGACTGCTGTGCAACAGGAGGAGGACAGGCCTAGGGAACTCACTCTCCACGAGGCACTTGCAGGGATCCTGGGAACATACCACCATTCCCAGGAGACCTTGGGCCAGATACTGGCCAAGTTGCAGGAGACCCAGCGGCTGCAGGAGGGACAGTACGTGGGGATCAAGGAGGACCTCAAACACATCCACACCATCCTGGTCACCATTGCAGAGGAGCTGGCGGACATGGTCAACACAATGAGGGAGGCAGTGGCACACCAACGGACCCCTGACACTAGCCACAACAAAGATCAGCCCTCCACCTCTTCCGGTGCTAGTGGACAGGAGGCCCCGCCACAGGACCAACAGGCCACCAGCACCCCACCCCCTGCAGAAGGAGAACCACCCTGCAAACTGTCCCTGCGATCCAGGCAGAAGCCAGAGAACATTGCCAAGACCCCGCTAGGAAATAAGACTCTCCTGAATGTCACCCTTGTGTCCCACTATGTCACCCTGTCCACCTTGAACTGCCATTGCTCCCCTTCCTATGCCCCCTTGGACAATGCACCTGTGATACCAAGAGACTGGACTCTATCTGGACATTCCTCCACCATCAGCCCAGCCCATTGCACATCCCCCTCCACCTCTTAGCATTTAAGTAAACACCCTTGGAACAAATACAACTATGGAGTCTGTCAATTGATTGAAATATGTATTAGTTTAACAAGCTGTAAACATTTCAATTAATATGTACAGTTATATATACAGTGGTATGACCTGTAGTGGGTAGCAGTAAACACACCAGGAGCCAGAGTGGGCCACAGAGATCTAAAAATAGAGATCGGTACAGTAAGTGGCCATAGACATAGGGAAATCAGGCTGCCATGTCCAATGTCTAACACAAAACTGTAATGAAAAGTGAAGTTACATTGTCTTACCTGTGTGTCACTGGAAGTACTTTTGAATGAGAGAACTTCTGTTGTGTACATCTTCATCCTCTGCCTCCTCTTCATCACTGTCTACAGGCTCCACCGCTGCCACAAGACTATCTCCAGGCTCATCCTCAAGCAGAAAAGGGACCTGGCGTTTCAAGGCCAGGTTGTGCAACATGCAACGATGATCTGGCACACCTTCTTGGGTGAGTAGTACAGGGATCCACCTGTCAGATGGAGGTACATGAACCTGGCCTTCACCGGCTCTACCACCACTGTGAAGCCGTAGCCGCCGGTGGATGGACTGTAGTCATGCCTCCATGGAGTGCCATGCATCATGCCCACTGCAAATCCTGTGGGTCTGACACCCAGGTGAGGGACTGTGACCTGGAACTCCCCAAGTTTTGTATCACTGGACACAAAGCCCCCTCCAGAACCAGTGGAAGAAGGCATCCTCTCACCCTATCCTTGGCAGGATAAAGCACACTGGGCACAAAGACCCCTCCAGAACCAGTGGAAGAAGGCATCCACTCACCCTATCCTTGGCAGAATGAAGCACACTGGGCACAAAGCCCCCTCCAGAACCAGTGGAAAGAGGCATCCACTCACCCTATCCTTGACAGGATGAAGCACACTGGGCACAAAGCCCCCTCCAGAACCAGTGTAAGAAGGCTTCCACTCACACTATCCTTGGCAGGATGAAGCACACTGGGCACAAGCACCCTCCAGAACCACTGGAAGAAGGCATCCACTTGAGAGACTGTGGCCTTGCACACCCCAGGACCAGGCAGTGGGCAAACCACCCACTTGAGAGACTGTGGCTTTGCACTCCCCAGGACCAAGCAGTGGGAATGGAGCTCCCTCCAGGAGCAGTGGTATTGTACCATCTTCCGGCTGAGGTGCCCCCCTTCCCCGTCCCCCTGAGGTGCCTGTGTGTTTTCGACCTGATGCCCCCCTGCAGTGTTCTCGCTTTATTGAGGCAGGGGTCAAGTGTGGGCTTGGCCTATGTGTTTTGGGCCAGTGGACCATGGACATTTTGAGTGGACATTGTCCCACCTTTTGTAAGTATTGTATATTTTGTAAATACTGTTTTTGAATTCTAAACGTATTTCTAACTATTTCTAATATAATACTCATTTGACTCCATTCCTCTTGTACTTGCGTTCTTCCAGAGGGTTACAGGGTGTATATGTAATGTTGTTGCATGTGTTTGTGTTTGTATATGTAATGTTGTTGCATGTGTTGGGGGTGGGGGTGTTGCATGTTTGTGTCACTCTCTTTTTCCTCCCCACCCGTGTGCTAGGTGCAGTACTCACTGTGGTCGTCGTTGCCGCGTTGGTACTCCTGGTATATGAGCAGATACACCAGCATGGGGAAGACCTGCAGTTCGGGCTCTATGACATCCTGGTTCTTCCTTGAGTGTCGAGAGGTGAGTCGTTTCCCTTCAGAACACTGTTTCCCTTGTGCTTTAAATGGCGGTAGTGCTGCCCCAGAAAAGTTGGTGGATAGGCCTCTTGTAATACAGTGGGCGGAACCTTGTCTTCCGCCTGGCTGTTGGCGGTTACCGCCGTGGTGTTTGTTGCTACCGCTGTGGCGGTCGGAGTGTTAAAGTGGCTGTCTGTGGTTTCCGCCGTGGTCATGATGCTATTTTTTTTACAGCCGGCCTTTTGGCAGTGTTACTGCTGCTTTAACACCAACCGCCAGGGTTGTAATGAGGGCCTATATGTCAGTGTGTGCTTGCTATGTGGCCATGTATGGATGAGGGTGTACCTGGCTGTGTTACTGAATGCATCAGTATTTGTCTGGGTATGTCAGCATATGTCAGTGTGTACCTAGGTGTGTTAGTGCATGGATAAGTGTGCCCCTGGGTGTGTCAGTGTATATATGAGTGTCACTGTTTGCCTGGGTATGTCACTGTTTGCATCAGTGTCTCTCTGAATGAGTGTTGGTATTAGTATATACCTGCATGTATCAGTGTATGCATCAGTGTGTCCCTGGGTGTGTCAGTGTATATATGAGTGTCTGCCTGGTTGTGTGAGTATGTGCATCACTGTGTGTCTGTGTATGTTAGCACATGTATTAGTGCATGCTTGGTTGTGTTAGTCAGTGCGAGCCTGGGTGTATTACTGTATGAATCACTGTGTGGCTGTGTGTGATAGTGTATAGATCAGTGTGTGCCTGGGTGTCTCAGTGTATGTATCAGTATGTCGTTGAATGCCTCAGTGTTTGAATCATTGTGTGCTTTTGTGTATAACTGTATGCACCAGTGTGTGCCTGGGTGTGTCAGTATATGCACCATTGTGTACTTGGGTGTGTTAGTTTATGCATCAGTGTGTGTCTGGTTGTTTTGGTGTATTCATCAGTATTTCAATGGGTGTGTCAGTGTATGCATCAGTGTGTACCTGGGTGTCTTAGTGTATGCATTAGTGTGTCCCTGGGTGTGTCAGGATTGGGACGTGTCTGCATGTATAAGTCTAGAGATAAGTGAGTGACTGGATGTGTCAGGGTTAATACCAGTGTTTAAGTTGATATATCAGTGTGTGCTGTAGTGTAGTGTAGTGTTTCCCTGGGTACATAATGGTAGTGTAAGTGTTTCCTGAATGTGTTAGCAGGGGCGGCTCCTCCGTTAGGGCGGAGGAGTGTCACCCCCTCCAGCTGTGGCAGCTACAAAACGTTTACCAGAAAACGATAATAAACTGTGTTTATTATCGTTTCGGGAAAAGGGACGGGGCCATGGGGGTGATGAGCAGTGACGGGGAGTACACATCACTCCCCCTCAGAACGCATGGGTACTTGGCCGACCGTCTCGGTCTGGCCAAACACACATGCGCAGTAGGCTCTCTCCAGCCTAGCAACACAGATGCCGGGCTGGAGAGAGCCTGCACAGGCTCCCAGTCTGCCTCGGAGCACCTTGGCTGGGTGCTCCCAGCCAATACTGAGCAGCATCAGGAGTGGCCGCAGGGCAGGCTGAGAGCCTGTGCCTGCAGCCTGGGACGGAGGAGAGGAGCGGCGCTGCAGCAAGTGAAGGTAAGTGTTCTTTTTTTAAATAAAATTAATGTTTATTCTCCCCATGCTTCCCTGCCCCTTCCACGCCCAGTGAGCCTCTACTGTGTGTAAGCACATGTGTATACATAGGTCTATTTATATTATTGTGTTGGTGTATCATTATAATTCAGTTCAGTTTAGTTCATTTTTATTTGGTTATACAAATACAACCATAATATAATAAAAATACAATAAAAATGTTTAAAAAGGTACAAAACTCATATAACAAGAATAAAATTAGGCATAAGAAATCAAAGATTGGCGCAATTACACCAGTGTATAGCAGTAAAGACCCAACTCCACAGCAGACTAATTCATCAGGTATCATGCGCAGGTACAGATAAGCTGGGTGACTTTGTAAAAACTCCTTGCTCTTCAATATAGGCAATAAAAACAACAGTCTAAAAGGAGCATAAAACTCGCAAAAGAAAGTAAAATGGAGCAGGGTCTATGTAGAAGCACCATCGCACGGGCAAATAAGAACACTCTTTGGGTCGTACCGGCCAAGTAGAGGGCCTCCTCCCATCGTGCTGGAAGCTGAGAGAAATGCTTTTGATCACGTGGGGGAGGCCTAGAGAGGCTTCAAAGGGAAGGAATTTCCTTCCCTTTGAAGTCTCACTGAGTGTTTCAAAAGCCAGATTGCACGCCCACTAGACACCAGGGATTTTTTTTTTCTTCATGAAATGGACATAAGGGAGCGACCCATTGGGCAAGGGTCGCTTCCGGGGGGGGGGGGCATTTTTTTGGAAGGCCTTTTCTGCCCCCCCTGGGGGCAGAAACCTCTAGGCACCAGGGATAAAAAAAAATTTGGAGGTGGGGTGCGACCCCTTAGGCAAGGGTCGCCCCCCCTAGGGGGCAAATTATATTTAAGCCATTTCTGCCCCCCTTGGGGGCAGACTGGCCTATTTTTATGAGGCCAATCTGCCCCCAAGGGGGACAGAAGCCACTATACACCAGGGAGTTTTTTTTTTACGTGAATTTCACGCAAGGGGAGCGACCCCTTAGGCAAGGGTCGCTTCCCTGGGGGGAAAATTTATTTTAGGCCATTTCTGCCCCCCTGGGGGGCAGATCAGCCTATTTTGATTCGGCCAATCTGCCCCCAAGGGGGCAGAAACCACTAGGCACCGGGGATTTTTTATATTTTTTTGTTTTACAGATGGGGAGCGACCCCTTGGACAATGGTCACTCCCCTGGAGGGGAAAATTGTATTTAGGCCATTTCTGCTCCCTTTTGGGGCAGATCGGCCGATTTTTGCTACAAACCACTAGGCACCGGGGATTTTTTTATTTGCGCCAATGTCTCGCGGGGGAGCGATCCCGTAGGCAAGGGACGCTCCCTGGAGGGGGGTTGTGGGGGTGGGGGGCAAATTTATTTTAGGCCCTTTCTGCCCCCCCGGGGGCAGATCGGCCTATTATTAGGCCGATCTGCCTCCAGGGGGGCAGAAACCTCTAGACAGCAGGGCAAATTTTATTTTTTACTTTTTATTTGTTTGTTTTTTAGAGATGGGGAGCGACCCATTAGGCAAGGGTCGCTCCCCTGGGGGGCAAATTGTATGTAGACCATTTCTGCCCCCCTTGGGGGCAGATCGGCCGATTTTTGCTACACCAATCTGCCCCTAAGGGGGGCAGAAACCACTAGGCACTGGGGATTTTTTTTTGCGCCAATGTCGCGCAGGGGGAGCGACCCCCGTAGGCAAGGGTCGCTCCCAGGGGGGGCTGGTTAGGGGGGCAAATGTATTTTAGGCCATTTCGCCCCCCCCCCCCCACGGGGCAGATCGGCCTAATAATAGGCTTATCTGCCCCCGGGCAGAAACCTCTATGCGCCAGGGCAATTTTATTGCCCGTAGGCAAGGGTCCCTCCCGGGGAGGGGTTTTGGGGGTGGGGGGGCAAATTTATTTTAGGCCATTTCTGCCCCCCCCCCGGGCCGGCTGAACTAGAGGCCAAAATCCACAGGTAGGCAGTTTGCAAAAAACACCTCTGTTTTCTGTGAAAAAATGTGATGTGTCCACGTTGTGTTTTGGGGCATTTCCTGTTGCGGTCGCTAGGCCTAACCACACAAGTGAGGTATCATTTTTATCGGGGGACATGGGGGAACGCTGGGTGGAAGGAAATTTGTGGCTCCTCTCAGATTCCAGAACTTTCTGTCACCGAAATGTGAGGAAAATGTGTTTTTTAAGCCACATTTTGAGGTTTGCAAAGGAATCTGGGTAACAGAACCTGGTCAGAGCCCCACAAGTCACCCCATCTTGGATTCCCCTAGGTCTCTAGTTTTCGAAAATGCACAGGTTTGGTAGGTTTCCGTAGGTGCCGGCTGAGCTAGAGGCCAAAATCTACAGGTAGGCACTTTGCAAAAAACACCTCTGTTTTCTTTTAAAAAATGTGATGTGTCCACAATGGGTTTTGGGGGATTTCCTGTCACGGGGGCTAGGCCTACCCACACAAGTGAGGTATCCTTTTTATCGGGAGACTTGGGGGAACATAGAATAGCAAAACAAGTGTTATTGCCCCTTGTCTTTCCCTACATTTTTTCCTTCCAAATATAAGAGAGTGTGTAAAAGAGACATCTATTTGAGAAATGCCCTGTAATTCACATGCTAGTATGGTCACCCCAGAATTCAGAGATGTGCAAATAACCACTGCTACTCAACACCTTATCTTGTGCCCATTTTGGAAATACAAAGGTTTTCTTGATAGCTATTTTTCACTCTTTATATTTCAGCAAATGAATTGCTGTATACCCGGTATAGAATGAAAACGCACTTAAGGGTGCAGCTCATTTATTGGCTCTGGGTACCTAGGGTTCTTGATGAACCTACAAGCCCTATATATCCCTGCAACCAGAGGAGTCCAGCAGACGTAATGGTATATTGCTTTCGAAAATCTGACATTGCGAGGAAAAAGTTACAGAGTAAAACGTAGAGAAAAATTGCTGTTTTTTTACCTCAATTTCAATATTTTTCTTTTTCAGTTGTTATTTTCTGTAGGAAACCCTTGTAGGACCTACACAAATGACACCTTGCTGAATTCAGAATTTCGTCTTCTGTTCAGAAATGGTTAGGTTTCTGGGATCCAGCATTGGTTTCATGCCCATTTCTGTCACTGACTGGAAGGAGGCTGAAAGCACAAGAAATTGTAAAAATGGGGTATGTCCCAGTAAAATGCCAAATTTGTGTTGACAAATTGGGTTTTTTGATTCAAGTCTGCCTGTTACTGAAAGCTGGGAAGCTGGTGTTTTTAGCACCACAAACCCTTTGTTGATGCCATTTTCAGGGGAAAAATCACAAGCCTTCTTCTGCAGCCACTTTTTCCCATTTATTTGAAAAAAAACGACATTTTCACTGTATTTTGGCTAATTTCTTGGCCTCCTTTAGGGAACCCACAAAGTCTGGTTACCTCTTGAATCCCTAGGATGTTGGAAAAAAAGGACACAAATTTGGCTTTGCTAGCTTATGTGGCCAAAAGTTATGAGGGCCTAAGCGCGAACTGCCCCAAATAGCCAAAAAAAGGTCTGGCACAGGAGGGGGAAAAGGCCTGGCAGCAAAGGGGTTAAACGTTTATCCCAGATCGCACAGAAACATTAGTACCAGAATGGAGCTTTTGCAAAAGATCAGCAATTGAGCTTGACAACCCCATCTGAGATAACAAACCCCACAGCTTACAGCGACTTACCCTGTTGAAGGCATTATAATTAACTATGTTTACTTGGGTATATACATGGATGGTCTATCAATGAAGAAAGATGTAATTGATTACCTACTATTTATATTTATTGAGTGCCATCAAAGTAAGAGCTAGATATTGAGGACTGTCTTTTAACTTTTGTTTTTATTTCAGAGCACCTATTATGTTGTGTCAGTTTTGACATTGGGATTCATAGTGTGTCTTGATATTTTTAGAAGTTGTGTTTTGTACTAATTTTAGCATTGTATTTTTTATACCTGTTTTTTCCTTTTAAATGAATCAAATGTATGTATGTTTGTGACTTTCATATCTGGAATGCAGCCAAATGAATTATTTTGATGGGGATAGTTACCTACATTACCGCAAGAAATAGGTCCTTTAATCTGTGTAAAATAATAGATAAATAAAAGTTAAACTTTCATATTATTGTTATCCATTAAAACTTCTCAATCTGTAATAAAGATAATAATGTTAATTAGCAGACAGAATAAATTTATACAACTGTATAAAAATTACAAATATTATTGAAGCATGTCACATTTACTTCTCCACTGTTCTCAGCTTCCATACTTTTGCATTATAAATTACGTGCATATAGATACTCATCTTTGAACATTGTGGGGAAAAAACATCCATGTGGACTTTACGACATAGCACGTTATTTGAAATTAACATTACTATGTATGACACTCACTATAAATATTTACCAAACTCTTTTAGCTATACTTGTGAAATTATATAAATTATATTTTAGCTTTATAATATAAGTAACATGTATGAATCATAGTGGTGTCTATAGACATCACCCTTGGTAGGCTGCATAAAGTCCAGTAATCCATTGAACAATGGCAGAGTATATCAATGGTGTTATTATTTTAATAATTTTCCAGCTGTTCTCGAAACAAATTTTAGCAGTCTTTCTTTTCATCTTCTAAAGATGTTGGCCCTAGTTTAAAGTTTCTGATCTCTATTTCCAGTTTAGTACTATGTCTGTGGTTTCCATACATGAATAATAAGATTTAAAGACTTACAATTCTTTAGAAAGACATTACCCTTGTTAGGCCATATGATGCCCTATTTTGTCATATTACAAGTCCCACGCACGTACTATTCTATTTCTCCAGTAGTATTCCTCCTTAGAACTTTGGTTCAAGAAACAGAAAGTAATGTGGCAGATAATAGGGTAATCTCTGCTTAAATTTACGTTTAGTATCTTTGCAGTCTGACAATCCAGTTATATTTCTTATGTAGACGGTATAATGTCCAGATGTAGCACTTACTCCTTCATGGAAAACAATGGTTGTACAGGTATATGTTTTACTAGAAATTGAAATGTGTCCTGCTTTAAAATTTGTAATTACAGTTCCCAATTTAGTTCCAACTGCATTGCATCCCTGTAGCATTAAGATGATATATTGCCAGTTCTTCCTATGTCCAAAGTTGATCTGACTTGCATTTTGTGCAGGTATTATTTTGTGATGCATCTTTAAACAATTTGTAAAAACTGACAGTTTTACAGGCTGGTAGAGTTAAGTAATAGATTATTCTGAATCTATTTCTGTTTTTGAAGAAAAGTAACAATGTTCACAGTTATGCTGCCAGGAGTAACTTAGTCCAATTAGGTTGTCAATAGGTATCACTTCTACTTCTAAGATACCAAGAGGCATATTTATACTCCGTTTGCACCGAATTTGCGTCGTTTTTTTTTACGCAAATTCGACGCAAAACTAACTCCATATTTATACTTTGGCGTTAGGCGCGTCTAGCGCCAAAGTTCATGGAGTTAGCGTCATTTTTTTGCGTGAACACCTTCCTTGCGTTAATGATATGCAAGGTAGGCGTTCCCGTCTTAAAAAATGACTCCGATGCATATGTGTCGTATTTATACTCCCGGGCAAAAATGACGCCCGGGAGTGGGCGGGTCTAAAAAACCCGCATTAGCGCCGAATTTTAGCGCCTGGGTCAGGGCAGGCGTTAAGGGACCTGTGGGCTCAGAATGAGCCCAGAGGTGCCCTCCCCTGCCCCCAGGGACACCCCCTGCCACCCTTGCCCACCCCAGGAGGACACCCAAGGATGGAGGGACCCACCCCAGGGACATTAAGGTAAGTTCAGGTAAGTTTAAAAAAAAAAAAAAAATTGTGGCATAGGGGGGCCTGATTTGTGCCCCCCTACATGCCACTATGCCCAATGACCATGCCCAGGGGACAGAAGTCCCCTGGGCATGGCCATTGGGCAAGGGGGCATGACTCCTGTCTTTGCTAAGACAGGAGTCATTTCAATGGGGGTTGGGCGTCGTAAAAAAATGGCGCAAATCGGGTTGAGGCGATTTTTTTGCCTCAGCCCGACTTGCACCATTTGTGGACGCCCATACGCCATTTTCCCCCTACGCCGGCGCTGCCTGGTGTACGTCGTTTTTTTTAACGCACACCAGACAGCGCCGGCGGCTAACGCCGGCTAACGTCATTGAATAAATACGGCGCCCGCATGGTGCTTCAGAATGGCGTTAGCCGGCGCCAAATTTTTTGGCGCAAAACTGCGTTAGCGCAGTTTTGCGTCAAAAAGTATAAATATGGCCCCAAGTACGCCCATTAAGAGTTCTTGTGCATCTTATTGAGTGTTTTGTGTAAAGTGTACAGATCCAGTAATACATCTATAAGATGTGTAATATGAAATGCAAAATATGTTTTAGTTCTATCACTAGACAAGTGTTCTAACAAGGTAAAGAGTAAAGAGCACAATCTTTTATCCTTTTTCTGTTTAATTGCATGTACCAGAGCAGGTAAAGAGAATAGTGTATTGAGAACTACATTAGCATAACAGTTGACTTCAGAGACATTTGAGAACTGGTAACCTACGATTTCACCAGCTTTGTTACTATTGTTTTTTAAAATATTTTTTTAATTTCGCCTCTTTTTGTAAAGAATGTCAGTATGATCCTTCAAAATCTGTTGTTTTGGCAATTTTCTAGGCTTTTCATAAACTAGGTACAGTCTTAAGTGAAAACCACACACGCTTCTCAAATGGTTATACTGTATCACACAACTCAAATCAACATTTACTTTACCATCATCAAACTCTATGAGATACAAACCGGACAAAGTTCTAACCCATGATAAGGCTACGTATGATATGCCTTCCTTGAACACTGTGCCACTAATGTTAATAAATGCAGCATTTCTACTTAGCCCTTGAGACTTTTAAATTGGTACAGCATATGCTAAAGATTTTGGAACCTGCTTTCTGTGAACATAGAAGTCCTTTGCAAGCAAGAATCCTCAACAGACCTTGCTATTTGTTTTACATCTACAAGGTCATCAAATTTAATTGCTAAGAATTCAACCTCATTCCTATTAGGATACAAAATGAAATCAATTATTTTGCCCATGGCTTCATTAACTAATCCTTCTTCAACATTTGAATTTCAACTCAAAATCACCCTGCCGTTCTTAGAAACATGTAGACACTTTTCTAATCCCACAGTTTTCGAAACAGACTTTTCCAAAGAATCCAATTTTGACTGTAGTTTTTCATTCAACACTATTGTTACTCCTTGATGTTCCATTTTATCAATTGCTGTAAGATTCAGTATTTGGGCAATATGTACGAACACTTTTTCCCATAGACACAGAATTGGTAAAAACCTTTGCTACATCTGGCCCTTTGTTTTTTCTCCAGTTGCAACAGTTCTTCACTGAAAGAGATGCATTCTTGAAGAGTAAGCATTAGACACACAGGCCCTCATTGTAAGACTAGTGGCAAATGCCGCCTACCGCCATGGCAACGGCCACCAACATACCATCGCTGTGGCTACCGACAGTCCACCAAATTATGACCCTATCTGGAATTCTGCCAGAAGGCTGGCGGAATTCCGGCTACGGTCATGGTGGCAGACAGCGTAAGGAGGCGCTGCTGCTGGTAGAACGCCGCCAACCATATCATGAGCCATGATACGGCCTGGCGGTGTTTTGCTGGAGGACGCTGCTGCTGGCAGCAGCGCTGCGTCCTGTCTCCTGCCAGAGGACCCCCTGCAAGCAGGTAAGTCGGGTTCTCTGACAGGAGAGGGGAGTATTGTGTTCCTGTGTGGGTGTGTGTGACTGTGTTTGAATGTGTGCATGCATGTGTAATGCGTGTGTGCATGAATGGGGGTGTGTGTGTGTGTGTGTGTGTGTGTACGTGCATGTTGTGTCGTGTGAATGTGGGTGTGCCTGGATGTATGTTAGTGAGTGTTTCTGTGAGTGTGTATGAATGAATGCATGCATGTGGGAATGCGTGTGTGTATGGGTGTGTATGTATATACATGTATGTGTGTATATGTCAGGGGTGTCGGAAGGGGGAGGAGGAGGGTGGGAGTGGACTCTGGGGAGGGGGAGGAGGGCAGGGGAGACCCCTACCAGTGCCAGGAAAGGAATTCTCTGGCACTGATAGTGCCTATCGCCATGGTTTTTGTGGCAGTACAGAAACCATGGAAACCATGGCGGTGGGCCGGGTCAAAATGCCATGGGCGGCCTAGTGATGGCCGCGGGCTATGTGGCGGTCAGTGTGTTAACTTGGCGGTTTGACTTTGGCCAAACCGCCAATGTCATAATAGTGGCAGTGTGTACCGCCAGGCTGTTGGCGGTGGTACCGTCACTATTACACCGACCGCTGGGGTCATAATGAACCCCACAATGGATTTTTATTGTTGAATAAATTCAAACATTAGCTGTGCTGCAGATTTTTTGGAAGGAAATATATTCTTTATAAGTTGAGTTCTCAAACAATGTTTTCCTTCTACTGACAGTATTCCTACTCTGATGTCCTTCTGAATACTTCCATATTGCATATCAGATGATTGACATATGTTTCTAATTCGTTTTTGTATTGGAAATTCAACCAAATGTTTACATTTCCAATACTTACTAAAGAAATATGAGCTTCATCATGTAAGAGTATCTTACATGCAAGCTGTCCTTTCACTGGGGTAAGTTCTAATAAATCACCAAAAACAATTACATGTTTTCCTCCAAAAACTACAGCATACTCTGTCTTTAATATCTGTTGCATTTTCAAATGCACAAAGGCAAGCATTAAGATTGAGACCATGCTTACCTCATCAATGATTAAAAGCTTTAATTCTTCAACTCTCTGGAAACTTCATTGCAAGCCTCACCAGACAACATTTGGTACTCCACTTTATTTTTGAGATCAACAGATAGCGTAAGGAGACAATGCAAAGTAATTCCTTTAATGTTGTATGCAGCTTTACAGGTTTACAAATCAATACACACAATAGAGTATGTAGTTTTCTGTAGATAAGTGGTTAGAACTTGAACTAAAAAGCTTTTCCCAGAGCCAGCATGTTGACTAATAAATAAAAGAATTGGCTTAAAACTTAAACATTAGCAGTCATTGATTTCATGTAGCAATCCATGCTCTATTTTCCTTTCACTTCCATATATATTTCTTTCTGCTTATCATTTAGTTGTTCTACTAACTGTTGCAACACAATATTTTCTTCTCTTGCTTGTTTTATGGCTATCTCCACCTCATTCATTATTATGGCAGCTTCATTATCGATTACTGGTTCACCAGAAGGATCTGGACTAAGAGGTCCAGAACTCTGGCTGCTTTGTGAGCTGTCATTTGCTATCTCAGTAGCAATTGTCTCTTGTTCAATGTCTTCAATCAACATTCTTAGATCATTTGGAAATATTGGACACTCAATGCTGTCCAATCTCAGTGGAGAGGAGGTACCACGACTATCCAGTCCCCCAACAGAAGATGCCCCAGGGATGACATTATCTCTGGACTTCTGGATCTGGATGAACTACCTGGTCCATCAGGGACCACTGGTCAGTCGGTGAACCCAGCCCACTCCCAGTCCACCATAGAGCCTTCCCCGTTAGTATCCAACACGACAGCACCCACCCACCTCTGTCCCCAGGACACGTCAATCAGTAGTGTGTCTACCTGTACAGGGACCCCAGTCCACACCTCCCCCCCCCAAGACAATCAGGGACATGGGGTCAGTGGCACAGGGCAAGAGGGACACTGGGAGGACCACTGTGCGCAAGGGGAAGGACAGGCCAAGGGAACCGACTCTCGACAAGACCCTCACTAATGTCCTGGGGGCTTAGCAACAATCCCAGGACACGGTGGGCCATATCCTGAACAAAAGGCAGGAGAACAAGCGGCTGCAGAAGGAACACCATCAGGAGATCGGGGAGGACTTGCAGGCCCTCAAAACCACCATGATCTCCAGAGCACGGGTGCTGGCAGACCTGGCCAACTTCATTAGGGAATGGACAGCACAGCAGCAGGCCCCTACCACTAGCCAGTCTATTGACCAGCCAACCACATCCGCTGCAGCTAGTGGAAAGGAGGCCCCACCATAGGACCCATAGGCCACCAGCACCCCTCCCTCTGCAGAAGGTGAACCACCCCCCAAACGTTCTCTGCAACCCAGACAGAAGCCAGAGACACTTGCCAAGACCAAGACCACGGCCAGGAAATGAGACTCTCCTGATTGTCCTCCTGTGTCCCATCCTGTCACCTTGTCCACTTTAAACTGCCTTTGTTCCCCTTCCTACGGACCCTTGGGCACTTTACCTGTACTACAAACAGACTGGAACAATACCCTCGACTTTCCTCCACCATCACCCCATTCCATTGTACTTTTCAGTCACTTGTTTGCACTACAATAAACACCCTTGAACAAAATTTGAGTGACACTGTTTTATGTGTTGAAAATGTGCATTTGTGGAAACAGTCATATCTAGTGCAAATGATCTGAACACTGTGAGAGCACACAAATAATGACCTGGGACTGTCTGTAGTGATCACAACAGGACATTGTTGTCATATCGCCAACATCTGGAAAATGAAAAGCCATAGGTGACAGTAATATTGAGATGCAAAGGAAGTGAATCCCATCATGCTACAGCCACACAGAAAACATCAATAGTCAGAGTCATGGTCAGTTCCACTGTCTCACCTGCGTGTCATTGGAAGCATTGACGTATAACTGATCTTCTGTTGTCCTCATTCTCTGCCTCCTCATCCTCACTGTCCTCAGGGTCCACTGCTACCACAGGGGCATCTCCATTCTCCTCTTTCTGCAGAAAATGCACATATCATCTGAGGGCCAGTTTGACCAACATGCGTAATGCTACAACTATCTGGCAGATCTTTCCGTGTGATTAGTACAGGGATACACCTGTCAGATGGAGGCACCTGAATCTGGCCTTCAGGAGCCCGAAGGTCCTCTCGATTATTCTTCTGGTTTGGCCATGTGCCTCATAATAACGGTCCTCAGCCCCTGTCCTGGCATTCCTCACAGGGGTCAGGAACCACAATAGGTTTGGGTAGCCAGAGTCACCTGCAAGTATTGAGGGACAACTTTTAGCCTTACACAATGCTATGGGGATAACACCTGAAGGCATACACTGACATACAGTGGGTGGGGATTCTGGCTCACCTATTAGCCACACCCTGTGCCTCTGTAGTTGGGCCATCACATTTGTGATGCTGCTATTCCTCAGGACAAAGTCATGCACTGACCCAGGATACTTGACAGTGACGTGGAAAATGTACTGGTCCGCCAGGCACACCATTAGCACATTCAGTTAGTGGAATCTCTTACGATTCCTGAATACCTGTTCATTCTGGCGGGGGGACAAATGCTATATGTGTACCATCAATTGCCCCAATATTATTGGGGTTATGCCCCATTGCAATGAATCCTGCCTTCACAATGGCCAAATCTTCCACCTGGGGTAAAGCAATGTTGCTGCACATGTGTTTCACCAGTGCAGACAAAACCCTTGCCAGCACGATTGAAAACATGTGCTGTGATATTCCTCCTTCCAAGACCACTGTCATTTGAAAATTACCAGTTACCAGGACATGGAGCACCTATAGCACTTGCACAAGAGGGGGGATCCCAGTGGGATGACAGATAGCTGATACCAGGGCAGGCTCCAATTGGGCACACAGCTCTGTGATTGTGGCCCTGTCCAGTCTATAAGTCAGTATAATGTGCCTGTCCTCCAGTGTAGCCAAGTCCACATGAGGTCTGTACACAGGGGTTTGTCTTCTCCTCCCATTCATCCACAGCGGTAGGTATCTAAGGGACACAAGAGTGAGTAGGCTGTCACAATTTGAACAATGGCACCCCCACCTCAGTGTACATAGTGCATTTATGTGATGGGACAGTGGGAATGGCAAGGTATGTGCAAATCTAGCAGTGACACAGTTAAGGTAATCTGATCATTGTCCACCACCATGAAATGGCGACCGCCAGTCCTGTATGTAGGGACAGGTGGAAGTGCGGTGACTCCACCGACGTTGGACGTCATGGCGGAAGGCGGACTTGCACTGCCGTGCAATTCCTCATTGGATAATACGGGGCTCTATGAAGTACAGTGGCCAATGGGGATCAGCGCCGGTGGTGACGGTGTAAACTGCTGCAGACGTACCCACAATTTTCTATCTGATTCTTCACTTGTTTCCTGACCTTCAACAAGAGAACACCTATACTGCGTGTGATGCTGTGACCTGTGTCTGGAACCTACCATGGCCCATTTGACTGGGGAAAGGGCCCATGCCTTCACTTCAGAGAAGTTGGAGTGATTGGTGGATGGGGTCCTATCCCAGTACAGACTGCTGTATGGGCCTCCAGACCAACAGGTGAGTACACCTTGGGCACGATGCATGTTGGAAGGATGCATGGAGATGTGTGTGCAAGCGTTGTGTCATCGGGGGGAGGAATGTCTTGTGGTGGTGTACATGGTGTGCGCCAGATGATGTGTGTGCCAATGGTGATGGTAACAGAATTGGTGGGCCATATGTGTAACAGGCTGAATTGTATGTGTAAGTGGCCATCAAAAGAAGGGATTATGGCGTGCCATCATCAAGGACGTGTGGACCCTGGGGGTCTATGGCTGGCGGAGCACCCACTGTCGGAAACGATGGGAGGACCTGAGATGCTGGGCATGGAAGACTGCGGAGGCCCAGCTGGGGATGGCCTCCCAACGAGGAAGGGATGTCCTTCGGACCCTGACCCCCCTGATGGCCCCCGTACAGGAGGTGGCCTCCCAAGAGCTGGATGGGCGCTTGAGAGCAGCACAGCAGCCACAAGGAGGTGAGTACAGTGGCCGTTACAACAATAATTTGTAGGCGGCATGGGATCCGGGTGGTGGGTGTCAGTTAGTGGGTGCCCCTTTATGTCAGGCCTGACATTGCAGCATGATGCAGCTCAAGGGTAATTGTTGAAAGGCAAAACAAGGTAACCTAGTTAGGTTGCATTCCATGTCAGACAGGGCTTACTGGGTCCCAGTAGGGGTGCTGTTGGTGGTGGTTGGCCCTCATCTTTCTGTGACATTTAGGCAATTGTTAGGCAGTGCAATGCATAGTGCTTAATCCTGATCCCTGTGTGTGACGATACTGTGTATGCCTTCTATGGTGCTGGTGCAGTAATTGACCTAGTGCTCCCTTTCTCTCTCTCCCCCTTTTTTCTTCTGTCATCCTTTCTATGTTTGCATTAGCACCATCTGGTGGAGGAGCATGGGCATTGGTGACAGAGGGAGCTGCATCCCACTGGACCCAGGAGGCAGAGTCCACCGACGCCAAGGGAAACAGTGGGACAGAGGGTGAGGGGAGCACCACAGCGGATACAGAAGGTGACAATACTGACTCAGATGCCTCCTCCGATGGAAGCTCCCTGATGGTGGCGGACACCTATGTGACCAGCCCAGCTGCAGGTACAGCCACAGCCCCCTGTACCAGCACTGCCCTCCCAGTCGCCCCTCAGCGAGTTGCCCGTGCCCGCTCACCCAAGAGGGTGGGCATCTCCTTCGTCCCAGGCACCTCAGGCCCTGCCCCAGTGAGCCCTGCTGCCCTGAGTGAGGAGGCTATTGACCTCCTGATATCCATCTCTGTAGGGCAGTCAACCACTGTGAATGCCATCCAGGGGCTGGTATCCCAGATGCAGCAATGCAATGCATTCCTGGAGGGCATCCACAGTGGATTGGCAGCCCAACAGAGATCGATTCGGGCTCTGGCCTCTTCTCTGATGGCAGCCATTTTCCCTGTACCTACCGTCCCCCCTTTAACTACCACTTCCCAGTCTCCTGAACCCCAACCCATCCCATGCACACATACAGACGAGCATACACACAAGACATCAAACAAGAGTGGCACAGTCAAAGACAGGTACCACACCTCAGCCCACAAGCACTCACGCAAACACCAGACAGTTGCAGACACAACCAAATCCACTGCCTCCACTGTCTCCCCCTCTTCCTCCTCATCCACCTCTCTCACAGTCAAGTCCATACTCACAGCTGCATACACTGCATCAACATCCACCACCAGCATCACTACACCAAGCAGCACACATACCTCACTAGCAGACACCTGCATAACATCCATCCACGCGTCCCCTATGTCCTCTCCCACACTGACTGTCCCCCCAAAGGACTCAAACTCAAGCACTCAGACACCCAACAGTCATCCACCTCATACACGCACAATGCCCATGCACCTGCACCCAAGTCCAGCAGACATACACCTCCAACAACACTCCCTCAACCTCCACTCCCATCCCTCCTCCCTCTTGCCACCCCACCATCCCTAAGAAGCTAGAAGCTTTTCCTTGCCAAACTTGACCTCTTCCCTTCCCTCCCCCCCGTCCTGCACGTAAGAGCAGGGTCCCAATGACCCAGCCCAGCACCTCAGCCAAACAGTCAACGTGGACAGTGGAGGCACCTCCTAGTCGTGGAGGGAAGACAGTGAAGGATAAAACTCCACCAGCCAGGAAGGGAAAGGAGCCCACCCCTCCTGCCATGAAGGGGAAGAAGCCCTTGACTCCTGCCATGAAGGGGAAGAAGCCCTCGACTCAAGCCATGAAGGGGAAGAAGCCCTCGACTCCAGCAGAGGCAGCCAGGGTGACACCACCACTACCAGTGGTCACGGAGCCCTCACCTGCAGCTGAGGCAGTGCAGCCCACTACTCCGGCAGAGGCTTCACCTTCACCTGCTGAGACAGTGAAGACCTCACCTTCAGCAGAGGCAGCCCAGGAGGCACCTTCACCTGCTGACACAGTGCAGACCTTACCTCCGGATAAGACAGTGCAGCAGAGGGCATGTAGGCCACCGTCCAGGGGCTGCTGTACAAGGAGCCCACTCCAGAGCAAGTGGGCAAGTAACCCACCTGAAAGAATGTGACCTTGCACTCACCAGCACAGAGAAATGGGCATGGAGCCCCCTCCGGAACCAAAGGGGAAGTCTCCCACCTGAGAGACTGTGACCTTGCACTCCCCAGCACAGAGAAATGGGCATGGACCCCCTCCAGAACCAGTGGGCAAGTCACCCACCTGAGAGACTGTGACCTTGCACTCCCCAGCAACGATAATAGCCATAGAGCCCCCTCCAGAACCAGTGGGCAAGTCACCCACCTGAGAGAATGTGACTTTGCACTACCTAGCACAGATAAATGGGCATGAAGTTCCCAAATTTGTCTGAGGTGCCCCCCACACCCATCCCCCTGAGGTGGCTGCCCACTGGCAAACCGATGCCCTTGCAGAGTTCTGTGCGGATGATGTTAGGAAACAAGTTGGGCCTTGGACTGTGCCCTCTGGCCATGTTGGCACTTAGTACTTTGGACTGGGCATTGGCCCTTTGTGGACATTTGTACATATCTCTTTTTATCCAATTGGTTAATTTGGTGGCTGTTTCCATAAAATACATTCTCATTACTGCCTTTTTGTTGTCCTTGCATTAATATGCTGTGTGTCGTATTCCATTGTTTTTCGTCTGCAGCTGGTTGTGTGTATAGTGTGCGTGTGTCTGGTGTGTGTTGTGCGTGTGTGTGTCACTCTCCTTTTCCTCCCTCCATCCCTTGTGTGCTAGGCGGCTGTACTCACCGTCATTGTCTTCGTCAGCATTGGTGTTCCAGGTGCAGCATGGGGTAGAAGAGCATCAGGAAGACTCGCAGTTCCGGTTCCATGGAGGCTTTGTCCTTCTCTGTGTCACAACAGCGGGCGTGTGTGGTGTTAACGCTCTGGCAGATGGTGTGGTACATTGGCTGTCTATGGGAGTTCTCACCGCCATGGTCATAATTTGGCAGTGATCACCGCCAGCCTGTTGGTGGTATTTCCGCCACTTTATCACTCACCGCCAATGTCATAATGCCCATCATACTTTCTTTGATAAAGATTTCTCTGCTGAAATCTCCTCCCACATTTCCTTCATCTCTGTTTTCTCTGATTTATGTGAGCAACAGCAATGGAATTGTCAGCAACAAACTGTATGTCCATATTTGCATTACATAATTTCAAAATTACAATATTGTAATCATGAATGTATTTGTAGGCCTCTGATATTTTCAAAATATATGTCTTCTTTGTTGATTTTCTTCTCAGTGGATGTGTCACTGAAGATAAGAAGCGGTTCACTCTTCCCTTGGAAATGATATGCCTTGGAAATCCAAAATGACATCTTGTATTAAACTTTCCTTTACATCTATATCTTCAGCAGCAATACGTGCCACATCTATGCATTTGGAAACGTCAAACTTGCTGTTGTAGCTTTTTGTTATTACTCTCATCTGGGATGGTACATGTAACGTACAGTTTTATGAAAGCAAGTACACGCTCATCAATATCAGTTCCAAATTTTGGTGCATCCTTTATCCATAGTAGCATATGTATGTGAGGAACACCTCTTAACTGGTATTCTTTCCCCCCAGAAAACCTGTAGCTTCTCCAAGAGGAGGACTTGTTTTATTGTATATAAAATCCAGCTTGGCCTCTTCTCTGATGGCAGCCATTGTCCCTGTACCTACCGTCCCCCCTTTAACTACCACTTCCTAGTCTCCTGAACCCCAACCCATCCCATGCACACATACAGACGAGCATGCACACAAGACATCAAACAAGAGTGGCACAGTCAAAGACAGGTACCACACCTCAGCCCACAAGCACTCACGCAAACACCAGACAATTGCTTGAAACTTGTGACTGAAATATCTACATACATTAGCAGGATACAAAGAGCAAAGATCTCCTGCTGTTTTTAAAATAGTATCCTTAACATTAGAGTTTGCTTGTTTTAGACATTCTAGTAAATCATCCCATGCATACTCTGCACAATTTAGGCCCTGATTTGAGAGGGCCTAGCGCCACTTTAGCGCTGCCTTATCATCATTATTTTGACACTAAGGTGGCCTTTTCCCTGTACCATCTTTACAAAGTGGTGCAATGTATGCATTGTGCCACTTTGTAACCCTTTCTGCTACATTATGCTTGCACCAGGCCTAATGTATGCAAAGGCGGCTTTCCCCCATTAAGGGGGCTGAAAAAAACATGCAAAGAAATCGAAGAGATTTCTATGCTTCATTTTTTGGGGCATTTTTTAATGTCTGCTCAGAGCAGGCTTTAAAATGAGCCACACCATGGTTTACAATGGGCCTCAATGGGCTTTGCAGGATTAGCGTCCACATTTTTTACGCTAATCCCTCAAAGCTCCAAACTAACGTCAAACATTCTGAAGCTAGTTTCCTAACTACTGCCATGGTGCGCTATATCTTAGATCCGGCGCACACAAGGTGGTGTTAGGGGGTGCTAATGGACTCAAGAAAAGTGGTGCTGCCTGGGTACAGCGCCACTTTTCTTAAATCTGGCCTGAAGTGTCACAAACCAAGTAGGTGGACCTAAGTTTCTAAGTATACACTTTAGTTCTCCATGATGATTATACCAGTATTCAAGAGTTCCACTCTGACATGGAATCAAATTAATTAAAGTGTACTGTCGATTTTAATCCATTACTTTCTACTGTTATAACATGGTGGCGTTAGGTGGTGCTAAAGGACTCAAGAAAAGTGGTGCTGCCTGGGTACAGCGCCACTTTTCTTAAATCTGGCCTGAAGTGTCACAAACCAAGTAGGTGGACCTAAGTTTCTAAGTATATACTTTAGTTCTCCATGACGATTATACCAGTATTCAAGAGTTCCACTCTGACATGGAATCAAATTAATTAAGTTGTACTGTCAATTTCAATCCATTACTTTCTACTTTTATAACAAACTCTATTGCACAAACATTCTGAAGATTAGCTCCTGTGTTAAGAACGTGATTTACAGCATAAGACAGTACTGACAACTCACTCTCAAATAACAGATTAAATATATATGGAATACATTATCGAAACCTAGGATCTTCTGAATATAATCTTGTTGATCTATATTCAGCCGCTGGTATTTGTACAGGTTGGTCATCACAGTGGGCACCTACTCTTGTGGGAAATAGTTGTGGGAAGCACTGAGCTTCTAAACTTTTTTTCCCACAGACTCATTACAGATCCTCTAGCTTGTTTCATTTGAAACAGGTCAACAACTTCTTTTGAATGAAGAGGATGGATATTGTAGTGCTCATGATTTATGCTTATTCACTTTTTCTATTTGACTACTTGATTAAGGTACTTGATCAGCGATACAACTTACATTTCGAATAAAGTCAACATTTTTGTAAAAAGATAATTTTCTTTCAGGTATAATATGGCTTTTTTACTTTATGCAAATCCACTAACTCGTGCCAGATTTCTTCTACTTTATGTGGGCACTCCATTTACTAGAATAATTAGTGGTTCTTCTACATCTTTCTCAATACCCACAGTCTCTACATTTTTTAAAGGTAAATAGTCACCTCTTCCTTTAAGTCCTTTCTGTAGTTCTGTTGCTGGCAGTTTCCCGGTCTTTGGTTCCATTTGAATAATTGCTTGAAATGGATGAACAGTTTGTATTAGAATTGATTCATACGCCTTTAATTGGTGAAGTTCTTATGGCATTGGTACCAATTCTAATCTATTATGTTCTAGCTCGCATTTTATTTGGTTTTGTAGTGAGTGAAACGTTAACAATGACAAATATACTCAGGTTTCTCAGAACACAGTACATTGAACTTTCCTATTTCTTTTGCAAAATTTGCAGTAATACTTTCTGTATCTACCTGATCTTCAGCTCTCATCACTACCTCTTCATTGTCAGTACTAGCTCCTGCACATCCAATAAAATGCAATTGTATGTCTTCAGAAACCTTCTCTACTTCTGCCACATTACCATGTAACAGAGCTTTTTTCAAATCTCCTAAATATAAAGCTGGTGTTCTTACATAACAACGTATCATAACAAAATTGTGCATTTTTGAATGATGTACACCTAACATCCTAAAGTCATTGGTAGACTTTCTTTGAAAGGCATGCCTATGAATGGCCTTGTAAGTTAGTGTACTTTTTAACTTTGCATGGATCTAATTCTTGAAGCATCTTAATTTTCTGCTTGAGACTTCTCCATGTAAATTATCTTATGGAAGTTTTCAATTTATCAAGTGATCCCTGATGGACAGTACAAATACTGCTACACTTACTCTTGTGCACAGGAGCTTGTTTACTCCTTCCTTGTACTTCTTCATCGATGACTTGTTCTACATTCCTAGGAACTATCACTCCTTTTCCTATCAGAGTACCATTTTGTTTCGTAGGAATGACCATTTGTGTCAACTGCATGTACTAATGTGTTCTCTTGCAAGTAGCTCTCTTGATTAAAAAAACGGTTCTGTGCTTGATGTGTGCATCCGTTCACCTTTACACACTTTATAAAATTAGCTTTTGTTAATACACTTTTTTCTTAATATTATTTTCCTCATGCATAGTAGTACTGCTTTGTCTGGAGTCCTCATCCTGTTCAATATTAGGATAAAAAGTTTCCTTTTTAAAACAAATGCTTTGCCCAATATACTCTCAATAAGTTGCTTCTGCTTAGTTATAGCACTTCTCCATCTTCTTTACCAAATTTTGTATTACTCTTATTCAAAACTTTTGTATTCTTATCTCCTTTAACTGTTTTTGTCTCCGAGTACATTTTTTTCTTTCCTTATTACAATCTGGTAGTTCGTCCTCTTTAACATTTGATTTAGAACTCCTCTTTTTACTGCACATTTTTTTGTCAGTTTCCAATTTTTTACGCACTTTTTTGAGAAAGTGCTTTGTGTTTCTACCTTATCTGTCGTTTTACTGTCAGTTTCATTTAGGTAGCATTGTTTCCTTTGTTTCCTTCTTCTTCTTTCTCTCTTATCATTCTGACTCTTTTTCTTCCAGTACAATTCAATATCGACAAATCAAATGAAAAATAAATGTATTTCTAAAGATAACAGTAAAAAATTAAATATTAAAATCAGTTAGTGATTGTCTCATTAATAAATACATTTTCCATCCACCTGTCCATGTGTGAGACTAGTTGTGACCATCTTTGTCAGGGTGTGACAGTGGTTCTGAGACTATGGGCCTCATTAAGAGTTTGGCGGTCCCACTGCGAGACCGCCAAACCTGTGGGGAGGACACCACCGCCATGGTGATGTGTCCGCCTACCCTATTACAATGTTCCTGCTGCTCTGATCGACAAGAGCATTGCAATAGAGTGTTCCCGCTGATCAGATCAGGAGGAACAGTGCTACGAGATAGCACTTGGCTCCCTTGAAGGAGCCAAGTGCTATCTCGTAGCACAGATGGGGCCGACCAGCATCCTCAGAATGCGCACTGTCTGCAAAGGAGACAGTGCTCATTCTGACGGTGCTGGGCAGGGGTCCTCTGCACTGCCAATGCATGGGCATGAGCATGGGCATGGGCAGTGCATGGGCGCCTCTGTGACGCCAAGCACACCCTCACTGCCAGCTTTTACATGCCGGTCAGACCGCCATGGAAAGGCTGGCGGGAAGGGGAGTTCTAATCAGCCAGGCGGTGCTGAGTTCAGCGCCACCCTGGCTGAGCACAACTCTGACCGCCGTCATGCCATTGGGAACCATGTTGCCAGTGGAGACAGCGGTCCCCTGATGGGTCCACCCACCAGGGTTGTAATTGGTCGGTCGGACCACCTGGAGTTCAGTGGTCCGACCATCAATGCAAGTGAGGCAGTCCTCAGACTGCCACACTTGTAATGAGGCCCTACGTGTCTGTGTGTGAGACTGAGTGTGAGAGTGTCTCTCTGAGTGTGACAGTGGCTGAGATGTTGTATGTTTGGGAGTGAGAGTGTGAGTGAGACTATGGACCTCGTGATTCTGGAGGTCCAAGGACTGCCAACCTTGCAGTGAGAGTCATACCGCCACCACTATGGTGGTCTGACTGCCACATTACATTCCTGGTGGGCGGCCTTCCAGGGGACCGCCATCCCCTTAGTAATATGGTTCCCATTGTGATGCCGGTGGTCACAGATGTACTCAGCCAGGGTGGTACTGAGAGTACATATCTGGGTATGAGAGAGTGTGTGAGAGGGTCTGTCTAAGTGTGAGAGTGTATGTCTGGGTTTGAGAGTCTCTCTTTGGGTGTGTAGAATGTGTATGACAGTGTCTGGGTGTGTGAGAGGGTGTAGCTAGGTGTGAGAGTGGATGAGAGTGTATGTCTGGGTATGAGAAAGAGTGTGAGATTATTTCTCTGCATGTGAGAGTATGTATGAAAGTGTCTGGTTGTGACTGTGGGAGTGAGAGTGTGTCTTTGGGTAAGAGAGTGAGTGTGAGAGAGTCTCTTTGGGCGTGGGAATGGGTATGATATTGTATGTCTGGGTGTGAGAGTGAGTGTGAATATGTCTGCCTGGGTGTGAGTGTGGATGTGAAAGTGTCTGGCTGGGTGTGAGAGTGTCTGGTTGTGAGAGTGTCTGTCTGGGTAAAAGAGTGAGTATGAGTGTGTCTCTCTGGGTGTAAGAGTATATATCTGGGTGTGAGAGGGTGTATCTAGGTGTGAGAGTGGGTGTGAGAGTGAATGTCTGGGTGTGAGCGAGTGTGAGAGTCTTTCTCTGGGTGTGAGAGTGCTATGAGAGTGTCTGGGTGTGAGAGAGGATGTGAGAGTGCCTGTTGTGAGAGTGGGTGTGAGAGTGTCTGTCTGGGTAACAGAGTGAATGTAAGAGTGTCTCTCTGGGTGTTAGATTGGGTATAAGAGTATATCTCTGGGTGTGAAGGAGGGTATGTCTAGGTGTTAGAGTGTTTGGGTGTGAGAGAGTGTGAGAGTCTCTCTCTCTTGGTGTGAGAACATGCATGAGAGCGTCTGATTGTGACAGTAGGAGTGAGAGTGTATGTCTGGGTTTGATAGTGAGTGTGAGAGTGTATGTCTAGGTGTGAGAGTGAGGGTGAGTGTATGTGTGGGTATGAGAAAGAGAGCAAGAGTCTCTCTCTGGGTGTGAGACTACATATGAGTCTATCTGGTTGTGACAGTGGGTGTGATAGTGTGTGTCTGGGTAAGAGGGTGAGTGTAAGAGTGTCTCTCTGGGTGTGAGAGTGAGTCTGAGATTGCCTGCCTGGGTGTAAGAGTTAGTGTGAGAGTGGATGGGTGTCAGAGTGAATGTTAGAGTGTCCGTCTGGGTGTAGGAGTGAGTCTGAGACTGGATGTGAGAGTGGGTGTGAGAGTGTCTGGTTTTGATAGTGGGTGTGAGAGTGTCTGGGTAAGAGAGTGAGTGTGAGAGTGTCTCTCTGAGTGTGAGGGTGGTTGTAAGAGTATATATATGGGTGTTAGTGAGGGTGTGAGAGTGTATAGGTGTGAGAGTGGGTCTGAGAGTATATATCTGGGTGTGAGAGAGAGTGTGAGAGTCTCTTTCTGGGTGTGAGAGTGTCTGTGTATGACAGTGGGTGTGACAATGTGTGTCTGGGTAAGAGAGTGAGTATGAGAATGTATGTCTAGGTGTGAGAGTGTATGTTTGTGAGAAAGAATGTAAGAGTCTCTCTCTGGGTGTGAGGGTACACACCAGAGTGTCTGGTTGTGACAGTGAGCATGGAAGGTTGTGTCTGGGTAAGAGAGTGAGTCTGAGAGTGTCTGTCTGAGTGTGAGAGTGCATCTCTGGGTGTCAGAGTGGGTGTAAGAGGGTGTGTCCAGGTGTGACAGTGGGTATGAGAGTGTTTGGTTGTGACAGTAGGTGTGAGAGTGTCTCTCTGGTTGTGAGAGTGGGTGTGAGAGTGTCGGTCTAAATGGCAGAGCAGATATGAGAATGTCTGTCTGGGAGCAAGAATGTGTGTGTGAGAATCTCCCTTGGTGTGACATTATCCCTCTGATTATAAGGGTGTGTGTGACAGGGTGTGTCTAGGAGTGAAAATGGGTGTAAAATAAATATACATTATTTTTTATGTTTCTCGAAATCCGCAGATTTACCCACAAATTCTCACTGGGTCCCACGCTGGGCCCCATAGATCAATCCACAGATTTCACTAAAATGACAAAAACAATGTTTTACACTATTTTACACCTTTCTTTCCTATTATCTGACATATAAACCTCCATGGGGTGAGGAAACCTCTACTCTGACCCCTTTCTTTTATTTCCAGACCCCCATTTAAGCCTCAGGGTCCATTCCCTGATGAAACAATATGGTGGCTGCAACTTTCTTAACATATTGCAGCCAGCCAATCAGGTTCTTTCTTTCACTCGTGAATCTGTGGATTATCTGCGTGCCAAGATATCTATATTATTTGCCCTTTAATCAGATGTACACCAAATCATGAAAAGTGTACTTTCTGAAACAAGACCTACCTTTCTGCCAAATTTGGTGCAAATCCACCAGCGGTCCGGGCTGTACTGTAGATTTCAAAACTCCTATGGAAGAATATATGGGGAAAACAGGCCGTGTGCTTTGCGAGGGTGCGGGTGCCCCCTGCGGGCGGCAGTATTGCTGCTGGCTCTATTACGTGCCGTCAACAATGCTGTCACATCTTTCTTTCTGGGTTGACAGGCAGAAACCTTGGTTTCCACGGGTCTAACTAGCGGGAAAGTCATAATGGGGCTGGCGGAGAGGTCGCCACTACAGTGTCGGTCACCCAGTCAAGAGTTTGGTGGAATGGTGTTCCCATCTGCCAAACTCGTAATCAGGGCCTTACTATAACTACCCAGCAGCCCATTTATCCAAACATCAGGACACCCCATTAGAGGAATCACTCAGACGCTCTTGGACATTGCACAACACCACTTATTTGATTGCTTCTCCTGATGCTTTTCGGTCTGTCGCCCTTTCTCACGGGTAATAGTAGTTCAGCCTCACCACAGTACAAACAACATAGTGAAAGGACTAACATAGCATGGTTCCGTTTACCAAAGTAGTCTGAGCGCCATATTGGCCTTCCTCCCCTGACATTGAAACTTGATGGTAATATGCTCAACATGTTGTATGTGTGGCCTATTGGACCATTAGAATAAGAAGAAGTATATATAGCATCCAAATCAACTTATTTCATGTTCATCTGCCACTAATAATAAAAAACAAATTGATATTGTGAAGTAATGCCTGCCAATTACAACCTCGAAAATATCTGCTTGAAAAAAGTTGCATAGAGAAAACACATAAAGAATATAACATATTGTCCTACAAAATTGTCACATCTAAAATTAATCAATACTCGATTCTGATCATGTGGTCTACCACATAGACAAAATATGAATGGATATGATACTGTCTAATCAATTCCATACCTCAGTTAGCAAAGTATTTCTTCACCCACCACACCAAAGTCACTCAGAATTGGCGGCTGATAACTAAGGACCTCATTACCAGGCTGGTGAACTTGAGACTGCCAGCTTTGCAGTGGCAGTCAGACTGCCTCACTCCTGGCTGTCCAACAGCCACAAACTGCAGACAGTGCGCATTCCAAGGGTTCCAAGGCCAATGCGTGGCACTGTTTCCACTGGTCTGACCGGCAGAAATGTCGTAATACAATGTTTCCGCTGGTCAGCCCGGTGGACACATTGTAACAAGACTGGGAGGGAGGCCACTGGTATGACGGCAGCCTCCTTCCCATGGCCTTGGCGGTCAGATCATTCCAATTGCAAAAGTCATAATGAGGCCCTCAGTGTCATCCAAATTGTCATGTTTGTTTCCAACTCCTGGTTTGGGCTAGATGTTTTCAATCTGACAATCAAATGAAAATAAGGAAGGTAAAAGCTTTGGTTAGCCATTCAGCAATGGATGTCAGCCTATCGTTAGATTGGGTGATTTACTGCCTAAAAAAATCTGTTAAACATTTGATTGAACACTTGGGAAATGAAGGAACTTTCTCTTACCCTTCTAACGTTTTAGATAAGAGTTTGAGAAGCCAAATATAGATGATTCGCATAGTCATGGATCCAATCTGGTGAATGACCAAACTCTTAAATAGAATTTGTGACAATAAGGGTTTAAATCCATGTGGACAGGTGTGAAATATTGTCGCGTAGGCTCTCATTATCCTAATGAGACTACTGGATTTTTGGGCGGCAGGATCGTTCGCAGTGTGGGGGACTAAGTCTGACCCACGGTGAAGGACATTGTCACCCCAAATCCGGGTTATGCTCCAGCTAACTAGCAGTGCCTCATCTCTCCCAAAGGGAAGAGACAATTGGGCAGCCGAGCGCATGACATCTTAGTGCTTCCCAGCGAAGTCAGGGTCACTCAGGTCACAACCAGTTCTCTCGTACAAAGTGCGGTCTCATATATAAATGACAAAGGCAGTTTGAGTTTTAAAGATTGGTTTAATAAAACAACTGCATTTTAGATAACAAGGCGTGAGCCGCAATAACCAGAACCATACAACACAGTAGGATTGAAATAGTAACAAGGAGAGTGAAACATAAGAACAAGGCTATCATATTGTAACTAAATTATGTTCTCTCTAAGTTATATTTTGGGCACAGCATGTGAAGCTCTAAGCCTGCCTTTCAGGTTCCCCCGGGAGGACATCAACCTTCATACCTGAGAAAAAGCCTGTGATCTGGATCAGCATCTGCAACAGGGCAGTCAGCATCTAGTTGTGGGTTCCTGTTTGGAATCTCCCTCTTACGCGTACCCGGACTAGAAAGTGTTTTTATAACTAACACGCCGGTGTTCTAAGAAACGTCCCTACGTAAGGATGTGTACTTTCTACGAAACATAAAGACTAAACTTCTACCACGTCTATCGGCAATGTACCAGACTGTATCCTTGACTGAAGCACAGAGCGAGCAAGAATGTATTGTTTGAGAACACAGTGCTGAAGTAAGCTAAACAGTGTGATAGAAGGAAATAAAAACAAGACCGTGAAACTTTTTATTGTAAAATAACCGTGCAAAGCTAAATAAAATGCATCTAGGGCAAAGTGCACAGAGGCCTAATACATTAAGCAAACGCGCAGAAAGCTATATTAAAAATGGCTACACTACACCCTCCCCTTGTCGGTAGAAAGTGGTTTAAGCCGAAGCAAAAATGCCCTAAGCTAAAAGATGATTAAAACCCTACCAAATTTCAACAAGTTAAGAGGACACCAAAGCATGTCAATCCTCAATTTAAACGATGTGCATGCGGCAAAATGCCGAATTCATATGACAATGTCAATTTAGAACAAATTCAATTCAAACAGTGGTCATGGAAAGTAGGAGATTCTCCACTTCGGCAGATGTCAAAACCAGAAGATCCACGCCAAAGACTTTTAGGGAGCAGGTGTGTTCCAAAGCCCCAGTGTCAACCAAAGCGGCATCCCATGCAGAGCCTATAAACGAGTTAATATCAACTTCCTCCAGGAAGGGTATCTCGTAAGCAGCCTTTTGAAGCAAACGCAGCCGCAGCACGCATGTCTGGTAATGAGCCCTCATCGGAAACATCAACAGACAGCATCAACCACTGGGGGGTGCTGCTGTGAGAGACAGACGTCAAGTGCATGTTCAAAAGAGCACCAATGGCAGCGAAACACGGGCTGCACACAATCCAAAACCGGTCTGAATGACAGAGACCAGTCACACCCCAAATGTTCCAGGAGTGCTGCTCCAAAGTGCTGCATCATGCGTTCACGACACAGCTGCGTTGATGGGAGCACCCACATTTGTCCTTATTGCGGCGGGACAGCCATTGTGGAAAAACAACAGCAACAGCAAAATAACGGCTAATAAAGCCAAAGTTATCAGAAATCTCCCAAAAATGCTTCCAAAAATTAAATGAATAGCCGAAGGTAGTAAACCAAATATGGAAGAGAAGGTGTGAACGAAACCAACACCAACGGATTTTAAAAAATGTGCTAATCCAGCCGTGCTGGACGCATTAAATATTCATCCCACGAGTTCACCAAAGTGGCTTGGAAAGTTTGTATTTAACAGGGATTGTATTTCCGCTGATGACCTTGCCATCTGAAGTGCGTAGGTCTCGCGTGCAGATGTAAGGGCCACATGCTTCTGAAACAATAAAGCCTTCAGTCTACTTAACTTGTCGAAATTCACCTTGGAAGTAGCAATGTGAGGCCAAATATCCGCTACCTCCCTAATTTTAGTGGGGGGAAACAACACACTCCCGCAGCAAGTAATGACCTTAGTGACCGAAACAACGTAAACTATTCCGGCCCGCATGCCACAACAGTATTCACTATTGAGGAGGACGTAGCTGCCATTTGAAAGCACCTGGAATGTGCGTTTAATCAAGGGGACCGGAACTCCCTTCAGATAGCAAGCCAAGTTCGCCACTGAGGCATTACACGCCCCATGCAAGGACAGCTGCTTACAAATCATCGAATTGCTGACTGAAGTCTCGCATTCACTACCGCTAAGAAAGACTTCTTTCATACCATTGAGACATTTGTATAAGAATGGAAGCTCCCACACCTCATGGATGTAACTATCTCCCAACTTTTCATATCTGCCTACCGGAACATGTTTCAGACAAGAAGTAAATTGTAATGTAGAAATAGGCAGACTAATAACCCCGTGTATTAACCACTCTGCAGAAGGAATCCCGGCCACGGTAAAAGGCAGTCTTTCTAACTTTTCAATGTTAAGCATGACATAAGTCGCCTCCTTCTTAGCCATTATTTGTTGTTGCGTTAAATTTAAGGAAAAAAATATGTCCCTGGCACTGATGTGCTGCCACGGAACGCGACCCGCCTTCAATGTCTGAAGTGTCCAACCCAACTGCATAATGGACCTGGTCTGACTCTGTCCATGATATAAAGAAGACATATCAGATCGTATAAGGTCTATAGCAGAAGAAACAATGTTGTTAATTGTATATATTCGGTTGGACAAGGTGTGAATTCCATAATCCACAACAGCTAATGCCTTTTTCAAATTTTCCTGATCTATCTGCCTTATCCGTGCTGCAGCCTCCTGCTGGGAAAGTTTCCATATTTCATTGTATACTTCATACAAGAAACGCTTCCTACGTGGTGTCTTCGGGCCTGACAAAAAATCTTGTAAGTCAGTGTTATTAGACAGGATAGTGAGATGTGTCTTAACTGCATCTAGCGAGGATGATTTTAACCATTGCTGGCGCAATTTTCCCACACTATATGTAGTAATTATTTCAGTATGTTCTGGTGATATATAGCGAGGGTCTGACCTACTCGTCCGGAAACCCCCCGAGGAGGTTACAAAACATTGGTGACACCCGTTGGTGTCTATGGGCCACAATGACCACCCGCCTGGACGTGTCAATGAAGTGTTAAATGTACCATTCTGGACCCATTCTGTAATTTCACTAAAAGTGGCATTTATGTATTTTCTGCCAGTTATTAATTTTTGCAGGGACAGGTATACTAGGCATGTTCAATTCTCTGATTGTTGCTAAGCCTAAACAGCTAGCCTGTTGTACTGTTTCATTCAAAAAAATAATTTGGACGGGAATGAGACATGTTCTTAACAATGTTTCTCTACCCTTTGTTCCCCAATGTTTTATTCCCCAAACACTTTTCAAATCAATATTTTTTGACCAGTATTCATAACCTTCAATAGACAGTCGGGAAACAAAGGAATCTGAATATATGAATTTCGTGTTAGTCAACAACATTTGTTTATCTTTCGACTGAGTTAACCTAAAATAATATGACTTAGCATTCGTTTGATGATGCCCAGAAAAATACGTAATTTTATCAAAGTAAGTTTTGGAACTCCCTTGCGGAGGAGATGGGCAATGTTCCCATTGCGTATAGTCAAATATTGTTTTTGGACTACTTGCTTTGTGAATGAAGTGGTGCCCATAATAATTATAGCAAAACATGTCACCATAATTGTCTTTAAACTGGTAAACATCTTCATTTTCTTAGACAGTATAATATTGTAATTCTGTCATCATTGAATCAACTGTCTTCACATCCCAATCATCAGAGACAATGCCTGGTATTACTGTATCATTCATAGATAACTTTAAGACATACGGTATTTGAATTATCTCAGTGGGACCGTGTATATCAAACATTACTTTATCCCACACAATCCCATCCAGAATTGGTACTGCAGAAATGTTCACAAAGGACAAGTCTCTTCGGACCTTATGTGATGAAAAATGTGGTTTCAACCCCTCCTCCACCTGTTCAACCGCTGATCTCTCAGGAAGAAAATGACCATGTATCAACAGAAAAAAGGTAATGACAAACCCAATCCAAAGAAAAAATGCTAACATAGTCAATAAAAGCCACAGATAGTTCCATGGAAAAACAAAATACGTATCTTTAAGCCAATGCATCAGCTTACGTGGACCTGACAGGTCAGTAGTCGAAGAGGCAAACGAGTCCGATAGATCATCGTTGTTATTGGCAAAGTAACCAGAGGCAGTTCGGGCAAAAGGCGTTGGAGTATTCAATGGAGGAGATGGTGTTTCTCGCGGTAGTATACTGTAGACAGCACCGTCCGTCACGTCAGTAGTCATGGTGACTTGATCAAATGTTTCTAAGTTATTTGTTGTTAGTGGAACTAATGCGAGATCATCATCCACCCTCCCCAAGCTCGGAGAGGCAACAGTGTTGGTATAGATAACTTGAAGCGTAACATCTTCCCCAGTAGTGAGAGGGATTCGGGAACTACTGGACGTTCCTCTTGGTCTGCTGTGTAGAATCGGCCACATGTTGTAACTTGACATTGTCAAAAGAAACAAAGCGATTTTCTTTGGCACCTGGCAACGGTGGTAAAATAACAGTTCTCGTTCCGTGTATCCCCAACACAGGGACTGGTGCTTGATAAGAAGGGCCAAATTCTTTTTTCACCGCAACCTTTTCATGCACAAGATCCCCAACCCTGGGAATCCAGCCGGTAGCTGTTACTGGCACATCCTTAATTCCTGTGGAGGCAGCACTTTTAGAAGAGTTATCTTCATGGAACTGCTGTAATTCCTGCAAAACAGTGACACGATCATTTATGTCAAAAGGCGTTTCCGCTGCCTCCACACCAGGACCATCAAGATCCGGAACAAACATTTGTGTTCGGAACAAGCACTCATATGAAGTACGACCCCCCAGGGACCTTCTAGGCAGGTTATTGAGTGCTTTCTGAGCTCCATACAGGTGGGTTAGCCAACTATGACCCGTACCTAAGACCCTGGTTGTTAAGGATTGCTTTAAATCACGGTTTAATCGCTCCACAACAGAATTTTCCTCGGGATGAAATGGAGATGAGTACTGGAGCTGCACCCCCAATGAAGCCATGGTGTCTCTGAATGCCCTTGAGGCAAAAGCAGGGCCCTGGTCCGAATGGAATGCCGCAACTGCATATGTACCGACAAAGACTCGCAAATCTTTAATAACAGTCTGAGGTGTCAACCGAGCGCTGTGGCCACACCCACACAAATCTGGAGCAAGAATCAACAGCAACTAGTATATGTTTGTGTGCACTATCTGGTGTTAGTGGACCGCAATGATCCAAGTACACACATTGTAATGGTCTGTTGGATATTAAGAGGGGTGTCTGCGGCGGGCGCTTAGCTGTTTAAACTTTAATTTGTTAACAGATGTCACAACAAAGGACATACTGATTAGTCTCTTTATAGAGACCAGGCCACCAGTAACAGGCCTGTAATAGCGAAATTGTAGCGGCCACGCCAGCATGTGCGGATGCCACCCCCTCATGAGCTGCTTTAATCAATTGTGGTCTCACAGCTTTATTGGGGATGTCGCGTACGCCTACACTAGGAATTTTAACTTCAGCGTTCAGCATACTTCCCATGAAGTATTGGTATTTATTAGGAAATCCTTTAGGATAAGGCGTGCCATCAACCGTAGCTTTTATGGCAGCCATAATCTCTGTGTCTGGTTTGGAACTCGAACGAGTCACTGCAGCTACAGTGGCAACTGCCACTGCCGACTTTGCGGCTTCATCAGCCAAAGTATTTCCAGCACGTGTATTCCAACGCGCTGGTGTCCAAGTGTGTGCACAACATGGACTTTGGGTAGCGTCTCTTTCAAGTCTGCTACCTTCCCCCACAGTAGTCTGTGTTTTATGGTGTTGCCTTTTGAATCTCTGAACCCATCCAAGCGCCAGTAATGTGTATATTCATTAAAAGACTGTACGCAATAATATGAATCACAAACAATCAGTATGAACTGCGTCGGATCTGTATGTTCTAGTGCCATTAGTAGAGCTTTTAGCTCAGCCAATTGTGCTGTACAATCCCCTAAGGTCTGTGTATAAGTATGTTGGGGGCAGAACTTCTCCCCCTCCTATAGCCGCTCACTACTGCACATGCAGCCGAATATTGGTGTTTCGTCCCAATGGCCGGTTGCGCAGTGCCATCGGTGTACATGACTACTTGATATTGATCAATAGGCAACGTGTCAGCGGGAACTGGATTTTCAACTTCATATTGCAGAAATTCCTGAGTTTGTAACTTTGGGTCAAAAATGTAATCTACATCAATGGCTGTTAAAGACGTGGCCCATTGTATCTATTGCGGGTGAAGTGCTTTTGCGTTCGGAACGCTAGCTTTTGTAACAGCCTCGAGGGCCGGAATAGGAGAAACAACAATAGTGCGTTTTCCCTGGGCAAGAGGTCTTTCTTTAATAACAGCCATCTGTACAGCAGTAAGAATTTTCTCTGTGGGTGCAAATCGTTGTTCAGCAGCCGAATACAAGTGTGACTTGTATCTAATCGGGACTGTCTCACCTTCATTAAATGTGACATAAGTAAACCTAATGGCCCCAGCTATCACCCTGATGACCAAATGTGTCTTATTGTCCTGTGTGTGTAAATGTTTTGCGGCCAGTAGATCTGCTTATAACTCCCAAAGAGTATGTGTATGTTCAATTGTCCAGAATTTGCTTGAAAAATCAGGACGTATCAATTCATATAATAGTTTTATGCGTGTAGCATACTCAGGAATGTATGTTCTGCCAAAATTTAGAAAGCCTAACAATGATTGGAGTTTCTTAATTGTATTTGGTGGTTGCAATTGTGCACACTTTTCTAAAAATTGTGGCGCTAGGCCGTTACCCTCATTCGACAGCTCATATCCCAGGAATATGATGCTGAGGAAGGCAATTTTCGATTTTTTGAAGTAAAATTTATAGCCAATATTGGCAAATCCTACAACAATGCGGGCTACCCGTCTTAAATGTTGTAGCAACTCATCATCCGTGAGTTCTATATCATCCACATATGACACTGCTTCAGGGTGTAACTCGTGTAAAATAGCAGTCACACGAGCTGCAAACAGTCCTGGGCTGTTCTTACACCCTTGAGGCAAACAACAGAATTTTTCTGGGAGCCTAGCGCGCTAAAGCCTGTTAAATATCTGCTTTCCGGTGCAATATTCTGGCAGAAGAATCCATTCGAGATATCCAAAGTTGTTTTATATTTTTTCCGCACTATGTTGCTCATCAGTGCAGCGCTATGTGAATTCTGTATAGCATATGCACATGTATGTCCGTTCAAATGTCTGTAGTCTAAGACTGTTCTATATGAATGGTCCGGTTTAGCTACAGGGAATAAGGGATTATTCATCGGTGAGACACAGGGTTCAATTACTCCCTGGTATTCTAATTGTGTAAGTATTTCTCTCACCGGTGCCCTTGTTTCATGTTTTATGAAATACTGCGGTTGTGGCTGAGGTTCACCTTTAATCGGAATTACATGATATCGAGAAACCCTGTCCCACCCTACGTGATTTCTATATAAGGCAGGTGCTTGTGCTAGAGCCCATTTGATGGAAAAGGACTCTGCGAGTTCCCCTGGAACAAGGGGCGAGAAGGAAGGTTTAATAACCTACTCAGGTGGCCAATCTTGTTCAGCCAGCAAGATGTCATATATCTTAACTATACGATCCCAAAAGATTGCATGTATAGAGCGTTCAATGTCTCCTTCCAATTGTAAAGTCACTGTATACACCCTATCGGGTTCGGAGACACGCATATCTGCTGTTTCAATTTATATGAAGTCATCAGTTGCTTTCACCTCCAGATGCTCTAGAAGATTCCGGCGAACTATTGTGACCTCTGCCGCGCTGTCTAGCAGTGCTAGTGCCCATGTCTTGTTCTTCAAGAGAACTCTCTTCCTGAGTGGCATGTCTAACTGAGACTGCTGCCACCCCTTTCTTTTTAAACTGTTGTTTTTGTTATATCGGTTTCTCTTCCTTCTTCACAGAAACCTCCGAAGAGCGTTGTGATTCCTGTCTCGGTTTCACGTACTCTGTCCTCCGCTCTGACCGCCCACCTCTCTCATTTCTCTTTTCCAATGAGTCCTGAAAGGAACGAGATTGGCGTGTATCAGTATATTGATATCTATCAGGCGTTTTTATATTGTCTCTATTTCTGAGATTATACCTATTCTGCGGGGTCTCCGTACGCGGAGATTCTCCCCTTTCTTTTTTAGGTGTTTGTTGTTTTTTCTCCCAGCGCTTCTTATTACCCTCAGGTTGCTGTTTAGCATTTTCTTTACTAATATTTCCCTGAAATTTAGGTTTTTGTGGTCTAGCCCCCAGGCTATCTCGACCGATACTGGAATATGTTTCCGCTATTATTTTAGGCAGTTCCCGCTCCTGATCTTGTTGCGGGACGTAACAAAGACGCATGCGCACCGCAAGTGCAACTGCTTCCCCTTTAAGATTGCAAAGGATTATTGAAGAAACCGTGGCAAATCTAAGGCCCAAATCTAAGGCCGGGGCTGCTCCGTATTCATCCTGAATTTGTTTAAGCACTTCCGGTAGGTTGGCCAATATCGGTGTACCGTGTGACGTTGTATAGAGCACAGCAAACACCGTGCCCCATGTATTACAATGTTCCACTGTGGGAACCATCCCAAAGGGTAAACACATAGTTAGTATTCTATGTTTGTCCTGAGGTCCCTTATGGGGAAATACCGCCTCCAGCATATTCATTTTCTGTGCCAGCCAAAATGGAGTCTCCTCCCGTTTTGCTGGGACTTTACCCATAATAGAGTGCACAGTCACCGGGTTTATACCTGGTGTTACTGCATGTGGTTGTGCTGGAGCAGCACGCGCTGGGTTTGTATTTACTGTCTGCATCACAAATTGTACTAAGCATCTATATGTAGCCATTAAGTCTGTATAGAAACGTCGAACTTCAGCCACCGCCATATTTGCAACCGCAGGATGTGGTGTATATGTGGCCAATAAAGGCCAGGTAGGACCATCATTACTTAGTGGACCTAACCTTACTGGTAATATTGTACGGGGTAGGGCGCCATCAAGCCAATTATTATGTTCTTGATAAGATAGAGGTATCTCTAAGTATGCGTACGCCCTGTATTGTCCAGGCGCGTTCCAACTGTATATGTGTGAAATGTATTTGTGTTCCCATCAAATGCTTGAAATGTGACTCAAGAGTAAAAAAGTTCTGTTCTATAGGCTGCGTGGGTGGCCACCACAAACGTGACTGGATCACCCTGAATCGTAAGGCCATTAGATAGCAAATGTGCTGTGAGCAGTTGTCTCATATTAAGAGCTATCTGTATTACTTGGGGATTCGCCATTTCGAAAAACGGTGAAAATTCAGAGAAGGCACACCAAGACGAGGTCTATCCTTTTAATGTTCAAGCTTGAACAACCATCAGCTGTAAATAAGATTACTTATACCGCCATGTCGCGTAGGCTGTCATTATCCTAATAAGACTACTGGATTTTTGGCCAGCAGGATTGTTTGCAGTGTGGGGGACTAAGTCTGACCCACGGTGAAGGACCCTTGTCACTCCAAATCCGGGTTATGCTACGGCTAACTAGCAGTGCCTCATCTCTCCCAAAGGGAAGAGACAATTGGGCAGCGGCAAGCGCATGACATTTTAGTGCTTCCCAGGGAAGTCGTGGTCACTCAGGTCACAACCAGTTCTCTCGTACAAAGTGCAGTCTCATATATAAATGACAAAGGCAGTTTGTATTTTAAAGATTGGTTTAATAAAACAACTGCATTTTAGATAACAAGGCGTGAGCCGCAATAACCAGAACCATACAACACAGTAGGATTGAAATAGTAACGAGGAGAGTGAAACATAAGAACAAGGCTATCATATTGTAACTAAATTATGTTCTCTCTAAGTTATATTTTGGGCACAGCATGTGAAGCTCTAAGCCTGCCTTTCAGGTTCCCCCGGGAGGACATCAACCCTCATACCTGAGAAAAAGCCTGTGATCTGGATCAGCATCTGCAACAGGGCAGTCAGCATCTGGTTGTGGGTTCCTGTTCGGAATCTCCCTCTTACGCGTACCCGGACTAGAAAGTGTTTTTATAACTAACACGCCGGTGTTCTAAGAAACGTCCCTACGTAAGGATGTGCACTTTCTACGAACCATAAAGACTAAACTTCTCCCACGTCTATCGGCAATGTACCAGACTGTATCCTTGACTGAAGCACAGAGCGAGCAACAATGTATTGTTTGAGAACACAGTGCTGAAGTAAGCTAAACAGTGTGATAGAAGGAAATAAAAACAAGACCGTGAAACTTGTTATTGTAAAATAAAAGTGCGAGGCTAAATAAAATGCATCTAGCGCAAAGTGCACAGATGCCTAATACATTAAGCAAACGCGCAGAAAGCTACATTAAAAATGGCTACACTACAATATAATGTAACTCACTTGTTACTTGATTGCTTGCATTTAAAGTATTACACATACCAAGCTTTTGTCCAATTTTTAAAAGTCTCAGAGTTTTAGCAACAATGGAGGCACTAGGGGCTACATGTACGTAGCATTTTGCACTTCACAAACAGCGAATTGGGCTGTTTGCGATGTGCAAAATGCACTTCGGTATGTTGGAATCCATTTTTGTGATTCAGTAAACTATTTACCGAATCGCAAAAAGGGATTGCGACTCGCAATTAGGAAGGGGTGTTCCCTTCCTAATTGCGAGTCGCAGTTCCATGAATGATTGTTTTGTGACCGCGAAGGCGGACGCAAAACAATTGCAGTTAGCACCAGTGTGACACTGGTGCTAACCCATTCGCAAACGCTATACCAGTGGTCATACCGGTGGCCTGCCCCCCAGTCTTGTTACAATATGTCCACCCGGCTGACCAGTGGAAACATTGTATTACGACATTTCTGCCGGTCAGACCAGTGGAAACGGTGCCACGCATTGGCCTTGTCACCCTCGGAATGCGCACTGTCTGCAGTTTGTGGCTGTTGGACAGCCAGGAGTGAGGCAGTCTGACCGCCACTGCAAAGCTGGCAGTCTCAAGTTCACCAGCCTGGTAATGCGGTCCTTAGTTATCAGCCGCCAATTCTGAGTGACTTTGGTGTGTTTGGTGAAGAAATACTTTGCTAACTGAGGTATAGAATTGATTAGTCAGTATCACGTCCATTCATATATTGTCTATGTGAATGGCAGTAAAAACATTTTTTCAGAGAAGGCAGTCATCCTGTGGACCACTGCTTGCTCTGAAAAAATGAAAGAAAACATTAAATTTTTTGTTTTTGAAATGCATCTTGTTTTCCTTTAAGGAAAACAGGCTGCATTAAAAAAAAAAAATGCTTTATTCAAAAGCAGTCACAGACATGGCCACCATCCCTGTGAGGGCAGCCATTCCCAAGGGGGTTGCAAATTGCGACCTATCCCATGAATAATCATGAGGTAGGGCATTTGCGGCCCCCTTGCGAATTGCAAACAGTGTCATTGACACTGTTCAACATAAGGTATTGCGAGTCGCAAATTGCGAGTCGCTCTGACTTGCGATTTGTGAGTCGCAAAACAATTAGTTTGTACATGTAGCCCTAGGTGCTTTATTTGTGATGAAAAGTGTTGATGTTGGCGTTCCTCTAGCAAAATTTATTATTGCAGCTCAGAAAAGGCTAATCATGTAAGTACAGCCTGGTTGAACAACCAGTACAACGCAGTCTTAACCATGCAACACAGGTAATAATGGTAATGCTTAAATATTAAATATTACTATCTTAACACAATGTATATATGATTTTTAATATTATTATAAAATATTTTTGGCTGTAACACATACCTTTAGGGATGGGATGCAAGGGAGAGTTATTTAGGTATTAATCTTAAGAGTATTAATCCTTAAACAACATTTGTTTATGATTTTTTAAAATATTATATTTGTAAGGATAATGTAACTACTTATTAATTGTGATAGGTAATTAAAACATAGTGGAATGAATATGTAAAATATCTAAAATATTTTCTGAAAATATAAAATATTTAAAATAACATTCACAATCAAAAAACAGTTTTAATATTTTTATTGTAAGCAACAAATAATCACATCAAGTTTAATATTTAAAATATTTATTCCAAAACAGTGTAAAATTAGCAAAAATATGTTATTAAATGATAAAAAATATAAATTATTTTACAAAAATATAACATATTTTTAAACAATGCCTAAAATGTTTTATTAGAATTTTGATGTATTTGCCTATGCTTTCCCATTGACCTTTGATGGAAATAGTCCTTTATTACATTTTTACTTTCAGGCTTGACGTTCGTAATTTTGCATCTGTTTCTACGGCCAGCGGAGCATCACGGTCAAGATTGAATGCCAGGAAATGCCTTGAGGTTGTTGGTGCAGGTTTCAATGCATGTGGCAAGAGTTGTCGTCTTTGTTGCCAACAGCAGGCGGTGGTAGAGGTTGAGAGAGGTCTTGAAGGCTGGTCTGTTGGAGGCATCCTTGCTGGTGCACCATCTCCTCCCCAGCTGTTTGCTGTCTCGTTTTGCTTTTCTGAGTTCATGGTATTGGCATGCAATGTTCCGTCTGACAACCATACCGTCTATATAGAGTTTATTGTCCACGTGATGCTTTATTGTAAAATTTAGGCCCTCATTATGACATTGGCGGTAAATCCTGCTTACCAACACGATGACGGCCGCAAACATATCGCTGCAGTGACGAATATCTGTTCGCCACATTATGACACACACATTAATCCGATAGAATACAGCCACATACACAAATCTGCCAGCCCAAAGGTCAGTGCTAAAGTGGTGGTACCAACACCCATACCGTTACGCCAACAGAACAATGCCCACCACATTATGACCCACAAATCACCACAGCCGACATTCAATGGTGGTAAACCATTGGCGGTACATGCCGCCATGCTCAGAATGGACACCCACAGATAAAACAACACTACATTGTCCAATACTAAAAACACACCTGACACTCATACACACACACCACACCCACTCACTCAGAGCACTATAAAACACCCACCCACTTTACTCACAACCCTTTTCAAACAAATTACTGCCAGGAGATTGACACAAACAGCACAGAGACAACTAGACACACACCACATACACCCGTACAACCCTCACGCCACATCATACACTCCACCACATTACTCAATACACTCTCACCAACACATACCACACAACACCTATGTCCCCACAAAGGCACCCCCGTTTCACTGATGAGGAGTTAAGGGTCATGGTGGAGGAAATTGTCAGAGTAGAGCCACAGCTGTTTGGAGCACAGGTACAGCAAATATCCATTGCAAGGAAGATGGAGCTATGACAGAGAATCGTGGACAGGGTGAACACCAGGGGACAGCACCCAAGAATAAGGGATGACATCAGGAAGAGGTGGAACGACCTAGAGGGGAAGGTACGTTCCGTGGCAGAAAGGCACCAGCTCGCCATACAGAGGACTGGTGGTGGACCCCCACCTCCTTCCCCACAGCTCACAGCATGGGAGGAGCAAGTCTTGGCAATATTGGATCTGGACCAAAAACCTGGCCCATCAGGCACCACTGGACAGTCGGTCACTCAAGCCTACTCACAGTCCACCACAGAGCCTCCCATTGATATCCACCACCACAGCACCCACCCAGTGTATCCACACCTCGGTCCCCAGGACACATCAATCAGCAGTGTGCACACCTGTACAGGGACCCCAGTCCACACCTCATATCCAAGACAATCAGTGACCTGGGGTCAGTGGTAGTGGGCACACTGTTCAGGGGACAGAGGCACAGGCCAACATGGACACTGGGCGGACCGCTGTGCACCAGGGGGAGGACAGGCTCAGGGAACCGACAATCCAGGAGGCACTCACGGCGATCCTAGGAGCCTACCAACATTCCCAGGACAGGATGGGTCATTACCACCACCATGATCTCCATAGCAGGAGTGCTGGCAGACATGGCCAACATCATGAGGGAGAAACAGCACACCGGTGGGCCCCAACCACTAGCCAGTCCATTGACCAGCCCTCTACTTCCGCTGCAGCTAGTGGGCAGGAGGCCCTGCCACAGGACCCACAGGACGCCAGCACCCCCCCTGCAGAAGGTGAACCACCCCACAAACGTTCCCTGTGACCCAGACAGAAGCCAGAGACACTTGCCAAGACCACCCCAGGAAATGAGACTCTCCTGATTGTCCCCCTTATGTCCCACCCTGTCACCTTGTCCACTTTGAACTGCCTTTGCTCCCCTTCCTCTGGCCCCTTGGAGACTGGACCTGTGCTACAAACAGACTGGAACAATACCCTCGACATTCCTCCATCATCACCCCATTCCATTGCACTTTTCCCTCAACTTCATAGCACTACAATAAACACCCTTGAACACAACTTGACTACTAGTATTTTATGTGTTGAAAATGTGCATTTATGGAAACAGTCACATCTAGTGCAAATGATCTCAATGCTGTGAGATAATATAAATAACGACCTGTAGCTGTCTGTAGTCATCACATCAGTACACAGTTCTTATCTCACCAACATCTGTAAAATGGCAAGCCATAGGTGACAGTAAGTTGAGATGCAATGGAACTTAATGTCATCATGGTACAGCCACACCCGAAACATCAATAGTCAGAGGAATGGTCAGTTGCACTGTCTCACCTGTGTGTCATTGGAAGTATTAACGTAAAACTGATGTTCTGTTGTCCTCGTCCTTATCCTCTGCCTCCTCATCCCCACTGTCCTCAGGGTCCACTGTTGCCACAGTGGCATCTCCAGTCTCCTCCTCCTGCAGAAAGGGTACATGCCGTCTGAGGGCCAGGTTGTGCAACATGCAGCATGCCACTACTACCTGGCAGACCTTTCCAGGTGAGTAGCACAGGGATTCACCTGTCAGATGGAGGGACCTGAACCTGGCCTTCAGGCGCCCGACGGTCCTCTCGATGATCCTTCTGGTTTGCTCATGTGCCTCATTATAACGTTCCTCAGCCCTTGTCCTGGCATAACTCACAGGGGTTATCAGCCATGATAGGTTTGGGTAGCCAGAGTCACCTGCAAGTATTGAGGGACAACATTTAGCCTCACACAATGCTACGGGGATGACGCCTGAAGGCATACACTAACATACAGTGGGTGGGGACCCTGGCTCACATATTAGCCATACCCTGTGCCTCTGCATTTGGGCCATCACACTTGGGATGCTGCTATTCCTCAGAACAAAGGCATCATGCTCCAACCCAGGATACTTAGCATTGACTTGGGAGATGTACTGGTCTGCCAGGCACACCATTTGCACATTTAGGGGGTCATTACAACCCTGGCGGACGGTGTTAAAGCGGCGGTAAGACCGCAAACAGGCCGGCGGAATTTCTTTGGGAATTACGACTGTGGCGGAAACCGCCAACAAAGACAGCCACTTTAACACTCCGACCGCCACGGCGGTACAGACAAACAGCGCGGGGGTCACCGCCAACAGACAGGCGGGAGCCAAAGTACCGCCCACAGTATCACAACCTACCAATCCACCACCTTTTCCGGGGCGGATTCACCGTGGATAAAAACACGGCGGAAACAGCCTTTTCAATGGGAAAACGCTCACCTCTACACACACCACGAGGAAGGAGGACACCATGGAACCGGAACTCCAAATACTCCCTGCGATTGTCTTCCTGCTCCTGTACGATCATCACCAACGCCGAAGACAACGGTGAGTACTGCACCTACGACATAGGGGAGGGGGGAGGCAAAAGTCAGGGACACACACACGCAACACCCCCACCCCCACCCCGACCCTCACCCACTACAACACACACACCAATGAATATCCAAACATTATAGTAACAACCCCAAACCCCACGGAAGAATGCAAAGACAAAAGGAAATTAGTGCAACCCTTGTAATATATCAAAAGTACAGTAAGCAAATATATACACATATAATTTCACATTCAATAAAATATACATCACGATTAGTAGTGCAGGTAATGCACCATTCAATGTCCGTGGACCACTGGGCCCAAAATGCATGGGCGAGGCCCACACACGATACCTGAGCAAAACGGAGATAACACTGCTGGGGCATCAGATAGAAATACAACAGGCACCTTAGCGGGAAGGGAAGGGGAGGCACCTCAGCCAGATGACTGCACCACGCCAGATCCAAGATGGGGCTCCATGCCCATTGATGTATCCTATGGAGTGCAAAGCCACAGTCTCTCAAGTCTCTACAGTGGGTGGGTTGCCCACTGTTCAATCCTGGGGAGTGCAAAACCACAGTCTCTCAAGTCTATACAGTGGGTGGGTTGCCCACTGTTCAATCCTGGGGAGTGCAAAGCCACAGTCTCTCAAGTCTCTACAGTGGGTGGGTTGCCCACTGTTCAGTCCTGGGGAGTGCAAAGCCACAGTCTCTCAAGTCTATACAGTGGGTGGGTTGTCCACTGTTACATCCTGGGGAGTGCAAAGCCAGTCTCTCAAGTCTCTACAGTGGGTGGGTTGCCCACTGTTCAATCCTGGGGAGTGCAAAGCCACAGTCTCTCAAGTCTCTACAGTGGGTGGGTTGCCCACTGTTCAATCCTGGGGAGTGCAAAGCCACAGTCTCTCAAGTGGATACCTTTCACCACTGGTTCTGGAGGGGGACTGGTGCCCAGACTGCTTCATCCTGCCAAGGACAGACGGAGTGGATGCATGTCTCCAGTGGTTCTGGAGGGGGACTGGTGCCCAGAGTGCTTCATCCTGCCAAGGACAGACGGAGTGGATGCATGTCTCCACTGGTTCTGGAGGGGGACTGGTGCCCAGAGTGCATCACTCTCACCGTGACAATCCCAGTTCCGACACTGCCCCTGCCGCACATGGGCTAGCGGTGCTTGAGTTGGCGGTGCTTGCCCTGTTCAGCGTTGCTTGCCCTGTTCAGCGGTGCCTGACTTTGCTGTCTCTGACCCGTTCAGCGGTGATTGCCATGGCGGTCTTTGCCCTGTTCAGCGGTGCTTGCCCTGTTCAGCGGTGCTTGACTTTGCTGTCTCTGACCTGTTCAGCGGTGCTTACCATGGCGGTCTTTGCCCTGTTCAGCTGTGCTTGCCCTATTCAGCGGTGCTTGACTTTGCTGTCTCTGACCTGTTCAGCCGTGCTTGCCATGGCGGTATTTGCCCTGTTCAGCGGTGCTTGCCCTGTTCAGCGGTGCTTGACTTTGCTGTCTCTGACCTGTGCATCGGTGTTTGCCTTGGCGGCCCCTCATTGCCCAGCGGGGCTGTGGCTGCCGGTGCCCTCCTGGGCACTGACTCTGGCAGGGGCCTCCTGGCCACTGACGATGGGACTGCCCTCCTGGGCACTGACTCTGGCGGTGGACTGCCCTCCTGGGCACTGACTCTGGCGGTGGCCTCCTGGCCACTGACGATGGGGCTGGCGGTGGCCTCCTGGGCAGCGGGGATGATGGCGGGCTTCTCCGCTGTGCTGCTCTTCCCAGACTTTGGCGATTTCTTCTGCCCCTTCCCCACCTTGGGAGGAGTCACAGCTGAGTGGACACTCCCCCCGGGTCCCTTGTGACCGGCTTTGCCGGCTGGAGGCTTCCCCCTGTCCCGCCGGGCACTGAGCAACTTCTGGTGCTTCACAGGGGGGGGACTGGCTGTGCTCTGGCTCCGTGTCACACTGGCTGCCCTAGGGCCCGGTGCACTCAACATACCTATAACAGGCACCACGGGTACCTGCGATTTTTTGGCTGAGGTGCTAGAACGGGACCTATGAATTGGAGGGGGGTGGTGGGAAAGAGGTCAAGGTTGCTCAGGAAAAGTTGCTTACGAACACTGGGACGGGTAGCTGGAGGGGGTCTGGGAGTGGAGGAAGAGGAGGTGGTTGTAGGAGGTGTAACTTTTGTTGATTTGGGTGCAGGTGCATGCGCTGGAGGCTGTCGTGAGGTGGATGGATGTTGGGTGGGTGTGTGCCCGTATTTGTGTACTTTGGGAGGGGGCGTCACAGACACACTGGGAGAGGACACAGGGGATGTGTAAATGGTAGTGGGGGTGGGGAGTGCAGGTGAGCGGGGTATGGTGGTGGGTGTGCTGGTGCGGGACCTAGTGGCTGTAGTGCATGAAGGTGAGAGTGTAGACAACACTGGGAGGGAGGAGGGAGACGACGAGGAGGGGGACACAGTGGAGGCAGTGGATGTTGCTGTGTCTGTATGTGTGTGATGCTTTCATGAGTGCCTGTGGGATGTGTGGTGCTTATGTTTGCCTGAGCTTCCCTTGTGTGTTGAGGTGTGTGCAGGCTGGTCTGATGGTATGCTTGGGATAGGCAGAGGTACAGGGGATTGGGTCTGGGTGGAGGAAGTTGGAGGGGGGAGGCTAGAGACAGGGACAATGGCTGCCATCAGTGCTGAGGCCAGAGATTGCAGGGTTCGATGAAGGGCAGCCTGACCAGAATGAATGAACTCCAGGAATGCATTTGTGTGCTGCAATTCCCTTTCTACACCCTGGATGGCATTCAAAATGGTAGACTGCCCAACAGTGAGTGACCTGAGGAGGTCAATGGCCTCCTCACTGAGGGCAGCAGAGGTGACAGGGGCAGGGGTTGAGGTGCCTGGGGCGAAGGTGATGCCCACCCTCCTGGGTGAGCGGGCACGGGGCGAAGGCTGAGGGGCTGCTGGGAGGGCGGTGCTGGTAGGGGGTGGCGGCTGTACCTGTAGAAGTGGGGGGCACAGATTTTGCCACCACCACAAGGGAGCTCCCATCGGAGGACGAGTCTGTGTCGCTGGTTGCTGATCCTGTGACCGCTGTGGTGCTCCCCTCGCCCTCCGTCCCACTGGTGTATTTGGAGTCTGTGGTGTGGCCCTCCATTGCCATGTGGGATGCAGCTCCCTCGTGCTCCGGTGCCACTGTACCTCCGCCTGATGATGCTGATGCACACAATAACAGGGAGAGCACAAAAAGGGGGGGGGACGACAGAAGAAAGACAGGTTGAGTGCATGGCTTACCGCTACAGTTGGCGGACAATACAGACACAGGAGCCCCCTGCACTACGCTGCGCTGTTGGGCTCTACTGATGCAGTTCCTGGGATTTGGCCTACATGGCTATGGTCGACATCTGCACACATAGATGACACAGGGGCATGTATACCTGTACTTGGCACTCTACAGAGGTGGGGTGGAGTGCCACATGGCCTGCATTACGGAGGGGCCTAGCCTACAGAACTCGCCCTGGCCTTGGGAAACCCACAGCCCTCCTCCCCCACCCAGACACCTTCACTGCGCGCAAAGTCAGCTGAGTGAGAGTGTACTCACCCCCTTGTGTCTGCTGTGATGCCCTCAAGCGCCCATCCAACTCAGAGTAGGCCACCGCCAGGATCCGGAACATGAGGGGGGTCATGGTGTGACGGGCACCCCTCCCACATTGGGAGGCCATCCCCAGCTGAGCCTCCGCCGTCTTCTTGCTGCAGCGGCGAATGTCCTCCCATCTTTTACGGCAGTGGGTGCTCCGTCTCCGGTGGACCCCCAGGGTCCGGACGTCCTTGGCGATGGCACGTCAAATAGCCTTCTTCTGGTGGGCGCTGACCTACATGACATGTACAGGGGAAGAAGAGAAGTCTTTACCAACTGCACCATCAAAGTGAGTGGCCCACATCCCTACCCTTGCATGTGGCACATGCATTCACAGTCCTTCATGCACGCAGAACTCTGCCTCCTTCCTTCTTACAACCAGCCCTCTCCACCCAGGCATAGCCCATACAACCTGCTCCCTGTGTACTCACCTGTTGGTCTGGAGGACCGTAGAGTAGCGTGTACTGTGGGAGGACCCTGTCCATGAGCTTCTCCAACTCCTGTGCAGTGAAGGCAGGGGCTCTTTCCCCAGACGCACAAGCCATTGTCTCTTCCAGACCGAGGTCACAGCAGCACTTGCAGTGTAGGTCCTCTCCTGTCGAAGATCAGGTATCGAGTGATTGAACAGATAGAAAATGGCGGTCACGTCCGCGGCTGTGACGTCCGTGGCTGTGCGTATCATTACCACCGGCGCACTTTGTCATTGGCTCCTGGGACCCATAGGGTCCAATGTTAACCAATGCAGCATTGCGCAGCAGTCTTCGACCGCCTACCGCGACGGTGTACAACGCCAGCGCAGTTACCTCACATCCCATTGTCCCAGTTTAGAGGTCAGGCAGCCGCCATTTCAGGGGCCCACATGGCTTCATTTTCAACTGCGTCACACATACCTAGGCCTGGACTCAACACACATACAGACTACTTTTTGGATTATGTTTCGTGTTCTGTGTAGACTGTGGGTACATACCTCTGAGTTGCTTGACTCTGTGGTCGCTGTTGTCCTTCCTAGGCACCGTCAGCTGGGACATGTGAGGAGATGGCGGAATCCTCTGGTGTACCGACACTGGTAGACCTGTTGACAATGGAGGAGCGACATTTAATCATCACCTACAGGTTTGACCGTGCCACAATCCAGGAACTGTGTACCCAGTTGGAGCCTGACTTGATGTCAGCTATCCGCCATCCCACAGGGATCCCCCCTCATGTGCAGGTGCTGTCAATGCTCCATTTCCTTGCAAGTGGGTATTTTCAAACAACAGTGGCCATGGCATCAGGGATGTCCCAGCCTATGTTTTCCAACGTGTTGTCCAGAGTGTTGTCTGCCCTGCTGAAACACATGAGGAGCTACATCGTTTTCCCTCAGGTTTGGATTTGGAGTTAAAGGTGACTTCTATGCCCTTGGACATATCCTCAACATCATAGGTGCCATTGATGGGACCCATGTGGCTTTGCTCCCCTCCCCCACAGGAGTGAACAGGTGTACAGGAACCGGAAGAGTTATCATTCGATGAATGTACAGATGGTATGTTTGGCAGACCAGTACATCTCCCAGGTAAATGCTATGTTCCCTGGCTCAGTGCATGACGCCTACATCCTGCGGAATAGCAGCATCCCTTATGTGATGGGTCAACTCCAGAGGCACCGGGTGTGGCTATTAGGGGACTCTGGTTACCCAAACTTGTCATGGCTACTGACCCCAGTGAGGAATCCCAGGACCAGGGCAGAGGAACGCTACAATGAGGCCCATGGGCGGACTAGGAGGGTGATCAAACGCACCTTCGGCCTCCTTAAGGCCAGGTTCAGGTGCCTCCATATGGCAGGTGGTTCCCTATTCTACTCACCAAGGAAGGTGTGCCAGATCATCATCGCCTGCTGTATGCTTCACAATCTTGCTTTGCGACGCCAGGTGCCTTTTCTGCAGGAGGATGGTCCAGATGACGGTGTTGTGGCAGCTGTGGAGCCTGTGGACAGCGATGAGGAGGAAGCAGAGGAAGAAGAAATGGACAACAGGGACTCAGTCATCCAGCAATATTTCCAGTGACACACAGGTGAGAACAGATTCTTGCCTACTACAAGTACTTTCACACTTCTACCTCTATCCTGTCTGTCAATTTCAAGCAGTATTTGGTAACTGAGTTGTACATTTCCATTACGGTTTCACAGGTGTGGTTACCAACGTGTGTCATCTGCTTACATTCTTCATGGACTTGTGATGTGTGACATAGGTATGTTGACATTACATTTGAGAACAGATTTTGTCACTGTCATAGCTAATACACATTTTCGAAATCACAGACTGACTCCAGATTGTTTTGTGCTTTAAGGGTGTTTATTGAAGTGCTAAATATTGGAGGGGGTGCTAAAATGGTGAGGGGTGATGGTGGAGGAATGTCCATGGCAGAGTCCAGTCTATTAGTCCCACAGGTACATTGCCCATATGGGCATAGGAAGTGAAGCTGGGGCAGTTCCAATATGGACAGGGTTACAAAGTGGGACAGTGGGATGACAATCAGGCTGGTCTCATTTCTTGGCGGGGGTCTTGCCATCGTGCTATGTCCTGTTCCTGGATCTCAGGGACCGCTTGCGGGGTGGTTCTCCATCTGCAGGAGGTGGGGTGCTGGTGTGGTGGTCCTGTGTCGGGTCGTCCTGTCAACTAGCGCCGGCGGAGTTGGTGGGCAGTTCATCGTCCATGCTAGTGTCAGGGGCCCCTTGGAGTGCCACGGTGTCCCTCATGGTGTTCAGTATGTCCTTCAGCACCCCTACGATGGTGCCCAGGGCGGAGCTGATGGTTCTGAGTTCCTCCCTGAACCCCAAATACTGTTCCTCCTGCATGCGCTGGATCTCCTGAAACTTGGCCAGGACCGTAGCCATCGTCTCCTGGGAGTGGTGGTATGCTCCCATGATGGAGGAGAGGGCCTCGTGGAGAGTGGGTTCCCTTGGCCTGTTGGCCCCCTGTCGCACAGCAGCCCACCCAGTTCCCCTGTGTTCCTGTGCCTCCGTCCCCTGGACCGTGTGCCCACTACCACTGCCCCCAGGTCCCTGTTGTTGTTGGGGTGGTGGATTATCCTGGGTTCCCTGTAGTGGTGGACACACAGCTGATTGACGTGTCCTGGGTACGGAGGTATGGGCCCGCTGGGTGGGTGCTGTGCTGGTGTTACCAAAGGGTGGAAGGTCTGTGGTGGGCTGTGCCTGTGCGAGGGGAACCGACTGTCCCGAGGCCCACGATGGTCCGGCCTGGTCATCTGGATCCAGTTGGCCAGAGCTGCTGTCATCACTGTGGGCCTCTTCTGTGGGTGGGGTAGAGATGTCTGGACCCTCCTGTCTGGTGGCATTGGGTAGTGGTCCTGCAGGGGTGTAAAAGCATGATTATTGCATCTGTGTGTGTCATGGTGTGCAATGGGTGGGTGACCGTGTACCCCAGCGCTAGCATTCCAGTGTGGGGGCTTGTGTGATGATGGTTGGGGGGGTGTTATGGGTATGTGCAGTGGGCATGCTTTAGTGAGGGGTGTCCATGCTTTGTTGTGTCATGCAGGGCTTGGTGTTGGGATGTGTGGTTTGTGTAATTAGTACATTAGTGAGGAGTTGGAGTGATAGGGGAGGGGGTGAGGGTGGGGGTCTGTAATAGCATGCAGGTAGGGTGGGGGATATGATAGTTAAGATTTGACTTACCAGAGTCCATTCCTCCACCGACTCCTCCGAGGCCCTCAGGATGCATAGTGGTCAAGACCTGCTCCTCCCATGTTGTTAGTTGTGGGGGAGTAGGTGGGGGTCCGCCGCCAGTCCGCTGTACCGCGATGTTGTGCCTGGAGACCACAGAACGCACCTTCCCCCGTAGGTCGTTCACCTCTTCCTGATGTCCTCCCGATTTCTTGGGTGCTGGCCCACTGCGTTGACCCTGTCGACTATTCTTCGCCATTGCTCCATCTTCCTAGCTATGGAGGTGTGCTGCACCTGTGATCCTAATAGCTGTGGCTCTACCGGTACGATTTCCTCCACCATGACCCTGAGCTCTTCCTCTGAGAACCTGGGGTGTCTTTGCCGTGCCGTGGGGTGGTGTAGGTGATGTGTGGGCTGGTGTATGTGGTGATGAGTGTGGTGATGTGTAGTGGTGTGTGGTGTTTTGTGCGTGGATGTTGTGTGGGTGATGGTGTTGTGTGCCTCTGTATGGCGGGGTTGTCTATGCTGTGCAGTCTCTCTGGCCTTCGTCAATAATTGTGGTCGTAGGGGTTTGTGGGTGATGTGGGTGTGTGTTTTATATTGTGTTGGGTGTGTGGGAGTGGTGTTTGTATGTGTATCAGGTGTGTGTATTTGGAATTGTCCAATGTGGTGGTGTTTTGGAGATGTGTGTGTATTTTGAGCGCGGCAGTGTGTACCGCCAATGGAATACCGCGTTTGAAAGACCGCCACATTGATTCGTGGGTCGTAATAGCATGGGCGTGTTTCTGTTGGCGTGACGGTGGAGGATTTGTTTTCGCCAGTTTATCACTGACCTTTGGTGTGGCGGACTTGTGTGGGTGTCTGAATTTCGGCGGATTCCAAGATGTGGGTCATAATAGCTGTGGCGGAATTCCGCGGCGGTGTATTGGCGGTCTTCTGCACGCCGGTAAGCGGCTTTTACCGCCAATGTTGTAATGGCCCCCTTAGTGAGTAGAAACCCTTCCGATTCCTGAACACCTGTTCATTCTGGTGGGGGGACTAACGCAATATGTGTCCCGTCAATGGCCCCAACAATATTGGGGATATGTTCCATTGCATAGAATCCGGCCTTTCCTGTGGCCAGATCTTCCACATGGGGGGAAGCTATGTAGCTGCACATGTGTTTCACCAGGGCAGACAAAACTCTTGCCACCATGATTGAGAATTTTGGCTGTGACATTCCTGCTGCCAAGCACACTGTCGCTTGGAAAGAACCAGTTGCCAGGAAATGGAGCACTGATAGCACTTGCACAAAAGGAGGGATCCCAGTCGGATGACGGATAGCAGATATCAGGTCAGGCTCCAATTGGGGACACAGCTCTGTGATTGTGGCCCTGTCCAGTCTCTAGGTGAGTATAATGTGCTTGTCCTCCAGAGTAGCCAAGTCCACAAGGGGTCTGTACACGGGGTATGTCTCCTCCTCCTATTCATCCGTAGCGGTAGGTATCTAAGGGACACAAGAGTGAATAGGCTGTCACAATTTGAAAAATGAAGCGCCAACCTCAGTGTACATAGTGCATTTATGTGATGGGACAGTGGGGATGGCGAGGTATGTGCTAATCTAGGCTGTGACGCAGTTAAGGTTGATATGACCTGTGTCCGCCACCATGAACTGGCGACCGCCTGTCCTGTATGTAAGGACAGGTGGAAGTGAGGTAACTCCGCCGACGTTGGGCGTTGTGGCAGAAGGCGGTCTTACACTTCCATGCAATTCCTCATTGGATAATATGGAACTCTATGGAGTACAGTGGCCAATGGGGATCTGCGCCGGAGGTGACGGTGTACACCGCGGCAGACATGTTTGCCTTTTTCTATCTGATTCCTCACTTGTTTCCTGACCTTCATCAGGAGAACACCTACACTGCGTGTGCTGCAGTGACCTGTGTCAGGAACCTACCATGGCCCATGTGACCGGGGAAAGGGCCACTGCCTTCACTTCGTTGGGGTTGGTGCGTTTGATGGATGGGGTCCTACCCCAGTACGGACTGCTGTATGGGCCTCCAGACCAACAGGTGAGTACACCTTGGGCATGACGCATGTGGGAAGGATGCATGGAGATGTGTGTGCAAGTATCGTGTCATCGGGGGGATGTCGTGGGTGGTGTACATAGTGTGCGCCGGATGATGTGTGTGCCAATGGTGACGGAAACAGGATTGGTGGGCCATATGTGTGAGAGGCTGTATTGTATGTGTAATGGTGTCCTCCTGTCTGTATTACCTCTGCAGGTCAGCGTCCATCAAAAGAAGGTATTATGACGTGCCATTGCCAAGGACGTACGGACCCTTGGAGTCTTTGGCAGGCGGAGCACCCACTGTCGGAAATAGTGGGAGGACCTGAGACGCTGGGCATGGAAGACCGCGGATGCCCAGCTGGGGATGGCCTCCCAACAAGGAAGGGGTGCCCATTGGAACCTGACCCCCCTGATGGCCTGCTGTAGGAAAGTACCATCTTGCCTGGCATGTTACCCCCATCTTTCACTGTATATATGTTGTTTTAGTTGTATGTGTCACTGGGACCCTGGTAACCCAGGGCCCCAGTGCTCATAAGTGTGCCTGAATGTGTTACCTGTGTAGTGACTAACTGTCTCACTGAGGCTCTGCTAATCAGAACCTCAGTGGTTATGCTCTCTCATTTCTTTCCAAATTGCCACTGACAGGCTAGTGACCATTTTTACCAATTTACATTGGCTTACTGGAACACCCTTATAATTCCCTAGTATATGGTACAGAGGTACCCAGGGTATTGGGGTTCCAGGAGATCCCTATGGGCTGCAGCATTTCTTTTGCCACCCATAGGGAGCTCTGACAATTCTTACACAGGCCTGCCACTGCAGCCTGAGTGAAATAACGTCCACGTCATTTCACAGCCATTTTACACTGCACTTAAGTAACTTATAAGTCACCTATATGTCTAACCTTTACCTGGTAAAGGTTAGGTGCAAAGTTACTTAGTGTGAGGGCACCCTGGCACTAGCCAAGGTGCCCCCACATTGTTCAGAGCCAATTCACTGAACTTTGTGAGTGCGGGGACACCATTACACGCGTGCACTACATATAGGTCACTACCTATATGTAGCTTCACCATGGTAACTCCGAATATGGCCATGTAACATGTCTATGATCATGGAATTGCCCCCTCTATGTCATCCTGGCATTGTTGGTACAATTCCATGATCCCAGTGGTCTGTAGCACAGACCCTGGTACTGCCAGACTGCCCTTCCTGGGGTTTCTCTGCAGCTGCTGCTGCTGCCAACCCCTCAGACAGGCAGCTGCCCTCCTGGGGTCCAGCCAGGCCTGGCCCAGAATGGCAGAACAAAGAACTTCCTCTGAGAGAGGGTGTGACACCCTCTCCCTTTGGAAAATGGTGTGAAGGCAGGGGAGGAGTAGCCTCCCCCAGCCTCTGGAAATGCTTTGTTGGGCACAGATGTGCCCAATTCTGCATAAGCCAGTCTACACCGGTTCAGGGACCCCTTAGCCCCTGCTCTGGCGCGAAACTGGACAAAGGAAAGGGGAGTGACCACTCCCCTGACCTGCACCTCCCCTGGGAGGTGTCCAGAGCTCCTCCAGTGTGCTCCAGACCTCTGCCATCTTGGAAACAGAGGTGCTGCTGGCACACTGGACTGCTCTGAGTGGCCAGTGCCACCAGGTGACGTCAGAGACTCCTTGTGATAGGCTCCTTCAGGTGTTAGTAGCCTTTCCTCTCTCCTAGGTAGCCAAACCCTCTTTTCTGGCTATTTAGGGTCTCTGTCTCTGGGGAAACTTTAGATAACGAATGCATGAGCTCAGCCGAGTTCCTCTGCATCTCCCTCTTCACCTTCTGATAAGGAATCGACCGCTGACCGCGCTGGAAGCCTGCAAACCTGCAACATAGTAGCAAAGACGACTACTGCAACTCTGTAACGCTGATCCTGCCGCCTTCTCGACTGTTTTCCTGCTTGTGCATGCTGTGGGGGTAGTCTGCCTCCTCTCTGCACTAGAAGCTCCGAAGAAATCTCCCGTGGGTCGACGGAATCTTCCCCCTGCAACCGCAGGCACCAAAAAGCTGCATTACCGGTCCCTTGGGTCTCCTCTCAGCACGACGAGCGAGGTCCCTCAAATCCAGCGACACCGTCCAAGTGACCCCCACAGTCCAGTGACTCTTCAGCCCAAGTTTGGTGGAGGTAAGTCCTTGCCTCACCTCGCTGGGCTGCATTGCTGGGAACCGCGACTTTGCAAGCTACTCCGGCCCCTGTGCACTTCCGGCGGAAATCCTTCGTGCACAGCCAAGCCTGGGTCCACGGCACTCTAACCTGCATTGCACGACTTTCTAAGTTGGTCTCCGGCGACGTGGGACTCCTTTGTGCAACTTCGGCGAGCACCGTTTCACGCATCCTCGTAGTGCCTGTTTCTGGCACTTCTCCGGGTGCTACCTGCTTCAGTGAGGGCTCTTTGTCTTGCTCGACGTCCCCTCTCTCTGCAGGTCCAATTTGCGACCTCCTGGTCCCTCCTGGGCCCCAGCAGCGTCCAAAAACGCCAAACGCACGATTTGCGAGTAGCAAGGCTTGTTGGCGTCCATCCGGCGGGAAAACACTTCTGCACGACTCTCCAAAGCGTGGGGGATCCATCCTCCAAAGGGGAAGTCTCTAGTCCTTGTCGTTCCTGCAGTATTCACAGTTCTTCAGCCTAGTAAGAGCTTCTTTGCACCAACCGCTGGCATTTCTTGGGCATCTGCCCATCTCCGAGCTGCTTGTGACTTTTGGACTTGGTCCCCTTGTTCCACAGGTACCCTCAGTCAGGAATCCATCGTTGTTGCATTGCTGATTTGTGTTTTCCTTGCATTTTCGCTCTAACACAACTATTTTGTCCTTAGGGGAACTTTGGTGCACTTTGCACTCACTTTTCAGGGTCTTGGGGAGGGTTATTTTTCTAACTCTCACTATTTTCTAATAGTCCCAGCGACCCTCTACAAGGTCACATAGGTTTGGGGTCCATTCGTGGTTCGCATTCCACTTCTGGAGTATATGGTTTGTGTTGCCCCTATCCCTATGTTTCCCCATTGCATCCTATTGTAACTATACATTGTTTGCACTGTTTTCTAAGACTATACTGCATATTTTTGCTATTGTGTATATATATCTTGTGTATATTTCCTATCCTCTCACTGAGGGTACACTCTAAGATACTTTGGCATATTGTCATAAAAATAAAGTACCTTTATTTTTAGTATAACTGTGTATTGTGTTTTCTTATGATATTGTGCATATGACACTAAGTGGTACTGTAGTAGCTTCACACGTCTCCTAGTTCAGCCTAAGCTGCTCTGCTAAGCTACCATTATCTACCAGCCTAAGCTGCTAGACACCCTATACACTAATAAGGGATAACTGGGCCTGGTGCAAGGTGCAAGTACCCCTTGGTACTCACTACAAGCCAGTCCAGCCTCCTACATTGGAAGCAGCGACGGGATAAGTGCTTTGAGACTACTTACCACTCTTGTCATTGTACTTTTCATAAGAGAAAAATATACAAAACAAGGTCAGTGTATATACACATAGCTAAAAAGTTTTGCATTTCCTCTTTTCACTCTTTTCTAAGTGCTGAAAAGTACTTCTAAACTTTCAAAAAGTTCTTAAAAGTTTAAAAAGTTTTTTTCTGTCTTTCCAAAAAGTTCTGAAAACTTTTTTCTCTTTGTCTATCACTTTAACTCTCTCTAAAAATGTCTGGCACAGGCCAAAAAGTTGAACTGTCCAAACTTGCATATGATCACCTTAGCTGGAAAGGAGCAAGGAGTCTCTGCATAGAGAGAGGTTTGAGTGTAGGGAAGAATCCTTCCTTAGAACTGTTAATTAATATGCTTAGAGTACAGGATAAGGCCATAAGTGCCCAATCTGTAGAAAAAGTAGCTAATGGTTCTCAATCTGATCCAGGGTCTCCCCCAGGAAAAGGTTCAGGAAAGAAACTTCTCAGCCTGCCCATTACTAGACAGTCTAGCATAGTTGGTACAGAGGTTGAATCACATCATACTGATGATGTGCTCTCACATTATGCTGGTAGCCAAGCTGTTAGGGTGCCCTTGGTAAGGGACAGGTCTCCTTCTGTTCATTCCCATCATACCTCTGTATCTAGAAATGTCCCTCCCACCCACCCTGATGACAGATTGTTAGAAAGGGAGCTCAATAGATTGAGAGTGGAACAAACCAGACTGAAGCTCAAGAAGCAACAGCTGGATTTGGATAGACAGTCTTTAGAAATAGAGAGGGAAAGACAGAAGATGGGTTTAGATACCCATGGTGGCAGCAGCAGTATTCCCCATAGTCATCCTGCAAAAGAGCATGATTCCAGGAATCTGCACAAGATAGTTCCCCCTTATAAGGAGGGGGATGACATTAACAAGTGGTTTGCTGCACTTGAGAGGGCCTGTGCTGTACAGGATGTCCCTCAAAAGCAGTGGGCTGCTATCCTATGGCTATCATTCACTGGAAAAGGTAGGGATAGGCTCCTTACTGTAAAAGAAAATGATGCTAACAATTTCCAAGTTCTTAAGAATGCACTCCTGGATGGTTATGGCTTAACCACTGAACAGTACAGGATAAAGTTCAGAGATACCAAAAAGGAGTCTTCACAAGACTGGGTTGATTTCATTGACCAGGCAGTGAAGGCCTTAGAGGGGTGGTTACATGGCAGTAAAGTTACTGATTATGACAGCCTGTATAACTTGATCCTGAGAGAGCATATTCTTAATAATTGTGTGTCTGATTTGTTGCACCAGTACTTGGTGGACTCTGATCTGACCTCTCCCCAAGAATTGGGAAAGAAGGCAGACAAATGGGTCAGAACAAGAGTGAACAGAAAAGTTCATACAGGGGGTGACAAAGATGGCAACAAAAAGAAGGATGGTAAGTCTTCTGACAAGGGTGGGGACAAATCTAAAAATGAGTCTTCATCAGGCCCACAAAAACACTCTGGTGGGGGTGGTGGGCCCAAATCCTCCTTTAATCAGAACAAGGAAAAGAAACCATGGTGCTATTTATGTAAAATAAAAGGCCATTGGACAACAGATCCCAGTTGTCCAAAGAAAGGCACCACAGCTCCTACCACTACAACCCCTACTGCTATACCTAGTGTCCCTACTAATAGCAGTGGTGGTGGGAGCAAACCTACTAATAGCCAATCCAAGGGAGTAGCTGGGCTCACTTTTGGTAATTTAGTTGGGGTTGGTCTAATTAGGGAGACCACAGAGGCTACTTTAGTCTCTGAAGGGGCTATTGACTTAGCCACTTTGGTTGCTTGCCCCCATAACTTGGAGAAGTACAAGCAACTAACCCTAATAAATGGTGTTGAGGTCCAGGCCTACAGGGACACAGGTGCCAGTGTCACAATGGTGATTGAGAAACTGGTGCACCCTGAACAACACATACTTGGACACCAGTACCAAGTAACCGATGCTCACAACATAACACAAAGCCACCCCATGGCTGTTGTAAATCTCAACTGGGGGGGGGTATCTGGTCCAAAGAAAGTTGTGGTAGCTTCAGATTTACCTGTAGACTGTCTATTAGGGAACGATTTGGAGACATCAGCTTGGTCAGATGTGGAGTTGGAGGCCCATGCAGCAATGCTGGGCATCCCAGGGCATATATTTGCTTTGACAAGGGCTCAGGCCAAAAAGCAAAAAGGACAGGGAAGCTTGGATCCTGGAACAATGGACCAAGTGCTCCCTAAAGCTAGGGCTAGTAGAAGCAAACCACTTCCTACTATCCCTCCCTCTACAGTGGATTCTACTTCTGAGGAAGAAGAATTCCCTCCCTGTGCAGAACCTACACCAGAGGAGCTGGAAGCAGACACTGCTGAGCTTTTGGGTGAAGGGGGCCTGCCAGAGAGGAGCTGAGTGTGGCACAGCAAACCTGTCCCACATTAGAGGGTCTCAGACAGCAAGCTGCCAAACAGGCTAATGGGGATGTCAGTGACTCACACAGAGTTTACTGGGAGGACAACCTCTTGTACACTGAGCATAGGGATCCTAAACCTGGAGCTGCCAGGAGATTAGTGATTCCTCAGGAGTACAGAAAGTTCCTCCTAACACTGGCACATGACATTCCCTTAGCTGGGCACCTGGGTCAAATGAAAACTTGGGACAGATTGGTTCCATTGTTTCATTGGCCTAGGATGTCTGAGGACACAAAAGAATTTTGTAAGTCCTGTGAAACCTGTCAAGCCAGTGGCAAGACAGGTGGCACTCCAAAGGCACCCCTTATCCCACTGCCTGTGGTTGGGGTTCCCTTTGAAAGGGTAGGGGTTGACATAGTTGGCCCCCTTGACCCTCCTACTGCTTCAGGCAATAGGTTTATCTTGGTGGTAGTGGACCATGCCACAAGATATCCTAAAGCAATTCCTTTAAGGACCACTACAGCTCCTGCAGTGGCAAAGGCCCTCCTGGGAATATTTTCCAGGGTGGGCTTCCCAAAGGAAGTAGTATCAGACAGAGGAAGCAATTTCATGTCTGCATACTTAAAGGCCATGTGGAAGGAGTGTGGTGTAACTTACAAGTTCACAACACCCTATCATCCACAAACAAATGGACTGGTGGAGAGATTTAATAATACTCTCAAAGGCATGATTATGGGACTCCCTGAAAAACTCCGCAGGAGATGGGATATCCTTCTACCATGCCTCCTTTTTGCCTACAGGGAGGTACCCCAGAAAGGAGTGGGCTTCAGCCCCTTTGAACTTCTTTTTGGACACCCTGTTAGGGGTCCACTCACACTTGTAAAGGAGGGTTGGGAACAACCTTTAAAAGCTCCTAAGCAGGATATTGTGGATTATGTACTTGGCCTCAGATCAAGGATGGCTGAGTACATGAAAAAGGCCAGTAAAAACCTTCAGGCCAGCCAAGAGCTCCAGAAGCAATGGCATGATCAGAAGGCTGTTTTGGTTCAGTACCAACCAGGGCAGAAAGTGTGGGTCTTGGAGCCTGTGGCCCCAAGAGCACTCCAAGATAAATGGAGTGGACCCCACACAATTGTTGAAAAGAAGGGTGAAGTCACCTACTTGGTTGACTTAGGCACTGCCAGGAGTCCCCTTAGGGTGCTCCATGTCAACCGCCTGAAACCCTACTATGACAGGGCTGATCTCACCCTGCTCATGGCAACAGATGAGGGACAGGAAGAAGACAGTGATCCTCTACCTGATCTCTTCTCTTCCACAGAACAAGATGCTCTTGTGGAAGGTGTAGTTTTGGCTGATTGTCTTACTGCTGAGCAGAAAGATAATTGCATAAATCTCCTAGGACAATTTTCAGAACTCTTCTCTACTGTGCCAGGCACCACTTCTTGGTGTGAGCACACTATAGATACTGGAGACAGTTTACCTGTCAAAAGTAAGATCTATAGGCAGCCTGACCATGTCAGGGACTGCATAAAGCAAGAAGTTCAGAAAATGTTGGAACTAGGAGTGGTTGAGCACTCTGACAGTCCATGGGCTTCTCCTGTGGTACTGGTACCAAAACCCAATTCTAAAGATGGAAAGAAAGAAATGCGGTTTTGTGTAGACTATAGAGGTCTCAACTTGGTAACCAAAACTGATGCTCACCCTATACCCAGGGCAGATGAGCTCATAGATACACTGGCATCTGCCAAGTATCTAAGCACTTTTGATTTGACTGCAGGGTATTGGCAGATCAAATTGTCAGAAGATGCTAAACCTAAGACTGCATTTTCTACCATTGGAGGACATTACCAGTTTACTGTAATGCCTTTTGGTTTGAAAAATGCACCTGCCACTTTTCAGAGGTTGGTGAACACAGTCCTGCAAGGGCTGGAAGCTTTCAGTGCAGCATATTTGGATGATATAGCTGTCTTTAGCTCCAGCTGGGATGATCACCTGGTCCACCTTTGGAAAGTTTTGGAGGCTCTGCAAAAGGCAGGCCTCACTATCAAGGCTTCAAAGTGCCAGATAGGGCAGGGTAAGGTGGTTTATCTGGGACACCTTGTTGGTGGGGAACAGATTGCACCACTTCAGGGGAAAATCCAAACTATTATTGATTGGGTTCCCCCTACCACTCAGACTCAGGTGAGAGCCTTCCTAGGCCTCACTGGGTATTACAGGAGGTTCATTAAGAACTATGGCTCCATTGCAGCCCCTCTTAATGACCTCACATGCAAGAAAATGCCTAAAAAGGTATTATGGACAGCAAACTGTCAGAAAGCTTTTGAGGAGCTGAAGCAGGCCATGTGCTCTGCACCTGTCCTGAAAAGCCCTTGTTACTCTAAAAAATTCTATGTCCAAACTGATGCATCTGAATTAGGAGTAGGGGCAGTCCTATCACAACTTAATTCTGAGGGCCAGGATCAACCTGTTGCTTTTATTAGTAGAAGGTTGACCCCTAGAGAAAAGCGTTGGTCTGCCATTGAGAGGGAGGCCTTTGCTGTGGTCTGGGCTCTGAAGAAGTTGAGGCCATACCTGTTTGGCACTCACTTCATTGTTCAGACAGACCACAAACCTCTACTTTGGCTAAAACAAATGAAAGGTGAAAATCCTAAATTGTTGAGGTGGTCCATATCCCTACAGGGAATGGACTATACAGTGGAACATAGACCTGGGAGTAGCCACTCCAATGCAGATGGACTCTCCAGATATTTCCACTTAGACAATGAAGACTCATCAGGTAATGGCTAGTCTTATTGTCCTTCGTTTGGGGGGGGGTTGTGTAGGAAAGTACCATCTTGCCTGGCATGTTACCCCCATCTTTCACTGTATATATGTTGTTTTAGTTGTATGTGTCACTGGGACCCTGGTAACCCAGGGCCCCAGTGCTCATAAGTGTGCCTGAATGTGTTACCTGTGTAGTGACTAACTGTCTCACTGAGGCTCTGCTAATCAGAACCTCAGTGGTTATGCTCTCTCATTTCTTTCCAAATTGTCACTGACAGGCTAGTGAATATTTTTACCAATTTACATTGGCTTACTGGAACACCCTTATAATTCCCTAGTATATGGTACTGAGGTACCCAGGGTATTGGGGTTCCAGGAGATCCCTATGGGCTGCAGCATTTCTTTTGCCACCCATAGGGAGCTCTGACAATTCTTACACAGGCCTGCCACTGCAGCCTGAGTGAAATAACGTCCACGTTATTTCACAGCCATTTTACACTGCACTTAAGTAACTTATAAGTCACCTATATGTCTAACCTTTACCTGGTAAAGGTTAGGTGCAAAGTTACTTAGTGTGAGGGCACCCTGGCACTAGCCAAGGTGCCCCCACATTGTTCAGAGCCAATTCACTGAACTTTGTGAGTGCGGGGACACCATTACACGCGTGCACTACATATAGGTCACTACCTATATGTAGCTTCACCATGGTAACTCCGAATATGGCCATGTAACATGTCTATGATCATGGAATTGCCCCCTCTATGCCATCCTGGCATTGTTGGTACAATTCCATGATCCCAGTGGTCTGTAGCACAGACCCTGGTACTGCCAGACTGCCCTTCCTGGGGTTTCTCTGCAGCTGCTGCTGCTGCCAACCCCTCAGACAGGCAGCTGCCCTCCTGGGGTCCAGCCAGGCCTGGCCCAGGATGGCAGAACAAAGAACTTCCTCTGAGAGAGGGTGTGACACCCTCTCCCTTTGGAAAATGGTGTGAAGGCAGGGGAGGAGTAGCCTCCCCCAGCCTCTGGAAATGCTTTGTTGGGCACAGATGTGCCCAATTCTGCATAAGCCAGTCTACACCGGTTCAGGGACCCCTTAGCCCCTGCTCTGGCGTGAAACTGGACAAAGGAAAGGGGAGTGACCACTCCCCTGACCTGCACCTCCCCTGGGAGGTGTCCAGAGCTCCTCCAGTGTGCTCCAGACCTCTGCCATCTTGGAAACAGAGGTGCTGCTGGCACACTGGACTGCTCTGAGTGGCCAGTGCCACCAGGTGATGTCAGAGACTCCTTGTGATAGGCTCCTTCAGGTGTTAGTAGCCTTTCCTCTCTCCTAGGTAGCCAAACCCTCTTTTCTGGCTATTTAGGGTCTCTGTCTCTGGGGAAACTTTAGATAACGAATGCATGAGCTCAGCCGAGTTCCTCTGCATCTCCCTCTTCACCTTCTGATAAGGAATCGACCGCTGACCGCGCTGGAAGCCTGCAAACCTGCAACATAGTAGCAAAGACGACTACTGCAACTCTGTAACGCTGATCCTGCCGCCTTCTCGACTGTTTTCCTGCTTGTGCATGCTGTTGGGGTAGTCTGCCTCCTCTCTGCACCAGAAGCTCCGAAGAAATCTCCCGTGGGTCGACGGAATCTTCCCCCTGCAACCGCAGGCACCAAAAAGCTGCATTACCGGTCCCTTGGGTCTCCTCTCAGCACGACGAGCGAGGTCCCTCGAATCCAGCGACACCGTCCAAGTGACCCCCACAGTCCAGTGACTCTTCAGCCCAAGTTTGGTGGAGGTAAGTCCTTGCCTCACCTCGCTGGGCTGCATTGCTGGGAACCGCGACTTTGCAAGCTACTCCGGCCCCTGTGCACTTCCGGCGGAAATCCTTCGTGCACAGCCAAGCCTGGGTCCACGGCACTCTAACCTGCATTGCACGACTTTCTAAGTTGGTCTCCGGCGACGTGGGACTCCTTTGTGCAACTTCGGCGAGCACCGTTTCACGCATCCTCGTAGTGCCTGTTTCTGGCACTTCTCCGGGTGCTACCTGCTTCAGTGAGGGCTCTTTGTCTTGCTCGACGTCCCCTCTCTCTGCAGGTCCAATTTGCGACCTCCTGGTCCCTCCTGGGCCCCAGCAGCGTCCAAAAATGCCAAACGCACGATTTGCGTGTAGCAAGGCTTGTTGGCGTCCATCCGGCGGGAAAACACTTCTGCACGACTCTCCAAGGCGTGGGGGATCCATCCTCCAAAGGGGAAGTCTCTAGTCCTTGTCGTTCCTGCAGTATTCACAGTTCTTCAGCCTAGTAAGAGCTTCTTTGCACCAACCGCTGGCATTTCTTGGGCATCTGCCCATCTCCGAGCTGCTTGTGACTTTTGGACTTGGTCCCCTTGTTCCACAGGTACCCTCAGTCAGGAATCCATCGTTGTTGCATTGCTGATTTGTGTTTTCCTTGCATTTTCCCTCTAACACGACTATTTTGTCCTTAGGGGAACTTTGGTGCACTTTGCACTCACTTTTCAGGGTCTTGGGGAGGGTTATTTTTCTAACTCTCACTATTTTCTAATAGTCCCAGCGACCCTCTACAAGGTCACATAGGTTTGGGGTCCATTCGTGGTTCGCATTCCACTTCTGGAGTATATGGTTTGTGTTGCCCCTATCCCTATGTTTCCCCATTGCATCCTATTGTAACTATACATTGTTTGCACTGTTTTCTAAGACTATACTGCATATTTTTGCTATTGTGTATATATATCTTGTGTATATTTCGTATCCTCTCACTGAGGGTACACTCTAAGATACTTTGGCATATTGTCATAAAAATAAAGTACCTTTATTTTTAGTATAACTGTGTATTGTGTTTTCTTATGATATTGTGCATATGACACTAAGTGGTACTGTAGTAGCTTCACACGTCTCCTAGTTCAGCCTAAGCTGCTCTGCTAAGCTACCATTATCTATCAGCCTAAGCTGCTAGACACCCTATACACTAATAAGGGATAACTGGGCCTGGTGCAAGGTGCAAGTACCCCTTGGTACTCACTACAAGCCAGTCCAGCCTCCTACACCTGCATACTGGCAGTGGCCTACACAGAGCTGGATGGGTGCTTGAGGGCGTCACAGCAGCCACAAGGGGGTGAGTACAGTGGGCATTACTATAATAATTTGCAGGTTGCATGGGATCCGGGTGGTGGATGTGACTTAGTGGGTGCCCCTAAGGCCCAGCCAGACATTGCAGCATGATCCATCTCAAGGGTAATGGGTGTATGGCAAATGCAGGTAACCTAAATTGTTACCATTCCATGTCAGTCAGGGCTTTGTTGGCCCCAGGAGGGGTGCAATTGGCGGTATGTGGCCCTCATCTTGCTGTGGCATATAGCCAAATCACTGGCAGTGCAATGTATAGTGTTCAAGCCTGATCCCTGTGTGTGACGGTGCTGTGTGTGCAAACTGTGGTGTTGGTGCAGTAATTTACCCAGTATTTCCTTTCTCTCTCTCTCCCTTTTTTCTTCTGACATCCTGCCAATGTGTGCATTAGCATCATCTGGTGGAGGAGCAGGGGCACCGGTGACAGAGGGAGCTGCAGCCCACAGGATCCAGGAAGCAGAGTCCACCGACGCCAAGGGAACCAGTGGGAGGGAGGCCGAGGGGAGCACCATGGAGGAGACAGGAGGTGACAACATTGACTCAGATACCTCCTCCGATGGAAGCTCCCTGGTGGTGGCGGACACCTCTGTGACCACCCCAGCTTCAGGTACAGCCGCCACCCCGTACCAGCACCGATCTCCCAGTAGCCCCTCAGCGAGTTTCCCGTGCCCGCTCACACAGAAGAGTGGGCATCTCCTTCGGCCCAGGCACCTCAGGCCCTGCCCCACTGAGCCCTGCTGCCCTGAGTGAGGAGGCTATTGACCTCCTGAGATCCTTCTCTATAGGGCAGTTAACCATAGTGAATTCCATCCAGGGGCTGTCATCCCAGATGCAGCAATGCAAGCATTCCTGGAGGGCATTTACGGTGGATTGGTGGCCCAACGGAGATTGATTCAAACTCTGGCCTCCTCTCTGGTGACAGCCAGTGTCTCTGGTCCTACCGTCCCCCCTCCAACTACCAATTCCCAGTCCCAGTCTCCTCAACCCCAACCCATCCCATGCACACATACAGACGAGCATGCACACAAGCCAACACACAAGAGTGACACAGTCAAACACAAGCACCACACTTCATCCCATGAGCACTCACGCAAACACCAGACAGTTGCAGACAAAACCACATCCACCGCCTCCACTGTCTCCTCCTCCTCCTCCTCCACCTCCATTACAGTCCCGTCCACACTCACACCTGCATATACTTGATCTTCCACGCTCAGCCTTGGCTAGCGACAGCCTGGAACAACTACACTGGCTGCCGGTGGCGAGCCGAATCAGGTTTAAAACCCTATGTCTGACTTATAAGGTCACACAGGGAAGTGGTTCTGATTATTTATCTTCCAGACTAGGCTGGTATAGACCTAAATGGCAACTAGATCTATGGGATCCTTTCTGATTCAGGTCCCCTGTACCTACAAAGCCAGATGGGGTGACAAGGCATTTACGGTAGAAGCGGCCAGATGCTGGAATTCACTCCCCCTGGGCATAAGGAAGGAACACAACTTTATGGCTTTTAGGAGGCTTGTTAAAACCTGGTTGTTCCCGCGTTGATTTCAGTCTTCTCTTGCTCCTCTTTTGAGCTATTCGATGCTCCGGCAGAAACGCGCTATTTAAATACTAAAATACAAATACAAAATACACTACATCAACATCCACCAGCATCACCACACCAAGCAGCACACACATCTCACTAGCAGACACCTCCACAACATCCATGCACACGTCCCCTGTGTCGTCTCCCACCCTGTCTGCCCCCATCTCCTAAACGACACAAATGCAAGCACTCACACACCCAACCGTCATCCACCTCACTTCAGCACACTCCCCATGCACCTGCACCCACGTCCAGCAGATATGCACTTCCTACAACCACTCCCTCAACCTCCACTCCTATCCCTCCTCCCTCATCCCGCCCCACTGTCCCAAACCTGGCCTATTCCCTCCCCTTATCCCCTGTCCTGCCCGTAAGAGCAGGGTCCCAATGACCCAGCCCAGCATCTCAGCCAAACAGTCCACGCGGACAGTGGTGGCACCCCCCAGTCATAGTGGCAAGTCAGTGAAGGATCCCACATGACCAGCCAGGAAGGTTAAGGATCCCACACGTCCTGCCATGAAGGGGAATAAGCCCTCGACTCCTGCCCAGAAGGCTAAGGAACCCACACATCCTGCCTTGAAGGGGAAGAAGCCCTCAACCCCTGCCAGGAAGGCTAAGGATCCAACGCCTCCTGCCAAGAAGGGGAAGAAGCCCTCGACTCCAGCGGAGGCTGTCAGGGTGACACCACCACCAACAGTGGTCACGGGGCCCCCACTGCCAGCTGAGGAAGTGCATCCCTCACTTCCAGCAGAGGCTGTCCAGGAGGCACCTCCACCTGCCAACATGGGGCATCCCCCACCTCCAGCAGAGGCTGCCCAGGAGGCACCTTCACCTGCCAACACAGTTCAGCCCTCACCTCCAGCGGAGGCTGTCAGGGTGACACCACCACTGCCACCATCAGTAGTCAGGGGGCCCTCACCGCCAGCTGAGGAAATGCATCCCTCACCTCCAGCAGAGGCTGGCCAGGAGGCACCTCCACCTGCTGAGACAGTGCAGCCCTCTCCTTCAGCAGAGGCTGCCCAGTAGGCACCTTCACCTTCTGACACTGTACAGCCCTCACATCCAGATGACACAGTGCAGTCCTCACCACCAGCAGAAGCCAATTAGGCCACCCTTCGGGGGCTGCTGTACAAGGTGCCCCCTCCAGGAGCAGTGGGCATGTTTCCCACCTAAGTGATTGTGACCCTGCACTCCCCAGAACAGAGAAATGGGCATGGAGCCACCTCTGGAACAAAGTGGGAAAGTCCCCCACTCCAGAGACTGTGGCCTTTCACTCCCCAGCAAACAGAAATGGACATGGAGCACCCTCCAGAACCAGTGGGAAAGTCACTAACTCCAGAGACTCTGGCCTTGTACTCCCCAGCACAGAGATGTGGGCATGGAGCCCAGTCCAGAGCCAGTGGGAAAGTCACCCACTCCATAGACTCTGGCCTTGCACTCCCCAGCACATAGTAATGGGCATGGAGCCCCTCCAGAACCAATGGGAAAGTCACCCGCTCCAAGACTGTGGCCTTGCACTCCCCAGCACATAGTAATGGGCATGGAGCCCCTCCAGAACCAGTGGGCTTGTTCACGTATTCGGCTGAGGTGTCCCCCACCCCTCATCCCCCTGAGGTGCTTGCCCACTTGCAAACTGATGCCCCTGCAGATTTCCATACGGATGAATTCAGGATTCGAGGTGGGCCTTGGACTGTGCCCTGTGGCCCCTTAGTAATTTGGACAGGGCATTGGCCCTTTGTGTACATTTGTAAATATCTGTTTCTCGTACAATTGGTTCATTTGCTAGCTGTTAATATCAATATATTCTCATTACTTCATTCCTGTTATCCTGGCATTATTCTGCCGTGGATCGTGTGCCATTGTTTTTCGTCTGCAGCTGGTTGTGTGTATGGTGTGTGTGTGTGTATGGTGTGTGTTGTGTGTGTGTGTGTCACTCTCGTTTTCCTTTCCCACTCCCTCCTTTGTGTGCCTGGCGGCTGTACTCACCGTCGTCGTCTTCGTCAGCGTTGGTGTTCCAGGTGGAGCATGACGTAGAAGAGCATCGGGAAGACTTGTAGTTCCAGTTCTATGGCAGCGTTGTTCTTCCCTGTGTCTCCGATGGTGAATCTTTGTTCTTCTGTGATGTGTTTCTGCCAGGCTTTTGACAGCGTTGGTACCGCCCCAGAAATCGTGGCGGATTGAAGGGTCAAAATATGGTGGGTGGTACTGAGAGAGCGTAGCTTATAAAATCTATATTAACATGAAATTATTATGAACTAATGTGTGATAATGCCATATAGAAGTTGTATCAACCTGTTTTTCTAAAACGTGCACTTGAAATGTGACCACGGGGAGTGGCCGCCAATGTATACGTGGATTAATAAAAAATTTACTAATGCCTATGAATATTCGAATTAATGAATTATTTGCGTTAATTATTAATGATTATGTTATTAAAGTTATGCTAAATAAATCTTGTAGGCCTTATGTTAGCATGAGCCGAAGCTTAGCTGCCTGGCTCTCATATTAAATGTGTTTCTCTAACGTGCAGTGTGCTGGCTCGCAAAAGGACATGACCTCTTGTTTTCTTCAAACTAGAAGCTGAATGTAACCATAGTGGATCCGTTCTCATGAAATTCATTCTGTTTGTAGAAATGTTTAATCGAAAGGCAACAGTGTAGACTAATATAATGTACAAGGTAGTTTAAACCGGTGAAGACAATGGAGCTACTGACCAAAAGATGTGCAAAGAATTACAGAAGGATGAAATCATACCGGACGTGCTACCTCTGAAGACGTCAATCATATGGACCAATAAAATGTCTGTAAACTAATATTGGGTGAAATATTAATGACATAATCTATTTTCTAATTGGATAAAGATAGTGGGGTATAACCATGGACCAATAACATTTTAGGGGAATGTACAACGAAAAAGGGATAAAAACCCATGACACGGGGAGCCAGAGAGTGGTGTTAGGGAATGCTACTGATTTTATCCAGAAACTCTGTCACTCTGCTTGGTGACTGATTGGTTTATTAAAACCATCCTCTTCCTTAGATTGCCCATTTACACTTTACCTCCCTATGAGGGAAGTGCTCCTTTTGTCCCGGAGCTGAGTGTTGACTGATGGCGAATCAACTGATGTCCTGAAGACGAAGACTGAACCTGAGTGCTGACCTAAACCTTGGAGGGTAACTATGAAAATGAAATTGTGATTTGTCTGTTTGCTTTTCCCTTCTAGGTACCAACTGCTTAGTTTTGACAGAGACCATAGCTAGACGTTTTCCAAATTGGTGTTCTAAATTGTTTTGCATGAAGCAAAACATGCCAATGCTAATTAGTGGCTAGGACAGGTGTTCACTAAACTGACGCAAATAGACAAACAACTGAATCTATGCTTTGTTGAACTGACGCATTGATGACACTCTGCTAAAGTTGATTTATGTACACGACGTGTTATGTTCTGATGTTCGCAATTCTTGCCTTAATGAAATCTTATCAGAGTTGCCATATTGTGACTATGTTATTGTGTTTCTTGGTTTTGAGGTTAACACATCTGCTTTTAGAATTGTAACCAATAGGGAATAAAACTCATAAAAGTTTACTAAACTGGTGTGGTTATTCATAACTGTCAGGTCATGGTGGTGTCTTGAATTGATTAATGTCTTTGACTAAAGTGAAATGTATTGTTGTGATAAATATTGATGACATTATTGACATATTGATTGACATATTGATTAGCTATCTCGTCCTAAGGTGTCTCTCAACTGGGTCAAAAGATTCATTGGCTTAAAACGAGTCCTGATGTGTAATAAATTATCATAAAGGGATGCATTAGCAGTACTTTGTCTTCCGCCTGGCTGTTGTTGGCTACCGCCGTAGTTAGTTATTCACTCCCTGGCGGTTGGTGTGGTACATTGGCTGTCTATGGGAGTTTTCTCCGTCATGGTCATAATTTGACAGGAATTACCACCAGCCTGTTGGCGGTATTAGCGTCACTTTATCACTCACTGCCAGGGTCATAATGAGGGCCTTAATGTTGTGTTTAAGGAAAAATACTGAATTAATCTTCAGTCTAATTTAAATTGTTTTCTTTGAACAAGGCGGTTTCATTAGCTTTGAACTAGGTTAGGCATTTCTATTAGAATGAACATCCAGAGCACGGTGCACTTTTTCCCCTAGTAATGTTCAGGTTGCATTGCTTTGATTTATTTCGGAACTGAAATTAATTTGTAGTGGATTTTGTTTGTGAATCTATTACTTGCTTTGTTGTTATCCTGCAGTTCTTCATGCGAGATGGCGCATTCTCATGGCACCGGAGAACGGTGTACTTTTCTTTCTGTACTAATGTTCAGGTTAAATTGATTTTATCTTTTATGAAAGTGTAATTAATTCTAGTAATTTATAAATTGACTTTATTTACGAAGGCTTTACTTACTTAATATGTAATTGTGAAGTAATTTCTACAAATTGTATTCTTGGAAATAATGGAATTAAACAGTATGGGCCTGATTACGACTTCAGATGGGGGGGATTACTCCGTCCCAAATGTGACAGATATCCCGCCCCCCGAATTACGAGTCTATTATATCCTATGGAACTGGTAATACGGTGGGCGGGATATCCATCACATTTGGGATGAAGTAATCCCATCCGCCAAAGTCGTAATCAGGCCCTATATATTTTTGAATATCACCAGATCCTATTTATTGAAGAATGGTAGCATGAGGATTTTGGAAAAAAGTGTATATAAGAATAAGCTTTATAATACAAAGCTCAAAAGATAAGCAGTTTGATGGATGGATTCGAATTTTGCCAAGAAATTAGATCGTAAACATTAAACCTGCTTTCTGACCTGATGAATGCTTTTTTGCAACATTACATAATGCCATCTATCTCCATAGAGATTAGTGAGCATTGCAAATCAAAAATCTTTGTCCCTTCGTTATTTAAAAAAATGTCTGTGCTTTTAAGTATTTCCAGAGCGTTGCACATTGCATGTGTTGTTTTGAGGTGAATCTTGAGTTATGCAAAGATGTAAAGTTTTTCTCTGCAAGTGTTGTAGATTTTTGTTAAATCTTTACAAACTTCACAAGGTTGCAAGGTATAAAAAAGAATCAAATCACAATAGGTTTTGCAGGACAAAATCCCTGTTAAAAAACACTATTGTGGTGCACTTTTTGTAAAAAAAAATAAGGGGGGTGTAAAAAACAGTTGCTGTAAAAACATTATTAACAAAACGTTTCACCAGTTGGCGAGGATTAGTCCTGAAGGTGAAATTTATAAACGTTCACAAGACTTTGCAGTTGAAAATTACATTGTGCCTGCTGTTAGGGAATTCACGGTGCTCTTCATGATTTAATGGTTATTTGCATCACTTGACAAAGCCTCGAAGGCAAAAAATTCAGGGTAATTTTGCATTGGTTGAAGCTGTGCAGGCGAATTTTGGATAAACACGTTCGAAGAGCAGCAACCTAACTGGCTGACATCAACATTTCCACTAAATTACATTGCAAAGCGCATGATTTTCAGCTAATTTTGTGCAATTGCACAAAGCAGTGCAGGTACTAATAAGTACATCAGGTACATAACAGCAGCAGGGACTAGGTTTCATGTGGCGCAAAGATCAAAAACAGAAAAGAGCAAATTTGGGCAGTCCATCTATTTGTGTTTTTTCAATTGTTTTTTCAATTGTTTGATAATCGGGTAAAATAGGGACATCTTCGCAATGACCGCTTTATCATGTTAAACTGTTTTAACTCAAACATTTGTGTTTTACTCTCTAAATAAAGAGTACAATTGTATTGATAACTTGCATGCAAGGCAGTCCAGATTGCAAGACGGCCTGTATAACCTAGATGAATTACACAGTGCCTGTGGCAACTATAAATCGGATAACAATTAGTCGAATCACGTAATTACCCCTAATAATACAAGAAGCGAGACCCTCAATAAGACAGAAACAGAAGACCAAACAACCTCGCCTGCAGCCACAGAGAGCTATGTCTGGATGTAGACAGACTGAGCAGGCTGAAGGCGAGAAAGAACAGCCACACACACAATGGGACTCATTTAGAGTTGCCTGGTAACAGAAAATCCTCAGATTTGTGAATTTTAGGGAGAATCCACACACTAGTGGCAATTGAATAGTCAGGGTCACTAGAATTAAGCAGCTGCTGTGTTTTCTGTGTAATTATGGAGTTGCAACACTTATCCCTCGTATCACCCACTGCCGCCTTATTTTCAGAGTTCAATAAACAATTGTGGCTCAAGTGGAATGCTGCAGTCATCAAAAATGTAGTCCTCATTGTGCACCCTTCTGTTGGACTATTACAAAAAATACTGTTACGGAATCTTCCTGGCAGATGAAGGCCCTCATTATGACCTTGGCAATAAATCCCATTTACCGCCGAGGTGACAGCAGCCAACATACCGTCGCGGAATGACACACACACTAAACCGACAGAATACTGCCACAAAAACATATCCACCAGACTAAAGGTTAGTGGTAAAGTGCTTGTATGAACACATGTACCGTTACGCCAACAAAACAACGCCCACCACATTATGACCCACAAATCACCATGGCGGACATTCAACAGCGGTAAACCATTGGCGGTACACACCGCGCGGTCAGAATGGCCACCCACATACAAAACAACACAACATTGGCCAAAACTAAAATCACACACCTGACACTGATACACACACCATACCCACCTACCCATAGCACTATAAAATACACATCCATCAACCCTTTACGGACATGAAAAATAGCCAAGAGATAGCCATGCAAATCACAGCAACAACTACACACACCAGAAACACCCATCTATTCTTCATGCACCCTACCACATTATTCAACACCAACTGCACAACACACACCACACAACACCCATGTCCCCACAAAGGCACCCCCGTTTCACAGATGAGGAGTTGCGGGTCATGGTGGAGGAAATAGTCAGGGTAGAGGCACAGCTGTTTGGAACACAGGTACAGCAAATTGCCAGAAAGATGGAGCTATGGTGGAGAATCATGGACAGGATGAACGTCGTGGGACAGCATCCAAGAACAAGGGACAACATCAGGAAGAGATGTAACGACCTATGGGGGAAGGTACGTTCCCTGGCAGCAAGGCACCAGCCTGCCATCCAGAGGACTGGCGGTGGATCCCCATCTCCTCCACCACAGCTGGCAGCATGGGAGGAGCAAGTCTTGGCAATACTGCATCCTGAGGGACTCACTGAAGTGGCTGGAGGACTGGACACTGGTGAGTCAATATTTACCACCTATCCCCCCACATGCCTGCATGCCACCACCACCCCTCACCCTGACACCCATCACTTCACTCCATCCCACACAGTGCACCACCACAATTGACTAACCTCAGTGCCAAGCCCTGCATGCCATACCCACTGCATGAACATCCCTCCCAGCCCTGCATGTACACCCACCACCAATGCATTCACAGCATGAAGAACTAACAATCCCACATTACATCACCATACACAAACAAAGGTGGCAGGGCAACAGCAACGATATAGGGGAAGCTAGGAATGTAGAAAATGTCACAGAAATGTAGCATAATACACCACTTACATCCCCACAGGTGCACCAGCCAATTTCAGCGGCGAGGAGGTGCCATGGCTTCCCAGTCCCCAAACAGAAGATGCCTCCAGTGATGACAGTAACTCTGGACATCTGTATCTGGATGTACTACCTGGCCCATCAGGGACCACTGGTCAGTCGGCTATCCCAGGCCACATCCAGTCCACCATAGAGCCTCCCCCCTCAGTATCCAACACCACAGCATCCACCCAACATCCCCACACCTCTGTCCCCAGGACAGGTCAATCAGCAATGTGCCCACCTGTACAGGGACCCCAGTCCACACCTCACAGCCAAGACAATCAGGGTCCTGGGGTCAGTGGCAGCGGGCACACCATTCAGGGGACACAGGCACAGGGTGACAAGGACACACAGAGGACAGCTGTGCACCAGCGGGAGGAAAGGCCCAGGGAACCGACTGTCCAGGAGACACTCATCAATGTTCTGGGGGCTTATCAACCATCCCAGGACAAGATAGGTCAGATGTTAAACATCATGCAGGAGAACCAGCGGCAACAGGAGGTACACCACCAGGAGATCAGGAAAGATTTGCAGGCCCTCAACACCACCATGGTCTCCATATCAGGGGTACTGGCTAATATGGGACTACAGAGCACACCAGCAGGCCCCTTCTACTAGCCAGTCAACTGAACAGCCCTCCACATCTCCTGCAGCTAATGGCCAGGAGGCCCTGCCACAGGACCCACAGGCCACCAGCACCCTCCCCCTGCAGAAGGTGAACCACCCCACAAACGGCCCCAGTGCCCCAGACAGACACCAGAGACACTTGCCAAGACCAAGACCACCGCTGCCAGGAAATTAGACCCTCCTGAATGTCCCCCTTGTGTTCCACTCTGTTACCTTGTCCACTTTGAACTGCCATTGCTCCCATTCCTTTAGCCCCTTGTACACTGGGCCTGTGATACAAACAAACTGGACCAATACCCTGGCCTTCCTCTACCATCACCTCATTCTATTACACCATTCCTTCTATATATTTCACTACAATAAACACCCTTGACCACAACTTGAGTGAAAGTGCTTAATGTGACAAAAATTTGCAATAATATTAACAATTTCATCTTGTGCAATTATCCTGAACTTTGTGATTGCATACAAATATATGCAAAATGGTATGGGGGATGACTCCTGAAGGCATCCACTGGCATGCATTGGGTGGGGACTCAGGCTCACCTATTAGCCCCACCCTGTGCCTCTGTAGTTGTGCCATCACATTTGGGATGCTGCTATTCCTCAAAACGAAGGCGTCATATACCGACCCTGGATATTTGACAGTGACATGGGAGATGTACTGGTCAGCCAGGCACACCATTTGCACATAAAGTGAGTGGAAACTCTTTGACATTCTGAACACCTGTTCATTGTGCCGGGGAGGTACAAACGCAATATGTGTTCCGTCAATGGCCCCAATGATATTTGGAATATGTCCCATTGCATAGAATCCAGCCTTCACAGTGGCCAAATCTTCCACTTGGGGGAAAGCAATGTAGCTGTACATGTGTTTGAGCAAGGCAGACAAAATCCTTGCCAGCACTATTGAGAACATTGGCTGTCCTGCTGCCAAGCCCCTTGTCACTTGGAAAGAACAGTTGCCAGGAAATATAGCACAGATAGAACTTGCACAAGTGGGGGGATCCCAGTGGGATGACGTATAGCTGATATCAGATCAGGCTCCAATTGAGCACACAGCTCTGTGATTGTCGCCCTGTCCAGTCTATAGGTGAGTATTATGTGCCTGTCCTCCAGTGTAGCCAAGTCCACAAGGGGTCTGTGCATGGGGGCATGCCTTCTCCTCCTATTCCTCCACAGTGGTAGGTACCTAAGGGACACAAGAGTGAGAAGGGAGTGACAAACTGAACAATGGAACAACCACTTCAGTGTAACTGAGCTTGTATGTAATTGGACAATGTAACTGGCAATGTATGTACAATTGACAGCAATGATGCAGTTTTCAATTTCAGAATGTTGACCACCAACATTAAATGGTGACCACCTCTCCTGTATGTAGGGGCAGGTGGAAGTGATGTAACTCCCCCAGCATAAGGCGCGAAGATGGACGGCGGTCTTGCACCCCCGTGCTATTCCTCATTGGCTTACATGGGGCTCTATGGAGTACAGTGTCCAATGAGAATCATCGGCAGCAGTGACGGTGTACACAGCCGCAGACGTGACCACCATTTTCTGTCTATAAACTCACTTGATTCCTGACTTTTCACAGGACAAAAACCTCCACTGCGTGTGCTGCTGTGATCTCAGTCTAGAACCTACCATTGCCCATGTGACAGGGGAAAGGACCCCTGCCTTCACTTCAGTGGATTTGGAGCGCCTGGTGGATGGGGTCCTACCCCTGTTTGGACAGCCTTATGGGCCTCCAGACCAACAGGTGAGTACACCATGGGGGCGATGCATACAACAACGTTGCATGGAGAAGTGTGTGCTGTCAGTGTGTATTTTGGGTGGGGGGTATGTCTGGTGGTAGAGTACATGCAGGGCTCCAGGTGATGTGTGTGCCATTTGAGGGGAAATTGTATTTGTGGGCCATATGTGTGACAGGCTGGATTGTATGGTTAATGGTTTCCTCCTGTCTGTATTTCCTCTGCAGGTCAGCGCTCATCAGAAGAGGGGATTGTGGCATGCCATTGCCAAGGACGTGCGGACCCTGGCCGTCTATAGCAGGCGGAGCACTCACTGCTGGAAAAGGTGGGAGGACCTGAGACGCTGGACCCGGAAGACCGTGCAGGCCCAGCAGGAGATAGCTTCCCAATGAGGGAGGGGTGCCTGTCAGATCCTGACCCCCCTGATTCCCGCATACTGGCGGTGGCCTACCCAGAGCTGGATGGGAGCTTGAGGGTAGCACAGCAGGCACAAGGGGGTGCGTACAGTGTGTGTAACAACCATCTTTGTTGCCTGGCATGGGATCCTGGTTGTGGGTTTCAGTTAGTGGGTGTCCCTTAATGCCAGGTCAGACACTGCTGCGTGTTCAGCTCAGGGTAAATGGGTGTATGACAACATTTTGTTAACTAGCAAGGTGGCATTCCATGTCAGAAATTACTTAGTAGGTCCCAGGAGGGGTGTAGATGGCAGTGGTTGGCTCTCATCTTGCTGTGGCACCTAGCCAATGGAATGCCAGTGTGGTGCATAGTGCTCAATCTTGATCCCTGTGTCTGATGGTAATGTGTATGCCATCTGTGGTGCTGGTGCTGTAATTGACTCAGTGTTCCCTTTCTCTCTCTCCCCCTATTTTCTTCTGTCATCCTGTCCATGTGTACATTAGCATCATCTGGCGGAGGTGCATGGGCACCGGTGACTGAGGGAGCTGCATCCCATGGGACCCAGGAGGCAGAGTCCACCAACGCCAAGGGGACCAGTGGGACGGAGGGCGAGGGGAGCACCATGGCGGGGACATGAGGTGACAACACTGACTCTGATTCCTCCTCCGATGAAAGCTCCCTGGTGGGGGACACCTCTGGAACCAGCCCAGCTACAGGTACAGCCGCCACCCACCGTACCAGCACTGCCCTCCCAGTAGCCCCCCTCCGAGTTGCCAGTGCCTGCTCACCCAGGAGGGTGGGCATATCCTTCACCCCAGGCACCTCAGGCCCTGCCCCAGTGAGCCCCGCTGCCCTCAGCGAGGAGGCTATTGACCTCCTGAGATTCATCTCTGTAGGGCAGTCAACCATTGTGAATGTCATCCAGGGGCTGGCATCCTAGATGCAGCAGTGCAATACCTGGAGGGCATCCACAGTGGGTTGGTGGCCTTACAGAGATCGTTTCAGGTTCTGGCCTCCTCCCTGATGGCAGCCAGTGTCCCTGTTCCTACCGTCCCCCCTTCAACTACCACTTCCCAGTCCCAGTCTCCTCAACCCCAACCCATCCCATGCACACATACAGACAAGCATGCACACAAAACTTCACACCAGAGTGGCACAGATAAAGGCAGCACACTTCAGGCCACAAGAACTTACACAAACAACAGACAGTTGCACATACAACAACATCCACTGTCTCCACTGCCTCCCCCTACTCCCTCACAGTCCTATCCGCACTCACACCTGCATGCACTGCAGCAAAAGCCACCACCACAATCACCACATCATGCAGCACACACACCTCACTTGCAGACACCTCCACAACATCCATCCACGTGTCCTCTTTGTCCTCTCCCACCCTGTCTGCCCCCCAAGAGCCACAAACGCTCCCACTCAGACACCCAACAGCCAACCACCTCACACATGCACACTGTTCATGCACCTGCACCCAATTCCAGCAGATGTGCACCTCCTACAACCACTCCCTGTACCTCCACTCCCACCCCCCCACATCCCACCCCAACGTCCCCAAGAAGCTTTTCCTTGCCCAACTTGACCTCTTCCCTCCCCCTCCACCCCCCATCCTGCCCGTAAGAGCAGGGTCCCAACAACCCAGCCCAGCATCTCAGCCAAACAGTCTGCCACTGCTCCCACCAAAAATTCAGCTGGTGGCACAAAGGGGCCCCTGAATGTGACGGCAGCCACTCCTAGTAAGAGCACACCTCCACCTCAGAAAGGGAGGACTAGGGTGGCTAAACCAAAGGGACAGAGGACCGGGACACTGGAGGCAACTCCTAGTCCTGGAGGCAAGGACCCAATTCACATATCAAAGGCCAAGGGGGCCCTTCACAAGACGGGACACATGGATCCCCCTCCACCACCAAAGAGAGCCAAGGATCCCCTTCCACCACCAAAGAAAGCCAAGGTTTACCCTCCACCACCAAAGAAAGCCAAGGTTCCCCCTCCACCACCAAAGAAAGGCAAGGGGCCCCCTCCACCAGCAGAGGGCAAGGAGCCCTCTCCTCCAGCAGAGGCAGCCAAGGAGCCCCCTCCACCAGCAGAGGGCAAGGAGCCCTCTCCTCCAGCAGAGGCAGCCAAGGAGCCCCATCCACCAGCAGAGGGCATGTAGGCCACCCTCCAGAGGCAATTGGGCAAGAAGCCCCCTCCAGAACCAGTGGGCATGTTACCCACTTCAGCTGAGGTGACCCCCCACCACCCATTTCCAACATGATGACCCTGAACAGTGAAGTCGGGATAATGTCAGGAGTCAAGTTGGGCCTTGGACTGTGCCCTGTGGCCATGTAGCGCTTTTGTACTTTGGACTGGCCCTTGGCCCAATCTGGACATTGACACCTACATTTACATTTAATTTTACATTATGGTGGCTGTTGACAGCAAATTACAGTGTTCATACATTCTAAATGTTGTCCTTGCATTAGTTTAACGTGGGTCCTGTGACATTTGTTTTACTCTGCAGCTGGTTATGTGTATGGTGTGTGTGTGTGTGAATAGTGTGTGTTGTGAGTGTGTGTGTCACTGTCCTTTTCCTCCATCACTCCCTTGTGTGCTAGATGGCTGTACTCACCGTTGTCGTCTTTGAGGCCTTGTTGTTCCAGGGTGGCCATGGCGTGGTAGAGCATCGGCAAGACTTGGAGTTCCGGTTCCATGGCGGCGGCGGAATCCTCTGTATCCCTGATGGTGAGTCTTTCGTCTTCTGTGAAGTGTTTTCGCCAGGCTTTTGATGGCGTTGGTACCGCCCAGGAAATCCTGGAGGTTTGCTATGTCATCATATTGTGGGCAGTACCTTGAATTCCACATGGTTGTTGATAGCTACCGCTGTGGTCAGTGGTGTTTACACCCTGGCGGTTGTTGTGGTACATTGGCTGTCTATGGGAGGTATCACCGCCATGGTTATAATTTGACAGTAATTACCGTCAACTTGTTGGCGGTACTCCCGCCACTTTAACAGTCACTGCCAATATATTTCGATCCTTCACTCTTGCATAAATACAGTGGCCCTGCCAATATAGTAAATTCTGTCTATAATTTTGCCTTTGAATATATCACTCTCTCCACATATTGCACATTTTTCTACTCATTCTCAATTATAAATAAGGTGCTGTGTAACAAAATGTCGTATCTCGGTGCGTTCTCTTAGATTTTAGGCCGCTATCTAGTAGCCTGCTCCAGGTTACAGAGTTGACAATGCTGTGTAATGGCTGTGGTGATGAAGGACGGACAACCTGGCAACGTCCCTTTATATCCTTAAACATCGACAAGGTCCCTTCTTTATCAAAAGTACATTAATATATTTCCTTCCTTGGTCCTCATTACCCGCCTTGCACTTTCCCTGTGGTATTCGCTGCAACCTATTAATGAAGCCTGTTCCCTTGTACATACAGATTGATCTATTGCAGGGTCACACAGTATAATGATTGATGAGGGCATTGTTTGGCCAATTGCTTTTCAGGATATTCATAGGGGACCCCAAAGCCTAGTGCTACAGTTTGAGTCTCATAATTAGAAATGGAGTTTCCGAGTGACAGCTAATCTCTGCAGGAACTGCAAAAAAATAGAAATTCTTGTCAAGTCTGTCGGCACATCAGCTGGCTTTCAATATCCTCTCAGTGAGTTTTTTCCTTTCCATTTGACAGCGCTGCCAGTGAACGTAGCAACACATTCTGTAATGGCAATGAGTATATTTCAAAATACTATTTAAATCAACATACTTTTAGTTTCTCGCCACGTTATGCGTTTCCCAAATGCATAAAAGCGTTTCAAAATAAATTTGGGATGAAAACATAGTGGATCGAGCGCATGTTCCAGTTTTGATGAAGTTTTTATCTTGCGAATGTTTTAATTTCTTAATACTTTTTTGGATGTGTATTTCAGGACTTCAAACCGATGTGTAAAACATCATAAACAGTTTAACACTGCTGCTACACCTAGACATGCTGGGGCATATTTATGTGCCCCTTGAGCCGCTGTTGTATCACTTTTTGTGACCCAACACTGGCGCAAACATTTCAGTCATATCTATGAGGCTGCGTAAAGCCACTTTGCGTGCCTTTGAATGGCCTCGAAGATATAGAGGGAGGAAAAGCAGCGCAATTTGCTGCATTGCCTTACTCTGTCTTAGGGAGGCGTTCCATAGGCGTTACGGTGGGTGTTCACACGCAACACCCATGGCTTGTGAAGCACCCCCGGATTTGCAAGGCCATGTAAACCTGAGGCTAGATCAAAACCTTATGCCTACCAGGGGAGTTGTAACGAGAAGAAATATCTTTATTTCTTCTAGCTTCTTCCTCTTTCAATGTGAGCTGCATTCTGCATCACATATACGAAGAGGAAAAAGCCTCCCAGGATTATTTTTGTCTAGGAAGGTGTCTCTTCCTGCACAAAATCAGTCCTGTAAGTAATGAAGACACCCTTGCACCATGGTGCAAGGCTGTCTGCGTTGGTGCTAGGCAGCCTAAGGGGAGGTGGGTAAAAGGACAGGAATTCACTGTATACCATAAAAATGACGCATTCCTGCCCTTTTCATTTTGACACATGGCAGAGCAGCAAAGTGACTTGCTGCACTGTCCTACGCCAAAACTCCATAAATATGCCCCATAGAGCTTAATTTGTAATAAGTGCAAGTAACCAGAGTTTTTGTATAACCATGTATCACAATCTGCCTTCCTAAACCAGAGTTGAAGGGGTGGGATTTCTAACCTGCTGGTTTAAGGACTTAGTTCAATGCACCAATATAATGTATATAGAAATCCAGTTGGACTGGGGCGTTGCCAGCTGCTGATGGATTGAGGAACAGCTTACAGGAGCTCTTGTGTGGATTTTGCACCTGGCCCCATCCTGCTAGTATATTGCACCCCCCAGGGTTGGAGAATCCATTAATTCACACCATGGTGCTGAGGGGTCCCCTTACTGGTTGTTGGAGAGTCCTTGGGGGTGTGCTTCCATCCCGCAAGAAAACACATGGGCCTGGGTGTGATTTCAGGATAGAGGCACGACAGCAGCTCCCGGCCTGAACTCTCATTGAGCAGACTGATGGGTGGGGGGAGACGCCATGGCTGGCTGCTGGGCAGATCGAGGCTATCACTGCTGCACCTAGCTGCGAGGCCCTGGCAAGAGATGCACAAGACTGGTCCTCCACATGCCTGCAAGGTACGCTGAGTGGCCACAGGGTAAGTCGTGGCATATATGGACTAGTGCAAAAGATGGCTTCATGAAGGCTGAGAGCTCCCTGGGTTTCAAAACGTTTGAAGGAGATCGAGGGAGGCCCACTGGGTGGCCACGGTGGTGCTATTGGTGTACCCAGCACCCGCTTATGTGAAAAGAGAGCTGAAGGCCGCCGAGGATAAGGACTTTTGTGCCAACCTGCCTGGTGCTTCGGGATGGGCTCTCTCCAATGCCTTTGGGGGACCTGAGGGGGCCAGTGGCAACAGCCTGTTGCCTGGGGATGACATTAATTGCAGTCTCTTAGTGGCAGTCTGTATGGGCCCATAACTTTGGTGCACTCTTCAAATATGGTGGCATATTGGAAGCCCTAAGCCCTGGAGGGCCCGATTAGTTACTTCAGCTCCACCATCTACAGCACCATTTCATGGACCCCAATGGTGCTTTCATCAGTGCCCACAGGGGTGGCCCTGTTTACTTGTTCTGATTTCCCTGCCTGCCTGGGCCCTGGAGAAGCACCAGGGGCTTGTGCGGTGGGGTCATTGGGGAGGTTGGAGAGGGACGTGGACTCTGGACTCTGCTCTGTTCCTACATAGGAGCAGGGGTAGCTCCTCCGCTATGGCAGAGGGGCGTTGCAGCAGCAAAACCTTCACAGTAAAAACATAATAAACTGTGTTTATTATGTTTTTCCTGCAAAAAGGGTAGGGCCATGGGTGTGACAGGGACAGAAGGGGAATGCACAGCACTCCCTCTCAGTGCGCATGTATGTTTAGCTGGCTGTCTCGGGCCGGACAAACCTATAGGCGCACTAGGCTCTCTCCAACCCGGCAACACAGTGGCGGATTGGAGAGAGCAGGCAGAGGCTCCCACTCTGCTTCCGAGCACCCAGCCAGGATGCTCCATCCAATCCTGCTGGTACTTTCATGCTGCCAGCAGTATGAAAACAGTGTTAGGATTGGACGCAGGGCACCCTGCGAGCCTGAGTCTGCAACTGTGGAGCGGTGCAGTGGTGGTGCCGCAAAACAGGTACTTTTTTTGTTATTATATTTCTTTTGATCACTCAGTCACTCCCCTCTCCACATCGCTGTGTTGCCCCTTCCCCAAGCCGCTACTGCATTGGAGTGATATTGACACAGTGGACTTTAAGGCCTGTGCTCTGCTGGGTTCAGGTGAGGCGGCCTGCCACTACCTGCTACCGAGGCTGACTTTGTTCTCCTACAGAGGTGCTCTGGAGGTGCTCCACTGCCCAAAATGGCCCAGACTCCCATGTTGTTAGAGCTGCATTGAGAGGCCGCTGGAGTCCCTTCTTTGAGCGGTGATCATTGGGGGGGGCACAGCCTTGACCCCCCCGGGTTGGATTGGCTGTCTTAGGCCATTGGCTGTTGGTGGACCCCATTTAGACTGACTCACCTGCCAATATGCCATGCCATAACCACTAAAAAGAGGCCTGGGACCGTGGACAGGGGATCATACCCCACCCAGCTTGGAGCTTGGACAGATACCTCAAGACAAACTAGACTCTATACTAATGGCTATCAAGTACTCAAAAGACACTTTAGAGCACAAAATTGACACAGCAGTAGCAGATCTCGGCCTCCTGACAACTGCCACTACCAAACATACCCTGCAGGAAGTGGCCCTAGTGACCGAACACCTAAAGCCCCAGATGCCCCATGTCCTAGGAAGGGTCTGGGTCCTCAAAGCCCGAGAAGGGGACTCAGAAGATTGTGCTCGCAGGAACATCATCTGGGTGGTGGGAATGCCGAGGAAAGCAGAGATGGCAATATGGTGACCTTTCTGGAGAACTGGCTTTAGAAAGAGGTAGCACCCGAGGGGTTGTCCCCCTTCTTTGCTACAGAAATGGCACACAGAGTGCTGGCCCACTCTCCGCTCTCAGGGAGCGCTCCTCCCCCCATGGTAGCACACCTGCAACATTTTAGATAAAGAGACACACATGCTTAAATGTGCCTGGGGGAGTTGAAAGTTGAGAGCAGCAGGGTGATTATTTTCCGCAACTTTACTCTGGCAGTCCAGAAACAAAGAACCTCATTCTTGGAGGCCAAGCGGAAACTTAAGCCCTGATTTATGGAGGATTTGGCACAGGGCACTGCAGTCAGTCACCTTGCGGTGCTGCCCTAAGTCAAAGTGAAAGGACAGGAACGCTCAGAATCAATGGCATATGGTGCATTCCTGTCCTTTCTCCCTGCACTGGTGCCTATCAGGCAGCATAGCACCAAGGCAGGCACCCTTGCACCATGGGGCACACCTTTCTGCACAAAAGCAAACCTGGGAGGCTTTTTCCTCTTTCAATGTGTGCTGCAGAATGCAATACACATAGAAAGGGGAAGAACAAGGAAAACATAAGATATTTCTCCTTGTTGCACCTCCCCTGGGGAGGCAGAAGGTTTTGATGCTTCCCCACGTTTACAAGGCCTTGTAAATCTGAGGATGCATCAAAATCCATGGCTGTTGCATGGGAACACCCGTTGCAATGCCCATGGAATGACTCCCCAATGCCAATGGAATGCCTACCTAATTCAGGGATCTGCACTGCTGTCAGAGTCACCAGATCCTCGGGTCTGTGCACATTCCCAACACGTCCACCACAAGACAGCTCCAATACTCTGATTAGATTTGTCACAGAGTCTAAGAGAGTCCAATTGGGGAAAAGGGGATTAGGAAGGGAACAGCTGGGAAGGAGACCTGTAGGAAGCAAGGGGTTAAAACACACAACATCAAAATTACATCTCATGAAATCAGTACTATGCTATGACTCTAAGCATCATTATTCTGAGAAACATGAACAACCTAAGAAATAGTCTTAAAATGACTAGGCTTTTAGATGACTGAATACCTGTGGGGGAAGCAAGAGAGGTTAGATAAAACTTTCAGATTCAAGTACTTTCTTTAGCCTGAGAATCAGGAAAGATTCAGAGTAATTGCTGAACCATCATATGAATCTTATTTTAAGAATACATATCAGAAACACACATCATTACATCTAAAACTCTGGTCTTTTTGTGTTCTCTCAAAACATTGGAAAGTGAATTGCGCACATTGCAGGTTTTCATATAAGTATTAAACACCATAGAAGGATTGTGCACCATGAATAACATAACGTAGATTCCAGGAATGAATCATGCGACTTGTCAACTCGAATACTACCAAGTAAATGCCTTAGAAAGGTAGTGCACAGTAAATAACATTAATTAAGCATGAGGAAAGAATCACGCGTCTTGCCGATTCGAATGCCACCATGTAACTGTCAAGGAATGGTAACGCACAATGAATATCATGAATTAAACACGAGAAAGAAATCGCTCGTCTTGACGATTCGAATGCCACCATGTAACTGCCAAGGAATGGTAGCGCACAATGAATATCAAAGGTTAAGTCACTAGGAAGCGAATCACACGTCTTGCCAATTCGAACGTCACTATGAAACTGCCAAGGAATGGTAGCGTACAATGAATATCATGAATTAATCACAAGGAAAGAATTGTGGCCCATATTTATACTTTTTTAGCGCCGCATTTGTGTCATTTTTTGACGCTAAAGCGGCGCAAACTTGCAAAATACAATTGTATTTTGTAAGTTTTCACCATTTTTGTGTCAAAATGCAGCGCAAATGCGGCGCTAAAAAAGTATAAATATGGGCCTGTGCGTCTTGCCGATTCGAATGCCACCATGAAACTGCCAAGGAAATGGTAGCGTACAATGAACATCAAGGGTTAAATCACTAGGAAACGAATCGCGCGTCTTGCCGATTCGAAGGCCACCATGTAACTGCCAAGGAAAGGTAGCGTACAATGAATATCATGAATTAATCACAAGGATAGAATCACGCGTCTTGCCGATTCGAATGCCAGCATGCAAATGCCGTGAAAAGTCCAACCGCACCTTCACACGCGCATGAGCAAATTTTTTAGCATGAAGCATTAGGCCCAAGAATTCGAGCGTCCTCGATTACGGGGTCAGGGGCCCAGCCCAACCTCCGTCTTACCGCCCTGACTAAGGATCACCACTGTAGTGTGAAGGGCAGAGGACTGGAAGATCAAAGTAGGCCTCCGGAGCAGGAGCTCAGGAAGTTGCTGCTGCTCTGCACGGGGACCTCTGAATAGTGAGCACGTGGAGCTGGGCTGGCTCCCTTTTATAGAGTCTTGGCCGCGCCAACAACCACACCCAGGAATGCTGCATGGAAAGCTTCTAGAAGGCCCTGGAAAGGGACCACACCCTGACTCACTCTGAAAGCCTGCAGCAATACATTGCAAATGAACAGTATTTATAAGCATCTTAAGAATGAGTCTTCAGGATTGAATTCTGCAATACAAAAGGTTAAACAATAATATATCAGCACAATGCATAAATTACATTATCTTGAGAGTGTTGGGTTTTTGCATTCTAGTCGCCCGTAGAGCGCGCACTGTCCTGGTGTTGACAACTGCCTTGCCTTATTTCAGATCTATAAGGCCATTCAAAGCCATGCAAAGTGCTTTGTGTGGCTTTATAGATAAGGTTGAAAGGTTTGCACCGCCATTGCATCACTATAAGTGACAGCGGCGGCACAAGCCTCTCATTAATATGCCCCTAGAGACTTGAACATCAGGTGTACTATGATCTACCCGCACCCCTATGTGTTGTTAATGATCAAGGGTCAAAGTTCTACAGAGCCCAGTGAGGTATGGGGCTGGTTGGACATGGGCCCAGAAGCATGGAAGAGCACCAGGTGGCCACGAACTCAGGCCCGGAACAGATGATAATCGAGTGAAGCAACCATGATGGAACAGGTGCAGCAGGACCATCTAAGTGCAGTGGGAATAGGTTCTAAACTCACAATCTGAAGCCCAGAGTGGCGCTCACTGGAAGATGGGACTACATCGAGTGGGCAGGATGCAGACTCAGACTCTTATTCTACATTGACTAGTGACCGGAGCGGGGATTTACTGGTGGTCACCTCACAAACAACTGATGTAATCCACAGAAAATTTGATTTGTTTGCAGGAAGCCCCTTAAATGGGGGATGGTGGGAACTGCTTTGTTTTCTCCTTGTGTGCTGTGCAGAGAGGGTGATTTCCTCTTCCTGATATTTGCCTGGGGGCCCCCCACACCAGGAGATGATATCTTCCTCTTCTTACAGAAGTTGCCTCACACAGGGCTCTTTTCTCTTAGTGGGGACTGCATCTCACTCCCAGTAAGCCTCAGGAGGAGCTGTAGGTGTGTCTCTGACCTGCAAATTTACTTAGTTAAGTGTTACAGTTTGAATGGGGAATGTTACCTTGCTGTCCTGGGGAGGAGGACTTGGGTTGTTTTACTGGTTCTTCTATTTAGTTGGGGCCCTGCAGTTGTCTGCTCTTACCTCATGGAGACAGCGTTTTTTCTACTGTGCCTGTGCCCAGGTGGCTATAATTGGACTGTGGTAGTGTTGAGTGGGGGATGATACGCATGCATATAAACATATATGCATGCACATGTGCAGAGCTTGAATAGCATGGTTAAGCACTGTAAGGTGCGGACATATTTGAAGCAGCTTGGTATGCATGTGGCTTTGCTACTGGAAACCCACTTAAATGCTAAAGAGGGGGCAGCCCTTTGCAAGATCTGACAGGGTTGTGGTGTACACCACAACTCATCCTTTGCCAGGGGGATTTTGATTTGGGTAAGACCAGATGTCCCCTTCCAAATCACTAGTAGCTAATAGATGCAGAAGGACCCTACTCTGTCCTGACGCCAGTTAGATGGGCAAGATATTGCCTTTATCAATATCTATGCACGTAATATTGACTAATCCACATTTCCCTGTGTTCTGGTTCCTTTACTGCCACAGGCACTCATTACTGATGGTGACTTTAACTGTGTCGCTTATACTGATCTGGAATGCCCCCACCACCCAATTTGGGACTCTCCATCGGCTCGCTTGGCCAGGAAATTCACTTTCTTGCAACACCATTGGAGCTTAACGGATGGCTGGCAGCATCGCCACACACAGAAGTGGGATTAGTCCTTTCATTCGGCCATGCATGCACTCCATGTATGCCTCAACACATGTTTACTCATCTGATATGGTGGGGCCATAGCGTCTGTTGAATACTTGGCGAGGACTATCTACAACCATAACACCTTACTGTTGACATTGTTGTGGTATACAACACGTTCCTGTATACCAAGTTGGCACTTCAAAGCTGACAATTCAAAGTACCTGGCATTTCACTAGACAATCCAGTAGGGAATTCAGCACTACTTTGATGAGAATACAGGCTCTGCCTCTATGCTGCTTACAGAATAGGAAGCATTAAAGGTGGTTATCCGGGCAATGCTTATTTGAATCTGTGGGGGTGCTGCAGACTCTCCTGCATTAAATTTGTACCCACAAGCAGGCCCTTAAAGATCTCGAGGGCCTACGACCAGGAAGGCATGGCCTGCAGCCAGAGCTGTTAGAGATGAAGGAGAGGGTGGCATATCATGAAGAGAGCCTTAGCTGTGTTGATTATAAAGCCAACATGGTTGGGACACACACTGAAAGGGACAAGTCAGGACCTTTGGTGACAGGGCTGGCCAAACGTGCTAGACACAGTTTGCCGACGCTGGAGGTGGTGACACCGGAAGATGCCAGCCTGTGTACTCAGGGTGAGATAAATCAGTCCTTTTCTGATTTCTCTTCCAGACTTTACACAGTGAAAGAGGGTGCCACAAGAACAAACCATCCAGGGATGGCTCACTGACCTCCGTCTTGCAGACTAACACCAGAGACAGTGGAGGGGCTAGGAGAGGACATATCGGAGGAGGAAATCGGGCTGAAGTCTGACAGATGACCCGTGGGATGTTGCCGGGGACAGTAGAATTTTATGCAGCTTACCTCGACCACCTAGCCCATCACCTGGCTGTAATGCACCAGCAGGTGCTCATGGCTCTGGTGCCCCACCCCCCCACCCTGACGGAGGTCCTTTTTGCCCCCCAGCTCAAACCCAGGATACCTGCTACAGATGTGTGGGTGTACATACCAATGTCAATGCTGAACGTTGACTATATAATTCTCAGTGGGATCCTGGTGCAGAAGCTGCTTCCCCACATGACCAGGCTGATCCATGCTGACCAGTTGGAATTTATCCCCTGTTGTTTGCTGACGATCATGAGAGATGGCCTGGTATTATGAGAATGGGCTGGCTTCATGTTTGTGGATATCAAGAAAGCTTTGGATAGCCTAAACTGGGGCTTTCTACGAGCTGTCATGCTTCGGATGGTCCTAGGCCATTGCATTGTCAACTGGACCTTTCTGCTCTATGCAAACCCGGTAACAAGGATCTGCACAGGGTGCACAAAATCTGAGCAGTGCAACATGGGCCACGGCACCGGGCAGGCATGCCCGCTGCCCCTCACCCCCATTATTTGCCCTCTCGGTCAAACCTTTGGCATGCAGGGCTCACATAATTGTACCTTATGCCGGCATACAGATCTGTGGGATTCCCCACTTCATCTCACTTTAGGCTGACAACATGATGCTTTACCTATGTGACCTCTGCACTGAGCCTGGGAGGGCAGCATGTTTCCTTATGGATTTTGGGAGGCCTCCAGTCTCCACCTGAACTGGCTGAAGAGCACTCTATTCCTGGTTCATGGGGATAGGGGTGATCCACCTGCTCTGGGTGGCATGCAGTGGGAACCCCTTGTGGTGAAATATCTTGAGGTCTGAATTTATCGAACACACCCTAAACTCTTAGAGGGCAACATAATGGTGGCGGTGGTGGCTTTTGGGACGAGTGTTGGGTTTTGAAAGACCTTGCCCCTCTCAGTGGCAGGCTGCATAGCTGTAGCAAAAATGGTGGCACTGCCTCGCCTCATATACTGCTTTCCTGTCCTACTGGTGGTACCACAAGCTATATTTCAGGAGCTACGCTCAATCCTAATCAAATTAATATTGAACAAGGGCCTTTGGTGTGGTTGCTCTGACTAAATTGCCATGGGCAACCTCAGATGGAGGGATGAATGCTTCTGACTTTGATTCTTACAATCTGGCAGTGCAGCTGCACTGGTGTGTGGGCTTGTTCCCAGGGCAGGGTGAACAGGGGATGTTGGGATTACCAGACCCCCCTGCCATGCCACAGTTGGGGATCCTTCTGCTTCCTCCACAATGGGCCCATTATGCAGGGAGGATAATGGTTCTCAGACAGACGTGGAAGCGGGCTCCATACTTCACAGATCTCCAGCTTCGGGCCCTTATCATGCAGCTTGATGGGGTGGAGCAAAGATGCTTCTAGGACTGGGAGGCAGTAGGTTTGACAAAGTAGGCGCACTCTACAAAGATGGCATGTTGCGGCTGATTTATGTACAGACTTTGATCTTCAAGCGTGGACGTTGCCCCCTGACTGCAGCGGTGCATACAATCTAAGGGAGACAAGGTACAGAACCACAGCTGCATTGTGGCTATCAGTTTCTATGTGCTGCCACTGATACGTGCCAACTGATTTTGGGTCTCTACCGCCAGCTGCATGCAGATATATGTCCCCCGTTACATCACTGTGGGAACGTTGGGAAGCAGACCTGGGTGCGACTGTGACAGATGGGGACTGGAGTAAGATGTAGGGGTTTGTGCCCATTATCTCTCATAATGCCCATCTCAGGCTCATGCATTTTAATACACTACCTCACATATCAGGCATACCTCACACCCCTGAAACTCAGCGTCTGTTTCCCACTAACCCCACCGGATTGTCCACACTGCTATGATGCCAATGAAGATATCCTCCACATACCTTGGAGCTGACCCTGCTTAGACGCTTATTGGTCTGAGGTAGAATGTCTCTTGGCAGAGATTACAGATCAGTCCTTGACTCCCTCTCCCCAGTTATACTTCTTCGGCCCAGAGCCCTAACCTGCTAAGCACAAAGTCACTACTCAATTAATTGACCTGGTCCGGGCACCTCCTAAGCGCAGGATCACAATGCACTGGAAACATACTGAGGGACTCTGGACTGGAGGATGGAAGGCAGATTTACTACGCTTGGCTACATAGGAGGGAACTGTGTTACTTCGTGAGGCGTGTCAAGGCAGGAGGCCCATGTATTTTGCACAATATTGGGACACAATACTGGCTGATCTATAGGGGGGCGAGACAAAGGTGTGATGAGGATATCACGGACTAGGAGGTCCATTGTCGTTTGGCTTTAGCTCTCTGAGACTGTGCCCCCTCTTAGCATTTCAAGTTGACATGGCGTAGATCCTGGCTGTCGCCCTCACTGATTGCCTTGCTCATGCTGATCCATGGGGGAGAACAGTTAGCAGGGAAGACACAGAGATGATTGCCTCAGCCATGTCCCATTGCACTGGCTTACTCTAGGAAGGGGGTAAAGACTGCTGAACGAGGGGATGAGGGAAAGGGTTTTGAAGTGTGTTTCTTTCAGTGCGCTACATGATAGGTCCGCGTGGAACCTTACCTGTCATTTACAGATAGTTGTACTTGCAAACTATCTTGGATGAGGGCAATTAGTATGCACAATTGCATGCCACATACCCATGATTACGTTTTATGGTATGTTCTTTATCATGATATGCCATGACTAAGCCTTTTGATTGCAATGACTCACTCTCCGATGGTGACTATGGCCCTCATTATGACATTGGCGGTAAATCCTGCTTACTGGCACACTGACGGCCGCCAACTTACCGCGGCAGCAGTGGATATCCGTTCACCATATTATGAAACACACACACCAATCCAACAGAATTCAGCCACATACACAAATCCGCCGCACAAAAGGTCAATGATAAACTGGCAGTATCAAAACCCACACCATTACGCCAACAGAACAACGCCCATCACATTATGACCCACGAATCACCACGGCAGCCATTCAATGGCGGTACATACCGCTGCGCTCAGAATGGACACCCACATACAAAACAACACCATATTGGACAATTCAAACAACACACACCTTACACCCATACACACACCACACCCACACCACTATAAAACCCACACCCACATTACCCACAACCCTTTATGAATACAAATCATTGCCACCAGAGAGAAACCAAGACCACAGAGACAACTACATATACACTCTACTCACACCTATACACCACTCACACACAATCCACATCACACACCCCAACACATTACCCAACACACCCTCACCAACACACCTCACATAACACCCATGGCACCACAAAGACACCCCCATTTGACAGAGGAGGAGCTAAGGGTCATGGTGGAGGAAATTGTCAGGGTAGAGCCACAGCTATTTGGAGCACAGGTGCAGCAGATATCAATAGCAAGGAAGATGGAGCTATGGCGGAGAATCGTGGACAGGGTCAACACCGTGGGACAGCACGCCAGAACTAGGGATGACATCAGAAAGAGGTGGAACAACCTACGGGGGAAGTTACGTCCATAGCAGCAAGACACCAGCTCACTATCCAGAGGACTGGTGGTGGACCCCACCTCCTCCCCCACAACTCACAGCATAGGTGGAGCAAGTCTAGGCTATACTGCATCCTGAAGGCCTGACCGGAGTAGGAGGAGGACTGGACTCTGGTAAGTCAACTCTCTACTATTATCACCCCTTTACCTGCATACCATCACATACCCTCACCCTCACTCCCATCATTCCACTATATCACACAAACTCCACCATCACATATCACTAATCCCAATGCCAAGCCCTGAATGCTGTCCCAATGCATGGACACCCCTCACAGCCCTGCATGGACATTTATCACTAAGCATGCACAGCATAGAGAACTAACAATCCCACCATACACTAACATACAAAAGGGAAAGCTGGCAGGGCAAATCCAGCCATAGAGTGGACGTCAGGGATGTATGATATGTCATACACATTAACCATAACACATACTTTACATCCAGACAGGTACCCCATCCAATGTCACCGGAGAGGAGGTGCCAGCACTAACCAATCCCCAACAGAATAGGCCCACAGTGATGACAGTAACTCTGGTCTTTAGGATCTGGACGATCTACCTGGCCCATCAGTGACCACTGGACAGCTGGTTACCCAAGCACAGTCACAGACCACCACAGAGCCTCCCCCCTCAGGAAACAACACCACAGCACCCACCCAGGGTACCCACGCCTCTGTCCCCAGGACATGTCAATCAGAAGTGTGTCCACCTCTCCAGGGCCACCAGGCCACACCTCGCACACAGGGACCTGGGGTCAACGGCAGTGGGCACACCGCTCAGGGGACAGATGCGCAGGTCAACAGGGACACTGGGAGGACTGCTGTGCACCAGGGGGAGGACAGACCCAGGGACCTGACTCTCCAGGAGGCACTCTCCGAGATCCTGGGAGCCTACCAACATTCCCAGGACATGATGGGTCAGATCTTGGACAACGTGCAGGAGAACAGGTGGCTGCAGGAGGGACAGTACCAGGGGATCAGGGAGGACTTGCAGGCCATCAACAACACGTTGATCACCATAGCAGGGGTGCTGGCAGACATGGCCAACATTATGAGGGATGCAGTCTCACACCAGCGGGCCCCTGCCACTAGCCAGACATCTGAACAGCCTTCTACTTCCGCTGCCGCTAGTGGCCAGGAGGCCCCACCACAGGACTCACAGGCAATCAGCACCCCTCCCCCTGCAGAAGGTGAACCACCCTACAAACATTCCCTGCGATCCAGAAAGAAGCCAGAGACACATGCCCCTACGAGGAAATGAGACCCCCACGAGGAAATTAGACTCTCCTGATTGTCTCCCTTGTGTCCCACTCAGTCACCCTGTCCACCGTGAACTGCCATTGCTCCCCTTCTATGTCCTATTGAACAATGCACCTGTGCTACAAACAGTCAGGGACAATACCTTGGACTTTCATCCATCATCACCCCATCCCATAGCACTTTCCCCCTAAATGTTAGCACTTCAATAAACACCCTTTGAAAAAAATCCATTTGGAGTATGTCATGTAAATCAAATATGTCTTTTTTTAAACAGGTACAAACATTGCAAATGAACTGTACATAGAATGAGCATAGATTAATGACCTGTAGCTGGCTGTAGTGATCACACCAGGAGTATTTGTCAAATCATCAACATATGCAAAATGAATTGCCAGTGGGAACAGTAAGTGGGCATAGAAGTGGGAAATATCAACATGCCATTGCCACACAGATTACAACCAAAGTCATTGAAATGTAAAGTTACACTGTCCTACCTGTGTGTTATTGGAAATATTGACAGATCACATATGTTCTGTTGTCCTCATCCTTATCCCCTGCCTCCTCATCCTCACTGTCCACAGGGTCTACTGCTGCCACAGGGGCATCTCCAGTCTCCACCTCCTGCAGAAAAGGGACATGGCGTCTGAGGGCCAGGCTGTGCAACATGCTGCATGCTACTACTATCTGGCAAACCTTCTTGGGTGAGTAGCACAGGGATCCACCTGTTAGATGGAGGCACCAGAACCTGGCCTTCAGGAGGCCAAAGGTTCTCTCAATGATCCTTCTGGTTCATCATTGTGCCTCATTATAACGTTCTTCTGCCCTTGTCCTGGCATTCCTCACAGGGGTCAGCAGCCATGATAGGTTTGGGTAACCAGAGTCACCTGCAAATTTTGAGGGACAACATTTAGCCACACACTATCCTGTAGAGCCCACACCATACCCAAACACCAACATATACTGGGTGGGAACCAGGACTCACCTATTAGCCACATCTTGTGCCTCTGTAGTTGGGCCATCACATTTGGGATGCTGCTATTCCTCAGGACAAAGGCATCATGCACCGACCCAGGATACTTAGCATTGACGTGGGAGATGTACTGGTCCGCCAAGCACACCACCTGAACATTCATGAAGTGGAAACACTTACGATTCCTGAACACCTGTTCATTCTGCCGGGGGGCGACAAATGCAATATGAGTACCATCAATCGCCCCAGTTATGCTGGGGATACGTCCCATTGCATAAAACTCAGCCTTCACTGTGGCCAAATCCTCAACCTGGGGGAAAACAATGTATCTGCACATGTGTTTTATCAGGGCAGACAACACTCTTGTCAGCACGTTTGAGAAAATTGGCTGTGACATTCCTGTTGCCAAGCCCACTGTCATTTAGAAAGAACCAGTTGCCAGGAAATGGAGCACAGATAGCACTTGTACAAGAGGGGGGATCCCAGTTGGATGACGGATAGCAGATATCAGTTGAGGCTCCAATTGGGCACACAGCTTTGTGATTGTGGCCCTGTCAAATCTATAGATGAGGATAATGTGCCTGTTCTCCAGTGTAGCCAAGTCCACCAGGGGTCTATACACGGGGGTATTTCGCCATCTCCTATTCATCTGCAGCAGTAGGTATCTAAGGGACACAAGAGTGAGGAGGGTGTCACAAACTGAACATTGGAGCCACAACAGTAGTTTGCATTCTGTAAAGATGTAATGGGTCATTGTGATTTGTCCAGAATGTGCCTATTTCTCCTGTGATGCAGCATGATTCTATTGGGCTGCCCCTCCCCATAAAATGGTGTCCACCTATCCTGTGTGGAGAGACAGGTGGAGGTGAAGTAATTCCGCTGACGTTGTGCGCTGTGGTGGGAGGTGGTCGGGAACCTACGTGCAACTCCTCATTGGTTAATATTGTGCCCTAGGGGTTACAGTGGCCAATGGTGATCTATGCCAGCAGTGACGGTATGCACCGCTGTGGACGTGACCGCCATTTTCTATCTGATTCCTCTATTGCTACCTGACCTTCCATAGAAGAGGACGTACACTGCATGTGCAGCTGTGACCTGTGTCTGGAACCTACCATGGCCCCTGTGACTGGGAAAAGGGCCCCAGCTTTCACTTCGGAGGAGTTGGAGAGACTGGTTTATGGGCCTCCAGACCAACAGGTGAGTACACTGTGGGCACGATGCATGTGGCATGAATGCATGGAGTTGTGTCTGTGAAGGCCTCGTGTAAGGGGGTGGATGTCCTCATTGCCGTGTACACGTTGTGTGCTCGGCTATGTATGTGCCAATGGTGATGGAAACGGGTATGGTGGGCCATATGTGTAACTGGCTGGACTGTTTGTCCAATAGTGTTTTGCTGTGTACATTGCCTCTGCAGGTCAGCGCCCATCAAAAGAAGGATATATGGCGTGCCTTCACCAAGGACGTGTGGACCCTGGGGGTGTATGGCAAGCGGAGCACCCACTGTCACAAACAGTGGGAGGATCTGAGATGCTGGGCACAGAAGCTGGCGGAGGCCAGCTGTGGATGGCTTCCCAATGAGGAAGGGGTGCCCGTCGGACCCTGACCCCCTCTGATGGCCCGCATACTGGTGGTGGCCTATCCAAAGCTGGGGGGATGAGTACAGTGGCTATCATTACAACTTATGGCTGGTGGGTGGTATCCGGGTGGTGGATGTGTGTTAGTGGGTGCCCCTAGGCCAGGTCTGAAATAGCAGCGTAGGTCCTCTGGTGGCTAGGGTTCAGAATGGATAATCCTGCCTCCCTAGCTTGAAAGCATACACTACTGGTCAGGGCTGCGTGGGTCCCAGGCGTGCTGCAGTTGGTGTTGTGTGCCCCTCCTCATGCCTTTGCAGCTAGCAATATCAGTGGTGGTGCAATGCATAGTGCGTAGGCCTGTTCCCTGTGTGTGAGGGTGCTGTGTACGCCAAAGGTGGTGTTGATGCAGCCACTGACCCAGTGTATCCTTTGTCTCTCTCCCCCCTTTCTTGTTTTGTCATTCTGTTCTCATGTGCATTAGCATCATCTGGAGGAGGAGCAGAGGCACCGGCGACGGAGGGAGCTGCATCCCACAGGACCCAGGAGGCAGAGTCCACCGACGCTGTGGGCACCAGTGGCTCAGAGGGAGAGGGGAGCACCACAGCAGAGAGTGGAGGGACAATTTAGACTCAGATACCTCCTCTGATGGAAGCTCCATGGTAGTCGCGGACACTTCTGTGACCACCCCAGCTACAGGTGCAGCCGCCACCCCTGTGCCAGCATCGCCCTCCCAGCAGCCCCTCAGCGAGTTGCCCGTGCCTGCTCACCCAGGAGGGTGGGCATCTCCTTCGTCCCAGGCACCTCAGGCCCTGCCCCAGTGAGCCCTGCTGCCCTGAGTGAGGAGGCTATTGACCTCCTGAGCTCCATCTCTGTAGGGCAAACAACCATTGTGAATGCCATCCAGGGGCTGGCATCCCAGATGCAACAACCTAATGCATTCCTGGAGGGCATTCACACCTGATTGGCGGCCAACAGAGACCGATCCAGACTCTGGTCTCCCCTTGGATGGCAGCCATTGTCCCAGTTTTTACCATCCCTTCTCCAACTACCAGTTCCCAGTCCCATTGCCCTCAACCCCAATCCATCCCAAGCACACAGCCAGATGAGCATGCACACAGGACAACACCCAAGAGTGTCAGAGGCAAACACAAGCACCACACTTCATCCCACAGGCACTCACACAAACACCATCCAGTTGCAGACACAACAACATCCACCATTTCCACTGCCTCCCCTCTTACTCCTCATTCACTTGCCACCCAGTTACTACCACACTCACATCTGCATGCACTACATCATCATCCACTACCTGCATCATCACAACACCAAGCAGAACACACACCTCACTGGCAAACACCTCCACAACAGCCATGCACACATCCCCAGTGTCCTCTCCCACTGTGTCTGTCCCCCTCCTAAAGTGCACAGACGCAAGCACTCAGACACCCAACAGCCATCCACCTCACAACAGCATACAACCCGTGCACCCTCACCCAAATCCAGCAGACAGACACCTCCAACAACCACTCCCTCATCCTCCACTCCCGTTATTTCTCCCTCTTCCCTCCCGATGTCCCTTTAAAGCGTTTCCTTTCCACCCTTCCCTCCCATCCTGCACGTATGGCCAGGGTATGACAAATCCAGCCAAGCATCACAGCCACACAGCCCACGGGCCCAGTTCCATCCACACCTACTCGTTGTGTAAAGGATTCCAGGCCACATAAACTGAAGAGGAAGGAGCCTGCACCAGCCAGCTGAAAGGGGAAGGAGCCTGCACCTGCCACCCGAAAGGGGAAGGAGCCTGCACCTGCCACCCGAAAGGGGAAGGAGCCTGCACCAAGAGGCAAGAAGGGCAAGGAGCCTGCAACAGCAGCTGTCATGGATCCCCCACCACCAACCGTGGTTGTGCAGCCATCCGAGGGTGCAGGGCCTGTTCAGGAGCCTCCCACCACCAGCACCACCACAGTGCAGCCATCGCAGGGTGTAGGGGCTGTGCAGGAGCCTCCCACCACCACCACCACCAGCACCACCACAGTGCAGCCGTCACCGCCAGTGGACTCAATGTGATCCAGCCTCCAAGGGCTGCTGTGCAGCCTGTCCCCTTTAGAACCAGTGGGGAAGACACACACTCAAGAGACTGTGGCCTTGCACTCCCCAGGACCAAGCACATGGCATGTTGCCCCCTCCAGAACCAGTGGTGTTGTGGTGTTGCCACCGCTTCCGGCTGAGGTGCCCCACCTCGCCCCATAAGGTGCCTGCCTATTTGCCAACTGATGCCCCTGCAGTGTTCTCTCCATATTGATGCAAGTGGCAAGTGGGCCCTTGGACTTTGCCCTGTGGCCATGTGGCCCATGCGAACCTGGGACTGGGCAGTGTCCCTTTTTCTCTACATTTGTAAGTATCTGTAGCATTGGCTAAATTATTATTTCTACTGTGTTGATCTTATTACAATCACTTTGGTACAGTCCTGTTGTCCTTGCATTATTCAGCCGATTTGGGGGGGTATACTTGTTTTCTTGTGCAGCTGGTTGTGTGTATGGTGTGTATGGTGCGTGTGTGTGTCACTCTTGGTTTCCTCCCCCTCTCCCTTGTGTGCTAGGCGGCTGTAGTCACCGTCATTGGTGTTCGTGGTGGAGCAGAACGTAGAATATCATTGGGAATACTTGGAGTTCAGGTTCCATGGTGTTGTGGTTGTTCCCTGTATCTCCAATGCTGAGTCCTTTCACTTCTGTGCAGTGTTTCAGCCAGGCTTTTGATGTTGTTGGCACCGCCCCGGAAAACGTGGCAGATTGTGTAGTCATAATATGGTAGGTGGAACTTTGGCTTCCGCCTGGCTGGAGGCAGCTACCGCCGTGGTGCCTGTTGTTTCCGCCCTGGCGGTTGGTGTGGTACATTGGCTGTCTTTTGGAGATCTTTCCGCCATGGTCATAATTTGGCTGTAGGTACAGCTGGCCTGTTTGCAGTATTACCGCCACTTTATCATCGACCACCAGGGTCGTTATGAGGGCCTATATGTATGCTTTGGCACAACTAAGTCTTAATGTATGTTAATGATAATTAAAGTTTCCTTAAATAATAGGAATCCATTTAGACTACGGCCTATACACAATCAACTGAGCAGCGCTGTGTAGGAATTGATTTCTGGTCATGAATAGTTCCACTAGATGAGTTCAGGGAAACAATGGAAATCCAAACCTTTTATTGTAAATTAATAACCCACTTGAAATAGAACTATGAAACAGGGGATGAACTTTGAAATGTTTATTTCTAAAACCTACGTCTAGGGCATGAAATATGAATGGTACCTACACAGGAGAAAATGAATGCAGTAATGCATGACATGGCCAGTGAAAACACTGTGAACGTTCCTAATATGGCTAGTATTGTTAGTGCATCCTTGGTATTGTAACACCCTTTCACTACTAATAAGCACTATGCTGCATTTTAGTAGAAGCATAAAATAGCAAGCCTATAAATGTAATCTCATAAAATGGATTGCACAGCATACATTCTCTCAGAAAAAGTAGCTGATTATCTATTTTCTATCACAGCTCTTGCTGGGAATGATAAGAGTGTAGGCTGAAGGCCACTTCTGTGCATCGCTCCCAGAGTACCCCCTGACCGAGGCTAGTTATCAGTGCAAACTGGAATGACCTCTGGTGGGATAGCCTTAGTGCAAAGCCCCTCTAACTGATGGTCAAATACCAGTGTTTTTATGATATCTGATCGCTGAGTGGATCTCATATATGCAAAATAAAACAGTACTTGCTGCCACAAATATGGCGAGAAACGTGATGTCTTGATTTACATGTAGATAATGTGCTCCTATAACTAAAAAGATAAAAACATATCCTTTTCCACTGTAAGCATCTATGATCTTATGGCAGCGTCCATAACACAAACAAAACAATTTGATAAGCCTTTATAGACAGTAGTAAAAATTCTAACACTTCTGCGCATGTCTAAAACTTCACACTTTCTACTAAAATAAATAAAAGAATCTGAAAGCAGGTGCATAAATAAATAGAAGGAATCTAAACAGGGCTTGTCACAGTGTTCACAACACGTGCAGCCTAACACCTGGGTTGTCAATATCTGCCTTGTCTTGATTGCCCCTCTGATATCCTTCTTTCACCACCCTTAACTTTTTCCATGTTTATCTCATGCTTGTAAATTCTTTTTCATCCCTGTTTCTCCATTTGTCACTGAGTTGCTACATTTGTTTTCCTCCTCATTCCTCATTTTTCTACCTTTCTCCCTTACTCTAGGTCTAAGAGTAATGATGAAAAATAAGTCCCAATTCACAAAAATGAGTGTCAGTGCCCAACACTGGCACCAATGGCATAAATTAATCTGTGGCAGGCAGAGAGTGAAATCCTGACATACCCTCTCAAACAATGACTGGAAGAGGTGGGCTACTTCATTTTTAAGAGATAATTACACCAGTGTGTAAAGTGTATGTGCACAGTGTATGGCGTAAGGCATGTTCAGCAATAACATCTTGTTTATAAATTCAGATCCAAGTTAACAAAGGATAAGTGTGACAGAGTTGACCCCCGAAAAGTCTGTACTTTGACAAGGGTCGAACCCCAAAAATGGGGAACATTGGACCCCTCAAACCGAATTTCCACCCTCTCTAAGACCTCCTGACCTCATCAGTCACATCACAGAATCCTGGTATCCATGTTGGAATCCATTTACTTAGGCTGAAAAGTCCACCAATATGACATTCTTACCTCATCAGTAAGGTCCTGATTTCGAGTTTGGCAGACTTGGTACCACCATTGCTGCAGTGTCAGAACTACCACTGCACTGTTGATGGTCCATCTGCCCTATTACGATGCATGCAGTAACATAAACGAAAGACTACTGCGGTCCCACTGCTGCCGCCAGGAAATCTCAACCACGATGGTGGTGGGCTAGGTCAATGCGTCTGTCAAGGGCGGACACCCAGTGTTTTTGCCGGCCCAATCATGACGTGCCTTCTCGCAAAGGTAACTGTGGTAGTCTAACCACCACATCGGAGCTGGCAGAAAGGGAGGGATATAAGGCTGAAACTCACCTGTATTCAACTTCACATTTCCTGTGTTGCAATGAAGCTGATCGTACACATCCGGCACTGCTGTTCCTTCATGATAACATCCATAGCCACCACCATAGTGGACCCAACCCACGGTAAACTAAACTGTTATCCATTTCATCATCTCCTCAGCAAACAGATGACCCACCCTGGTTCTGGCAAGGGTTCTGTAGTCCCTGGGCCAAACATATTTTATGAGCCCCTGTTCGGATTTGTTCTCAATGTATGATCTCATTACAGTTCTATGATGCCCTCTTTGGCCAGGTCACCAACACTGCACAAGCACACTCTACAAAGGTCAACATGGGTGCACATCTCATTATGGGGGATAGTGATGTTTGCATCAAATTGTGTCACACAACAGCACCTCCTCGTCAATTACACATCAATTATTCGCTGTAACACCCACACATTGCTTGGATACCTTCTCTTCTAAATCTCTGCAATGGACTCTCACAGATCACCTAAATTTCAAGGTAATGTTAGGTAAATGGGATTCAAATTAATCAATGTGAGAAACATTCAAAGGTCACAATGTAAAGACTCTCTGCACAATAGGTATGCCTCTACCAGGGGGACCTCTGAAAGGCTGGGGCCCTGGGCAACAATCTACTTTGCACATGCCTCTAAAATCTATGTGCACAGGACCTGTGGCTTGAAGTGTATCAAGGACAACCAATAGCATGACCAAGTGCCATGCATATGTGTGAAATGTGTAAGTGCAAGTCATGAAATCAAACCCAGCAGTAACAGCATTTGTCACAAACACTGATAAAGTAGGTGAAAGGTCCAAATATGAAAATGGACACGTCCATTAAAATGCCTACAAAGGTATGACGACTAAACACCCTCCATGTTTGTATAAACAAATCATTAGCTTGCACACATTACACACATATCCAACCTACATCATAGGGAGAAGTGCAACCTAAATGAGATTGACATTTGCCAAGCCAAGCTGAAATATTTACCTTATGAAATACAACCCAATACAATGTCATTCACATTTTGAATTCATCGCACATATCCATCCACTGAACTTTTCCCCTTGTCCTGGGTGAATCCAGCACTGGTTCCAATGTCAGATCATACTAACCACGTCAAATGGATCATCAATCAATGTAAAACAAACACAACTGTAGTCACATATCAAAAAGTATGTAAGAACACCAAATTGCTACAAAAGTAATGGCAGGACTAATGTGTACTAAAACAAGCAAATGTTTTTTTTTAATTTTCATCAATAAACAAAAAGGTAGATGGCCTGTCTAAGAACCCAATGTATGGTGCAGCACACTGATGTGCCACTAAACTTGCCTTTCATGACACTGCCATGGGAATCTCCTCATGAAGGAGCATCCAATGGCCAGTCCAGGCACCTCAATGATGTCACTTGAGAGTGGTGGGTTTAGTTTTGAGAGGGAAGGTCCTGTCTTTGGGAAGGGTGTCTCTCGTTTTGCGAGGGGTTTTAGTCTTCTGAGGGGTACGGCTGGGTTTAGTGGTGGGGATCAGGTTTCTCAGGGGCAGATTTAGATGTGGAAGATTTGGGTTGGGGTGTGGAAGAGGGCCTCTTTGTTTTTTTGGAGGGGGTTGGTTTTGACAGGGGTAAAAACCATGGCAAATAAAAAGCATTTCTTGGAACAATTGGTAGGATTTACTTGAATGAGTAGGGGTTGGGAGGTAGAGGGAAAGGAAGGGTCAGGTGTGGGTGGGTGTGTTTTTGTGCAGGTGTCTGATGTATCTTGTTTGTGTTTTGTAGGTGTCTGTTGTGTGGGCGAGTGTGGTCATTTGCGTTTTTTTCTAGTTTTTTTATTTATTTATTTTATTTTATTTAATGCGTTTTTATATAGCGCGGACTTTACCCGAAGGTGTCAGAGCGCTTCACAATAGGCAAAGTAAAGATACAAGAGGAGAGGAATTACAAGTGAGCCTGATACAAACGCAAACGTTACATTACATGAGGCAATGCGAAAGGAGAAAGTGACGTGTGCAGGTTACAAGAGCAAATAAAGTACGAGTAGAGGAAAAAAAAAAAAAATAGCAATAAATGGTAGACACTCAAAACACTAAAACAATAGTTACGTTACATGAGGTAGTGGTGGCCGTTGTGCATGTATCAAAAGCAAACAAGATAAAAGAGGTAGCAAATGATACGTTGTAAAAGGAAAGGTGCCGTGTGCATGATACAAAACAGTACAAAATACAGGTAGAGGTATAAAACTGCACTAAATGGCAGACACTCAAAACACAAAAACACCCTGGGAAGGCACTTCTATAGGCATAGAGAACAGAATTTCCTATAATAGAAGGACTTCCTTCAGAAAATAGAGGGCTTGAATTAAATTTGGAAGTGTCTTTGAAGGAGGAGAGCTTTGAGGTCAGTATTGAAGGCCTGGGAAGAGGTGGTGGTCCGAAGCTGAGGCGGAAGTGAGTTCCAGATTCTCACCGCGTTGCCTGAAAAGGATTGGGCCATCGATCTTTCCTTCTTGAAAATGGGAGGTTCAAGCAATAACTTTTCTGCATTACGTGATGGTCTGGAGCCCCCAGAGAGTTTCAGTTTATTCACCAGGTAGCGAGGGGAGGAGGAGTGCAAGGCTTTGTGGGTGATACATGCAGTTTTGTAGATAGATCTTGCCTCTATGGGAAGCCAACGGAGGGTGGATAAAATGGGTGTAATGTGGTCGCTTCTTTGTGATGTGATGTGTGTGATGTGAATCTGCTGAGTATACTGGGTGTTGTGGATGGGCCTGGTGGTGAGTAGGGGTTGGGAGGTAGAGGGAAAGGAAGGGTCAGGTGTGGGTGTGGGTGTTTTTGGTGCAGGTGTCTGATATATCTTGTTTGTGTTTTGTAGGTGTCTGTTGTGAGTGAGTGCGGTCATTTGCGTTTTTTTCTAGTGTGTGATGTGAATGTGCTGAGTATGCTGAAGGTGGTGGATAGGTCTCTGGTTCTGGGAACTGGTGGGGGTGGTTGATGGGTCTATGGGTGTGAGTGTGGTTTCATGGTGAATGCTGAGGTGGCGGATGGGTCATGGGTGTAGAAGTGGTGTCTGGGATAATTCTGGGGCTGGTGGATGGGTTGAGGGTGTGGTGTCTGGGGTACTACTGTGGGTGGTGGATGCTTCTATGGGTATGAGTATTGTATCTGGGTGAATGATGGGGTTGGTAGATTGGTCTGTGGGTGTGGATGTGGTGTCTGGGGTAATGCTGGGGGTGGTGGTGAGGGGGATGAGTGTCTGGTGAGTGGTTGCCTGCTTGTGTGTTTTGTGGTGTTTCTGTTTGCATGTGCTGCTTGGGGCTGTTGAAGTGTGTGTGTGCTTATAAATTATAAATCATTATAAATTGTATTTGTATAGCGCTCACTACCACTGACTAGGCATTGATGCGCTTTATGATGAGTAGCAGGCTACCCAGAGCCTAGTTAGTGGTCAGTCCATTGGTTATTGGGGTTAGTTTTGCATGCTCATTCCCTACATTCCACCCAGTTTATTTGTGGTAATTGGTGACATAGATGTGATTATTGGAGGGGGTGATGGGAGGCACATTTACTAGCTGGAAATAATATTGATATGGCGTCCAAAGAGCTTTAAGCAGATAGGCATGAGAGTTTTATAATAACTTGTATACAGATGAGGGAGACGGAAGGTAGAACGAATTTGGATGGGGAGGAGGCAGGAGGTATGGTGGAAGTTTGGGATGGGTGGAAGGCTGTCATGATGGATGAGGCCAGAGCCTACCTCTAGGTAGGCTACCATCTGTTGCCAATGGCTACCTTGCACCTAGATGACATTCAGTAGAGCTGGCTGACCCACTGAGATGCTGTTCCAGAGATCAATAGCCTCCTCACCCAGGGCAACGGGGGTAACTGGGGCAGTGTTTGAGGTGCCTGGAGCAAAGGAGATGGTCCCCCTCTTAGGGAAGCGGGCCTGGCCAACTGGATGGGGAGCAACAGGGAGGGTGGAAACGGTAGGGAGGTGGCAGACTAGGATGGTGTTGGTACTGGTCCTGTGTGTTCTGCCAACACTAGGGAGTGTCCACGAGAGGTTGACACTGATGATGTCAACATAGAGTCTTTGTCCTCCGTGCCACTCCACTCAACCTCTGGGCACTGGCTACCTCTGTATCTTTCATGTCACAACCGGAGAAGATACTGTGGCCAGCTGCTTCCCCACATATGTGGGCCCTGTCTCCTCTACTTGCTGGGGATGACACGTAAAGGACACATAAAATAGGTTTATTGAATGTGCCATAACACACTTGCCCAACAGCTTTGATCACAGAACATTACTAAATTTTACAGAAGACTCCAGGTACAAGGTCCATGTACGAGGATGGCTGATCTAAGACACCAGACTGCGCCGGTTTTTTTGTTTAGAAGGTTGTATTTATTGGTCTTTAGATGGTATATATGGTATAGGTATGAGGTAGTTGTTGTTAGGTGGAAGGTTGCGATGTCTTCTCCTTCTGGACACTAAATCTCGTCTTCTTCTTTTCTTTCTTTCAGGACCTCGCGGGAAGCGTGTGGAAAGAGAAGAGAATAGATATGGTAAGTTTGGACGTGGGGTTTGGTTTTCTTTATTCTCTCTCTTTTCCTTTCCTCTCTGTTTTCCTTTCCCCTGTCTCTTCTCTTCACTCTCTTATCTTTTTCCCTGGTTCTCTCTCCCTTTCTCTTCTTTTACTTTCCTTGCTGTCTTTTCTTTCTTATCTTCGCCTCTTCTCCTGTTGTTCGCGTGATAGGGTCTTCTTTGCTCTCATACTTTTCCCTTTCGTCTCTCCTGGTTTGGTTTCTGCACTATTATTAGTATACTGGTCTCTCCGCTGTCTTGGTCTTTTTTCTGCTTAGCCCTGTTCTGTCTGATTGGTGCCTTGTCTTTTCCTCTTTTCTTCTATGCGTTTTTCTATGTTTTATACCTCTCACCACCCCCCCTGTCAGTGCTCCCCGTGTAGTGCTCGTTTCCTTTCCCACCTCCCCGCCTTTCTTCGCCTCCCGCTCCTTTTCTTCGTCCCGCACCCATGTAACTTGAGTGGCCACGCTTCTCCTGAAGCGTGGCGGCTCTTTCACAGGCTTCTCGGGGTCAACGGTCTTTACAACGGGGCTGCTCCGGCTCCAATTCCAACGTTGTTCCGCTCCTCCGGAGAGCGGTTTCCTCGTCTTCGGTGTCGGCGTCCTCCTGAGCCGTCCGTTCTTTTCCGGTTGAAAACTCTGGTATACTCTAGCTCCTACTCCCGGCGCCCTCCCCGGAAAAGGGAGGAAGCCTCCTTTTGACCACCATCAGATCCCGCAGTGGTGGCAGGGAACCAATGAGAGTGCCGCCCTCCCGGGTTACTTCCGGTGTGGAAGTGGCAGTGTCAGCACAAGTCCGAGGAGAGTGTGGGTCGGATTGGAGCGACCCATCACAAACACACCCCCTAGAGAGCGTCTGTTGATGACGCTCCATAGCAGGATGCTGGGAGAGAAAATCAGCTTTGACGATGTGACGGCCCGGAAAATGGAGCACCTGAAAAGAAAAAGGTTGTAGAGAAAGAAACCATCTCAGGATCCTAGGATTGGTATCCTTATTGCGAGCGAGCCAGGTGAGAGGAGCATGATCAGTCAAGAGGGTAAAGGGACGGCCACTGAGATAATAACGGAGGGACTCAATGGCCCACTTAATGGCCAGACACTCCTTCTCAATGGTCGGATAGTGCTGTTCTCGTGGGAGTAGCTTCCTACTGATGTATAAGATGGGACGGGTAGTACCATCAGATTGTGGTTGAGACAACGCAGCCCCTAGCCCAACTCCGGAAGCATCAGTTTGCAAACAAAACAGGCTATTGAAGTCAGGGCAACACAACAAAGGGTCAGTAGACAGTGCATTCTTGAGCCTGAGAAATCTGCGCATACTAGCCTCGAACAAAGATGCAAAGGTTTTTGGGGACCCGTTTTTCAGTAAGTTAGTAATGGGCTCGGCTATGGTGGAAAACCCGGGTATAAACCGCCTGTAGTACCCTACGAGACCGAGAAAGGCACGTACTTCTTTTTTTGATGTCGGTACTGGGATCTGTTGGATAGCTTCCACCTTCTCTATTTGTGGGCGGACCTGCCCCTGTCCAAAGATGTAGCCTAAATATCTTATAGAGGTACAGCCCAGTTAACACTTTTCTGGGTTGGCGGTCAATTGTGCTTCCCTTAATGCCTGTAATACCACTGTCAAGTGTCGGAGGTGGTCAGACCACGTCTCACTAAATATCACGATGTCATCTAAGTATGCTGCCGCATACAAGTGATGAGGACGTAAGACCATATCCATTAACCTTTGAAAGGTGGCGGGGGCCCCTGCAACCCAAAGGGCAGGACGGTAAATTGATACAACCTGGAAGGTGCCGCAAAGGCGGTTTTTTCTCGGTCTGTTTTTTTAAAGGGATCTGCCAATACCCCTTGGTTAGATCTAGGGTAGACATGAACTTGGCGTGCCCTATTTTCTCCAATAGTTCGTCTATGCGAGGCATGGGATATGCGTCGAAATAAGTGAGCTCATTGACCCTCCTGTAGTCTACGCAAAATCGGGTAGTCCCATCTGGCTTGGGTACCAACACCACAGGAGAACACCAGGGACTATTGGATTGTTCTATAATACCTGTCTGTAACATGTTTTGGACTTCTTGTTCAATTACTGTTTTCTTGGCCTCAGGAATTCTGTAGGGTCTTTGTCGTGCTATTGCCTCGCTTATAGTAGGGATGCTATGTTCAGTTAATGTAGTGTGACCGGATTGTCGGGAAAAAACGTCTGCATAGGATTTAACCGTCTGTGAGAGGGACGTTTTATATGACTCAAATAGGGTGGGATTGATTTGTGGTTTACTGTCTTCTGGGTTTTGGGAGGGGGAAAAGGAGGGATACAGTATGTCTTCTCTATGATCTGTTGTGATATGTTGAATTTTGTGTATTTCATCAGTCTCCTGCCATTTTTTTAACAGGTTTATGTGATAGATCTGGTCTTTATGGGGCCTATAGGGAAGAGCCAACCTATACGTTGTGGGGTTGATCCGCTCTAATACTTCATATGGCTCTTGCCATCGGGCTAACAGTTTACTATCACTACTGGGGAGAAGGATTAGAGCCTTGTCCCCAACATTAAGAGTACGAAGCACACTTCTAGTATCGTGATTTTTCTTCTGTCTCTCTTGGGCTTCCCGGAGGTTATCGTGAGCCCTATCCCAAACGGACTGCAGATTCTCTCTCAATTCTTTAGTATAGGTCAGGAGATCCTTAGTTTCCTCGTCTGTCTCTTCCCACTGTTCAACTAACATGTCTAGGAAAGTTCTAGGGGTTCGGCCAAATAATAGTTCGTAGGGACTATGTCCAAGGGATGATTGCATGTGTGTACGTATTGCGTATAGTACAAGGGGTAGCTTTTTTCCCAATCCCTTCAGTCCTCCGCAATGCTTTTCCTAAGTAATGATTTAATAGTCCGATTATATCGTTCCACTAGTCCATCAGTTTGGGGGTGGTATACGGAGGTCCAGATTTGTTTTATTCCCAAGGTTTTGCTGACCTCTCCCATAAGCCGGGACATGAATGGGGTACCTTGATCAGTCAGGATCTCTTTAGGAAAACCGACCTGTGAAAAAAACTCAATCATAGCCTGAGCTACTACCTTTGTGTGCATACTGGGGAGAGGAATAGCCTCATGATATCGAGTGGCATAGTCCACCAGCACCAGGATATATTGTCTCCCTCGATTAGATGGAGTGAGGGGACCAATAAGGTCCATTCCCACCCGAGAAAAAGGGGTTTCTATGACCGGGAGGGGCTGTAACGGAGCAGGGGGTTTCGTGACTGGATTATAGAGTTGGCATTTCTGACAATTTTGGCAGAACCTACGTATCTCCCCATATACCCCGGGCCAGTAAAATCGCTGGAGTTCCGCCTCCTCTGTCTTGTCCCTTCCGAGATGCCCTTCCCCTTTTTCACCATGTGCTAACTGCAGAACCTGTATTCGATAGCTAATAGGGACTAATAATTGTCTCTTTGGGTTGCCTCCTGACTGGGGTATCCTATATAATAGGTTATTATGGATGTGAAATGAGGGTCCTGCCCCTGCTCTCTCGTTACTAAGTGCTTTTTCCCATGCATTCTTTAATGAGGGATCCTCTCTCTGACTTTGTCTAAAATCACCCGCCACGGTATATACCTTTCCTGTGACTTCCGGCACGTCAATGTTTCCACGGTTCTCTTCCCAATGTAGTTGTCTCTGGACTCTTTTCTGTCTTTTACTTAAGTGAGGTTTGATAGGTCGAGCTTCAGCTACCTCAGTATCTTAGGGTATTTCTTCCCACCATTTTTTCATCATGTGTTCCTCCCTGGCTTTACTTAACAACCGTGTGAAGGCCGTATAATCTGTCCCAATGATAATATCTTCTTCGAGATGTGGCAACACCCCCACCTTGAGGGGTTCTTCCTCACCCCTCCACTGAAACCTAATCATAGCTACAGGATAATAGGATTGGTCTCCATGGACACAGGCGATTAATACCTGGGCCTGGGGCACAGTTTGCCTTGCGCCCACCAGGTCTTGTCTTATCACGCTCTGACTGCAACCTGAGTCAACCAGAGCTACTTTCTCCTGTCCGCTCAGAAGAATGGGGAGAGTATATGTAGGTTTAGTCTCCCCTGCCCAGAATACCCTTTTTTTGGTGACACCGATTTCCATCGGTTCTTCTATATCCTTTTTTTTAGGACAAAATCGTGCGATGTGACCCCATTCTGAACAATTGTAACACTGAGGTCCATGAGGGATATGAGGCTGGGGTCGGATGGGGTATACGGACTCGTTCCGGTTCATGTGAACTCGGGGGATGAGGAAGTATTCCCTTTCCTATACTTGGACGCACAGAGGATGGTACTGGGTTTCTGCTAGGATTGGCTCTAAAATCCGGGCTCCTGTGAAAGGCACAAGCTAATTCAATGGCCGTTTCATTGCTTAACCCGGGATGTTGGCGAACCCAGTTCCTTGTGGAAGGAGGCAGGGCATCCAGGAATTGCTCCAGTACTATGACATCGAACATCTCCTCCCGAGTTTTTTCTGTGGGCCGCAACCACCGCCCAGCAGCGTGTTGAACCCTGTAATATAGGGTCCGGAGTTTCCCTGTAACATCCATTTCATGCGTCGGTATTTATTCCGATAACTTTCGCTGTCCAGCCCAACTCTTTCTAGGATGGTCTTTTTGATCTCTTTATAAGGCAGGGTACCCGTAGGATTTATGGCCTGATATGTTGCTTGTAATTGTCCGGTTAACAGTGGGGCAATATATTGACCTCATTTATCTTCGGGCCAACTGGCTGAGCTGGCCACCCTCTTGAAATTAAGAAAGAAGGAGTCAGGATCTTCCTGGTCTTGATATTTTTGGAGCACGCTGCTGGGTACATTAGGATGTACCTTTGTGTGGGCAATGGTTTCTGTTAATTTGCTCAGGGCAGTTTCGTGGACGAGTTGGTTGTTGGCCAAAATTGTCGCCTGACTTTTATGTGCTGTTTGCAAAGCGTCTCTCTCCTCTTTAGCTTCCTTCATTTGTTGCTCCCACATCAACTGGAGATGACGTTGTCCTTCTGCGAGTTGCGCGATTACATCCGCCATGGTGGGTTTTTCCTCCATCTTCTTTATAGGAGACCGGCTATAAATCCCACTTCTGACACCACTTTGTACGAGGATGGCTGATCTTAGACACCAGACTGCACGGGTTTTTTTGTTTAGAAGGTTGTATTTATTGGTCTTTAGATGGTATATATGGTATAGGTATGAGGTAGTTGTTGTTAGGTGGAAGGTTGCTATGTCTTCTCCTTCTGGAGACTAAATCTCGTCTTCTTCTTCTTTTCTTTCTTTCAGGACCTCGCGGGAAGCGTGTGGAAAGAGAAGAGAATAGATATGGTAAGTGTGGGAGTGGGGTTTGGTTTTCTTTATTCTCTCTCTTTCCCTTTCCTCTCTGTTTTCCTTTCCCCTGTCTCTTCTCTTCACTCTCTTATCTCCTTCCCTGGTTCTCTCTTGCTTTCTCTTCTTTTACTTTCCTTGCTGTCTTTTCTTTCTTATCTTCCCCTCTTCTCCTGTTGTTCGCGTGATAGGGTCTTCTTTGCTCTCATACTTTTCCCTTTCGTCTCTCCTGGTTTGGTTTCTGCACTATTATTAGTATACTGGTCTCTCCGCTGTCTTGGTCTTTTTTCTGCTTAGCCCTGTTCTGTCTGGTTGGTGCCTTGTCTTTTCCTCTTTTCTTCTATGCGTTTTTCTATGTTTTATACCTCTCACCACCCCCCGTCAGTGCTCCCCGTGTAGTGCCCGTTTCCTTTCCCACCTCCCCACCTTTCTTCGCCTCCCGCCTCCCGTCTCCCGCTCCTTTTCTTAGTCCCGCAACCCCATACCTGGAATGGCCACGCTTCTCCTGAAGCGTGGCGGCTCTTTCACGGGCTTCCCGGGGTCAGCGGTCTTCACAACGGGGCTCCTCCGGCTCCAATTCCAATGTTGTTCCGCTCCTCCGGAGGGCGGTTTCCTCGTCTTCGGCGTCCTCCTGAGCCGTCCGTTCTTTTCCGGTTGAAAACTCCGGTACACTCCAGCTCCTACTCCCGGCGCCCTCCCCGGAAAAGGGAAGAAGCCTCCTTTTGACCACCGTCAGATCCCGCGGTGGTGGCAGGGAACCAATGAGAGTGCCGCCCTCCCGGGTTACTTCCGGTGTGGAAGTGGCAGTGTTAGCACAAGTCCGAGGAGAGTGTGGGTCGGATCGGAGCGACCCATCACAGTCCACTATAGTGGTATCAACATTAGCAAGACCACATGTATGCATGCTACATGACCTATAAACAGTTATTTACAGGAAAGTCATAACCACTGTCAGCTACAATTGCATGAGTGAAGTTGTCTGATCACCATACTTATCTATAAAGTAGGGTACCTTATCACTTTGCATAGTTTGGCTCTGGTACACCTCAGTAACCTGATTTCATCCAAAAGTATGGCAATGCCAAAATCATTCCTACAGACTCCATCCAAGGCCCTGCAATAAGCAAATATTCATGTACCTCATACCACATCATGATGAAATGATATTCAGCTAATGCAGCTATGTTGCAGGAATATGTACAGTAGCAGGAATAAAGTGACATGGAAATGCTCATGTCATACTGTTAAAACTTCCTAATAGTAACTTCCCAGTATGTCCACTTTCAGCATACTCTCATGAAAGCTGTGCTTAAGTATCTTCACTATGTATCACATGTTGCACAGAAAAGTAGACTGGAGATAACCTGGGCCAACTATCTGGGAGATTTGTCTACAAATATCCACAGCATAATGGGTCAGCTCGGCCTGGAGAGGTAGTTCAGCCTGTTTCCTAATGGGAAGGCACATCACTGTACCTTTTTATCATACAAACACAAATTCCATTGCATTGTATTACTGAGTGTAGGCACTCACATAAAATTCCTACATTTCTGCTTGTCACTCCCTAATGCATGTCACCAATCAGTGATTGAATCTTCACAAATCAACATGTGCAAATCACATAGCTGAATACTTTCACATAAACTCAATGAAAATTCACATTGTGGGAAATTACTGTAAGTCTATACATCATGTCCTTTATTGCTTCATCAATTTCACCTGCCTAATGACATTGACTAATGACTTAGGGAATTTGTGACCCACCCACCAATGTCTATACACAACTATCTGTGGTAACACATGAACTGTATACCGTTCACATATAACTATTTTCAAATACAGTTTGGCCCACACACACACATTTGTGATGGAATCAGACATCAACATATGAGGGCATGTAGATCATGTGTGAAACTGCAGTGCAGATGATACTACAAAAGGGAATACATGCCAACATGTCGGCACTAATACTGATGGCACCAGTAATGTCTGCTATCTCATGTTACTGTACATTCCCGACTTACGAAGGGGAAGTATTGCTCAGTGACTGCACCCAAAATGCACTGCATGCTATGTCACATGTAAGAGGGCCACCATCAGATGAGACACGTTAGTGAGGTAGCATCACTCTTGACATACTAAAGACAAATGCCCTATTGGGTATAATTATTACCTACAACATCAAACAACATGATCTGATTAATCACGTTCCTCAGCCATTTGTCTGCTCAAGACAGTAAATTGGCAGTGGACTGGACTGTGCTGTGTTCCTGGTCATAAAGACATGCAAAGCACATCAGCATGCACCTACTACTAGACCTACACAAACAATAACTTTTCTTGTGCGTTGCACATGGCCCACCCCCACTATTGATGGGGACATGCCTTCCTGTGCCACACAAAATTGGCAATATTACATGTATGACTCTTCCCAAGACTCACCCCCTTGTAGCTGTTGTGAGTCCCTCAACTGTCACTCAAGTTCTGGGTAGGCCATTGCTAGTATGCAGGCCATTAGGGTCATGGTTTGGCGCATGGCCAGTCCACATTGGGAGGACAGCCCCAGCTTGGCCTCCGTGATCTTCCAGGTCTAACATCTCAGGCAATGGACGCTGTGCCGGCAATAGATGCCCATGGTCAACACCTTCTGCTCGATAATTGTTCAAATGGCTTGTTTCTGATGGGACTTGACCTGTATGGACGCAATAGATCAATAAATATAACTGCAAATTTTAGGATATCTGTATTTTGTATACGCCTACCACAAGCATCATTAAATTGGTAATACACTACATATGTAATTCTGACGTGCTGAAAACTACAGAGACATTAGTACACACCTTTGGAGTCAATTGCTGACTATCCTCAACCCTGGTCATGGCCTACGTTGACTAAGGCACTCCACTAACATCATGTAGCCCAGGGCCAACCAAAATGTACTGTGATATGAGCTACTAAGAAACACACCATTGTGATCTTCTGAAGGGAAAACTACTTTGGCATGACTGTACAGACACCTTTACAACCAGGCCCATTGACTTGATGCTTACTGTCCATACAGGCCGGTATGATAGTATAGATTACATCCTAAGACCTGGGTGACAATGAAAGGGCTGGCATGTGTGTCACTGAGAGCTTCCTCACTGGGGATGTGTGGAGATGTGGACTACTTAATGGGATATCATAGTACATCTAATGAAGTTTGTGTGATATGTACTACCATCCCAGGACACACATTTTGCCACATGTGGCACTCTTATAGAGATAGCATTCAACGTACCATTATATGTCCTGTTTGATTGGTTGAATGTAACAAAGCTGGTGATTCACATATTGTGATCTCTTCAGAAGTAACCAACTATCTGCACTGTTAGTTTGTCACATATGCGATAGGCTTGTACAGTGCAAACATGACCTATGGCAAAGTGACAACAACCTGTGGTAGTAAGGGGCCTGTTGTTTGGAAATGTCACACATTGACAATGTGGGTCAATGGAACAAAATGTCAGATCAGGGGGTTACCTCAGTCACTATTCCAAATGTAGTCCATGTAAAAACAATCAGGGCTACCACTGGTCAGAAGACTACTGGGAACATCCAAGGATCTGCAGATCTACAGGGAGATTACCCTGTGCATCAGTTGTATTGCCACAGTAATTCTGCCCCAGCCTGCCCAAAACACTTGGTCAGGCCTTGCTCTTTGCAGGCTGAGTATATTAAACACACATGAACATCATATTTCCACCACTTCAATACATAAAAGTACATCTTGTGGCAATCCAATACGTGACTTCAAGGTTGTGTAGCACTAGGAAGGGGTCAATCAAGTATGGTTATCCCTCAGACAACAGTTTGGTGAGGCCAAATCTGGGCTGATTGATATGTGGGACTGTACACATAGCTAACATCATCCTCAACTGCTTCTAACGGTATACATACACAGCTCATGCTGTAATGCATATACATTTCTTTGCTCAATGACCATGATCTGATTAGCAAATAAATCATAGGTATCCTAAAATGTGTACTTGCATGAACATGTGTATGCAACACAAGGAGGATTACGGGCTTATCATACATCACACATCACATTTGTGATGTTACATACACAAAGAACAGGGCTCCATAATCCATTACATTTTTATCCTATGTAGGGACCACAAACTGTGACTACAGTAATCTGAATTTCCTCTGGGACTCAAAGGCACATTGAAGCCTCTGGGAATGGAAAGGATGAACAGAGAAAAATATGCCTGTTCCTCTGGTGCGCCATGGAGCTGGCCATACAGGGGAAGGACCTCTTCAACCAGTTTCTCAAGCTCCTCTAGAGAGAATGCAGGGGCTCTCTCACTTACATGGCATGGCATGACTGCTCCCAGAGGTTGCAAACAGCAGCTAAAATGGAGGAGATGTTGATGGCAGCAGTGTCAGGAGGTAAGTGAGTTATTTTTCAAACAACAGTGCACATGTATGCCACATACTCGGTCATCAGCACAGCGGGACACAGCCATTGGGCCGCCGCCGTCACAAACAACAACGTTAGCCTATGGCTGTGTCTGCCATGGAAGAAACCCCACACCGAGCGGTCGACTTCCAACAGAGGCGACAGCTTCCAAATGTCCAATATGCGAGGTCAGGAATCCACCATTTTATCAGTTGGAACTGCAGTATTGGTGACTGTTAAGTACATCACCACCACTACAATTGTGTTGTAACATGTTTACATATGTATTACTCCATTGCCCTTCAACTTTAAAATATTTAGGTGCTCATGATACATTTTTAGATGTATAATATGCACATTGCTGTTACAGTTACATGTGAATACCATAATGGGGATTATAGGTGGATGTTGGACAGTGAATAACTATTTTGTGAATCATGTGTAGGGATGTCTGAACCAGTTATGTTTTGTCACTTGACCTTTGGCTTACTCCTCATATATGTTACTCTGGACACTGTGACCAATGCTCTAAGCTGTTTGTACTCTATACATAGTTAGGAGATGACAGTCTCCAGTGCACCACCCATTTCCAGACCTTCAGACCATGGATGATAGGGACGTGATCAAGAAGTTTCATTTGAATAGGCAAACAATACAGGATTTATGTCGTCAGTTGGAGCCTGATCTCTTTCCTCAGAACACTAATCCTACATGTATCCCACCAATTGTGAGTATTATGGCAGCATTGCATTTTCTGACCACAGGTTCCTTTCAATATACAGTGGTTATATCTGGTGGTATGTCACAACCAATGTTCAGTGGTGTATTACAAGACGTGCTTTCAGCAATTATGGAACATATTGACAGCTACATCTGCTTTTTTAGACGTGAGGATTTAGCCAATTTGAAGGTTAACTTCTATGTACTTGGTCATCTCCCACATGTGGTTGGAGCCATTGATGGCACCCATATTGCCATAGTACCACTGCAAGCGAGTGAATAAGTTCATCGGAACAGCAAGAACTTCAATTCTATCATGTGCAAGTTGCCTGCTTACCGGATTTGTATATCCCAAACATCTGTGCACAGTTCCCAGATTCAGCCCATGATTCTTTCATATTGTGGAACAGCATTGTACACCTGCTGATGTCACAACGACTACCAGAGAGGGCCTGGCTTGTTGGTAATCATGATCTGTCCTAACTGTGTGTGTAATGTCAGGTACTATGATCAGAAAATGTGTGAATTATTGTAGCACTTATGTCTTTCCTCCACATAGGAGAATCCGCACATCCCAAACATCCTTGGTTGCTGACATCGCTGAGGAATCCAACAACGCCAGGGGAAGTCTGCTTCAATGAGGCCTATAGAAGATCACAGCAGCCAGTGGAGTGGGCTTTTGGGCTTCTGAAGGCCAGATTCAGATGTCTGGATAAGACTGAGGGAGCCCTACTCTACACACCCGGGAAGGTGTGTCAAATCAACGTGGCCGCTGCATGCTCCACAACATCGTCCTGCGACAGAACATCCCTCATATCACAAAGGATGGACAGCCTGAATTGCCACTGGGTAAGGATCCTGAAATGCCAAATGATGATACTAGTGGTGAAGAGGAAAGAGCTGACTTGCCTCAAGATCTCATCAACAACCTCTTCTCATGAGTGTAAGTATGTTGTGAGATGTCATGACTTTGACTATTAAAGCAACACTCTTGTTGTGATAATGTAAGGATTATGTTTAGGGAAAATATTAGGCAGCTAAAGCTCTGGCAAATTCTGGTGAAAGGTGTTTATGGAGGAAGATTTTGAAACATGTTCATTTTGTTAGTGTTGCTTTGTTTAGCTTAGATTTTGGTAGTGCACTGTGCTCTCCATAAGTTTACCATGTGAATTTTGTCATATGTATGTTTCATAGCTAATCTCTATGTTTTGGGTGTTACAGGTACCTTCACCATGGCATCTTCATTTGGACACTTCAGAGTTGTGATGATAGCAGGTATATGATGCTGTTGGGACACATGAAGTGGACATGGATTGTTCCTGAAAATCTCTGTCACAGATGTTGGGTGTACAAAACCTGTACCAAGATAGCTTGCACAGTGATAGGATAGAAGTAAAGAAGAATGTATTGGACTTATTCCTAGTAGTGTGGTGGCCATAAAGCATTATGAGTATCATCATGCGCTCAAACAATATGTTGTTGTTGGCTCAAATAATGTTAGTCTCCCTTAACATTGGATAACTCCTCATTTTGTATGAACTGTATGTAGTTGTTGATATGTCTCATCGTTGTAGAGCAAAGTACTTGTGGCACATCACTGACATTTGTTTGTGACATTCTACCAGATACAGAAATACTGGATTGTAATGACCCTCTAATCTGAAACTGGTGTACTGTCATATGTCTGAGTCTTAGTTTAAATGATGTAGGATTCCTTTTGTGAGGTAGGCAATATGGCTCCAGCTGATGACATCAACCAAAGTAGTTTTTCCTATTCTATAGGAAAATGTCTGATATATCCCCTCCTTCCATGTTGTTAAGGTCTGCACCTGTAAATGTGATCATGTGCACAGAATAATTGAGTCATGTATGATTTGCTATATTTCTGACATCATGCCAGGCTAGGATGGGAACAATGGAATAAAGATGTCATAAGACAAAACACTTGTATGTATGAGTTGGTGTGACATAGTTGCGATCCTGAGCTACGCATTGTGTACATGCAATATACACAAGTAGCTTGTTATCGCATTGTAAATTTCACAGGGTAGTACATATCTTCATTGCTAGAAGTGAGATTTACTAAAGCAGACAATGTGTTTGTGACTTCTGTATTTATTAAAGTGCTAAAGGTGAAGACACATTGTGCAAAAACAAACATAAAAGAAAAGTGAAGTAGTCAGTCATGGTGAATGAAACCATAGTTGTGGTTGCCAAATTGCCTGGATTCCGAAGTCTAAAATACTACTCCCATCAGAAAGAGAAAAGTGTCCAGATCTAGTCCATAAAGTGAATGTGTGACACACAATGGAAAAAATTAAGGTTGTGGGTTCTTGCTGGTGGGTGTATTGCCATCCGCAGCGTCTGGATTTTGCATGGAAGTCCCTGCTTGCCTGGGCCCGGGGCCATGCTGCTGCAGAGGCAGGGGTGTCTGCAGGCGTTTCTTCATCTGGCAGGGCCTCACTTCCTGTGACTGCCACTGATGTAGATGGGCTGGACGTAGTTGTGCCACAGGAAGATGTAGATGGTGGTGGAGAAGCCCTGCACAGGGTTGTATGATCCATCAGCACACCTATTAGGGAGCGCATGTTGGAGTTAAGGGTCTCTATCTGATGGTGTATGTCTCTCTGCAGCTGCTTCATCTCACGGAGTTTGGTAAGTACCTGGCCCATCACGCCTTGGGACTCCTGATAGACATCCAGACATGGCTGATGATGTCCTGGGTGTAAGTGGCCCCAGTGGCCTCACTCTACCAGCCGACAGTAGCTCTTCCACGACCACTACCGCCATGTGCTTGTGCCCTTAACTCAGGGTGCCCTCTCCCACTGGGTCCTGGTTCCTTTCTGACATGTTGGTGATTCTCACCTCAGAATCTGGGAATGAGGGGCACAAGATGGGACTAACTGTGCTAGGTACACATGTTGGGGGAACTGGGGTTGGCTGAAGTGATGCAGCTTGGGTGGGAGGTGTTGGTGTGGGCACAGTGAGACTCACTGTTGCCGTTACCCAGATGTGCCAGGACCGTTAGCCACATCCACATATCCAGGAGTGTTGTCATCACTGAGGGCTTCATCCAAGGATGAAATGGGAGTCTGTTTAGTGGACAATATCTGCACAGGTGCTGTGCCAGATCGACCTGTGTGGAATAGAGAACATTGTTATTGGAGGTAGTGTGGGATTTACAAGCAAATCTTTTGTATCACAGTAAGTAGAGCCCTCAGAGAAACAAGATAGGTAGAGATTACTATTAGGGTGTATATATGTGGTACTTAACTTGTTAACAAGACATTTGGAGACATTTAATAGATGTGCTTGAATTGAGCAGTTCATTTGATATGCTGATCTCTTGCATTTTGGATTAAGCAATGGACATGACATCTCACAATCATTTAAGCCAACGCAGTGGAGAAGTAACATGTGTATTTGACCATTTCAAGGCCTAGGCGTGTACACTACAGGCGAACACAAAACTTGGTTATATATGTAGCATTAGTCATAATGTGAGAAATGCAGAGTCAATGGGTCACCTGCCGCTTCAAATCAGCTGGCCAAGCTTAATGCCTTACAAATAATGATTTACACACTTGGAATAGAGTCACTCATGCCATCAATATTGTCATTTGCGGAGGCCAGGACACCATCAAGCTAAGTGGGCAGATCTGTCTCTGAGTTGAGCATTATATGTAGATTGCTCAGTCCATAAGAAGTGAACATCAGTTGTAACATCATACAAGTGAACATGAGAAAAATGATAACTGCCTCTTGTTTTCTGTTACAGAAACAGAGACTCATGGTAGTTGTAGTCATGTTACTCTCTTCCTCCCAGCACTTGACACATGGTTAATCTTACATACCTGTTGCCGAAATGCTTTTAAGCTGTACTATACAATTGCATATTGATAACTATATCATGGGTCCTGGGATGATATTTTACTAGTAGCACACTTACAGAGCTCATTCCAACATGTGGCATGCAATGGATATTGATACATGTGACTTTTTTATCCAACAATGCACATTGACACTGACAATCAAACATCTCTGATACTTTGAGTATTGCATGTTAGGTAAGTAAACAGGCAACACATTAGCAAAAGATGAGATGAGAACATACAGGACATTGAAGTGTTGTGATAGTTAGTGAGGTTCAACCTACCAGACTCTGCTCCCCCATCTATTCCTGTAAAGCTCTCAGGATACAGAATGGCCAGGGCCTTCTTCTCCCACAGAAACTGATAAGTGGGAAAGGGAAAAAGGGGCTGCCTTATCTCACACAAAAAAGCTGGCCTCTGTCTTGCTGTGCTGCAATGGAGATGCTAAGGATCATGGTCTGGGATAAGGGTGTGTTTTAAAGTGCAACTTGCAGGTGTGTCCACTTGATCAATGGATATCAGCTATGTTGATTCTGGTGCTTTGCTGAGAGCATACCATGACAGCCTACCGCTGTTGGGACCGCCAGTACAACTGTATTTTTGTAATCGGCTCAGTGGGAAAACCCAGGATCTAACAGCGACGGAGTATGCATGGCCGACACTGCAGTCCACCGTGCCGCGGGTGGGAACCACTCCTTCTACGCGGGAAGTGGTTAGGCTGAATACATCCTAAGATGGTGGGCAGAAGACCACTGGTCAGCAGTCTTGATGGGACCACCGCAGCAGTGGTACAGCGTTAAGATTGCCAAACTCGTAATCAGGCCCTTAGTCAAGAATAAGAACTTGGAAAGGACTAGATATGGCGGCCTATTCACCAAGGCATTTATGAGTATGGTTAGAACTACTAAAGTTGTATTCTTTCGCTTACTCTTACATGGCTTTGAGAATCGGACCTGAAATGGCCAAATCCATATCAATAAAAGTGGAAGAGGACACACACACAGAGTTTTTTCTATTTGCTCTAATTGTATATCAGTTTGTATGGAAGGTCCTGTTTTGTTCCCATTTTAAATGTTTTGGGGCCAGTTCACAAAGGAATGTGCTGCTATATGAAAGACTGCTGCAGAGGTCCTATTTTAGTACTTCAAAATGCATTTGTGAATAGACATGTGGTCTTCCATTCATGATAAATCATGTGACTAATCAAAAAGTTTGATCTTTTTCAGTATTCCAAACATTTCTGAAGGCTTTCTTTCACTCTGTAAATAAAAGGCAATTTGTTCTAGTGGAATGCAGAACTAAGTGTGTTTTTAGGGTGGAAAAGGAAATGAAGCACGGCCATTTTTCATGGGAGTGTAAAGGCAAGGGGTTTATCCCTAGTGAAACAATACATTTCCAGCGGATAACAAAAAGGGTGTAAAAATACAAAAGGCTCCTTAAATGCTGTTCTCAAAAGATGGAATGTCTTCTAGGAGGCAATCTATTTGGCATTGCTAAAGGGAATTAAGCTTTTGTCTGCAAATGTACAAGCTGTTACCCTCAGGAATTTTTTGAATTTCAAAATAACAATAAATCTAGAACACTTATAGATCTATGCAATCAAATGTAAACTGGGTTAAAAATGTAGTGACTGCAGTAATAGTTGATGGTCAATATTTTGAACATTTTATAGCCATGAGTGCATTAAAGGTAAATTGACTCACATTGGAATGAGGGGGACCCATAATTACAGATGATTTGCTCTAACAATTGCCATCACAGACCTTGAGCTAATATACAGCAGTTCTGAACAAGATCTAAGGAGCCACATTGGTTATATGCTTAGCTCTACCATTTTTTCATTTGTCCTGAGGACCATGTAGTAAGAGGAATAGAGCAAAGGTATGCTGTCTGAGTGCTCTCATTGCATATTTATTGCCAGACCCCTTCTTTATAACAGACCAGAGGAGCAATGGTGGCCTCTTGTCACTGCAATCGCCTAACTATACACAGGGTCTAAATGCCCCTATAGACCTCTATTTTGCCAATGAGTGTGCAACATGCTTTTGCGTTCAGCAGCTTCTGGCTTTTCCCTGAGCTGTCTGGTTAGTTCCTTTTTGGAAAAAAATAAACAGATTTGCACCACAGTGAGTAATTGCTCGCTGTGATCCCAGAATTCCATAGTAGCATATGTTTCTCCTATGTACTTAAACTACAGTAGCCATAGCCATTGTATGTCACCTGCCACAGCCACTAGGACTGATTGGCTACAAATTGGCATGTTATGTGCAGAGGCAAGACAGAGGAAAGAACCAGAAGTGGATTAGGTATGTGAATTGAGGGAGAAACATACAAGAAGCTGAGAATAAACCAGTAAATAGAGTACAGGAATGAGGCCAGTACACTAGTCAAGTGGAGATAAAAAAACATCTAGTGCAAGACCAGCAGATTCCCTCCTCAGCTAAATTCCCAACTGGAGAACAGACCGAAAGTGCCTCACAGGGGCAGCCCCAGAAAAACATCCAGCAACTTCCACCTTAATGAGCCATACGAGGGGCAAACCCAACATCTTTTATCCTAAATTTGATTTTATTCCCTCAAATTTCAACCTGGATAAATACACCTTTTGTCAGACCTAATCTTTCCTTTTTAATAGTGCTACATCACCCCTAAAATAGACCCTAAATTCTCATAGGGCAGAGTGCATGGTATTTAAAAAGTAAGACATATGTACTTATATTTTACATGCCCTGGTAGTGGAAAACTCCTAATTTCATTGTTCACAGCAATCAGACTATATTTCCAGTAATGCTAACTTCAGTTTGAACTAACATCTTCCCAAACATCACTTCAAGGTCACTTGACTGACCTCCTGTTTAAGCTACAGGTCCATAACAAGCTTCCAGAGGCCTGCCTGCAACTGCCCAGCTGCCCAGCACAAAATGGAGCCACATGGATCTGCCTAAGCCCTGTTGCTGCCTCTGCTGAACTGAGTGCTTTTCTTCAAGAGGTGCCTCTCAGGTCCTAGACCACTAGCTGGCATTAGAGTTTACTCCTCCTGAAGAAAATGTGAAATACAGAGGTCTTGGGCTCCTATTGATCACAAATTGACCTCTTTGGGCTTGAGGCATCTTTCAAGGGTGCCTCTATTAAAATGTGAGTAGTTATTCAGCATTAATGTGCATCTTTCAGAAAAAACCCTAACAAAATAAGGTTTATTCTAATTTGTATATGCACTACACAATGCAGTACATTTGAAAAGATAAAGTAATATGTAAGAAACTGGGTTACTAGTTGAGAGGGGTGGAAGCCCTACTCACATAACGAACACAATCCTTGTCAGGTTGAACCACACCTTTAGCATCTTAGAACAAAACAGGCAGGATTAACTTAGAGACAATGTGTAAAGTATTTATGCAGCACTCAAACATTAAGAAAGTAAAACCACAACGTAAGAAAACTCCCAAATCAATTTAGAAAAATAGAATAAAATGTAATTTTTTTGTGACACCAGAATGTCTGCATTGGCCCTATGCAGGCAAAAGTGTGCCCGTGCCATGAGAGAGCAGAAATGCAACATATATTTGTAGACAACATAACACAGCACAACCTCCCAAGCTGCATTAAACATTAAAGCAATGCCTTAAAGTTTACCAAATTGTCCAGTTCTCTTTTAGTATCCCTAAAATAAATTATATACTCCAACAGATTATTATTGGCAAAAGACACAAAACAACATAGAAAAAATGTGGTACAATTTGTTATTTCTAAGTGCTTATTTGAGGTAGAGAAAACAATATTACGAAAAGTTCAATTTAATTAAATAATTATTTTGATAGTCTTTTTATTTTGAATATAACAGTATTTTTTTGTTTTACAAAAAAATGTGAATGACCAAGAAAAGAAAAAAGTATGTACCCAGAAAGGCCCAATATGAGCATCTACTGTCCATCACAGGGAGATTAAGAAAGATAGGCAAAATATACATAAAAAATGTAATGAAACGCAGTAAAAGCACCAACAACCACAGCAACTACAGCCTCTCAACAACAAGAACAACAACAAAGCAGAGATACAAGAGCTGTGACACAACAAACTGTAACCACAATAGAGCCACAATGAACATTATCAACATCAAAGTAAGGGAGAAAACAAAGAAATAGAATTTTTCACAAATATAAACTCATTGTTGGAAACAACTGAATGCTACGCAACACCACAAAATACTGCAAAACAATGAATAAACAGTTAAAGCAACTTGGTTTAATTTTGCACAGGGCGCAAAATAATCTTTTTTTAACTGTAGATGTTACATGCATAGTGAAAATTAGTTTTATAGTATTTATATATGTATTTTAGAATGACAGGGCTAATGTTTTAGCATTTGGTATATAATCTGTGTCATTGTAAATGTTTAGGTAGCTTTTACATATTTAGTTAATTTTATGTGATTAGCATAGAAATGTAGATAGATTATTCAGGGGGTAGAAAGAGTGATTTTATAGAGGGTTTACAGGTGATGTTAGTAGTTAGTAATATTTTAGAGTAGCATATAATGTTTAGCTTTTATAATATGGAAGTGTATATGTTTATATTTATTCTTTCTTGTAATAAATACACAATTATGAACATTTTGACACATATTCTGAAGAAAATGTAATATTAGATATATATAGCAATGTATTGACATTTTCTTTGAGATCTTATAAAGTGACTAGGGTTTTACTACACAGAAAATCTAACAATCATCCTGCAATTTGTTAGAGGAATATTACGTCACATCAGATTGATTTTCTACATTTATGTAGATGAGTTAGATCATAATCTAACGAATTAAAGATTCTAGTGAAAATTTGAGCGATAGTAAAAGTAGAAACACTTGGAATATAAAATAGTTCAATGGGGTAAACAGTTCTAAAAATGATGTTATAATAACCGAACACACATACGACGTTAATAAAATCTTAAAAATTGTAAGTAACATTACTAGGCAAAATTTGATTGCGTAACATATTTCCGTCTATGTAGACATTTTCAAAAGTTTTTATTTAATGATTTTTAAAAATATAAAGAGAATAACATATTATGTAATGAACAAAATGTCAAAGGAAGTTTTCCCCTATGGCCTTCAGTAGAATCCGTAACGTATTCCACATCATCAAAATCATCACTTAGTGGTACCGGAATTTCACGTTCCCATTCAATGTTTGAATGCATGCATATTATTATGCAGCACACCACTACCACCTTTCACACCATAAGTGGACTGTGAAGGCATACCTATCATGAGTAATCCAAACATTGGAATTTTGACTTTAGCATTCCAAAGGTTTTTTAAAGATTTGTCAAATTTCTTCCTACATCACTCTTGAGTTGGGCATAGGAAGTCAACAAACAGGGCTGCAGGCCATGTCCTTGACCACTCAAATAAATGTCCAAAAAAGTAGTACAAAACATAAGCTAACACTAACATTTGTAAAACATGCATGCAAGCTAAAACATTTTATAATTACAGAAACGTTATTATAAATAGTATCTGTTATGATCTGTAGACATTACATTAACATATGAACGTGCGATGTAACCGTAGTATGATCTTCAGATGCAATGCCTAAGTAATAACTACATGAAGACACATTAAATACACTTTTGTACGCTCACTTGAACACATAAAACCACTTTTGCTCTAATTCAGAAAACAAATCAATGAAACTCCAATCAGTAAGAATAAATATCAATGAAACATTAACATCTAGAATTAAGAAGATTAACATTACAATCTAATTCAACACTCATTTTCCATGCTCTTACAACAGCATAACAGTCACCTATTTACTAATGTATTAAAATCTAAGGCCAACATTTGTTGACATTAGGACACTGTGTTGGCCACTTTTTTCCACAGGCCCTAATCAAAACTACTTCTTGTACTATCAAAATCAAGCACATGGCAGTTTTGCGCCTTATCATGTTAAGTTAATGCTAAGCAGCACATTGACCTAAATTGCATAACCTTGTGTGAGGGAGACATTGCATAGATGGTGCATGTACATTACTGTCCATCTACTTATTGATTCTATCACAAACCCATTTTAACAAAGAGTTCACAACATGTGTTTGTTTAAAATGATATGCCTACCAAAGGTTGACAGAACAATGATGATTTTGTTCAATTTTAATCATTACTGCCTTTATGCCTGGGTGTTGCATCCTGTAGCATGTCAGCAAAGAGAAATAGTATTTAAATATTTATGTTTGTGCTTCATGCACCAAATACATCCTGCCCACAATGCAGCCACAGTTGTGCCAAGATTTATTGTGTAATGTTTGGATATGTAGGCATCATGTGCGCTTCCAAGATATTTTGCAACTACTTTGGTTAATTGTCCTTTACAGTCCACAATTGCCTGTGCATTAAAGGAATAGATGGGCTTCTGGTTTCAGTAGAGTTGTTCTGTTTCTGCAGTGGTCACCAATTGCACATGATTGCAATCGACTCCCAAGACGCTGGGGAAATTAGCAATATCATAAAAGCCTTGCTTGATGTTTAGTTGTTCTTTCCTTGAATTTGGGAAATGAAGAAAATGAGGTGTTAGGCTAATAATGTCACCCAGAACAGTAGGTAAAAAGGAAGAGAATGCACCCTGTGAAATTCATTCAATCCTAGCTCAAGTGCTCTGAAAGGATCCAGATGGCAACATATGAAAAACTGCCATTTTAACATATGTCTGAATGGCATGTGAAGAACCTGTTGTGGGTTGCAAATTTAGACCAATCTTCCGCAATAAATCCAAGATGTTCTCTTTCTTCAATCTGTAGAAGTGGATCACCATGACCTCCCTTAAATCAATGAGAGTGATACTCTGAAAAAAAAATCCTCTCCTTCACTGAAGCTGGAATTGATGCAGACTGATTTACTTGCAAAATAACAACGCCGATGGCTGGAATGTTTTGGGGAAAGATTGTCAGATGCAATCCCTTTTTCTTGCAATTTAAATGCATGGGTTTTTGCACCTGCTAGGACCATGTGTAGTAACCTGGTGCAAATTGGTCACTGCACTACACGGTATGACGCTGTGTGATGCAGCATATGCTTTGTAAATACCACTGCAATAGGATTTCCTTGGGAACACCTACCTTGAATACATTAAAATGTATGTAATGCAATGCAGTACAATGCAACATATTGCAATCCAATATAAAGCACACACCCACATCACCCACAAACCCTTACAACCAAAAATGTGAAAGAAGGCCAGAGAGAGAGATCAGCTAACGCAACACCAGCATCCACAGACACACAACACCATCACTTATACACCATCCACGCACCTCAAACAACACACACCAACAAATCCCCTCACACATCACAACAGACAGAACCTCACACATCACCCACACCACATCATGGCACCTCAAAGACACCCCAGGTTTTCTGAGGAGGAGCTCAGGGGCATGGTGAAGGAAATCATCCGGGTAGAGCCACAGCTATTCGGATCACAGGTGCAGCAGTTATCCATTGCTAGGAAGATGGAGCTATGGCGGAGAATCGTCGACAGGGTCAATGCTGTGGGACAGCATCCAAGAACATGGGATGACATCAGGAAGAGGTGGAATGACCTACGGGGGAAGGTATGTTCCGTGGTATCCAGACACCTGATTGCTGTATAGAGGACTGGCGGTGGACCCGCACCTCCTCCCACACAACTAACAACATGAGAGGAGCAAGACTTGGTGATCATGCATCCAGAGGGCCTCTCAGGAGTAGCAGGAGGACTGGACTCTGGTAAGTCAAATCTTAACTACCATATCCCCCCACCCCAACTGCATGCCATCACATACTCCCACCCTCACCCTCACACCCATCACCCCAACACCCCACAGATACCCCACTATCACAACCCACACATCCCAAAATCAAGCCCTGTATGTAACACCAATGCATGGACACCCATCACCAAAGCATGTCCAGTAGAGAGACTCACTCATGCCCCAAAATCACCAATCACACAAGCGCCACGGCAATAATGCAAGCACAGGAGTAGAGGTTAACTCACCCATTGCACAAGATGGCACACACAGATACTAAGATTATGCATTCACACCCAAACAGGACCCCAACCCAACGTCACTGGACAGGAGGTGCCAAAAATATCCAGTCCCCCCACAGAAGAGGCCCACAGTGACAACAGCAGCTCTGCACGCCTGGATCCAGATGACCGGCCCGGCCATCAGGGACCACAGGACAGTCGGTTCCCCTGACACAGTCACAAACCACCACTGAACCTCCCCCCTCAGGAAACACCGCCACAGCACCCACCCAGCGGGCCCATCCCTCTGTCCCCAGGACACGTCAATCAGCAGTGTGTCCACCCCTATAGGGAACCCAGGCAAACCCACTAACACAGGACAATCAGGGACCAGGGGGCAGTGGCAGTGGGCACACGGTTCAGGGGAAAGAGGCACAGGATAACAGGGAAGCTGGGAGGACTGCTGTGCGACAGTGGGAGGACAGACCCAGGGAACCCACTCTCCACGAGGCACTCTCCAACATCATGGGAGCTTACCATCATTCCCGGGAGACCATGGGCACGGTACTGGCCAAGTTTCAGGAGTCCCAGCGGCTGCAGGAGGAACACTACCTGGGGATCAGGGAGGACTTGAAGTCCATCAACAACACCCTGGTCACCATTGCAGGGGTGCTGGCAGACCTTGTCAACACCAGGAGGAACACAGAGGCACACCAACGGGCCCCTGACACTAGCCTGGATGATAAACAGCCCTCCACCTCCGCCGGCCCTAGTGGACAGGAGGCACCGCCACAGGAACAACAGGCCACCAGCAACCCACCCCCTGCAGAAGGAGAACCAACCCGCAAACGGTCCCTGAGATCCAGGAACAAGACAGAGAACATTGCCAAGACCCCCGCCAGGAAATAAGACCCCCCTGAATGTCACCCTTCTGTCCCACTTTGACACCCTGTCCACCTTAAACTGCCATTGCTCCACTTCCTATGCCCCATTGGACAATGCACCTGTGAAACAAATAGACTGGACTCTGCCATGGACATGCCTCCACCATCACCCCAGCCCATTTTACAACCCCCTCCACATATTTGCACAGAAATAAACACCCTTGAATCACAAAACAATCTGGAGTCAGTCTGTGCTTTCACAAATGTGTAATTGCAAAATCTCTGGAATATAGCAATGTCAATGTACTTGTTCACATACCAATGTTACACAGCTGTATGCCACCAGTAAACATAGCAGAGGGCACAAAGTGGGACCCAGATCTGTGAAATGGAAAGGCAAAGGAACAAGTCAGGGTCCATACACTGATTGAAAATGACAGACCTATGCTAGCTCCAACAATAGTACAAGATGTGGGAAGCAGTTACATCTTCTTACCTGTGTCTCACTGGAAGTATTGCATGATGATGTTGTTTCGGTTGTCGACATCTTCTTCTTATGTCTCCTCTTCTTCACTGTCCACATGCTCCATAGCTGCAACAAGGCCACCATCTGGCCCATCCACCTGCAGAAAAGGCACCTGGCGTGACAAAGCCAGGTTGTAAACATACAGCAGGCCACGATGATCTGGCACACCTTCTTCGGGAGCCACCTGTAAAATGGAGGCACCGGAATCTGGCCTTCAGGAGGCCGAAGGTGCATTCTATAATCCTCCTAGTTCGCCCATGTGCCTCAATGTGGCGTCCCTCTGCCCTTGTCCTGGGATTCCTCACTGGGGTCAGTAGCCATGACAGGTTGGGTGTAACCAGAGTCACCTGCAAATGTCAAGGGACAACTGTTAGACAGACACTAACCCTCAGGGACAACCCCATACCCAGACACCAATGTCAACTGTATTTGGACCTTGGGCTCACCTATTAGCCACACCCGGTGCCTCTGGAGTTGTCCCATCACATAAGGGATGCTGCTATTCCTCAAAATGTACCCAAAAAAAATAAAGGTATCCAGTAGGGATAAATTCACACCTAATTATCAAAGTGAAAACCTAAATTCTTCATTGAAAAGTATTTTTTTAATCAGATTAAGTAAAATTAGTTGATGCTTAGCGTCTAAAAGTCACGCTCCTACATCTATATCACAATAACAAACAGTAAGGTCATCAAAAGTATTCAAAAGACAAAAAACAAAAATCACAAAGTCCTCAAAATGTAAGTGTCATGCACAGAGCCATGATACTTGGCATTCACATGGGACTTGTATTGGTCTCCCAAACACACCATCTGCACATTCATAGAATGGTAGCTTTCCTGTTTTCTGTACACCTGTTCATTCCTACGGGGGGACAAATGCCACATGTGTACCATCCATGGCACCAATGATGTTGGGGATATGTCCCAGGGCACAGAAGTCACCTTTCGCTGTGGCAAATCCTCCACCTGAGGGAAAACGATGTAGCTGCGCATGTGTTTCAGCAGGGCAGATAAAACTCTTGATAACACGTTAGAGAACATTGGCTGGGACATCCCTGATGCCATGACCACTATTGTTTGAAAAGACCCACTGGCCAGGAAATGGAGTACAGACAGAACCTGCACTAGAGGGGGGAGTCCTGGCGGATGGCTGGCATCAGGTCTGGCTCCAACTGGGCACACAGTTCCAGAATTGTTGCACAATCAAGTCTGTAGGTGATAATGATGTGTCTCTCTTCCATTGTCGACAGGTCTACCAGGGGTCTGTACACCGGAGGATGCCGCCATCTCATCACCTGCCCCAGCAGACGTGCCCTATGGAGGAGAACAGTGAGCAGAGGGTCATCCAACACTTAGGTATCACATTGTGTTATTTGGTTAAAATTTGCAAATTCGCAATGTGCCTTTATCTGTCCGTATTCCAGGCCTAAATAGGTGTGACGCAGTTTTTTTCCATGCCATGTGGGCCCCTGAAGTGGCGGCTGCCTGACCTGTAAGGTGGAACAAGGAGAAATGAGGTAACTGCACTGGCGTTGTACACCATCGCGGTGGGCGGTCGAAGACCGCGGCGCAATTCAGCACTGGTTAACATTGGGCCCTATGGGTCCCAGGAGCCAATGACGATGTACGCCGGCAGTGACGGTACGCACCGCCGCGGACATGGCTGCCATTTTCTTACTGTTCCCTCACTTGGTACTTGACCTTCTACAGGAGAGGACCTACACTGCAAGTGCTGCTGTGACCTGTGTCTGGAAGCGACAATGGCTACAGTGTCGGGGGAAAGGGTCCCTGCCTTCACTTCGGAAGAGTTGGAGAAACTGGTGGATGGGTTCCTTCCCCAGTACACGCAACTGTACGGTCCTCCAGACAAACAGGTGAGTACAATGTGAGCATGGTGGATGGCACATGAGTGTATGGAGTGGCGTCAATGGAAGAGGGTGGGGAGGGGTCCAGGCCAGCATCTCAGGATTGTATGTGCATGTATGTCTGGGCCAGGGTGGGAGGTGCTTGGCAATGCGTGAGATGAAATGTACGGGATAGAAACATCCATTTTTACTTCACTTTTCCTCTAGGTCAGCGCCCACCAGACGGGTATTTGGCGTGCCATCGCCAAGGACATCCGGACCCTGGGGGTCTACCATAGACGGAGCACCCACTGCCGTAAAATATGTGAGGACCTGCGCCACTGGAGCAAGAAGACGGCGGAAGCCCAGCTGGGGATGGCCTCCCAAAGTGGAAGGGGTGCCCGTTGCACCATGACCCACCTGATGTACCGGATCCTGGCGGTGGCCTATCCGGAGTTGAATGGGCACTTGAGGGCATCACAGCAGCCACAAGGGGGTGAGTACACTCTCCTTCAGCTGACTCTGCGCGCGTTACGAGGTGTCTGGGTGGTCAAAGTGGGCTGTGGGTTCCCCTAGGCCAGGGTGAACTTGGTAGGCTAGGTCCCTTGTTAGGCAGGCTCTGTGGCACCCCAACCCCACTACTGGTAATAGCCATCTACACCTAGTCAGGCGCCTGTGACTTCCAGGTGTGCAGCAATTGGGCCTAGGCCTTGTCCCCCAAGCCCATGTGAATTTCCTAGGAACTGTTAGTGCGTGACTTAGTGCATAGGGCTGCTCCCTGTGTGTTGTGTCCGCCAACGGTAGTGGTGTTGCATGCACTGAACATGTGTTTCTTCTGTCTTCCCCCCTTTTTGTTTTGTCTCCCTGTTCTTGCATGCATTAGCATCATCTGGTGGAGGAGCATTGGCACCGGAGCAGGAGGGAGCTGCAACCCACATGGCCCTGGAGGGTGCAGCAACGGAGTCTGAAGCCACCAGTGGGACGGAGGGCGAGGGGAGCTCCACAATGGGGACAGGAGCATACACCAGCGACTCTTCCTCTGATGGGAGCTCCCTTGCGGTGGCCGGCACCTCTGTGCCCACCGCATCAACAGGTACAGCCGCCACCCCTCCACCAGCACCACCCTCCCAGCAGCCCCTCAGCATGTGTCCTGTGCCCGCTCACCCAGGAGGGTGGGAATCTCCTTCGCCCCAGGCACCTCAGCCCCTGCCCCACTCAGCCCTGCTGCCCTCAGTGAGGAGGCTATTGACCTCCTCAGATCCCACACTGTTGGGCAATCTAACATTTTGAATGCCATCCAGGGTGTTGAGAGGCATTTGCAACAAACAAATGCAGACCTGGAGGGCATTCATTCTGGGCAGGCGGCCCAACAGAGAGCATTTCAGGCTCTGGCCTCAGCACTGATGGCAGCCATTGTCCCTGTATCCAGCCTCCCCCCTCCGACTTCCTCCATGCAGACCCAATCCCCTGTACCTCAGCCTATCCCAAGCACACCATCAGACCAGCATGCACACTCATCAACACACAAGAGTGGACATGGCAAACATGAGCACCACACATCCCACAAGCACTCACAAAAGCACCATACCCATGCAGACACAGCAACATCCAGTGCCTCCACTGTGTCCCCCTCCTCCACATCCTCCTTCTCCCTCCCTGTCTCGTCTCCACTCACAGCTGCATGCACTACATCCTCAGCCACTACCTCCATCACCAGCACGCCCATCACCACACACCGCTCACGTGCAATCACCACCCCAACTACCATTCACACACCCCCAGTGTCCTCTCCCAGTGTGTCTGTGAGCCCGCCTCCCAAAGTACATAAACGCAGGTACACACCCACCCAACAGCCATCCACCTCACAGCAGCCTCCGGCCCATGCACCTTCACCCAAATTCAGCAAACATACACCTCCTACAACCACTACCTCTTCCTCCACTCCCAAACCCCCTTCATCTTTCCATCCCAGTGTGTCTAAAAAACGTTTCCTGGCTAACTTGACCTCTTCTCTTCACCTCCCCCCCCCCCGGCCTTCCCCTAGGGCCAGGCTTTCCAGGTCCCAGTCCAGCACCTCAGCCACCAAATCCCCAGGCACAGTGGTGCCAGCAACTGCGGGGTCATCGAGTGCGCCACCCATCAGGGCTGCCAGTGTGCCACGTAGCGAGGCCAAGGACATTCCGCCACCTGCCAAGGTGAAGAAGGTACCGCCATCCCGGAGGGAGAAGCTGCCCCTATCAGCCACCAAGGGCTCATCCAAAACAAAAGGGGACAGTGACAAGACACCTGCGGTACCATCAAAGGTGGGAAAGGGACACAAGCCGAAGAGCAGGTCAGGACAGGGCACGGTTGCTCCGACTGAGGGACTTGAGTCACCCCTTCTGTCAACCACTACACCAACCTGTACGACGGCAGACACCGCCACCAGCATCGCAACCTGCACTGCCACCAGCACCGCCACCTGCACCGCCACCAGCACAGCCACCTGCACGTCTGCAGCCTCAGCAACAGTTCCCAGCATCTTCCCCAGTGGGCATCTGTCCGAGGCTGCAGGAGACGTCCTGCTGTGTCCCTCAACAGGTGCTGACACATGCACCACCGCCAGCACCTCCGCCACAGACACGGCCGCGAGCACCGCCACCAGCCCTGCAACATGCTCGGACAGTGGCACCACCGGTGACATGGCTACCATTCCCAGTGGGCAGCCATCCGAGGCTGGACGAGGCTTCTTGGACCCTGCCCAGCTTCCATGAGGCATGACTCTCATCACTGTTTGCACCTGCAGGTGGAAGGCGAAGCCGCAGCAGGGTGGGGTATGTCTCTGCCTCCATGGCGTATCATGCTACCTGTTCCTGGGCAATCTTGTGGCACACACACCCATGTGAGGTAACGGGACCAGCCACACTGCATGTGGAGCACTCTGGAGACAAAGCCCCCTCCAGAACCAGTGGAGAAAGACATCCACTACCTCAGTCCTTGACAGGATGAAGCACTCTGGGCACAAAGCCCCCTCCGGACCAAGTGGAGAAAGACATCCAGTACCTCAGTCCTTGGCAGGATGAAGCACTCTGGGCACAAACCCCCCTCCAGAACCAATGGAGAAAGGCATCCACTATCTCAGTCTTTGGCAGGATGAAGTACTCGGGGCACAAAGATCCCTCCAGAACCACTGGAGAATCACATCCACTACCTCAGCGCTTGGCAGGATGAAGCTCTCTGGGCACAAAGCACCCTCCAGAACCAGTGGAGAATCACATCCACTACCTCAGTCCTTGGCAGGATGAAGCACTCTGGGAACAAAGCCCCCTCCAGAACCCCTGGAGAATGTTATACACTTGAGAGACTGTGGCTTTGCACTCCCCAGGATAAAGCATTGGGCAAACCACTCACTGGAAAGACTTGTGAGACTGTGGCTTTGCACTCCCCAGGATAAAGCAGTGGACACATCACCCACTGGAAAGACTTGAGAGACTGTGGCTTTGCACTCCCCATGATAAAGCAGTGGGCAAACCACCCACTGGAAAGACTTGTGAGACTGTGGCTTTGCACTCCCCAGGATAAAGCAGTGGGCAAACCACCCACTGGAAAGACTTGAGAGACTATGGCTTTGCACTCCCCAGGATAAAGCAGTGGGCAAACCACCCACTGGAAAGACTTGAGAGACTGTGGCTTTGCAGTCCCCAGGATACAGCAGTGGGCATGGAGCCCCATCGTTCAGCAGTGGCGTCGTGCATTCATCTGGCTGAGGTGCCCCCCCACCCCATCCCCCTGAGGTGCCTGTTTAATTTCGATCTGATGCCCAAGCAGTGTTCTCTCCATTTTGTGTCAGGTCTCTTGTGGGGGCTTCGCCCATGCATTTAGGGACCACTGGTCCACAGACAATGATTGGTACACTATCCGGACTTGTGTAGTTGGTGTACATATTTGTATATACAGACTTTTTAACTTTCACTATCTGATTTTTCATGATTACACTTGTTAAAATCATTTCCTTTTGTCCTTGCGTTCTTCCAGGGGGTGTATATGTAATATTGCTGCATGTATTTGTGTGTATAGTGTTGTGGGTGAGGGTGGAGGTGGGGGTGTTGCATGTTGTGTGTGTGTGTCACTCTCTTTTCCCTCCCCCTCCCCTGTGTTGTAGGTGCACTACTCACCGTGGTAGTCGACGGCGTCTGTCTTGCTCCTGATAGAGCAGGAGGAAGACCAGCATGGGCAGTACGCGTAACTCGGGCTCCATGGTTCCTCGTTGGGTGTCGAGAGGTGAGTTGTTTCCCTTCTGTGTACTGTTTCCGCAGTGCTTTTGATAGCGTTGAGTCGGTCCCGGAAAAGGTGGCGAATAGGCGTGTTAGAATACAGTGGGCGGTACTTTGTCCTCCGCCTGTCTGTTGGCGATTACCGCCGCAGTGTTTGTTTCTACCGCTGTGGCGGTCGGAGTGTTAAAGTGGCTGTCTATGTTGGCGGTTACCGCCATGGTCGTGATTCCATTTTTTTTTCAGCAGCCTGTTGGCGGTATTACTGCCGCTTTAACACCGACTGCCAGGGTTGTAATGAGGGCCTATGTTGTTGACAAGTGCTGTTCTATGTGCATTTTGTATTGCAAATGTGCTTTTGTGACTGTTTAAATGACTATAATCTAACACTATTCCATATGAATGGTCAGGCTTAGCTGTGGGAAATAAAGGGTTATTCCTTGCAGATACGCAGGGTTCAATTACTTCCTGGTGCTCAAGTTGTGTGAGAATTTCTTTCGCCGGTGTTATAGCTTCATATTTAATTGGGTATTGAGGTTGGATCTGTGGTGTAGATCTTATAGGAATCAAATCCCACCCCACATGGATGTGGTACTGCGCTGGTGCTTGCGCCAATGCTCAATCTGCAGCATAAGCTTCTTTTGCTGTTTCTGGAACAAGGACCAAAAAAGAAGGCAAAATGACATCGTCCCCTTGTGGTAGCATGCGAGCAGCCTTGGACAGAGTTACACATTGCAATGTTTTGCAGGGCAAGCAATAAAAACACTTTCGCGAAAAAACAGCTGATTAGAAAAATAAAATATCCTTGCTAAAAAGCCAGTTATGCTAAAATGAATTAAAATGATTAAATGAAATGGAGCATGTAACTAGGTAAAAGGGCACAGGTCACAGGTCTAAGCTAACATAAGAGTGTCCACGCAAGGTTCTAAAATGAGCCCACAATTTTTTTTTAAACTCCTCACAAGGTTTTCAAGCAAGCAGACCGGGCCCTCGATATGTCAAGTCCCAACACTCAGGAGTCGTTACTACGTATAGCGTAATTAATTTATGTCAACAATGGTTGCAACATTTCACTTTGTCTGAAGTAAAAAGCATCTTTCTTTGCTTTCCAATGACATGGTTTTGTTAGAGTTCTTGTTGTATCCTACATTGTATCATTTCCAATTGATATCATGCAGAATGACGTGTCTTTTTTACAACAAAGGCAAAGTCAGCTTAGATAGATTATGCAGTTGAGCTGGATACCACCGGTTTTAAAATCTAACCCTGTGTCCTGGGAGCATGTTAACGCAACAGAATTGTTTTTGTGGTGGTCTCCTTGGTGCCCCAGAACTTACCTGGGCAGCTGTGGGTTTTCTTCATTTAGCCTTCTGGCCCAAGCCTGCAGCCTTTTTCCAAAACTGATCTCCCCGATTGATTTGCATGGGCACCAACGCTGTGTTGGCACTCTGCAACCGTCTGCCCCTGTGCCACTGAGGGTGTAAGTTTGGTGCTGCCTTGTGGCCCCTTGTGCTTTCCTCAACCCAAGAGGATCGACTCCTTAGGCCACTTTACTCACCTGTGAGCAGCGCTTCTTCGATTACCCCCAGTCTCCATTGGTTAATACTGGGGTCCCAACACTGTGTTGGCACTTTTCAACCAGCCACCCATGTGCCGCTGAGGGTGTATGTTTGGTGTTGCCTTGTGGCCCCCACCCCTGTGTTTACTTTAAACCCTCGAGATCGACTGCTGACACCGCTTTACTCACCTGTGAGCAGCGCATCTTCAGCCAATCTCCCTTGGTTAACATTGGGCACCCAACAATTAATTCGACCTCTGCACCCGGGCGCCACTGTGCCGCTGTGGGTGCACTCTTGATGATGATTTGAACCTTCCCTGGTGTTGACCTAAAGTCCTGAAGGCTGGATTAGTAAGTTGTCTACATACCTGCAAAACTTCATTCTTGTTTTCCTCCCATAGGTTAACGTTGCTGTACCGAAAAATTGCACTGTGTTTATTTTTGAAACTGCAAAGTATTTATCTTTTAAAAAACAGCTTGACTTATAACAAAATTCTTTGGTTCAAACCATGTATAAAAGCAAATGTATTTTTTCTAAATTGGTCTCTGATTTATTCATTGAGTGTGTGTCTCATTTATTGCCTCAGCAATTACAAAACATGCTTAACAGAACTCCTTGATAAGCGTAACTGCTCGCCTACACTTCCACAAATAGAGCATTAGTCCTAACTACGTTTTCCTCTGCAATACCAAATGGGGATCTACTGAACTCTCTGCACAGTGTTCTTTAAATTAGTGCACTATATAGAAAGCCAGCTTCCTACACTCTTCACAACACTGGACATATGCCAACTCCAAAACTGTCAGGGTAGCTTTTCTCCTCAAGGAAGGCTTCTACTCCAAACTACTGAAAGTATCCTGGGAGCCAGGTGGGTGGTTCCTGACCCTGACAGTAGAGAGGGGAACAGCTGCTTTGACCCTCCTCAATGTATATGTCTCGAACCAAGCACAAGACATATTCCTTTGCGGGGTTATTCAGGACCAGCTGGATTCAGCTAGATGGGACCTCACAGTGGTGCGGGGAGGACTTTAATATTACCTGGGACCCTTAATTGGACAGGAACACCTCACACATCCAGGGCATAGGAGCCATGCCCGGACACCCCAGATGGAAGCTTGCAGATGCAGGGGTAGTTGATGAATGGCGTTACCTACACCCAGGCACAAGGGACTATTCATTTTATTCCCACTTTCACCTGTCTTACTTGCAAATTGAGGACACTTTCCTCACATATTCCCTCCTGAGGGGTCTGGAGACGGCTCAGATCTTAGACATCTCCATTTCGGATCACGCACTTGTTGCGCTTGTGTGGGCCCAGCGTAAGGCCACCCTCGCTGGAGCTTGCACCCTCAAATCCTGCGTGAACTGGCAGACATTGCCTTCATTAAAGAGGCAATCACTGAATACTTGGAGGTCAATGCCCTGCCGGAAACGTCCCCCCAGGTGCTCTGGTATGGCTAGGAGGCCACTATCCAAGGCGTCATCTCTTCCATAGCCAGAGCCAAAACATGGGAGTCCTGCCTGATTGAAGCCAACCTTAAAACAGAAGTCTGCACTTTGGAGCATGCAGATAAGCAGTGCCCCACAGCACGTGGCAAACAACAAGTGGCATTGCTACGAGGCCAGCTCAAGGCACACCGGGTCAACATGGATGAGAGATCCCTCTTAGCTCCTAAACTTAAACAAAAGTATTATGAAGGGAGCGAGAAGGTGTGCAACCTCTTATCCCCTAGGACCTATATGCTCGTTCCACATCTCAAGTTTTCGGGTGGTGGATTCCGCATGGCATTTCGGGACTATTATCAGAAACTATATTCCATCAAAGGGGACGACACAGTTGCCATTGACTCTTACCTTTGCAACTGTAATTTATCTCCTCTGGACCCCCTGGTCGCTCAGGAGCTAGAGGGCCCTTTCACTGCAGTGGAGCTGATTCTGTGTCCTAAAGGGGCTTCCAGTGGGAAGACTCTGGGACCAGATGGCCTACCAGTCTCTCTGTAGAAGCTTTTCTTCCCACACCTGCTTGACCTCTACAACTCTTTCACAACTCTTTCACACGCTGACAATGTCGGTGGCTAAGATAATGCTCATCCCCAATCCGGGTAAGGACCCCACCCTCTGTGCCTCTTATCGGCCGATCCCTCCATTGAATATAGATGCCAAGCTCTATACCATGTTGCTGGCTAATGGTCTGGAGCCCCTGCTGCTGGGGCTGATCCACCCTGATCAAGTCAGCTTTATTGAATAAAGACAGGGCGACAATAATATTCGGTGAATTGCACACCTGATTGAGAAAGTCAGAGCTTGTGACATCCCAGTCTGCCTTCTCCCTCTCGACACGGAGAAGGCATTCGATAGGTTCAGTTGGGCCTTCATATGCGCAGTTTTACACAAGATTGGTCTGGGCCTAACAATGATCAGCAAAATTATGGCCTCTTACGTTGCCCCCATGGCTGCCATCCAGTTGAATGGAAAGGTCACTCGATCTGTTGCCAACCGCCAGGAGTGTCCCTTGTCCCCCTCCTTTTTGACCTTGTGGTGGAGTCCCTGATGATCCGCCTTCGACAGGACCAATCTATGGTGGGTATTACCTTTGCGAGTCAGCAACACAAGGCACTGTTGTTTGCTGATGAACTGTTGCTGGCACTAACGAAGGTGGAGACTTCTCTCTCGCAGTGGTTCATAGCCTACATGCTTTTGAAGTGGTTTCAGGTTACAAAATTAATATGACAAAATCCCACATACTGAGGCCCATATTTAAGAAAAGTTAGCACCGCCTTTGCACCATTATTTTTACGCAAACACAACTCTAACCTAGCACCATATTTATATTTTCTCGCTAGACCAGTCTAGCGACAAAAATTCTAGACTTTGCGTTATTTTTTGGGAGCGTCCCCCAACCATGCATTGTTTGACAACAATGATATGCAAGGCAGGCGTTCCCTTCCAAAAAATCACGCTAGCGCCATATTTACAACCAGGTGCAAAAACGACACACACAAAGGACCCGGTCTAAAAAGTTATGCTAAATATGATTAGCTTCAAAATTTTAATGCCTGGTCAGAACACACGTTAAAATTAGGCCCACACACTACAACATAAGGGAAACTCACAGAAGGAGCATTGGCAATCAACTGGACAACATGGACCGGTTACTGCTCCAGTTCGGCACACGCTGAACATGAGAGCGACAACAAGTGCTACCAGCACCACAGCATCAACTCCAAACACCACCACAGCAGCCACAAAGGCAGCGCATAAGGTTGGAGAGGATATTTTGCCAGCGCAGAACCATCCTTGCTCCGGGGAAAGGAGATGTGATCAGACTCTACCGTCTGAAACAGGAGTCTATTGTACGCCTGCTGTACCACATAGAGCCAGACATCACTTCAAGAATGGAAAGCCAAACAACACCCACCCACCCACCAATGACCAAACTCCTGGCTGTCCTCTATATGGTGGTGTCAGGATCTTTCCAGGCTAATGCGTTACAAGTGGGTGGTATCTCCCAGCCAATCTTCTCTGCCCTTCTTCCGAAGGTCCTGAATGCCATCATCCACCTCACACCCCACCATATCTGGTTCCACAACACCCAGCAAAGGCAGGAGACCAAGCAATGTTTCTACCAAATAGCTGGGTTTCCGCATGTGCTGGGTGCAATGGGCTGCACCCATGTCCAACTTGTGGCTCTTGCTGCTACCGAACACCTCTACAGGAACTGCAACCATGTCCATTCCATCAATCTGCAGGCCATTGTGGACCACCATGGGATTTTCACTAACATCCTAGCTAAATATCCCAGCAGCGTCCATGATGCCTACCTATTCCGTCACTCTACCATCAACCAGCAGTTCCAGGATGGTCAATAAGGCAATGGCCTACTCGTAGGTAAGCCACTATACTAATCATTACACAGAGAACACACCAAACGTGTGGGACAAACAATACATACACCACACTAAACACACATGGACAGAGGAACATAGATGTTCAGACAACAACACATATGCCACATGCCACACTACATCACATTCAATTCACATCACACACACATACACTCATGTGTACAAGTTCCTGTCACCACCTGACTGACACACTACATGAAGGACAGGTGAAGCTATGTCCCCTTTACATACAAAAGCTGGGTCCAAACCACTACTAGTGTCCACAGGTTGACAACAAAATACACATCCCTCCTACATAACAATTACCAAAGAATAGCTCAGCTATGTGAATTGCAGTGGCCATGCCAACGTAAAGCAATTCACATATAGGCTATCATTACAACCCTGGCGGTAAATCCCGCTGACCGCCGTGCCGACGGCCGCCAATATACTGTGTCCGCGGCGGAAATCCGCTACGGGTATTATGACCCACAGTTAGAAATCCTCCACTATACAGACACCCACCCAAGTCCGTCACACCAAAGGCCAGTGATAAACTGGCAGTACTAAAACCCACACCGTTACGCCAACAGGAATACATCCACACTATCACGACCCACAAATCAACGCAGCGGTCTTTCAACCGCGGTAATCTATTGGCGGTACACACCGCCACGCTCAAGATACACACACACTTACAAAACACAACCACATTGGACAATTCAAAATACACACACCTGATACACGTACACACACCACACCCACACACTCACACCACTATAAAACACACACCCACATTACCCACAACCCCTTACAACGACATTTTTGGAAGAAGCAGAGAGACAGAAAAGCAAAGACAACACCAGCATCCAGAGGCACACAACACCATCACTCATACACCATTCACGCACCTCAAAGAGCACTCCCCAACACATCACCCCACACATTACATCAACCATCACCTCACACATCACCCACACCACATCATGGCACCTCAAAGACACCCCAGGTTTTCTGAGGAGGAGCTCAGGGTCAAGGTGGAGGAAATCATCCGTGTAGAGCCACAGCTATTCGGATCACAGGTGCAGCAGACCTCTATTGCTAGGAAGATGGAGCTATGGCGGAGAATTGTCGACAGGGTCAACGCAGTGTGACAGCATCCAAGAACACGGGATGACATCAGGAAGAGGTGGAACGACCTACGGGGGAAGGTGCGTTCTGTGGTATCCAGAAACCAGGTAGCCGTACAGAGGACTAGCGGTGGACCCCCACCTCCTCCCCCACAACTAACAACATGGCAGGAGCAAGTCTTGGCGATCATGCATCCTGAGGGCCTCGCAGGAGTAGCAGGAGGACTGGACTCTGGTAAGGCAAATCTTTATTACTACATCCCCCACCCTACCTGCATGCCATCACAAACTCCTACCCCGTCCCTCACCCCCATCACTCCAACACCTCACATATACCCCACTATCACAACCCACACACCCCAATACCAAGTCCTGCATGCAACACCAATGCATGGACACCCATCACAGACCTGCATGGACACCCATCACCACAGCACGCCCAATGGAGAGACTCAGCCAGGGCACACAATCACTACTCACACAAGGGCCAATGTGATAATGCAAGCACAGTAGTAGAGGGAAACAAACCCATTGCACAAGATGGCACACACAGATACAATAACAATGCATTTACACCCCAACAGGACCCCTACCCAACGTCACCCGACAGGAGGTGCCAGACATATCCAGTCCCCCCACAGAAGAGGCCCACAGTGACGA